>NC_049224.1:6275044-7475044 GCF_011100685.1 Canis lupus familiaris | reverse complement strand
TTCCTCTACTTTAACCAAATTTGTTTGCAAGAATTAGAGTAAGCTAATAATTCTTCACTTAAATTCTTCACTTTATATTCTTTTAAATATATTGCTGTGAATAAATTATTAAAAATGGGATGCATTAAATTATTTGCTTTAAATATGTATTTGCTTTTTCTATGCTGGTAGTCAGGCCCTTACAAAGTCTCATCTTTCATGGTATGAAATGTCCGTGAGCTTCGTAAAGCAAAAATGTGTCTTTAGGGAAAGGCTAGTATTATGTTGACAAAATTATTTTTTCTCATGGATTTCTGAGTTCTTCAGGGATCTGGATTTCATTTAAATTGGTGGATCTCCTATCAGGCAGATTGTTCACTTTTCACTTGTGATGCTTGTAGTCTATTATTTAAGAGAAATCCATGGATCTTTTTTGTTAAATGCGGTCTCTAAAGTACAATGCTTTTGGATAAGGAAAGCATTGAAAAATGGTAGCATGTAGTAATTTATGGACTTTTGAAATATACCCTCTATATATAATTGGGTTTTATCTAAAGACTGCAAGGAGGGTGTTTCTCTCCTAATTCTGACAATAACAATTATTCTTATCTAGTTTAGTTAAGAAGGAAAATAGTTCAGTTGCTCATAGCTCAGAAACTAATGACTACTTTGAAACCTATGTCACAGCTCTGCAACAACCCCATAAAGAAGATGGGAACATATCTTCCTGCAACAAATACTGAGTTTTACTGGGTGAAGATGAATTGCCTATTGCCATTTGTGGAAAAAAAGAAGATTCAGACATAGATCTGAATATGAAGATATGAGGCAGAAAAATGCTAGGTGCCATTATGGATAATATACTGTGACGTCAAGGGAAGAAGCTATATATTCTACTTGAGATGATTTTGCAAAATTTACCTGGGTTAGTGGGCACCCTTCAATAAATATTAAAATGTGTGCACCCTAACAACAAGTAGGCTTAACAGAAAAAAATATTTTACATGACATACGATCATAGATTTTAAATACTATAGTAGTCCATTCAGTTACTTTTCAATGTTTCTGTCTGATTTGGTGAAATCTGAGCCTGGTTTTTAAGTGTGTATTGATCAGTATAACTTGGAAGTCCATGGTAGATCTCAAATAAGAACTGGACTCTATGTTTAGATTTAATGTTAACCATGATAACTTTGTTAATGATCTTTATGTCTCAGTTATTTTATTTCTAAATGTGGAATACAGTTGGTCCTCAGTATTTCAGAGAGAAAATGTGACACCCTCTAAGTAAAAGCTAACATGAATTGTTCACATGCAAAGACAGTGTACTAAAGGAGATTGTTCAGGAAATGGGTGAGAGGAAAACAAGAGAGGGTGATTAAAACAAAAGGATGGAATATACAGAAAGAGAGCTATTCCCAGAAGAATTAAAGAGGAAAATGAAAACCTAGAGTTTCTTAGAGGTGGGGAACTGATCCCATCTTTCAATGGATAATTCATCAGAATATCACCAGTGAGAGATCTGTGAATTCCCATATAGGTATCATGTTTTGGAACTTTGATTATGAAGTCAAGAGGGTGACCTTGGAGGAATTGTTTTCATTGATCCAAATATCAGATGTAACTATAACTACCCACCATAGGATTACTGAAAATGACATAAATTATTACTTTCCTTTTTCTTTAAAGATTTTATTTATTTATTTGAGAAACAGAGAGAGAGAGAGGCAGAGACACAGGCAGAGGGAGAAGCAGGCAGAGGGAGAAGCAGGCTCCATGCAGGGAGCCTGGCATAGGACTCTATTCCAGGTCTCCAGGATCTTGCTCTGGGCTGAAGGCAGTGCTAAACCGCTGAGCCACCCAGGCTGCCCAAATTATTACTTTCCAATTGACATCTGGAAATATGGTTTTAAGTACCAGTGACTGAAGGACCACTCCTAAGGGAGCAAAGAAAGAAATAAAAAATTGTTATATGCATTCATTAAGTATTTTCTACTCATTCTTCAATTTTTATAAAGATATTAAAATTTTAAAGTTATCTAAATGTTTTAAATGGTTGGGTTTTGAATGTTCAAGACCTAACTCCAACGTAGAGAGTTGAGACTATTCTACTCTTAAAAACAAAACAAAACAAAACAAAACAAAATGGCCAAGGAAGAAGACAGTTAGTTTATATATTGAGACAAAGTATTGAAAAAATAAGTAATACATATTTTAGAAAGATGCTGGTCATATATAAAAGGATTGTCGGAGATAATTACAGAAGGTGCAAATCCATTTCATAAGAAACAAACAAGAAATCCCCTGGGTATTGGCAAAAGTCTGATGAGGGGAGGGAATATTTTTATTTAAGTTATTGCTACCTAACTGTAATCATGAGCAAATGCCTTCATCCCTTTGAGTCATCTTTAATGGAGAAAGGGTCAGAGGATCATTAAATTCGGATACTTGGTTAGAAAGCTTCATATTGAAAGAATGTCCTCCAAAAGGAGCGACAACAGGCTGAAAATATAGCAGAAGTGCTGCTGAAGTTTGCTATTACTTTTATAAAAAAGTTTTGTTGACACCATGATCTATATATAATACAATTCACCAATTTGAGTTATATAATTTGATGTTTTTTAGTATATTCACAGACTTAGGCAACCATCACCACATTCAATTTTGGGACATCACCTCCCCCCCCCCCCAAAAAAAAACAGAAAAAAAGAACCCAAAAAACCAATCCATACCTATTAGCTACGGTTCCCCATTTAGTAACCTTTCTTTCAAGGCCACCTCTAGGCAAACACTATTATGTATTTCTATCAATTTGCTTATTCTGGACATTTCATATAAAGAGAATCCTACAGAAAATGGTCTTCTATTACTGACTGCTTTAATGGAGCAAAATATTCTCAATGTTCACCCATTTTGTTGCATGTATCAATACTTTATTCCTTTTTGTGCCAATATACCACATTTTTTCATTCATCAGTTGTTAGATGTTTGGGTAGCTTCTACTTTTTTGCTCTTATGAATAATGCTGCTATGAACATTCTTGTCCAACTTTTTATGTGTAAATATGCTTTTACTCCCATGATTACTTTTTGCATCAGAAATTTTTATATCTGATTAGTTTAAGGTAAATAGATTTAAAAGTATGACAAAGACGATATAGGTTATAAACAATATACGTTTAGGTTTGTTAAGAGTACCTATCTACTATATTGTCGCTGAGAAAAATAGTTTCTTCAGAATAAAATTTATTAAGACATGAATAATTATAAATGTAAAAGGTTTTCGAGTTACTCAAATGAGAGGCAGGATATTAATCTAAGTTTTGGGGTACTTATTATTGTGACTATGCACTAGAAGATAATGTTGAAACAATTCTGTAAAAAAAGGAGGAGATAGCTAGTATGATTAAGAAGAATGTTTTTCCAATAAAGTCAGGCTCCTGCTTATGGTTTCAGTGTACTTGAGTTTGGTATCCCTTGATAGTTTATACTGTAGAGGTCATATTGTTGTACATCTGGCATTGTGTCTTTTAGGGAAATTCTGTCTCCGGAACACCAGGTGGACTTTCAACACATGATACATCCCTTTGGAGCAAATTAACTGGGAGTAGAAAGATGTGGGTATATATTTTCTTGGTACTAAGTGATTAGTGAAAATAGACATAGTGATGATTATAAATGAAAACTTAAGAAAAATAAACAGCTGTTCTCTATTCAGATGTGGTAAACATATTTATTCCAAAAAGAAAAAAAAAGACACAATTTTTATAACTAAGGAAATGCTTAATAAATGGGTCAATAAAATTCTGACTTTTTTTTTTAATTTTTTTTATTTGTTTATGACAGTCACAGAGAGAAAGAGAGGCAGAGACACAGGCAGAGGGAGAAGCAGGCTCCATGCACCGGGAGCCCGACGTGGGATTCGATCCCGGGTCTCCAGGATCGCACCCTGGGCCAAAGGCAGGCGCCAAACCGCTGCGCCACCCAGGGATCCCAAAATTCTGACTTTTAAAGTTGTCCAAACAAATAACTACAACATTCAAATTCCAATACAGATGTAAGCAAAAAATATAATTTGAATTTAAAGTAAATGCTAAGATGCTTGAAAAATCTCTTTTAAAAAGGTTTTTAAACCTCATTTTTAAGAAATAACAAAAGTTGGTCATATATTTCCCTTTTTGAAGATGTAAGCTCTGGTCACAAAATAATAATCACACAAAATTCATAAGCATCCTGAGGAGAGCTGGCCAGAGAAGTCCTACTAAATGAATTAAAACATGTGTAGCTCTGTGGTTATAATATAGAGCAAAACTCTAAGGTGCCTGGGTAGCTCAGTCAGCTAAGTGTCCAACTCTTGGTTTCCACCCAGGTCATGATCTCAGGGTTGTGAGATGGAGTCCTGCCTCGGGCTCTGAGCTGAGCATGGAGCCTGCCTAAGAGTCTCTCTCTCCGTCTCCCTCCGTCGCCCCCCACAAAGAAAAAAATATATATAAATGTAATATATATAATATAAATATAAAGCAAACCTCTGAAAGGTACTCTGTTGAAGTTAAGTTTCAAATGTCTAAATATGCTTTTTCTGGGACTGAATTTTTAACTTTAAAAATTGATACTTCTTCAGACACATAATCTCAGATAATATATATCATATATATATATATAATATATACTATCATATCCTAATACCCATATGCCTATCTGAATATCAAATTCTGTATTTATATTTATTCTCCAATTGGCATATAGCTCAATTTTGCATTCCCAACAAAAATCTTTTATGCAAGACTTTGTACAGTTTATAAAAATAAAGCTGTTGATATTGCTCTAGCTCTTGAAGTTCTAAGCGTCAGATAGTTTAATTGTCATTGGTCTTCCCTTGGCAACCCTTCTGGGACATAGGAACCATTTAGATAATAATGACTAAGCTTCTTAGCAATTCATTTTATTTTAAAATTTTCCAAGGGAGGGACCTTGATTGAAATCAAACAGTAGAGAAAGCATGAAACGATATGATTTGATGGGTTTAAGAGCATTTATAGAAGACACAAGCATAATGAAAATAATAGAAGTTTGCATTTTTTTTGAGTAAAGACAAAAATAAAATCTTAATTATTTTGCTCTTCAAATTTTTGTTTTTTCATTTTGATTGCCTGATTGCTTAAGTTTATATTCTGGTATAAACTACCTTGTTCTATTTGCATTAGTGCAATGATAATCATAGCTAAAATTTCTACCTAGTTTTTTCATACAAGCTGGGCACTGTTCTAAGTCCTTTCACATATTTATAATAATTGTTTTTTGAGGGAGATAGATTATTTTCATATAAGGAAATGAAAGTGCAGAAAAGTTAAGTAATTTGTCCAGGATCACTATACAATAATTGTCAGAGATGGTATTTGAATTTAAGCAGTCTGATTTCAGAGTTAAATCATTAAAAATTACTGCATCTGTTTTTTTTATATATTAATATTAGAAGCAGTCTCAAATATTTTTTGTGGTTAAAGACGGGTGATGTAGAAAGTATTTCTAAATACGGATTCATTATTTGCCACATTTGAGGGTGTAATATACTTATCTCTTAATATTATTTGCTCATTAAAAGAAGCATTGCATTAAAGTCAAAATATGTAGCTATCCTGATTTTACCTGAGATGGAGGAAACTTCTAAAGGCAAGTACATTACTCATCCCAGGGCTTGCCAACACCAAGTTTAAGATTTCAGGTTCCTAGTCCTGTTCATCACATGATACTTCCCTCTAGGAATTGAAGATGACATCCTCTAAATATGTCAAATCTAAATCAAAACCTATAGCTCTGTTCAAATCCTCTAAAAAAATAATAACCTTCGTGGAATAGAGAAAATGAAGATGTATCATTTTGTTTTAAAAATAGGTATTTTGGGGTCCCCTGGGTGGCTCAGTGGTTGAGCATTTGCCTTCAGCTCAGGGCATGATCCCGGGATCCTGGTGTTGAGTCCTGCCTCAGGCTCCCCATAAGGAGCCTGCTTTTTCCTCTGCCTATGTCTCTCTGCCTCTCTCTGTCCTCATGAATAAATAAACGAAACCTTAAAAAAATAGATACTATGGTAAATATACCCTAAACTATAATGTTAATATTTTTGCAGAAATAAAACAAAATAAGTCAAACTAATTTGCTAATTATGCTTCAGTATCAATGTCTTTCAAGTACATTTTTTCATGACATCTCTTATGAAGAAACATCTTTCATTACTGCCAATTGTACCCTAAAATTAACTATCATTTTTCTAATATGAATTTGCATTTAAATTAATTTAGGGTATTTTAAAATTTTTTATTGGTGTTCAATTGCCAGCATATAGAATAACACCCAGCGCTCATCCCGTCAAGTGCCCCCCTCAGTGCCCGTTACCCAGTCACCCCACCGCCCGCCCACCTCCCTTTCCACCACCCCTTGTTTGTTTCCCAGAGTTAGGAGTCTCTCATGTCCTGTCTCCCTTTCTGATATTTCCCACTCATTTTTTTCTCCTTTCCCCTTTATTCCCTTTCACTATTTTTTATATTCCCCAAATGAATGAGACCATATAATGTATTTAGTTTTGCTCACATGAACTTTATAACTGAACCTTTGTTATCATAATGTTCTACTATTTTTCTTCACTTGAAATTCAGATTCCATTTTGTTTTCTTTTATTCCATGTCAGAATGCAGTCGCTACCTTCAGCAATGATGAGAACATGGCAAAGGGCTGCATTACAATGTCCACTGCTATGCCTGTGCGAGGGTTCCTTTAGGGATCCAAGGACTCCTAACTATAAGCTTTGGCAATTTTATAAATTCAACAGAATCAGTGTCAAACCATGATTCTGTGGTGGTGCTGTTTTCTCCCCTCCAAAGCATTTTCTTCTGTTTATGGAAAAATGACTTTAAGGTGGTGTGAGAGACTATTGGGTATCATTAGTGCCTTTTTAAAAATCTACTTTAAAACAAAAAGATACCCAGCAGTGACAAAATGGCAGTGAAGAGGAAACAGGTTTAGTTTCTTGCCTGTAAGAACATTAGTTAGGAACGTTTAAAGATGACTTAAATAAAAAAAATAAAAATATTTAAAAAATAATTAATAAAATAAAATAAAGATGACTTAAAATTCAGAAATTAGGAAAATATATATACACACATATATGTACACATACACACACACATATGATGAGTGAATATTTACACTAGGGGAATGCATGAAGCTTCTAGGAAGCCTTGGATAGCTTTCTCAGTTGTGATTTGGGGTTTAGTGATGGTACTATAGTAAACATTTTTTTCCTGGGACTGGGTTTACCAATCTGGAGTGTCTCAAGGAATCTCGGGCAAGCATGCTTAATTATGCCATCAGAGGGTTCACCGGTGTGCCGAGCACATGCCTCCATTTGCTGCACGTACAAACATTGAAGTGAAGGCAGATGATCAAGTTTTGCAACACCATCCATACCATGGAAGCGGTTTGTGTTTGACCAATACAAAACAAAAAGTAGAAGGTTAAAAACAATGATATTTTTATTAAAAATGAATGAAATACAAGCTTTTAAGACAAAGGAATTATGACTTGAAATAATGTTTTGAATGGTGCTCATAAAGTAGAACTACTCAAATGCAATTGAGTAGCGACCGTGGTAATTAATTCATCTATATTTTTTTTCTCTCTCTGTCTCTCTTTTTCTTTCTCTCCTTTGACTCTGCTCTTTGACACAGCAGGTGGCTGAGATTCAAGAACTTTGTCAAAAGCACTTTGAGTGTGGTTCTGACAGCCTTAGTGGCTAGCACCTTTTTTGCCTTTTTAGGAGACAAAAGCTGTAGGTTGCCAGTCACAAATACAAATGAACATCGCTTGCCAAAATGAACTAAATAACAATAAATAAATAAAAATAAATAATAAATAAATAAATAAATAAACAAATAAATAAAATAATTGAATTTAATTCTAATCTTGTATACACCAGACTACATGCTTTCTAAGGATGGGAAGATCTATAGCTTTGCAGTTCATCTGAATAACAAATATCAATTAGGAATACTTCATGAATAATTCATATGAATATTTAAACTATACAGTGTTAGGAAGCAAGGTGTCTGTAGAGGTAGTTGGCAGGTGTTTCTGGTATGTGTGAAGCTACCAAAATTGGGCTGTTGAAAAATATTATTCTTTTATGACTACATCTTTATTAGAAATGCAGGAAGTACTTACAATGATATTTGAACAGCCTCCCAACATGTAAGTTATGTGGCAAAGCTTAGATGTGGTAAAAACATGATGGATTAGAAAGAGGCTTTGCATCTTTAAAAAAGAAAGATGTTCAATTGCATTGTCAAAGGAGCTATACTTATTTGAATTAACGGCTGCTGACTTTTGCCTGGGGTTTTTTCCAGATGTCAACAGAAAGGATAAACATAATCCTCAATTACTCCCCCTGCATCTGCCAAGCACTCAGGCCAAGTCCAGGTGAATAGCTCAGAGAATCAAGGGGAAAGGAGCCCTGCAATCCCCTTCTCCATTCCTTTAAGGCAGAATTAATGCCATGCTAATTGAAATGGTTTCATTTGGTTCAGAGTATTTCTTAAAAACCCAGGCCCTAGGAAATGCCAGTTGTTAGGTTTTGGTTGAAAATGGATTTTCAAAATACTTTAAATGGTACTATTATTGATCTCTTGAAAATAGCAATTGGGTACGCTGCTCTAAAACACACACACTCACACTCTCACGCACAAAATAAAATCCTTATTTATTTATTTTTTTATAGAGATTTAAGAACTCAATGTTGCACATCCCTCAAGTGGGCTGTGGGGTCCTCAGAAGCATCAGGATTCCTGGATAAGTCTTTCCAGAGTGCCTTGGGGAAGCAAATTTCCAAAGCAAGAGTATTCTCTAACTGTGGTACCTGCGAACAGTACGATACTGTAACATTGACCGGGCACCCAACTTTCATTGGGGTCAATTTCCATTTGTAAAATGGACAGAAGTAAAGTCCTTTTTGGTATCTCACCCACCCGAGAGGCCCAAATCTCTCAAGATTCCGTCTTACTCTAAATCTGGTAATATTTATAGATTTTGCAAGAAAATGTCTGCAAAAGCACCTTTTAGGGAGAGAAAGAATACATTTCTCTGGTTCATTTTTCTCTTGTGCTACTCAGACTGAAGCATTTTTTTCCATCCTTTCCACTTCCTTCTCTGCCTTCCTTCCTTCCTTTTAAACTTTATTTCTATTTTTGGTCTCACATGCTTATTAGAATCAATAAAAACAACAGAAACATCTGCTTGAGTTAAGATGCTTATTGGTTTTCTTAAATTAGAAGTTCAGAGATACCCTGTCTTCAGTTGATAGTTGATCAGAGACCAGCCCGAGTACTTAGTTTCTTTCTATTTCTGTACTTTACTTTCTACAGGGTCAGCTTCATCTTAATTCAAGCTTTCCTCTAAAGACTACCTCTTTTCTGATCGCTTTCATGGGAGATCAGGAAAAAACTTTTTCCTTGAAGCTCATCTTTATTCACAGCCAAAATTGGACTTGACCCAAACTTGAAGTCAGTGTTTAGCCAAGCAGATGGAATTTCTGATTTGCTTAAGCCAAGGAGTTTCAGAGGGGCCCAATACCACCCCAAATGCCTGGCCTCAAGTGGAAGAGATGTGATTCACTAAAAGGAATCTGCCTGCTATACTCAATTTCTAGTCAGTTTTGCCTTGGTCCTGCTACTTTAAATTTAATTGAACAGCAGTGACTCTATTATATATGCTATCTTACATAATATGTAATAACCCGTCAGATGTATTTCCCCCATCTCCCCCTTCTCTCTCTTTCTCTCCTACCCTCTCTCTCTCTCTCACCCTCCAACACACTCACACTCCAGTTTGAGACTCTTATCTCCACTTTATTGTGCATAGTGTTGAGTTTGTGTGCTCAACACCTTCACTTTGTTGTCGGATAGGCCCTTATAACTTAGTATGTCTCAAATCAAACTCTTGATTTCCATTTCCTGTCCACTATTTTCCATTTCTACTGTTTCCTCTCAGTAAAAATTCACCTAGTGGCTGAGCACTAGCACATTTTGAAGTCGTCCCTGAGTGCTTGCTTTTGCTGACATTTTGAATCTGTTTGGCTCCATATTCATTATGTATCTTTTCCTCCCCTCCCTCCGCTACTTCCACTCTCAGAAAGCTACCAGCACCACATTTCTTACTTTACGTGTGACTTCGACTCTCACTCCATTATTTTACTCTACTCACTATGAACAGGGTGATGTTTTAAAAACAGATTTTGTCAGAAATGCTGATGGCCTCCCATCACACTGATAATAAATTTAAAAAAAAGATCTTTCATTATCTGCCCCTTGGATATCTTTCTGCTTTCATTGTTTCCCCAGTTATAAGCCTCAGTCTTATATTTTTCTGGTAGTTCCTCAAAAGTAATAAGCATATTTACTGTGAGTATTTCACACACAAAAAAATCTATTTTCAAATAGATAAGCAATTTTTCAAAGTTGTACCACCTACTCACTGGCATTGTGTAAAAATTTATTTGTTCCACATCCTTGCCCAAATTTGGTCTTATCAATCTTTTGAGTTTTAGCCTATCTGGTGGTTGTGTTTATCATTGTGCTTTTAATTTGCATTCCCCTCCTGATACTATTACGTTGAGCACCTTTTCCTATTCTCTATGGTTATTTGATACTTTCTTTTTAAAAATGCCTTTTTCTTTTGTCCAGTTAAAATTTGAGTTGTTTTCATTTATAGTCCTACATTAATTTGTAGGAATTCTTTATATACTCATGATATAATTCCTTTGTCAGATAACTGAATTGTATATATCTTCTTGTAGTCTGTTTATTTTTTTTATTTTTTATTTTTTAGTCTGTGTATTTAAGTCAGCAAAAGTAGTGAAATGTTTATCCCTGATGATACCAATTGCTGTCAAGGATATAAAACAATAGAAATTTTCATATACTGCTAATAGAAGTATTTTTTCCAGCCACTTTGGAAATATATTTGTTATTGAGAACTAAATTTGACTATCTGCAAATCATATGACCTGGCATTTTAGTCTTAGGCATACATTCAATAAAAATATGCTTGTTTACACACCAAAAGACATGTACAAGACTGTTCATAGAAGTGTTAATTATAATAGTAGAAACCTGAAAACAGATCAAACGTCATTAATAGAATGGGTAAATGAATTGTGGTACATTCATACAACAATGATAAGAAGTGAATCATAGCTACACATTTCAATATGGATGAATCTAACAAACAAAATATTGAGTGAAATAAACTGAATACACGAGAGTAAATAATAGTGATTCTATTAATAGAAGATTGAAAAACATGTTAAACTAAAGTATTGCGTTAGCAATCAGGGAAGTGGTTAACTCTTATATTAATATTAATGCTGCAAAACAAAATACTTTAATACTTAGAGCTTTAAAACAACAATAAACACGTATTATCTCACTGTCTTTCACAAGTCAAGAATTCTGGAGCAGTTTGGGTGGTTCTGGCTCAAGGTCTCTCATGCAGTGTCGGTCTAAATCCGAGTTTCAATCATCTGAAGACTTGACTGGCACTGGTGGATATACTCACTCAGAATGCCTCAGTCACAAGGATTGGTTAAGAGACCTTTGCTCCTCACTGGCTTTGCCAACAGGCCTTCATTCTTCTCGATATGGGCCTCTCCATTCAGCTGTTTGAGAGTTCAAATGGCAAGGCAGGTGGCTTCCTCCAGAGTGAGTGATCCAAGAGCTCATGTAAGCACGAAGGAAGGATAGTACCTTTTATAATCTATTTCCCAAAGTCACACACTGCCAATTCACCTCTACTCCATTGGTTAGCAGCAAGTCATTTTAGTTCAGTACACACTCAAGAGGAAGGGAATTGGGCTCCACCTTTGGAGGTACGATTATAAAAGCATTTATGGACATTTTTTAAAACTGTAGTATCTTTGGAGAGAAGGGAGCGGGTAGTTACTGGGAGGGAACATGGATTGAGGAACTTGTAGGATGCTCTTACTTAATTAAGTATTGCTTACATTGATATATTTCCTTTGTGGTAATTCACTGTGCTCTATACTTTGTGAATTTATCTGATTGTATGTTATAATAGAAGAATTAAAATATTTAATGCTAATTTTGATCATCTTGCATTAAAACAATTAGCCATTTGAAGGGATACTTTAAAAAATACACAGAATAAGAAAATAAGTGTAAACACGCTAATTAATCATGTAGATGATCCCTTTTTCTATTATAGCAAATGCTGTACAGTACATTGATATTTCCTATGTCCACTAGAACACCAACGTATTCTGGAATAAATAATCACAGTATATGATGGTTCAAGGTCCCTCTAGTGCTTTTTTTTTTACCATTTTATTTTTCATCTTAAGAAGTATTTTCTTTAATACCCATCACCTATCTGTGTCTTTCCCCCCGCCCCAATCCATGTCCCCTCTGGTAACCATCAGTTTGTTCTCTCTCTCTCTCTCTCTCTCTCTCTCTCTCTTTTTAAAGATTTTATTTATTTATTCATGAGAGACACACAGAGAAAGGCAGAGACATAGGCAGAGGGAGAAGCAGGCTCCCCATGTGGAGCCTGATGTGGGACTTGATCACAGGACCCTGGATCCATGCTCAACCACTGAATCACCCAGGCACCTCTATTCTCTATAGTTAAGAATCAGTTTCTTGGTCTCTCTCTCTCTCTCTTTCTCTTTCCTTTGCTCATTTGTTTCTTAAATTCCACATATAAGTGAGATCTTATGGTATTTGTCTTTCTTTGACTTTGTTTGTTAAACATTATATTCTCTAGCTCTATCCATGTAGTTGCAAATTTTTTATTTTCATTTTTTAGAGCTAACCACTCCTCTTTAGCCATTCATCTATGGGTGGACACTTGGGCTGCTTCCATAGTTTTACCTTTGTAAATAATGCTCAGTAAACATAGAGATGCGTGTACCCTTTGAATTGCATTTTTTAAAATAAATATCCAATAGTACAATGACTGGATCATAGGGTAGTTATATTTTTAATTTTCTGAGGAACCTCCATACTGTATTTCACAGTAGCTGCACCAGTTTGCATTCCCATGGACAGTGCAAGAGGGTTCCTTTCTCTTCACATTTTTGCCAACACTTGTTCTTTCTTGTGTTTTTGATTTTAGCCATTCTGACAATTGTGAAGTGATATCTCATTGTAGTTTTGATTTGCATTTCCCTGTTGATAAGTGATGTTGAGCATCTTTCCATGTGTCTGTTGGCCATCTGTATATCTTCTTTGGAAAAATGTCTGTTCATGTCTTCTGCCCATTTTAAATCAGATTATTTGTTCTTTTTGGGTGTTGAGTTATATCAGTTCTTTATATAAGGAACTTTATACTAACCATTTATCAGATATATCATTTGCAGATACTGTCTCCCCTTTTTTTTTTTTTCAGATACTGTCTCCTATTCTGTAGGTTACCTTTTGTTTTGTTGATTGTTTCCTTCACTGTACAGAAGCTTTTTATTTTGATGTTGTCCCAATAATCTATTTTTGCTTTTATTTCCTTTGTCTCAGGAGACATATCTAGCAAAATGTTCTACGGCCAATGTCAGAGAGATTATTGCCTGTGCTCTCTTCAAGGATTTTTATGGTTTCAGGTCTCACATTTAGGTCTTTAATCCATTTTGAGTTTATTTTTTTGTATATCATAAAAGAAAACGATCCAGTTTCATTCATTGGCTGTGGCTATCCAGTTTTCCCCACACCATTTGTCAAAGAGACTTTTTCCCATTGTGTATTCATCTCTCCTTTGTTGAAGATTAATTGACCATACAATTGTGGCATTATTTCTGGGTTTTCTCTTCTGTTTCATTGATTTATGTGTCTGTATTTATGTCAGTATTATACTGTTTTAATTACTATGCCTTTGTAATATAACTTGAAATGTGGGCTTGTGAAATCTCTAGTTTTGCTTTTTCTTTCTCACGGTTGCTTGGACTATTCGGGGTCCTTCGTAGTTCCATACAAACTTTCGGATTGTTCTAGATCTGTGAAGAATGCTATTGGTATTTTGACAGGAATTGCATTAAATGTATAGATTGTTTTGGGTACTGTAAACATTTCTACAATATTTGTTCTCCTAATCCATAAGCATGGGATATCTTTCCATTTCTTTGTATCACCTTGGATTTCTTTCATCACTGTTCTTTAGTTTTCAGAGTATAGGTTTTTCACCTCTTTTGTAAGTTAATTCCTAGATATCTTATTCTTTTGGTGCAACTGTAAATGAGATTGTTTTCTTAATATCATTTTTTTTTCATTAGTCTCCACACTGGACCTAATGTGGAGCTTGAACTCATGAACCTGAGATCAAGACCTGAGCCGAGATTATTTAACTGATTGAGCCACCCAGGCACCTCTTAATTTTACTTTTGCTGCTTCATTATTAGTATATAGGAATGCCACAGATTTCTGTACCTTGATATTGTATCCTCTGACTTTACTGAGTTCATTTATCAATTCTAGTAGTTTTTTTGTGGAGTCTGGGTTTTTTAAATATATTGTATCATGTCATCTGCAAATAGTTTTACCTCTTCCTTACCAATTTCAGTGGTTTTCATTTCTTTATGTTGTCTGATTGCTGTGGCTGGGACCTCAGTACTATGTTGAATACAAGCGGTGAGAGTGGACATCCTTGTCTTATTTTTGACCTTAGGGGAAAAGCGCTCAGTTTTTCACTATTGAAGATCATATTACCTGTGGGTTTTTCACGTAAGTCCTTTATTATGTTGAGATATGGTCCCTCTAGACCTACTTTGCAGAGGAATTTTTTTTATCATGAATGGATGTTACACTTTGTCAAATGCTTTTTTTCTGCATCTATTGAAATGATCATATGTTTTTTATCGTTTTTCTTATTGATGTGACATGTCATGTTGATTGTTTTGTGAATATTAAATCACCCTTGCATCCTGGAAGAAAAATCCCACTTGATTGTGGTGCATGATTTTTGAATATATTGTTGGATTCAGTTTGTATCTATATTCATGAGGGATGTTGGCCTGTAGTTCTCTTTTTTAGTGGTGTCTTTATCTGGATTTGGTATCTGGGTAATACTGGCCTCATAAGTTACCTCTAGTTCTTAGATTTCATGAAGGCCATTAAGTTTTTTTCCCTGCTCAATTCCAGTGAGATAAAATCAATTTTACCTTAAAATTCTAGTTTCATTGGCTTCATGATATATCCATCAGCCTAAGATTCCTCAGGACGAGGACATATCCTACAGAGAATGTGAATTCTATGGTCCTGGTGGCATTGTTTGGTACTGAGAAATTGTGACATTGTCTCAAATATTGGAGATACAGATGCACCTTGCAGTTACCAAGGAGTTGCGTTCTCTGTTGCATTTATTCTGTGTTAAATGATGCTGTGATAAAGGGGTAAATAAGTTAGACTGTCTCGGGTGTAGAATATATGGGATGGGGCATCTCAGACAATTCACTAACCATTCTTAGAGTCGGTTCCCCTAATCCCACAGAAACAAGGCTAACACAGTATTTTAAAGATCTGAGATTAAACACTGTGTCTTTAAGGTATACCCACTGCTACCTTAAACCCCTGGAATTGCTTTCATGATGATGAATTCTGGTTCTACTAATATGCCGCGTTACAAATGTGACAGGGGACACTTGAGAATTCTAGCAGAGTGTACTTTGGAGAGGTCCCATTTTCTATATGTAAAAGCCACTGGGTTCACTCTTTATATAATTCTAACTTGAAATGAAAATTAATATATGGTAATTAGAGTTCATGTCATGAGAATACTTATCTTGAGAATACCTCTTTTATCTAAGTGTTCATTAGCAAAGGTAATAAATCTAATAATCTCTCCCAAATAATCATGCATTAAAAAACTATTCCTGAACAGGGATACAAATGTGTGTCACCTGAATTAACTAAAGAACAATTTTGAAGAATTTAAAGATCAATTTTAAGCAGGTGCTGGGATTTTATTAACTATTTTTTACTTGCTAGAAAAGAGAGCCATCTCTCTTTATCAATCAAGGCTCATACACTTCATTTAGAATTTTTGACATTTGTAGATATAAATAGAGCATGTGAACAAGAGCAGGACATTTAGGTGACTCTTTTCATAGAGTTCTGAAGGATGGGGTTATGCACACTAATAATATGATTATCAAAATTGTTTCTGATAATGTATAGTATTGAAAAATGGGTCTGATGATTTCTTAGTCTGTACTCTACCTAAGGGAAATGGAAATAGATGAAAAGATGTATAGCAGTTAAAAAGATCAGGATACTGAAAGAGCAGTTATCATTATTACAGGAAATTTAGTCTGGAACATTTGAAAATGAGCCTGAGCACTTGGTTGATAACCATTGCCCTGAAGAAACCTACAAATGATTTCCCTTGGAAGTAGGCTAAGGAAGATAATTCCAAAAGGACCTTCTTGATTATAGTTAATAAGCTTTCAGCCTGTAATGATGTCCATGCACATGGAATGAAAAAATTCCTGAAGTGGACTTGTGAATTCAGCAAGTCCTCAGATTTTCTTAAGTAAAAATGTCCTTTGTGTGTCATAACAGTTGAGGTCCATATGTGTGGGTCCATTTGTATATGCAATCGGAATGCACATGTATGCTTTATTTAAAGAATACAAAATCTCATTCTTGTGTACATTGAGCTATTTGCTTTGATGTCTGTGAGATTGGATATTATTCAGTAGGAATGGCATAGTAATTCTCATTTCATTCATTTTATAGGTTTGCACCAGGTGTGTGTCACTTCACGTACAGCATTTATGACTCAGAAACAGCTCTATTTCAAGTCCGTGTTTGTGAGTATATATGTGTTTGCAGGTTTCTATTTTAAGAATTTAAAGGTTAATTATATTCACCTGAATAGTGTTATTCACCTTTGGACAGGATAGCTTATGTCAGAAAACTATATTGGGCAAACGTCATGGTAATGAAAATCTCAGAGGAGAGGAGACTTTGGAGCAGGACAACTTGGCCTTGAATCTTGGTTATAATACCAGCTATTTGGCATAAGTCCCTAGTTTCTACACGTGTAAAATGTGAGTAATGATGATAATAGCACCTACCTCACAGGATGTTTTTAAGATTAAGTGAGATAACAGATGAAAAGCACCCAGCATATTACTTGAGCGAAACACACTAAATCTTGAAGAGCCAGTAGATATTGCTGTGATTCTTTCTAGATCAGTAAACTTCATGAAGGAGGTGGGGATGGTGGTAGAGCAGCCATCTATTATATTTCCAACCCAACCAGCTGCCTCACCATTATGTGCTGTGGGCCAGAAGAGCAAAGAGATTACAGATGGTCTGGAACAAGTCATCCTTTCTGCCTGAGAAATACTTTTGAATGAATTTTGAGGTTTAATCTTCAGAATTCATCAATTTTCTATCACTTTAATAGACAAAATTAGAAGGCTGAAAGAGAAACGGCATACCAAGTCTTCAAAATTTGGTATTCCAGGGCATTTTGGAAGAACTTAATCAAGATAGACATATAGGCCAGAGTTGAAGAATCAAAATGAAGCATAGAGTTATTTAGAAAACATTAACAATTCAAAAAGGCAATTTGGGTAATTCATAGTAAATAGTGGTGGCTTTATAAGACAATTATCATCAATAAACATTTATAAGCGTCCATGAAGGCCAAGACCATACCTGGCACTAGAAATTATTGAATGATTGCTTAACTCCAAGTCTCACTTTAGTTCTGGAGACATGGTTATGCAGTGGTGCATAAGGGAGTATTCAAGATGGAAAATGAACACCGTAAGCTTTTATTGTGACTACTGAAAAACATGCCACACATGGTTTCAGACTTTTGATGGAGCAACTGAAAATATGATTATGTTCGAATATGTCATATTCATCAACATGACATTATTTAATGTACGAGCTGTTAAAGTGAGAAATTTTTTAAGACTTGAAAACAGCATTTCTTTGATGTGGTTTTTGTATCACTCAACACTATTTGGTTTTTCAGTTAGCTTTCAATCATAGCCTTCAATGTGGCATGCATACACACACACAGGAAAACATGGAGCAATTCTCTCAGAGAAATATTTAAAGATTCCAACTGTATTTCAGGCTACAGCAGGGTAACTTAGAGCAGATAGATTGAGTACTAATAATTGTACCAAGTGAGACTCTCTAAACTCGATTTTGCCAGTGGACTTGGTGTAATTCATTTCAGCACAGAAATAGACTAAGAATGGACAGTTTGGGCTCATTCATATTTTGTTTGGCTCATGAGCAACATTAATGTACCTTGTTACATAACTACGTATATCAGTGTTGAATGCTATGCAAGTAACATTAAGATTACCTTTTGTTTTCAGAAAAAAGCTTAGTTTTTTGATTGATTACATCTATCATTGATTACATCTATCTTTAATAAAATGTCCCATTAAATATATTTTTTTAAATTTTTAGGACCTGGGGCTTCTCAAACTTTGTATAGACACATCATGGGAACCCATTCTATTACAACGTAGATTGAAACTTAGTAGTTTAGAGCAGGGACCTGAAATTTTGCATTTCCAACAAGCTCTCAGTTGATGGCTTTGCTTATAGTTCATGTACCACATTTTGAATAGGAAAGCCTGAGCCAACACATTGGCATTTACTTTATTTTAAGTGGAAATACCTTAAATTAGGGAAAAATGGGCCTCGATCCTTACTGAGATCTGATTGCTTTCAGTTCTAGAACTATGAGGAAAGACATTCTAATTACATTCTATCAACCTGAGAAAACAAATCCTATACTCCAGGTTACTCTTGTTTTTTTTTGTAAGACTTCTTTTCAGATTTACTGACCTTTGTCAATAGTGAAGCCACATCTTTGTTTTGTTGTAAATTTATGAGGATAAGCTTATCAGAAGGGAAACATCATCTTGGGGTGCCTGGGTGACTCAATCGATTAAGCATCTGCATTCAGCTCAGTTCATGATTCCAGAGTCCTGGGATCAAGCCCCACCTTGAACTCCACATAGGGCTCCCTATTCAGTGGGGAGTCTGCTTCTCCCTCTCTCTCTGACCATCCCCCTATTCATTCTCTCTCTCTCTCTCTCTCTCTCTCTCAAACAAATAAACAAACAAAAAAATAAAACCTTTAAAAAAAGGAAGCTTCATCTTGGGAACAAAATCTGAAATGTTTTATTACCTTTCCTTTGCAAATTAACATAGATGGCCGTGTTTTCCATCTTGGAACGTCCAACCTATTATTTTATTTTAGCCCCTCATTCATTATTGGGTTTAAAATTTTGAAAGAATTACAGAGGTAAATTTAGCTTTTATATAGTTCCTTTTTCTTTGCATCCTGGAACCTTTCTCTCAGTAAAGCTAGTTCAGGAGGGTGAGGCATATTACTCACTGAAACAAGCTCACAAAATAACCTAAAGGGAATAAAGAGTCAAATTTTTAACTTTTGAGCTCTGAGGTAGACTATTATAAATCTATTGCAAAGTCAATAGTCTGAAAGTCAAAACTCTTTTGAGCTGAAATGCGTAGATTTTATTCAGAGAGAACAGTTTTGTTTTGTTTTGTTTGAATTCGAAAAAGATGGGCTCCGAATATCAAGAGCAAAACCTGGAGAACTCAGGGCACAAAGCTTACACAGACTAAGGGAAGACTGTGTGAATGCCATGAAAGCATTGTGCCCACTCACATGGAGCCAGTTTTGATCACTGGTTGAGAGAAGATCAGAGAGAGTGTGACTAGAACTTGGAGGCTGCCTGGAATCATGATCTGGATGGTGGGGATAAGGAGTGGGGCTGGGCAATTTTAAAGACGCAGATAAGTTTAAGAGAATCTAGGAATAGAAGACACATGTGACCTTCACAGAACAAAGGTTGGTGAGACTACAAACCTCTTTGGGAAGACCCATGTTTAGTGTATAGTTGAAGGGACAGAGCAGCAGAGGCTGAGAGGAGTACCTCTAATATTCTTGGTGGAGTCTCCCAAAGTCCTGTCCTCCTAAGATGAAGAAGGAGATCTCACAGCAAAGAAGACTAGGTCAGGATGTGGAGTGGGTACGTGCTGGGGCTGGGTCAAGGTAGGTTTGAGACCATCATTAGAAAATATCAGAATCTTATGAAGGAGAATAGAAGAGATGAGTTACATACAACGTGGAGAGAACAGAGTCCTGGGCCAGATGCCCAAAAAGACAAATGGCCTTAGAGAAGGTAGACTATATCCAGAAAGAAAGGAAGGGAAGTTCAGATGGGAGTGGTGAAGAATTCTAAGGAGTGACTGTACTTGGCTGCATTATACTATACAGAGAGCAGGATTTAGAGTAGAACTGATTCGGGCAGCCCGGGTGGCTCAGCAGTTTAGCGCCGCCTTCAGCCCAGGGCATGATCCTGGAGACCTGGGATCGAGTCCCACGTCAGGCTCCCTGCATGGAGCCTGCTTCTCCCTCTGCCTGTGTCTCTGCCTCTCTCTCTCTCTCCTCTCTGTGTATTCTCATGAATAAATAAATAAAATCTTAAAAAAAAAAAGTAGAACTGATTCTGCTTAACTTGAGTTGCCAAGAGTAAGATACCGTGTCATCACTGGGAATGGAGGAATCAAGGCTAAATGAGCTAAATTAATTTAGCAGTATAATCATAAAGTTACAGTTTATTAACCTGAGTTCCACACCTATGTCAATTTATAATATCTGTAGTAAGACAATAATAATAATAATTCCAATAATGAATAAATAACTTCAATTTTAATTAGTAGGAAAAAACCACATTCCCATTGAATTTCAGAGTAGGAATCAACCTCAGGGATAACCAAGTTATATCATCCCTCTTCTTACAATCTTTGAATACTTTTCCTCTTTTTCTGCCTAGCGCCCTAAATCCTTCTTGTGGCCTGAGAGACCCCCAGGATCTTGCTCCTTGCCAGCTCTGTTGCCCCATCTTGTTCTGGTTGCCCTGTCACTCTATTTGTTCCAACCACATACTCATCTCGGGTTTTCAAACTTAACCTGCACTTTCCCACCTCAGGGCCTTTTCAGATGTGATTCTTTCAGTTTGGAAGATTCTCCCCTCTACCTTCAGGTCAAGTTTCTTTGTTAAATGCTTCCATAGCATCTTGCATTGATTCCTGATAGTACTTTTCACAATTGAAATATGTTCTTGTTGTTGTTGTGGACGACATAGGTCTTCCCTCATAGTCTGTGGACTTCAGTGCTTCAGAGACTAGGCCTATTTTTTTTTTTTTTCTGACATCCCAATGTATAGCACAGGCCTGATGTGGTACTCATTAATATTTGAGGAGTGAGCAAGCAAATGAGTGAATGGTATGATCCAGTAGTCTCATCAAGCAAATGAGTGAATGGTATGATCCAGTAGTCTCATTTCACACATGAAGATGTAGGGACTGATG
Source organism: Canis lupus familiaris (assembly GCF_011100685.1). Lineage (NCBI taxonomy): Eukaryota > Metazoa > Chordata > Mammalia > Carnivora > Canidae > Canis > Canis lupus. Next base: position 7,453,638 of record NC_049224.1, on the reverse strand, counting down.
AAAAGGAGTTTTCCAGATGTTGCTGAACTTTAACCAGAGGTGTTTTATTATATCTTGGGAAGAGAAAGGGAGGGAAATTTTCCCTAGTCCTCAAAGATGCTCATAAGAAATGTAAGAAATCAGCACCCCCATCTCCTACTGCTCTAGCACCTTTCTTATACATATTATGTTTACGCTTATTGGTAAAACCTGCTCTTAAAAGAATCATTGGTCGTATCTATATCACATCTTACATAAGGTATTATGGCTACAACATCACACTTTTATTTATTAGCAGCAAGTTGGTCTCTTTGGCTAGCTTCTTTAAATTTTGTGGGGTTTTTTTGAAAGATGAATACCCATCAGACCAACAATTGGCCTTTATAGGTAATTTTTTTCCATGTTAGCCAGAAAGCTACATGATATTTTGAAAAGCTGTCTGCTATACCATCAATAGTGAAGCAATAAAGACCATGGAGATAGCCATACATGTCACCAGACAAAATAAGATAGTCTCAGCTTGTATTCTCTTATACAAAATTACACAATTTTAAATTGCACTAAATTGGTACTAATTTGGCAATCTTAGCTTTGATATGCTTCCAGTCTTAAAATTCTAAGGACTATAGACTTGAGGTGAATTCACACCAGGTTTGAATGAAATGTATTTACAGCACAGTGGGAGAAAAGCTTTATTTTATTCCTGGTTTTCTCTATGCTTCTTGGTGTGGAACTAACCAAACCTTATCAATATTTAGCATCTCTTCCTTAAAAATGACAAGCTTTAGAAAAATAATTCAATATCAAGGTAAATAACCATAGCCCTGGCTGCCTAGGTAATGTTTTAAACACTGTTGAGGAAAGGGAACATTTCTCCTAAGAAAACCATATGAATGTCAGGCAACTATTTTTTTCTATAAGGCCTTATAAATAATAACTAACATTGTGCTAGGACAATAGAGGATTTTCTCAATCTCCTCTGGGCGCCAGGTAGAGTACTGGCTGTTAGCTCGCATTTATGACAAAGTATTATTTTTCTGCTAAAACAGATGGATTTTGAATTGACATTTTGACATCATAAGAAAATACATACTGTCCTTTCAAATACTCTTCTCGGATACACCAGGAAAGCAACTATTAAGTGAAATGTATGACAGCAGGACTTCATTCTACTTTTCTTATTCAAGTGTTTATTTGTTTGAATTGGCCATAGATAGGTTCCTAAGGATTTGAACTGTGTCAGAAATGATTTGATTTAACTCAAACAACAAACATAGTCACACCTTGTCACTGCTCCCCAAATAACTTTTTTGGGGGTTGGGCCATGTCGATAGTCAAAATGTAATAAGTTTAGTAAAGCTTTCCTGGACATTGTCTCATTTGTAAGATATATTTAAGACTGGAAAATGACATAGGAATATTTACCAGATACAGATATTAACAAAACAATTTTTACTCCCATAAATGTGAGTATGGAAGTGCTTAGAGACAAGGATGTGACAGCTTGAAAATAGCATATAAATTATATAGCATACCAGATAAAGATATTACCAGAATAATTTCTGTATCTGTAAATGTAGACTTAGAGATATGTGAGAGTTTTGATTACAGAAATATTTACTCAGGGGAATTATCACAGTGGGGATTTTATTGTAACTGTGTGTGTGTTTCAGGTGGTTGGTAAAAGATTTATTGATTATTGCATTTAATTAGGTACAGGAGAATATTTAACTCTTTTTTATTTGAGAACTTCCCGCTATTCTTCATGTGCAGACTTCTACAAATTTTCACATATTTGAAATTTAGTTTTGTTTCTTGAACCAATTCCTAAATTCATTCCTTCGGATTATTTTCTATTCAGATAGGAGATTGTTTCTAATGTAAAAATGCACCGTATGTGTTTTGGCAGCCCAGTTGAAGATGTGTCTTCTGGTTTTATCTACCTTATCCATGCTCAGCTGCTGACTCTATGAGCCATTGTAGGAAGCTGTAGATCATTGCACCTTTTTCTTTAATTCTTCTGAAATCATTTTCAAACATTTTGATAAGACCTGCCAGTCATTCATTTTCCCTTTCAAAAGGACTCAAAAGGCCCTGGATTCTCATTTGCATGCCTAATCCAGTCTTGTGTTATTGGCAGTACACTTTGCTTCTCCAACAGGAATTTAAGACTACAGAGAGGTGCTATTTTGTTGAGATAGTCAATGTCACGATAGGCAAAAAATTACTATTATTACTACTATTGATAAGCCTATGGCAGACATTTAGATGTGACTTTTTTTTCCTCAAGAACTTAATTTGTAAAGCTAGTTAAAAATTATATTTGGTTTCTATCAACTTTACCCTTTAAGAATTGTGTCTCTAAATCTTGTGGTTAATTCTATAATAAAAGAGTGTTTCAAGGTCTTCTTTCCTTTATGTGAAACCAGTCCAGCAAAGTGGAAGTCAGAGCTTTGGTTCTCTTCCTAGATGTCTCCTTATTTGAATGATCCAGCTTATTCCATAGTGATTACAGCGAATCACATGAAAATGAATATGCCAAAGTATATGTTCCAGAAAGTTTGGGTATTTTAAAATTATCTCTTCATATACTTTAGACCTCAAATCCATATCAACCTTATAATTTAGTCAAAAGTAAGATGTTGTCAAGCAATTATTTTGAATTCCTGAAGTGTGCCAGGTACAAGCACTTTGTCATTTCAATCATACTGATGAAGACAACTCCATGCAGATGAGGTGCTTACCAAGGTTGAATAACTTGAGTAGTTATTGCCGATATATTAACTTGACTTCTGAATGACAGAAATGTGTGTCAAATTTGTGTCTTTCTGATTCCAGAGACCAAGATCTACTGAATTATTGGATTGGTTTCTCTCATGTTCATTTTCTTACCTCTAATGCTAATGGGGTTCTTTTAGACTTTGGTAGTGAATCTAAAGAAGATTCAGCTTTTTTTAGATACAAGCTGAATCTTAGGTCTTTAAGGTTTCTATTGCCAATGTCTTCCTCCTCCTCAATAGATTTTTTAAATGATTCAATAAGAGAACCAGTTTGGTTGAAACCTAAAATTTGAGATAAGAGACTCACTATTCATGCATTTCAAAATTCAAGCTTTCCCCCATCATACGCAACTATCTCTCATGGTATTTGGAGATAGCAGTGAGAGAACCTCAGGTTCTCAGCTATCAACCATATTTTATATGGTTGTTAATATTTTAAACATTTTACTAGCAATTTAACTGTTCAGTTTACTTCTGTTGGAGGGGGCCATCAAGAAATATAATTTCCAGTTGACCTGTGAACTGGATCTGGGCAATTGGAGGCTCCCCACCTCCTTGCCTGTCCTTGTAATGTGTGTTCTGCGTGGGTTCCCTGCTCCCAGAAGATGTTCCAGCCTTGAGATAGGAGTGTGTTGAGGCTATCTGGATTTGGATATGTGGCTAAACCCAGTTAGGGCATCTACCTAGAGCTGACTGGTGAGTGCAATCTACTTGCTTTGAGGCTGCCCAAGACAAGCCTCATGTGTCAGTTCCCTTGATTATTAAACCTGCCATCTACCAATCTGGAGTCATCTGCTTCTTTAGTCTCTCTCTACCCTCCATGTATGGAGGCCAGTGTCAGATTACATCAGGAAGTTCCACAGGAGGTTTCTTTTTTTTTTAATTTTTCTTTTATTATTATTATTTTTTAGATTGTATTTATTTATTCATGAGAGACACACAGAGAGAGAGGCAGAGACACAGGCAGAGGGAGAAGCAGGCTCCACGCAGAGAGCCTGATGTGGGACTCGGTCCCAGAACTCCAGGAACACACCCTGGGCAGAATGCAGACGCTCAACCACTGAGCCACCCAGGCATCCCCAGAGGAAATTTCTAACTAACAACTTTTACCACTTCTAAGGAGTAAAAGTAAATAGCTATCTTGTGAGATGCCTTGGCTGCTTTGCTTTTTCTCTCAGGGGCCCCTGTTACTATATTGGTCTAGAATTTGTTCTGAATTTCGGATAACAATTGACAAGTGAAGTAATCATTGATCATTAATATTTGTAGTGTTTCCACAGGGTATGTGATATAGATGGTGAAAAAAACCATACATCAAGAGATTTGCTAATACATAGATGGCTTATCAAACCCTTACTTGAATCATAGAACGATAGAGGTCAGTGATTCTTTTAGTTGAGGAGAATGAAGCCTAAAGGAAAGTAGAGCCAAGAAAAAATTGCATTTCTCCACAGAGCTGATCAGTGAAGGAGCCACGATTTAAAGTCCAGATGCTTGAGTTCCCATTCAATCCTTCTTTGTAGTCCATGATGTCTGGATGTCCCCCGAGTAGGCCATTGAATGTTTTTGAGAGGAGAACTGGTTTAGATATTTTCTTCTAGTCAGTTCTGAGTCTTTTAGGCAGAGATGAGGTATGGGTTGCTCTCTGGGATCGACCTTACATGGAATCCCCCACAGTTTTAGAGCAAGCTGCTTCCACACTGCCCTCACCCACCGCCCCACGAAGCAGTTTGTGTTGCTGCTGCAGGACGTCGGGAAGGGCTGCCAGTCCAGGACTATTCAAAGCTCTACACAGACAGGTGCAAGTTCCTCCTCATCAGTGACCCCAGGAGTTACCATGGCTCCAACATCATCCATGCCATTCCTAGTCAGGCACCAGGCTGAGACTATTTCCTCCTTACCCCACAGCTTTGGATAAGTGGAGATTGCTAGATTCACAGGGCAGATGAGGATACTGAGGTGCAGAGAAAGGAAGGGACTTGCCTGTGGTCACAGAGCCAGGAAACAGCTGGTAAGAACAGAGCACTGAAGTAGTTATTTCTTCTTCAGAGTGAAACTAAGAAAGGGGTTGAATTTTCCCATCTTACCCCATGAGGAAACTGAGGCTCAGAGAGCATAAAGAACTTGTTCAAGGTCATATAGCTGGTAAGGAGGGCTAAAAATAACAGCAACAAGAATAATAATACTAAGGTAACATGCTTGATAGTAACTCTATGTCAAACATCTCTGAATGATCACAGTTCTAGGGAAGTAGATACTGTTTACCCCTATTTTGCAGATGAGGAAACTGAGGACCCAGAAGTGAAGTAACAAGCAGAAGTTACATGGTTACTAAGTAGGGATGGAAGTAAAAGGAGCTAACCTTTATGTGTTGCCTTGCAATTTAATTCTCACATCCCTACTAGGAGAACAGGTGCCGTTATCTCCATTTTGAGGGAAATGGGGCTTAGAACAGTTATTTGATGAAGGTCACACAATTAATAAATGGAAATATAAAAATTGTAATAATCCTACCAATAATAGCAATAGTAAGCTAACATATATTGAGCACTTACTGTATGCTTAGTATTATATCATGTTCTCTGGCTCAGAGAGTTAAGGGACTTGTGCAAGACCACAGGGCCAGGAGTGGCAGAATGGGGATTTGAATTCAAATCCTTAGAGAGGAAGATTCTACTGCAAGAGGGGGATTGCTAAATACTGAGGCTCTTCAACTTCAAGGACATCAGCTATTTAGAGGTCCTCCTGGTACCACAGGCATTTGCAGTGTAGCTTCCTCACCTACAGTAGTAGTTGCTTCAAGACGGCATAAGCTCCATGGCAAGAACATCTCCCATGGTATAGCTCAGTGTTCCAGGCTTGCTGCCTACTCCTGGCAGACATCATGCATGGCATCAGGGTGCTGGCCCCTAAAGACAACAAAGTTGGATGCAAAGATGAAGAAGCCAGGGGATCTCAGGGCAGGGGCAGAATGGCTGAGGACAACCACCTGCAGAGAGTGTGGAAGGGAGTGGCCCTGTACCTTTACCCTCTGAGTCTCACTCATGTTGGTAGAACACCATCTTCAGGCCCCTTGCCCAAACCTGAGCACATCTCCACTGTTGGTGGATTTCTGTACGTGCCCTCCCCTCTCTGTCCCTGCAGTACCAAGAATGTTCTGCAGTGTGTGGGTGGGTGGGAGCAAGAGAAACGACCCGAAAGGCCTTGGTCAGAGGCCTGGGTGTGAGGATGGTTCCCACTTTGTCCCACTAGCACCAAGGTAATTTGCCCCAGGACACCCACAACCCTGTAGCTTTGCTGGAGGCCTGGGAGGAGTCAGGAGTGGGTATAAACTTCCTGGCCTGACCCACAGAAAGAATAATTCCCAGACTTCTGAGACCTGTTAGTCCTATTTTACAGATTGAAAAACTGAGGTCCAAAAGAAGGAAAGGGACTCAAAACATTTCTATTTTTGTCCTCTGACTTTGTATATCTTATTTTCTACTCCAATATATTGTTTGTTTTGATAATATTTAAATCATTATGAAGAATCTATAGTTTATTTATTTGGATAAATGTAGAATCTGTGTATGTACTACAAGTCTTTTGTGTATGGTAGCTATTCAATGACTGTTGATTTGAATATTTTAATTAGAAAGAAAACGGAAAGGAGTATCTTCATTCCATCTCAGAGAATCCATGAACCCTATTGATAAAGGGATTTAAACCAAAGAAAGGGCAAGATAATAAGCCCCACAGGTAGGAAGAAAGAGTATGCTAAGGATAACGACCCTCATACTATGAGATTTAGGGTCCCAAGGGATAGAGAAAGTGGATTTAAGAGGATGTGAAAGCAAAGGTGCCTATTCAGCTGCTGATCAGAAAATGACAGATGGATTCACTGAGAAAGTTGAAAAGGCACAGCAGAAGAAGAAAACAATACTATTATTTAAGGTAATGGAGACATTCTTCACAGATCGTTTCTGGAAAAACCAGCTGGCAAGTTTATCCTCTGATTGAGGCGCTGAATACTTTTCAATCAGACCACAATGAGTTGACCTAATAAAAGTTTTCAGAGCAAAAGTAAAGCAAAATAGAAGACATTATAGGCAGCAAGCTTTTTACCTTTGTAGATTTTGCAGTGCCAGTGAGCGATCACATTAGCCATCTTAAGGCAGTATTTCTTTAAGTGTCTAGGGGTATTCGGAGGCCCTTTCAGGTTTTGTAAGGTCAAAACTATTTTTATAGTAATACTAAGATGTTATTTGCCTTTGCCAGTTTTATTCTCTTGTGGATACACAATACAATTTTTCGAGAGGCTACATAAAGTGTGATATCACAACAGATTGAATGCAGATTTGTGAAGATAGCTATCTCCTATTTAATAAAGATACTAAAGAGGTTTCCAAAAATATAATAGAATGCCCTTCCTCTATTTTTTTGGTCTCGTTTGGAAATCTATTCATTTTTACTAAAAAATATTATTTATGTTAGCATATGATGGATATATTACTGTTCTCCTAAAAAAATTCAAAATATTTTAAAAATTCCTCAGCTTTAATTTCAAATGTGATAAATATTGATAGATGAAATAAGCATGAACAAAAGTCCTTAGCCTCCTCAATAATTTTTGTTTTTTAAACAAATATTTAAAAAAAAACAGATGACATGTTTTACTTCATTACTTCTTTATCAGAGACATTCACCATCTCCTGGTAATTTATTTACTTATTTTTTTAAAAGATTTTATTTATTTATTCATGAGAGACACACAGAGAGAGAGAGAGAGAGGCAGAGATAGAAGCAGGCTTCCCGCAAGGAGCCCCATGTGGACTCAATCCCGGATTCTGGGATCAGGACCTAAGCTGAAGGCAGATGCTCAACCCTCGAGCCATCCAGGAGAACCACCCCCCGCCCCCCGCCCCAATAATTTTTTGAAGTATAGAGAGATCCTAGATCCAAAAAGTTTTGGAACTTCTGTCTTTAGAGATATGAGGATATCTTCTCTAAAAACTGCCTATGAATGCTAGCGATTGCACATGATCACCAAGGTCCATTTCTCTTCTCCTTTTGGAAACATAGGAGGAGTATATACTTCCTCACAACCCTACAACTAAACAGACCTGTGTGACTAGTTCTAGAATGCATTGTGGGTACATCTAGAATGCAGTGGTACCTATTTGTCATTGTCTGTCAGAACATTTGATGACCAACATGAGATTTTTAGGAACTCTGTTTTCCTGCCATTGTGACCATGGAAGGCATGTGTTGACACAAATGTGCCAAATATTAACGCAGCCTGGAATCCTTAGCCAACCTTAGGAGAAGAGCTGCTCTGGAGGACCACCTAGACTGGCAGTAGACCTGGCCTGAGCTAGGAAAACAAAGTTTATAGTGATAAATCCCCGAAACTTACAGGCTGGTTGCTACTCTTGCATAAACTAGCCTAAACCTGACTTGCACCAACATGGTCAGATAATTTTAGGGGCTCATTACACTGAGAGCTCGGGGAGGGTCCTCATACGATTAGAATAAAAAGTGGTTCAGAATATTTTTTCAAAATTCTCATGTATTATTTTTTGATGCTTTAGAAGTAATTAAAAAAAATGACATCAGGCTGTGTGTATCCGAAGTCCCTAATATAGGTAATATGTAGTTCCTTCTCTTTAGGAACATATGGCCAATTGCCATCCTTTTATTTTGGGTGCTTTGGGAAATCCAGAGCTCAGATGTAATAATCATTTGCATTTACAGAAATTTTCCTGTATAGTAGCTCACTGAATGATGGTTGTTAAATCATTACTGTGCAGTGTACACTTTGTTGCGGATAATACAGTGACAAAGACAGTCTTCATTGTCACCATTGAACTTACAGGCAAGAACTTGAGGAAAGGAAAAAGGCGAAGTGTGTATGCCAACTGAGTTGGCACATCTTCCAGAACTTTCCAGGAAGTCCCCGTAAGACCTTTGGCTTACATCTTATTGAGCTTTCTTAGCTATGAGGAAGGCAGGAAATCACTGAGTTTTTGGTTAGGCACATTGATGCCCTGAAGAAAAGTGGTGCTTCCTAATAGGGTAGAAGAGCAGATAGGTATTGAGTAGGGAGCCAAGCATGTCTTCTGTACTTATCTTTGGCTTTTTTGAGTATCTCTCCACCCTGATTATACTAAAAACAAGAGTTCTCATGTACTGCCGAGGCATAGAGTCCTCAGTCCCTGGTGCTCCAGAATATCACTGTGTCCCCCAAAGCCCTGGTTCACAGTGATCTTTCTGCTTGTCATGTTACTTTGGAGTCTGGGACATCTTTGAAAACTGCCCATGGAACCATCTGCACCTATGCACCCCACAGTCATACTCACCCCTGGACTCTGCTCTGGGAGTCAAGCCCAGGTTCCCTTTGCTCTTGAACCCACAGACTTCTGTTCTCACAGTTTCTTTCTAATAGCGAGGGCATTGGCTTTCCTTCATGTTGTGAACCTAGTCATTTCGCCTACACCTAAAAGTCCTCTCCATCCTTTGGTAGCGGAAGGGTTTGTGGGCTATTTTTTCTGGTGCATCTCTCCATAAAGCAACATTGTCAGTACCAACTAACTATTTGAATAGAAGAGAGGGAGAAGAAACTACAAGTTGACATCACAGTATCATTCTACTGCATTGGTGACTGCTTTTCAATATAATGATGAAAGATTTCTGATATGCATATGCCCAGTGTACTGTGGGAAGCCCTAGGAATCGGTTCCAGGGGATCTCAGTGATGAGTTCCTTCAGAAGGGGTTGTCTAAACTGAGAAAGTAGTTTAATCTATCCAGTTGAAAATAAAAGAGGGGGAGGAGAGACCAAGGAAGGGGGAGAATGAAAAATATTTGAGAGAAAGGAAATAGCACGTGTAGAAACAAGAGAAAAAAAATGTATGAAGGAGGGGGATTGTCAGTAATTCAGTCTATGGCTTGAAAGGACAATGTAAAATAGAGAGTGGTGGTGATAGAGAGGGACAAGAGAGGAAAAGTTCATTTGGGTTTTATCCATGAGGAATCTGAGCAGCCCTAAAGATTATACTTTAGTAATATCTCTCTGGCTACGGTTTGAAAAATGGTTTCAAGTGGTATAAGAATGGAGTTAGGGAGGCCTTTTAGAGATATGTTGTAATTATTTTGATAAGAGATAATGTCAGGTTGACCTCATGTTATAACAGTGGGAAGGAAATAATTGAATGAATTGGAGGGTTATTATGGATAGCGAATAATTGCAGCATTACAAATCAACCTTTGTCTTTGGATCAGCAGTTGAGTGTGTGTTGGTGGCATTCTCTGAGACAAAAAAACAAACAAACAAAAACAAACAAACAAAAAAAACAGGAGGAGGATTACATTCTATGAGGCAACTTCCCTCTCTAAAGTCCCTCCCAGTTTCCTGTTCTATATATTTTTGGAGCTTATCAATATGTGTTATATTTTATTTTTCTGAGTTTGTACATTTCCACTGCAATGGAAACGCCATGTGGGAAGACATTTGTGAAGGTTTTGTTCTCTTCTGTATTCCTGACTTCTAGAATAATGCCAAACACATGGTGGCTACTGAATAAATATTGGATAAATGGTTGAGTGATTGACTGCCTAAATGAGTAAGAACGGGTCAATAGTGAAATAAATATTGTTCAGTATTTAGACTTTGTATGTGTGAGTTGCCTTTTGACATTCTTTTGGGGATGTCCAGTAGACATTGGAGATACTGTATAAAGCTCAAATCATGAATTGATACAGAAATAGAACTTTGTGAGGACCTCAAAATATAAATGGCCTTTGAAATAATGAGTGAATGAGATGTCTAGCCTGTGATTCAGCTCTTGGTGAAAGAAAATAGCCTATTGATAGATATTCTTCTTTGTAGCTACCTCTATTCCTGATAGAAACTTCCTTTCTTCATCAAGACCATGGAAGACTCCTTTTTGAAGGCATCTTTTCCACACTTCAATCTCTCAATCTCTTCTTCACTAGGAATATAATCCCTTCACTGAGATGTATCAGTTCTTATATTTCATATTATATCTTTCATGTCATTTTCTCTCTCATGGCTTAGGTTACTTAGGTACATGAGGACCTTATAAGATTTGATGATTGATAACTAGGAAGTTGCCAGAAGCAAAGACTACTTATCTTGTACTCTTTCCAGTCTTATATAAATGCTCTTGGAAAATGTTATACTCACCTAAGTATTTTCTGTTTTTTTTTTTTTTTAATTATTCCTTTTTACATTTTTTAAATGTCCCACACTTCAATGATTTTTCTCAGGAGAAAAAGTTTAAGATATCAGACAGATATTTCCTTTTTTTCTTTTTTTTTTCTCTTTTTAGGTGGAATTAGCCTCTAATTTGCCACTCTTTGAAATAATAGGGAACTTAAAATCTTCCTCATTAGTCAGAAGCAGAATCAAATTTCATGAATCAGTTCTACAAGGTGGCTCTCTATAGAAGTTGTTTTGGGGGTGACTTAAACTATTTTTTAACTTTATTTTTTAGAGTAAATATGAGAGGAGCCCTCAGATGGGAAAGTACTGATGCTCATAAAAATGGCCAGAAATGTTATGTGGCTATGGAACTAATGGGGGGCAGGCATCACCAGGCAACAAGGTATACCACGGGAGCCTTAGGAGTCTCAAGACAGATTCATAAGGTGGGGGATAAATTGACTGACTTTAGTGATAGTAAGAAGAAATATTTCCAGATTTTATATGACAATTAGAATAATTGTTTCCTTCTACCTTCTAGTTAATTGAGAGTGTTTCTATGTAAGAGCTCACAAGAGCTTGAGGGTTGGGTATATGAAAAAGCAAACTATCTACCTAGTATTATCTTTTCAAGAAATTATGCCAAGTTATGCTGAAATTCTTTAAAAGTCATCCAGCCTCTTGTGGTAGACTTCTGTTCACCCAGTATGAGGGATGGCTATTGGTTGTTATAAAATTGTTTGCAGTCGATCTATAAATGACTCTGGAAACATGAATGAAACCATTGAAAACTTGACTTTGCCATGAAAATTGTAACATTTGTGAAGTCAAGGACTGTGCATTATTTTTCAAAATACTATTCATCATATATCATAGCACCCCATCCACATAAATGGGGTTAAACAAATATTTACTGATCATCCATTTGTTAATTACACAAATAATTTGAAATCATGCTTTAATAACATGATTTTTTTAAAAATAGAAGCTCATTATTCAATGTATGCAGAATGTTTGTTTTTAGCTTTTAAATCCCCAACTTGGAAGTCTTATAGGTAAAAATTTTAGGTGCAGAGTACTATACCCGGAAGTTTATTAGTAGAGTTTTAAATGGAACCAAGGACTTTATATTCTTAGTCTTTGTATTGGATAATAGAAATGATTCTTAAAGTGTGTGTGTGTGTGTGTGTTTCCTTGTGGGTAGCATAAGCTCTTGGGGAATCAGTGATTCCTCAACTGTAAAATGAATAGTTTTCTCTTTATCTTGAAAAAACAAAACAAAACCTCTTGGAGATCAGATACTCATTAAGGGAAGGGTTTGAGTGTAAAACATGGATCTACCCATTTGTGGTGCAGTTCCTAGATAGCTGTTTGAAGCTCTAAGCAGAGGTCTCTGTATTCTTCACCTTACCCTCCTTCATCCACAATCATAAGAAATTGTGACATAGTTTTAAAAGCTTTTAAAGTAATAATTTAATCTTCTGTCTTTGAAGGAAGAGGTGATGATAAAATAATTATTGTCCATAGAAACACCACCAGCTCTTTATTGAAAATCCAGTAACAAATTGCACATGGAGTCAAATAAACATCATCTATTTCCTTCTAGCTTGAAAGTCTCCGTAAGTTCCAAAGGCAGATTGTTCTTTAACCCACCTTCCAAAAATATGTCTATTTTTTTTTAATCCCTAACACCAATTCTTGGCATTGGTGAATAAAATGATTTTAGATTCAAGCCCGTTTCCTACCTCAGGCTTAACATTGAAGTTACAGTTTTAATAAAATGATTCATTTTGGAGAGGTAGGCAGCCAAGCAATCATGTTGGATACTGGCTATTTATTAATAATAAATGTGAAATACCCAGAGAAAATATACATTCTTAAGTTAATCAGACAAGTGGCTCAGGAATGACAACACAAAGTCTTTCAGCTGTTCCTTGAAAACACTGGAGCCCCCAAGTTCAGTATTGATTGAAAAAAATCTGTAAGCTCAGGCATGGAATGCACAATGAATCTCTTTGTAGAGTCTACCCAGTGAACGTGTTTTACGTCAATGTATGTGCATGTACAGCACAAGGAATCTCTATCTAGGAAAAGTGTAACTTGTGGTTAAAGGACTTGCTCAAGTGAGCTAAATTACTTTCAAGTACCTGGCTCTCAGTAATGCCGTGTGATTTAATGTTCCTCCTCCTGATCCATTCACTTCTATGTGACAGAAACTTCCAAGGAAGGTCAGTGGTATATCTAAGAGATTATGACAGCTGAATTATGGTTTCAAACAGGTTTGGCTTTTATACTACCCTAGAAAATGAAATAGCTTTTGATTTATAGTCATTTTACATTAATATGCATTTCTCTCTTGTATTTCACTTGAAATTAGGCAGGCCCGGTTTATACATTCCACATTACTTCTTGAGATGCCTTCCGAATTACATATTTTAAACAAATCATTCTGACTAAGTTGACATCAGGTGCAAACAATGAGGGAATGAGTAAGAGGCTCTGAATTTCCCTAGCTGTTAATAGCAACGTTAAAGACATCAAGACTTCTGTATGACATGTTAGTCATGGTATATTTCTCTGTTAATGATCTTGTACCCAGCAAAAATTTAAAAAGCACCAGCTTTGAGGTTCTATGATATCCATCCTGAGGTTTTGTTTTTTTTTTTTAATTATGAAAAATTTGGGAAATAAACTTTCATGGTTTCTGGGTCTTTGATGATAGGAAACTGAATCTCAAGTTTTATAAACATACCAACAGCAGAAGAGAATGCATTTTCTTCTTCCTGATAAGATGTACTATTTCCCCTTCTGGATGGTCTTGTGATTTTTCTTATTATGGCTGACTGGATAGAAACTTCACATCCCTCTGCATCATTTTTCAATCTATTCTGGATGGCTTTCAAGGGCACTTCAATCCAGGCTTTAGAAAGATAGGAAGAATGTCAACTGGTAGTCTACAATCTTAGCACTATGGTTGGCTGCAGCGTTTTGAGCTTCAAGATATGCCACTCTGGATTCTCTTAAGTCTAGGTTTGAGTGTAAAAAGAAATGTATTTTATAACACAGAAACACTAACTTACATTTGCACTCCATTTACTGCATGGAAGAGTGGACCTAGTATCACTAATTCGTTGATTTATTTAACAAATGTTTGTCATCTGCCTGTTGTCTACCAGATATGTTCAAGAAACTGAGGATACAGAAATGATTACAACAATCTCCATGCCTTGATAGCACTAATTTTCACTAATGAATTAATAATGTTGTTAGTATTATTCATTGAAATCAACTCTGAACACTTGAGTTTCTATTACTTAATGAAATCTCACAATTTCATATCATAAAAGGAAGGGCAAATTAGGAGAGAAAGAATAGTATTATATATGAATAATAGGGGTTGAAAGGAAGGGAAAAGTTCTGCAGGAGGCAGTGATGAGGCCTTCACTCATGCTTCATCCATCAGGAATGACCTTTCCTTGCTGCAAGGACACTTTTCTTATATTTTAGTTCAGATAGTGACTCATTCCTCAGTAAACCAAATGCTTCCTGCCTGCCTGATATATTTATCTAAATTATGTGTACTAAAACATCTCTTTATAGTATTCAGAATGCTCAGTTTGAGGAAACTATTTTAAATACAGAATTATATGTTTTTGCCAAAGAAAGAGACATGGGACCCCATTAAAAAAAAAAAAAAAAGATGACCTATAATAAAATTGCATAAAAATATCCTCACAACCATGTGAAAATACTTAAATACAACTAAGTTCTTTGTCAATAGAAAGTTTGCAGTTACTTTGGAGCATTAGAAGATTTTGCTCTTACAGGGACCATTTAACCAGGAGCTCTGATCCCCACAGCAGGAAGTATTTTTCCTTTAATATTACAGATTTATGCCTGAATGCATGAAGTAGTTTGTGCTGCTAGAGCTGATGATCCTCCTACTATTCTTGTCTTTTCAGCCAAACCTCGTTTAAAGATCAGGTCTATGCAGGCCTGCTTCCAGCTTAATCTGAACTTCCCCATGTATTGCTGTCTGCATCATCATTACTGATTTGCTATTTACTACTGCATTATATGCTTCCCTAAACATTGCTCTGTGCCTACCATGTGTCATGTTTCAATCAACAAGCTATAAGTAAATAAGTAAGAAAAGCTCTTTCACTTTGAAGTTTGCAGGTTAGTATATTTATTCTTAACTATAGATGAGCATTAGACTCAACCGAGGACTTTTAAAAAATGTGGATTCTTATTCCTCACCAAGTCTGACTGGAGAATTATATCAGTACCCTAAAAATTTTCTTCGTGTGATTTTATTGCATATCTGCACTTGAAAGTGGAAGGGATGGCACTGAAAACAAATAGGTACTATACAACAAATATCATTGCCTGGGGACAGCATATAGTGTGCTTACAGATGGGAGGGTGCCTAGCTCTGTGCGGGCAGGTCATCTGACTAGGAAATGATATTTGAGCTTAAAGATGATCAGAATTAGGTAGAGCAGATAGGGAAGGTCAATGTATGCAAAGTGCATAGAGGCATGGAATAACTAATGTTATAACAGTTTTCTAGTACATAGGAAAATTCCAAGAGTTGTGTAGTGAATACATAGTTACCTTTACCTATATCCCCAAATTGTTAACATTCTGAAATAGTCTTTAGAAACAAACAAAAAACAACCCACAGCAGAAGAACTAAACCAAACACTATCCAAACAGCAGACTTTTAGCTTTTTCTTAAAGCAGATATCAAGGAAATAAGGCAGTTGATGTTCTAGTTCTACTTTTCTTAATACATAAATAATATGCCTTTTAAAAAATTAATGTCCCCCTATCAAAATAATCTTACTGCATTTATGAAACAACAGTCTAGCTAATCTGTACAGTTTTATATAATTCTAAAAGTCTGATTCTGTATGTGTGTGTGTTTTGCTAACAACATAGACTAAACATATGATTTGCTCTATATAAATATATCTATTTTAAGATAATATTTAATGAAAACCTCACTTCCTCCCTGCAATCCCATTTTATTTTTAGATTTTATTTATTTATTCATGAGAGACACAGAGAGAGAGGCAGAGACACAGGCAGAGGGAGAAGCAGGCTCCATGCAGGGAGCCCCATGTGGGACTCAATCCCAGGACCCCGGGATTATGGCCTGAGCCAAAGGCAGACGCTCAACTACTGAGCCACTCAGGTGCCCCTGCATTTCCTATTTGTGAGAATTTATTGGCATATCTCTTTGGGAAATTATTTGATATATTCTAGTTCTGAGATGCGTGTTTGTTCTTTGTGGTAATATTGAAGAAGGACAAAGAGACTGTCAATAAAGTAGTTATTTGACACCTGATATATAGCAGTACATTTTCTATTAGAAATTTGAAAATGAGTGGCTCTGGAGAAAAGAGCAAGAGTTAATATTTAAGATGACAATTTTTTTTTCTGGACATAAAGGTAAATGTCAAAGATAGGCAATATATCAGCTTTCATATCAGTTTTTGGAACCATATATTGCTTATATTCAGGAGCATACTTTTTGTTCATACTCAATCCCATGTTCTGTATTGAATTGTCTTTGATTTTAATTATGTAATATATGCTATTAGAGCATTGATAATCTCATGAAATAAATAATTTAGGCTAAAATGTTTCTCAATTACCTTCTAAGACATATGTCTCATAAAACCCTATGTAACATCATTTAGAAATTGTCCTAAAATATCATTTTGGTTCATAAAATTGTTTCAGAATTTTTGGAATTATTCCAACTTGTTAATTGATTTTCTCTGTATAATCTAAGAATGTATTTCTTGAGCGACGCACAATATACATAAAAGCAAACAGCCATATTATATTAGATGTGTCTGTATTAAGAAAATTATTAATTCAGGAAATAGAAAAGTTGTCAGAAGCGCTGAAGTCGGTTTTAGAGTTCTGCTCAGTGTTCAGCATTATTTTATTAGTCATCACATTAAATTGAAACCATTTGAATATGCTTTTGGTAGCTTGTTTTCCCTCAAAACAGATAGTACTTATGGACTACAGATAGGTGAAACTTCTGCAACATTACATGTTATTAAGGTTTAACGTTTGTGGTTGTCAGATGAGAACCATTAAATGCAGATTTCTCTCAGGTGTCCATGCCGTCAGGAATGATTTTCAGGATAGATAATCTAGTTTGATGCATGTATTAAATCATTTCTGCAGTGATTCCACTTCTTTTCCTTTGGGCTGGACTACCGGCTATCTCTATGTTGGATATATGGTGACTTACCAGACCTATAAATGTGGAGCCTGATCTGTGGCTCTAGAAAGAAAAAATAAAGTGTTGGTCACCTCAGGCATTTAGACTGCTGCTGGTAAGCAAAAGATATTTATAAACACTATCCCTTGAGCAGGGTACTTGTCCCAGATTTCCAGTGTATCCTCTGTTGTCTTGATTTAGGGACCTCTGAATAATGTATACACTTTCTTATATGTTAACAGGCATATTTGCATTAAAGGATAGCTGCTATTATTATTATTATTATTATTATTATTATTCTCAAAATCAATACTAAGATTTTTGGCTTGAAGCAGATAGTCTTTAAAATTTTTCACTGCCCAGCATGAATTTCCATTTTTTAACAATATCCTTATTTTTGTGTGTGAAACATTATCTCTTTCCCATTGTATGTAGTCCAGAAGGGAGAGTTAACCATATGGCACTATTTTATGGCTTACTGAAGCTAGAAGTTCCCTACATCTCAAGACTTGTATATGCTTACAGGGTACATGTGAAACCAAAATTTAGCCAAATAGAGTCCCTCTTCTAGGATTATAAATCTTGAGTAGAATAAAACAGGATAGAAGAAATAGCTAGAACCCATTCATTCCAGCATTTTTTTTTTTCTTACAGAAAAGCACTTCTAGTCTGGGTTCTTGCTCTGATTCTAAACCTGCTTCTCAACACTCATAAAACAATCAATGTGATTCATCATATCAGCAAGAGAAAAACCAAGAACCATATGATCCTCTCATTAGATGCAGAGAAAGCATTTGACAAAATACAGCATCCATTCCTGATCAAAACTCTTCAGAGCGTAGGGATAGAGGGAACATTCCTCGACATCTTAAAAGCCATCTACGAAAAGCCCACAGCAAATCTCATTCTCAATGGGGAAGCACTGGGAGCCTTTCCCCTAAGATCAGGAACAAGACAGGGATGTCCACTCTCACCACTGCTATTCAACATAGTACTGGAAGTCCTAGCCTCAGCAATCAGACAACAAAAAGACATTAAAGGCATTCAAATTGGCAAAGAAGAAGTCAAACTCTCCCTCTTCGCCGATGACATGATACTCTACATAGAAAACCCAAAAGTCTCCACCCCAAGATTGCTAGAACTCATACAGCAATTTGGCAGCATGGCAGGATACAAAATCAGTGCCCAGAAATCAGTGGCATTTCTATACACTAACAATGAGACTGAAGAAAGAGAAATTAAGGAGTCAATCCCATTTACAATTGCACCCAAAAGCATAAGATACCTAGGAATAAATCTAACCAAAGATGGAAAGGATCTATACCCTCAAAACTATAGAACACTTCTGAAAGAAATTGAGGAAGACACAAAGAGATGGAAAAATATTCCATGCTCATGGATTGGCAGAATTAATATTGTGAAAATGTCAATGTTACCCAGGGCAATATACACGTTTAATGCAATCCCTATCAAAATACCATGGACTTTCTTCAGAGAGTCGGAAAAAATCATCTTAAGATTTGTGTGGAATCAGAAAAGACTCCGAATAGCCAGGGGAATTTTAAAAAAGAAAACCATATCTGGGGGCATCACAATGCCAGATTTCAGGTTGTACTACAAAGCTGTGGTCATCAAGACAGTGTGGTACTGGCACAGAAACAGACACATAGATCAGTGGAACAGAATAGAGAACCCAGAAGTGGACCCTGAACTTTATGGTCAACTAATATTCGATAAAGGAGGAAAGACTAACCATTGGAAGAAAGACAGTCTCTTCAATAAATGGTGCTGGGAAAATGGGACATCCACATGCAGAAGAATAAAACGAGACCACTCTCTTTCACCATACACAAAGATAAACTCAAAATGGATGAAAGATCTAAATGTGAGACAAGATTCCATCAAAATGCTAGAGGAGAACACAGGCAACACCCTTTTTGAACTCGGCCATAGTAACTTCTTGCAAGATTCATCCACGAATGCAAAAGAAACAAAAGCAAAAATGAACTACTGGGACGTCATCAAGATAAGAAGCTTTTGCACAGCAAAGGATACAGTCAACAAAACTACAAGACAACCTACAGAATGGGAGAAGATATTTGCAAATGACGTATCAGATAAAGGGCTAGTTTCCAAGATCTATAAAGAACTTATTAAACTCAACACCAAAGAAACAAACAATCCAATCATGAAATGGGCAAAAGACATGAACAGAAATCTCAGAGGAAGACAGAGACATGGCCAACATGCATATGAGAAAATGCTCCGCATCACTTGCTATCAGGGAAATACAAATCAAAACCACAATGAGATCCCACCTCACACCAGTGAGAATGGGGAAAATTAACAAGGCAGGAAACCACAAATGTTGGAGAGGATGCGGAGAAAAGGGAACCCTCTTACACTGTTGGTGGGAATGTGAACTGGTGCAGCCACTCTGGAAAACTGTGTGGAGGTTCCTCAAAGAGTTAAAAATAGACCTGCCCTACGACCCAGCAATTGCACTGTTGGGGATTTACCCCAAAGATACAGATGCAATGAAACGCCGGGACACCTGCACCCGATGTTTCTAGCAGCAATGTCCACAATAGCCAAACTGTGGAAGGAGCCTTGGGGTTCATCGAAAGATGAATGGATAAAGAAGATGTGGTTTATGTATACACTGGAATATTCCTCAGCCATTAGAAACGACAAATACCCACCATTTGCTTCAATGTGGATGGAACTGGAGGGTATTATGCTGAGTGAAGTAAGTCAATCGGAGAAGGACAAACATTGTATGTTCTCATTCATTTGGGGAATATAAATAATAGTGAAAGGGAATAGAAGGGAAGGGAGAAGAAATGTGTGGGAAATATCAGAAAGGGAGACAGAACATAAAGACTCCTAACTCTGGAAAATGAACTAGGGGTGGTGGAATGGGAGGAGGGCGGGGGGTGGGAGTGAATGGGTGACGGGCACTGAGGGGAGCACTTGACGGGATGAGCACTGGGTGTTATTCTGTATGTTGGCAAATTTAACACCAATAAAAAATAAATAAACCCACTTCTCCACAACTCCATCCACTTGGTAGTGCCCTGATGTTCTTCCAGTAAGTTTCGTTTTATTTACATTTATTTAGAATGAGTTTCTGCTGTTTGCAAACAAATTAATATAGGACACACTGAAGTTAAGTTGCATAGTCAAATAACACCAGTAACTTGAACAAGGAAATTAATAAAGCTTTTAGGCTTCTAGTCCAGACTTTTGTTGGTGTCTGGGGACTATCAATTAACTGCCACCTTTTTTTGAATCTTTTTTAAACTTTGAAAAGTCCTTTTGCTCTTGACCTTCAGAAATGAACAATTCTAATAAAATATTAAAAGATACAGACCTGATTTATTTTAGTAGAATGAAAATGAAAGGGTAGAGGTTTTTTTTTTTCTTTTGCTTGACAATATCGATGTCTACTTTCCTTTAATTTTAATGCAGAAGCTGTCAGTGTACATTAGAGACAACTCAGTAAATCTTTACAGAGAGGAGACATTGAAAAATATTCTCCTGATTATCCATTTCCCCCTTGAGACCAGAACTACACTACACATGATCTACAATGTGCTTCAACCAAAATGGAAAATATAGCTAATTACCATTTTAGTCAAACACATCAGGGATTACAAGAAAACAAAAACAAAAACAAAAGGTAAGCAAATAAAACCTATTTCTAATTATCCAGGGAGAGAAACTTCCATTTGTGAATTATGTTTTCATAGATCTTCCTGTTATCCATCCCCCTCAATCTGTGAATGTATGTGGGTGTGGGTGTTATCATCTGTTTGAACCTTTTGCTCATCTGCAACAAAAAAGAAGATTCATAGGTAGGATTTTAGCCCACAGTGTTCTAATAAAGGGGTAGATGGAAAGCAATCGCTTCTATTGAAATGATGGCCATTTTATTCAATTTCACTGATATACATACTTTACATAAATAAACTAGAGAGCTTCTTTAATATTCCAGCAATTTTCACTGTAGTGGAGGAATTTGGTCCTGGTTACAGTGTAGCTGCTTACTTCCTGTATGACCTTGGATACATCACTTAACCTTTCTCTTCATGCTGCATAATGAAGTGCTTGGATTAAGTGATCTCTAAGGACTTTCTTCCTCTAAAACGAGAAAGGTAGATATGGTTACGAATGATTGTCAACATATGCATCCCCAGGATCGATTTCTTCAGCTGAGTGAAGTCAAATTCTGGTAACTAATCTACTTTTCTGTGGAAAAAAGCCAGCAACAGAGATTGTGTATAATTTGCTGTGTTTCCTCCGTATTAGTTTTAGGCTTAGATAGGGTGTCTCTTCATGCAGGGCAATCTTTACTTAAAATATCTCATGAACAGGATGACTCATCTAGTTTTAAAATTAAATCGTAGTGGCCAAAACATGGTATTTGAATCAGATCCTCTGAGTTTTAGGATGAAATTGGAGGCTTAGTGCTCGCTATTGCTTTTGAGTGGTTTACTAGCTTGAATATAAGACCTTTGTGCTCTGTCTGTGTGAGGAAAGTATTTTACAATGTAGAGTACCTTGTGGTTTATCTCTCAAACATTCTTTTCTATATATATCAGAATAAGTTTAATTTGACAAACATTTATTGAGTACCGGGGATGGCTGTGGAAGATAATGGTACAAAATAAAATGATAGCTGTAGTATGCAGTAGTAGGCTGCCCCAGCCCGCTTGCCGAATATGCCTTTCCAATCTCCAGCTCCTTTTTTTTCACTCTACCCATACATTAATTTCAAGGTAACTTTCATATCCTTGATTTTTTAGTTTTCCATTAGTTTTCTATTTCTCTATCCCAGCCTCATTTTCTTCTGCATTTTATCCTGAAACTGTGCACCTCATTTTCATCTCCTTTCTCCAATAGCCTCAGCAGCTTTGTCTCCCTCTGTTTCTCACTGCTTGCACGTTGAAACCTAGTCGTCAACCTGGATTATCTGTTTAACTATGTTTGGACAACCGACCACCGCTAAAGGAAATCACATAGCTGTGGAAGGATGGGCCAGAACAGATTTATAGTTTCTAGCTTCAGTTGGGTACTTAAATCTTCCTGGAAATCCTTTAAGCTTTTCATCAGTCTCTCTTCTATGCGTTATTATTCTAGGCTCCGATAATTCTTCTCAAATTCCCTAGCCTGCTCCTATCCTTTGATTCACAGAAGTTGACTCTGCTTTGGAATTCACAGAGAAAACAGAACAGAGTAGCAGGACTCTTCTAGTTTCTCAACATTTCTGTGTCCACTCAAGCTTTTCTCTCCTTCTCTCCTTTCCTTCTCAGAGGAAGCAGACATTCTGCTAAAAAAAAAAAAAAAAAATTCCCTCCTACTTTGCTATGGGTGCCATCATCCCTGTTTCCTCAGGGCATCAATCCATCAAATATCATGGCTGACTCTTGTAACTGCAAGATTCCTATAACTACTCCTTTCAATACATTTCCATCTCTCCAACCGAAAACAATTAATGAACCCAGAACTCATTTCAGTCTGGTATATTTTTCTAGGCAGCGCACCATATAATTCTGTCCATTAACAGCCAAGGGTTTCAAAAGAATACCTTTCATCTCTTACTCATGCTTCTTATGCATAACTCACTGTTATTAGAATCCCATCCCTGGAAATTGCTGGAACTACTTTTGCCAATATTGCCAAAAACTTCCAATTGTAAAATCGAACGATTTATGGTATTTATATAATTAATTTCTGAGTAGTATTTGGTAGTAGAGTTGACTTTTTCATTTTCTTCCCATTAAAGTGCTTTCTTCTCTTGGCCTCTTTGTTTTCTTCATATTTTTTGAATTGTCTATCTTAGCATCCTTTTGGGAGATATATCCTCCACCATGCTCTCTGTTTTTGTGTTTCCCATGGTTTCATCTGAAGCCCATTGCCTTCTCAAAAAGTATACTGAGTGACAAAGGTGCGGATTCTGCTACCTTTTCTGTCACCCGAGTATTACCATCAGCTGATCCTGTGGTCTCCTCAGGAAGGAAAAGCTTGGGAATCAGGTTTCTGAGAAGACCCATGGCTGTAACAAAGAATTATAGATTAATGACTCACAATGCCTGACTCAAACACAGACTTGCTCCTGTGCTTCTTAGCATGTCTCCCAACAGTTCTATGATCGCTCCTGTTTACTGGCAGTGGTACCTCAAATTAAACGTGTTTAAGACTAAACATCATAATATCTCTGTCCTAAATTAACGGTTTCATTCTATCCCCCCCTAGTGAATGGTACTTCAGTTTCATCTAATTTTGTGAGCTAAAAATTGGGAGTCATTTTTATATTATTCTAGCCCTCCTCATTCCTACTATTCGCTAAATCCTGTCAATTTCTAAATGCCTCTTCAATGAATTCAGTTCGCTCCATACTCAGACTCTATCTTAGCTGTGTTAGCTTTATTTATTTTTTATTTTTTATTTTTTTTATGATAGGCACACAGTGAGAGAGAGAGGCAGAGACATAGGCAGAGGGAGAAGCAGGCTCCATGCACTGGGAGCCCGATGTGGGATTTGATTCCGGGTCCTCAGGATCGCGCCCCGGGGCCAAAGGCAGGCGCCAAACCGCTGCGCCACCCAGGGATCCCATGTGTTAGCTTTGTTTCGAATAAATATCAACTGTATTATTTCAGTAGGCTTATCATGAATGCTTTTGTCTCTCACTTAGCTTCTCTTTATTCTTAAAGATCTAATTGTTCACACTCTCGTGTGAAATCTTTAAATTGTTCTTTATTACATTTAAGATAGAATTTAAACAATCTTGGGTACAAACAAACAAGCAAATATGTATTTGTCTTGTTCTGTCCTTCCCATGTCTTTCCTTCCATGCAGCCCCTTTTTGGACCATACCCTAACGCATGCTTTTTGAATTTTCTGTGTCTCTGCGCTATAGTCCCTTAATACTTCCTTTTTTGCTTTAGGAATCACTGTAGATACAATTTTGCAAAAGCATTTTGATGGTCCCCAGCAATCGACTCCCAACCACACCTACTGAATTCTTTTGTGCTGCCCTTCTCACACCTTGTTTTTATCTGCTAGTATATCACTGACGATGCAGTATCCTCAGTATATTTTAATAGTTTGATAACTTTCTGTTTGTTTGTGAAAATGTGAGACCTTTGAGGACAGGACCTGTATCTTTTCCTGAGTGTCTAGCATCTTGTATAGTGCCTCTGAGATATAGCTAATACAAAATAAAAGGCTGATAAATGAATTAACTCTAGTGGCTTCCAAAGTCCAATGAGTTCTATAAAAATACTTTACAAATTTGTAAGGTGAGTGTGATTTTAAAGGTGGGTGAGACTGGTCATTCATGGACCTAGAGCTCTGTTTTTAACTACTGTCCACCATAAATTTATAAATGACACAAACCTTCTCTAATCTCATGTTAGATAGCATGTATTTATATCAGAATGATGTGAACAAGTTTGCTGATGATTAATGAGTTCGGTGGAAAAAAATGTGCCTTGCGATGTCAGGATAATATAATTTCTTTGTCTGGACAGGTAGTCAAGTTTCCCACAGAAGTAGCTAGGGAGATATTTATTCTTAGTCTTTTCAGACTCGAATGGCTTATTCAAGTTAACTCCTGAATCTGCTTTCTGCCAATGGTCACAAGTCATAAAAACTGTTCCACAAAACTCCTTCAGTTTGCAATATTGACTTTCCTGTCCACTAACTTTATTCTGTCTCTTGATTGATCTTAGTTGCCCTTTGGATTCAGTACAGTTTTCTTGCTACAAACTTGGACAATAAATATTGTGGTTCTAAATCCCAGTTACATAGCCTGAGGCTTCTTTTGGTGTAACCCTTCCTTGGTTAATCTAGGCCAGTGTTTCCCACTATGGCTGTATACTATAAATATCTGGAGTTTAAAAATCACAGATTAGCAGTTTCCAGGCCAGACCAATTAGAGAAATCCCTGGATATAGAGTTCAAGCGTGGGCATTTTTAAAAAAGTCAAACATGAGTATTATTGACAGAGACCCAGTGGCCTAACACAGTGACACTTTTGTATTTTAAAAGCAGAAAAAAAAAAGCTACAATCCTCTGTTCTTTGGAATAGGGAGCTGAGAAGAGTCTGTAACTCAGTACGGAAGTATAGTTTTCGATCAAGGCAATGTTTTACTAAAAATATTCACAGATAAGTAGGGAAAAGGAAGTTTTAGAATGGCACCATAAATAATTCACAAAAATTACAAGATCTTTGATTCAATCTAAGTGTGTTCCTAGAAAAACCAAGTTGATAAAATCTCATCTAAAACTTTTGATGTGGAAACAAACATATAATGATACATGAACTTTTATTTTTTTCTCCTGATTGCATTGAGTAGAGGATATGTCTAAGATTTTTAGTTTCCAGAGGTTCAATTCATTTTTCTTTCCATTCAAACGTCAAGTTTCCTGTAATTGAAATTCAATCTTGTAGTAGTAGTAGTAGTAGTAGTAGTAGTAGTAGTAGTAGTACCAAACTGTAAAAAGCTATTAGGAACATAAACTCATTGATTTCCATTAATGGCATTAGTACAATAAAAGTTTGTCTCCAGCATTTTTGTTTCTGGGGAGCTCTAAGAGCTGAAAAGCTTAATCTCTGAACACATTGTTTTTATTTGCAGGACAAAAATGAAATAGGTTTACTTTTAAATTAGAAATTGCTAATCCTATTTCCTAGAGTTGTTAACAGTGAGTCACTGTTTACAATTGGATTATCCACTGAACCAAGGGCCGCATACCATGTGTGATGGAAATTGAAAAAGCCTGTATGACTAGCTGCCATTGATTTTATGTTACTGCTCAATGGTAAATGTGGCATCTCTTTAACACTATACTCTATAGTTCTAGTAAAGTGCACTTTCACGATTAGAAGCACATGAAAGTAAGTCCTTGGTGAGGAGAAAATTTTAAATACAATTATAATATTAAGGAGACTGACTTAACTTTTGGCTGTCCCAAAATAATAATTATTTTTTCAGGAAAGCATTTTATAAAAATATGCAGGTGTTATCAAAGTCATCATGTCTTTCTGGGAGATAACTTTTTTTTTTCATGTTGTTTCCATTACTGGATAACATGTGAAACATGAACTCATCTCCTGGTCCTCATGTTAGGATGGAGAGTTATCTTCAGTCTTTTTATGTAACAGTATATTACTCAGGGTACTGCAGAGAAGTGGAGTGTGTGTGTGTGTGTGTGTGTGTGTGTAAGTAATGGCATCAGTACAATAAGAAATTCTTTTCCAACTTTTTAGTTTGTATATTTTCATCAGTGTCCATCTATATCTCTCACTATTTATCCATGTATCAAGAGATTTATTATAAGGAAGTGAGGAATGGGCTCATACAATTGCAGAAGCTGGCAAGTCCCAAGATCTGTAGGGTAACTCAGAAAGTAGAGACCCGGGAGAGCTGATGGTATAGTTCAAGTCCAAAGGCCAGCAGAGTCAAGATCTAGGAAGAGTCGATATTTTAGTTCAAGTCTGAAGGCAGGAAAAAAGCTATCTTCAAAATTTTTCCTTATCTATCATTTGTAATTGAGTTCTCTCTCTGTCTACAAACACACATTTGAAATACAACCTTTTTTACTACTTTGTTTTACTTAAATATTGGCAATAATAGAGCATTCATATGGTGTGTGTGTGTGTGTGTGTGTGTGTGTGTGTGTATATGTGTATAAAATTTGGGGATGGGGTGGGATCCACTGCAACCTTTAATTCCAAGCACAGCCCTCCCTTCCCAGCATTATCATACACATAGTAGAAAGAGATGCCAGAGTCTGGGCAAGAACAAAACTGAGACCCAGATATTCCTGTATTTGTAAATATATATAAATATATATGAAATGTATATATATGAAATGTAAAATTATATTCACGTATATATTTGTAGAGAATGAAACAATGACAGTGTGATTTATGTTGGGCAGAGAGGAGATAGGTGAGGAAAGCAAGGGGGAAGTGCTCCAATAAATTGCCATTCTTTAAAGAGTATGTTGGAGGATGCATGTATATGAGTGGGACTAGGTAGCCAAGATGCTGAGAAATGTCCTTGTAACCGTTTCTCTTAATCTCCTCCAAAGAAGTTTGAAGGTTTGGGTTCTGCCCAGGACCTGAGTTGGTTCTAGAATGTAGAGTTCAAGTTGACTTGGGCTTGAGTCTGATGTAGACTGGGGTTTTGTATAGACGACATCTCCAACTTAAACCAAGGCTTCTGAGGAAGTCAGTACTGGAGCAAGAGACTTCCATTCTTGAGGGTGGCAAGTAAAGGAGGGTAAACAGGGCAGCCTCCCTGCTAGAGATCTCCTTGAGCTGGAGCCTCTTTCTGCTGGAGTCAGAAGAGTAGAGGCCCAGGTGTAGAGCAAGCTATAAAAGTTGAGATGAGGATAAGAGCTTGGCACACAGGGTCTTGGAGTTTCTTTGCCTGCCTGGCTGCTTCTCACACTCACCAATCAGGGCCAAGGGTTGTACTTACCTAATGGTCAACAAACCTGACAGGACTGACCACTAGGAGCCATGTTCATTTTTTTCTTAATTGCTCCTCTTCTTGTGGGTGTGGGCAAAACCATAACTTTATGCCCAGACTGGGTTTGCCTTGTGCATTGAGTGCCAGGGATGAGAAAGAGCACCCCTACCCCCTCATTATGGGGGAGAAAGTCCATGTCTCACAACCCCGGGGCTGCAAAGTTCTTGGCTGCCTCTCCACTTGAGGAATGGAGCCAAATCCAGCTCTGTCCCACCTCCCTGCTCCCCAAGAGATGATCACTCCCTGCTCACTATAGGAAAAGGAAGCCTTGGGATCAGTGATCCCAGCTCCAGAGCCCTGAAGCAGTGAGCACCAGTCATGGAGAGTGATGGTGGGGACAATCAGAGAAGATAATACTTTATCTTGAGTTTGTTCTGCTTTAACAGAGCCAGTTTGTCAAATTATTCAGGAGATATGGAAAATACCCCTGATAAATCCTCACTTGAGAGACACATCTCAAACCTCATCTCATCCACATCTGGAGGAAACTCGGTTTACCTTTAATTGGTTGCTACCAGCATTTCATAATGACAGATCTACAGTCCTGGCCTTCCAATCTCACTCCCCACGGGCTGAAGTCTGTGGACTGTAGCTAGCTCAGCGTGGTCTTGCCTTAGTTA
Organism: Canis lupus familiaris; assembly: GCF_011100685.1. NCBI lineage: Eukaryota > Metazoa > Chordata > Mammalia > Carnivora > Canidae > Canis > Canis lupus. The sequence goes on along the minus strand of NC_049224.1, from coordinate 7,425,263 downwards.
GGGAGAGAACACTTAGGTGACCTAGAGTGCAGGGAGGTTTCAAAGGGTGTCTGATCCGGTAGGGACTGAGTTTTCCTCATGTAGGCGATGACTCTTTCATCTCTTTCTTGAAGATTATCTTTCCTACGTTAGAAAGTCACCTTACCGAGTTCCTTTCTCTGACTCTTCCTGGGAGTTTTCATCTCTTTTCTGGATTTATCCTCTTCTTCTGCCTTTTTCTGTGCTCCTTCTGCTTCTGTCTTTCTGTTTCTGCAATGACCAGTGACAGAGGGCATGACCAATAATCAGTTTCAATCTTGGTGGGTGGGTCGAAGTGAGTGACTGGGTTATGGGGAACTTGGATGACTTGATGATAAGATCCTCAATGAAAGGCTTGCTCTGAGAGCTGCCTTCCATGGATTCTCTCTGCTTGTGGATGCATGGCTATTTGTACATGTTAGAATCTGAGTAGGATGATGGTGGAAATGGGCCAGGGTGTTCTGAGAGGTCCCAGTGATTCTTGAGGTGAAGCATGGGAGATGGTTCCAGAGGTCCAGCTCTCTGCCCACACCTCTGGGGATGGTGGGAAGATGCAGATTTGGGTGACAGCGAGATCTTGGCTTCTGAGTACTGAGTAGTACTTCTGAGTAGTAATTCCCTATGTTCCAGGAGGGAATTAGGGATAGCGACGCTTGTAGATCATGATGAGGTCAGGCTATCTCATGTTAAGGATAGTTTGTCCTTGGGGGTGGCAACCAAGTCCTTGTAGCCCAACGCCTTGATGTCCGTGGCATTTGTGTGCAATTTTTCTAACTGACATTAGAATAAATACACAACTAATAAAATAGTTGTAAAAGTTCATCTGTGTATTATATAAAATAAGCCAGGTTACACCAGTGGTTTGTGATGAAGTTTGTGAAAGTTATTGTTGAAGGACTATAATACCAACCATAACTTGAAAAGTTTAAAGTAACTGTTTTTTTAATATAAATGTTTAATTTTATGTAAATGCCTAAAAGTAGGCTACATATGGCATTTTGGTAAATTAGATGTAAGAACAATGGGCAACAAATTTGATTGCATGATAATTAACTTTGTTATATAGATAATTTAGGCCTACATATATGACATGGATGTATTCATAAATAAAGTTAATATTATATATAACATACATGATGCTAATGTATTATGTGAGCTAGAAAACATTTACCAAAATTAAACATTTTAACAGATGATATATAAATAATGAATTGAAAGAAACATGTGAACGATTTTCTCTACAACTCAGTAGTTTTGAACTACTCAGGATTGGGTCAAATCTGAATCAACATCAAAATTTGACTGTTTCAATGAACTGATGATTTTTTATTCTTGAAGGCTCTCCATTTTTTTGTCTTGATCTCTTGAGGTGCAGTGGTTTATTTTATTATCTCCCCTCCACAATTTCTAATTATTTGAATACTTTTATTTTAGTTGCGCCATGGTGGTTGCAGAGCAAAACAATAGATTAGGAAATCAGGAGAACAACTGCTGCAGAGCCAATACAAGCAGATTTAGGTGTACTAATTAGCGGTTTTCAAGAATGTTAAACATAGATGTATTTTCCTGGGAAAGCTTCAGCTACAAACAAAACAAAACATAGATAGCTGAATTGGCAAAGAGGTACTTTGTAGACTGCCGACTCAGTGTTACATTACTTCACAGTTGTTTACTATGAACTTAAGGGCAAACAGGACTCCTTCAGTTTTTGCTTATAAAAGCAAAGGGAAAACCTTCTATTTTAAGTAGGATGTGGCTTGTAGAAGCATCTTATTAAAATGACATTCTCCCTGTGGGCATATGTATTAAGAACCAGTTCACCCAGCCTAAAATCAATTACTTCTGCCTATGGCAAAGAAAGTCGGAGTTAAACATAATTCTCAGAGGTAGTTAGCATTCCATTGAAGGTTATTGCTTCCATCCAAGAGAGGAGTTACCCAATTTAATCAATTCTCTGAGTGTTAAACCTTAGATAATAAACAACTTAAATTATAAACAGTGCAATTATTAAGTATAACAATTAAGACACTGTGTTTTAACTAGATAATTCACAGGGTAATCAATGGTTAGCCAGAGAGTTCTAGTTGCTTAATACTTATTTGAACTCTTACTCAGAAATGAATACGGAACATTTTTGCCTATTAACTCATTTCCATGACTGTAGACTTGCCCTCCTCTCTTGTTTTGCACATTGCAATCAGAGTTTTCTTTTCAAAGGAAAATTTTAGGTTGCTCTTTGCTTAAAATAACCATTTTGCTCTTCTGTGCTCTTTTGGTTGAATTCAAACACATTTACCGGCTTAGTGGGTGCCTCATAATCACCCTATTTGCTTTTTTAACCTCATTTTTTATCTCTTTACCTCTCTCCTTTCTTTGACTTAAATTCTATGCTCTGGTCATTCCGGATTTTTTTTTAAATTTCTCCAGACATGATATAATCTTTCATTTCTGGACATTAATATAAGCTTTTGCCTCTACCAGAGACTTTCCTCTTCTGCTTTTTGCCGAATTTATTTCATCATTTAGATTTCAGCATAGATACTAATTCCACTGGACATCTTTCCCTAACTGGCTGAGATGGAATTGATATTCTTTCTGCATAGTTCCATAGTGTTGTTCTGTTTTACACCTCTCCTTGGTCTCTCCATGCTGAACTTGCTGGTTTATTTAATCCTGTGCCTCTTCTTCACCCTGTTGTATTCATATAGGCTGAGCATTAAAGAGGTAGTAGTTGCTCAAAAAATGTTTATTGAATGATTACATGATAAACTTCTAGTTAATGTAAAGGTGTTTCTCAAACTCTTATGGTTAATAAAGAAATGATTCTCAACACATCCCAGAAATTCGATCCACTTCCATTAGAAGCTAGAGCTTATGTTGTAGTGATTTTAATGGCAAATGGGAGGCATAGGGAGATCTCCATTATATAGAGTGTGTGTGTGCGTGTGTGTATAGGCGGGGTGTATTTAGTTTGATGTGTTCCCAGGTAACTCATATCTTCCTCTACAGAGATACAGGTTCAGAACTAGATCCAGTAATTTAGGCACAGAAGTTTCAAGTCTTCCTAAATTAGCTACAGTTTAAATACGACTTAAAAATCTTTACACCTAAAACTTGGGGAGGGAAAAAGAAAGACCTTATCATTTGGATGTTACAAAGAGAGAGAGAGAGAGAGAGAGAGAGAGAGAGAGAGGAAAATGGCTAAGCAATTACCTGTGCCTCCATTTTCCCAGTCTAGTTGTAATAGTTCCATTTCTCACTTGGGGATTCTTTTACTTTCCATCAATGAGATCTGAGGGTACTATTGTTAATGGCTTCTTCAAGATCAGGACTTAGCTGAACTGGCCCCCTGTTTAAGAGGTATATGGAGGTACTCATTGGGTTCTAGGGTTTACCCAAGTAGCATAAATTTTAAACTACAGATAGAAATCTATCTATAAGAAACTACTGTCTCTTTTTCTCGTTAGAGTTGAGTTGTGTATTCATACTAAAAAATGAAATAATACATGGATATTAGAAAGTTAGGTATTTAGAAATTTAGAAAAAGCAAATAGTGGCTTTTGGAATCATCAGCTTTTAGGGATAAATTAGAAGGGAGTCTTGGAAGCCTCAGAATTCTCTTATATCAGTAAAGAATTGGCAGCTACTGTCTTAATCCTGGACAGGAGTTATGGAAGCATTGGGAAAGTATAAGGGGAAAATGGTTTTACTGAGCTATTTTTAAATTTTTGCACCCTATATCTCAGAGAAATCATGCTTTTATAGAGACAAATTTACTATTTGAGAACTAATCATTGAGGAAAATAATCAATTGGTCAATTAATAGTATGGAGATAGGAGGCTCACCTCTTAGAAAAGGAAATTTGACTCCTATATCACATAACATATAGTTGTTGATGCAATCAACAAGACTTACATCTTAAATGTAAAAGATGTTTTGTAGTGGTAATATAGGTAAATTGTATAACTACTGACATTAGTAAGTCCTTTAAAAACAATACCAGAAGCCAAAATCATCATAAACCTCTCTATTAAAATTTACTACAAAAATTAAAAAATAGATGTTTTTCTCTCATATATAAGTGTCATACATACATATATATTACAGATATATGTAATATATCTATGGTATATATGACAGATTGAGGAAATATTTGAAAAATAAATAACTAACAGAATTTTCTTAATTTATGATGAAATATCACAAATAAATAAAAAATAAAAATGAAAATATGCTAGAGATAAACAGGCACTTCCTACATGCAAAAGAATAACCAACAACAGCAAAAATGAAAATGTTGAAAATCAGTAGCAAAGTAAAAAGATGCATTATAGGGGTGCCTGCATGGTTTGGTCGGTTAAGCGACAGACTCTTGGTTTCGGCTTAGGTCATGATCTCATGATGGTGAGATCAAGCCCTGCATTGGGCTCCATGCTGAGCGTGTGGAGTTTGCTTCAGATTCTCTCTCCTTCCCCCACTGTCCCTCTCCCACTTGCTTGCATGCTCTCTCTTTCTCACTCTCTAGATACAGTCTTTTTTATTTTATTTTATTTTTTTTTTAGATAGTCTTTTAAAGAAAAAATACATTATGAAAATGTGTAATTTACATCCCTTTTGACAAAGGACAAATGTTTGGTAATACTGTATGTTGTCAGAGGTATGGGCAGAAATGTACTCTTATATACAGCTTGTGGGGGTATGCATCGATACCCTTAAAAACATTCAATTCTATTGGCACCCAGCATTCATTTAAAGATATAAGTAAATCAATGATAAAATGCACGTACAGAGATATTAGTGTATATCCAAAAAGTTAAGTCTCGTGGGAGCTTGGAATTAGTCTATTTTATTCTGTTTTATGAAAATTATCTACAACAGTGTCTGACATATGGTAGGTATTAATAAATATTTTTGTTGTACTTATTTTTAATAATGATAAAAAGCAATTTAATGTGGGGTGGCTGGGTGGCTCAGTCAGTTTTAGGCATCTGACTCTTAATTTTGGCTCAGGTAATGATCTCAAAGTCATTAGATTGAGCCCCATGTCAGGCTTTGTGCTCAGAGGGGAGTCTGTTTGAAGTTCTCTCTCCCTCTTCCTCTGACCCTCCCCTGGTTCATGTGCTTGCTCTCTAAATAAATAAATAAATAAACAAGTAAATAAATGAATAATTTTTTTAAAAAAGCAATTTAATGTGTGAAAATATAGAAATGGTGATATAAATGAGGATACACTCAAGAAATAAACTTTTATGGAGTTATTTAAAAGAAAGATATGAAAAGTGTGTTATGCAGGAACTTTCTTTATATATTAAATATATATACACATATAATTTAAAAAGCAAGTAACTTAACATGATCCTTAGTATAGTCTCATGTTTGTAAATGTTTTAAAATGGTGTACCCTGAAAGGTTAACTGTGGTGAGATATCATGTAATGTTCTTTCTAAGGTCATAATGTTATGTGTTGCTTGCCAAATAAAATAATAAAATGAATTAGTAAAAAATTCACCTTAATAATTCTCCACAGCTTATGGAACACATTTCATACTGATTAATATGGCTAAAGGCTTCTGTGATCTTACTCCCATTGTCCTTTGCTTTTTAAAAAAAAATTTTTTTTTATTCTTTGTCCTTTGCATTTTAATCAACTACTTTCTCTTCATGTACCCTTTGTTTTAGGCAATCTGAGCCCCTAACCTATCTACAAAGAGAACTTCATTCTATTATGTCTATTTTAATATTACTTCAAGTATTTTCTTTTTCTGAAAAGGCCTTACCTTTTATTTCTGTTGAAATGCTTATATTTGTCCAATATTATCTTAATAATAAAATCTTCGATTTTTGAAAATATAATTTTAAAATTTTTCATTCCTCTAATTATTTTGTATCCCTCTTACAGCATTTAACTTTCTATACTATATTTGTGTTTTCTAAACATGTAATTTTCCTACAAAATTTCATAGAATATATCTTTTGATGATAGAGACTAAAGTCTTATTTATCATTTTACACTGTATAATGTATAACAAAACATCTTGAATAGAGCAGATGATTTTTTTTTTTGAATTACTGAGCTGAGATGTCAAAAAAAGTCCAAATACAGTCTTACTCCTATGGAAGAAAAAGAAAAAAAAAAGGAAGAAAACATAATGTTTATAAGGTAGCTTAAAATTCTAAGGGGAAATTTCAAAACATTGGCAAGTTTTTATTTTACCTGTCAAAGAAGAGTTTATGTTTATATTCTTAAATTTAACTAATTCAACAATAGAGCATTAGAATGAGGGATATTTTTAAATCAGTGCTTTATTCATTCTGGGTCATTGTTTTGTTTCATTTTGCAGCAATTAATATATGTCAGTGATCTTATCAGATCACACATGCAGGAGTCAGAGCAAATGTAATTTTGATGCTCTCCTGAGTAAGAGATTTGGAACTGATATATGCCTGCAGAAGTTTTTGTGATTTTCTCTAACTTCCAAATATCTGAAATCTTTCTGAGCTGATCCATTTGAGAATTTAAGACCAGAAAGTTTAGATAAGCATCTTAGGAATTATGACTATGTTTTCTCAAATGTGGCAGGTGTGCAGCACTTTATTTTGGCTTTCATACAGAATCTTAATCCATGCAGGAAGTATGCCACTTTATCTATCTCAGTCATTAGTTCTACTGACACCACTAAGTTGGGAGATCCGAATGCAAGCACGGATAGCATACACCTGTTTAATACTTAACAGCTCTTGTCAGGATGGTCATTTAAAAAAAAAAAAAAAAAAAAAAGGTGGTTCTAGGGACGCCTGGGTGGCTCAGTGGTTGAGTGTCTAGACGCCTTGGGCTCAGGACATGACCCCGGGGTCCTGGGATCGAGTCCCACATCGGGCTTTTTTGCATGGAGCCTGCTTCTCCCTCTGCCTGTGTCTCTGCCTCTCTCTCTGTCTCTCATGAATAAATAAATAAAATCTTTAAAAAGAAGGTGGTCCTAAATGCCTCCTGATTTCCTGGGCAAGTCATTGTGGGGTAGGCACATTTCCTCACTCAGATGCTTGTTTGACTTTGTTCCTATGCCCCTGGTGTCCTTCCACTATGCCATTAGCAAGCAGTCATTCAGCTGTGAGGTCCCCGTTGCCTCAGCTGGACCCTCAAAGCACTCTGAACTTACAGTACTCCAATGCTCCAGGACTGGCTATTTTTTATTTCTGTTTTTGCCAAGAATGGCCAAGTAGATATGTGTTAGGGTTGGTTTTATGAAAGAGCTGAAACAAGACAACCTGTTCCACAGTGAAACACAGGCAAGTGTTGGGATGAGTTGCTCCAGCTCTCAGAGCTGGGGATAAACAGGGCTGATTTATTTTGAAAGGTTTTTTGCTCAGATCTCCTTACAGTGCTTAAGAGGCTGGCCCAACTGTCCTCAGGTGTGAACAGGAGAAGAAACTACAGCCCAGGGAAAAGGTTGAGCACGGATGTCCTATTGAGATCAGGCCTTTTTATTTATTATCAGCAGCAACAACAATAAAAGCAAGTATCATCATCACACACAAAAAAGAGATTTTTTAATATTTTTTACTTATACCCACAATGCATGTCCAGTCAGGTTGCACATTTGCCTGGAGAACACCACTAAACTGCTTTCAGGACTTTTTTTTTTCACGTTACTCCTATGATTATGCTGTAATGTCACAGATGTGATCACAAATATTTAAAAACAGAGTTGAATTGTATTGTAATTTGTTTTTCCCCCTCTGTTTTCAAAGCTCAAGCATTTTAACAGTTTAGAAAAAAAATATTTTAGGATTTCATTTTTTTTCCCAGATTAAGACAATGTATGCCTGTAGCATTATTTAAGAAAATGATGTTTTTCTCTTTCAGACCCCAATTTCCACTCATTATCAGAGAGCTGAATTCTAAATCAGAGACTGCGGAGGAAAGATGTGCAACCTGAATAAAACATTTCCAGAAGAGCCTGAATAATGGTCCTGAATAAAGGGAACTGAAATGTTCTTGAATTATAATTGGGAAAAATTTAAGTATGTGTACTCAAGAACACATGTACTAAGAAGAGGTTAGTTATTATTATTCTTTGTGCTATTTAACATTTATGGGGCCCCCAAAGTATTTTTAGTTCTGATTTGAACAGAAGTGGTCTGATAAGTGAGCTCCCATCTAAATTACCCGTGTGGAGATTCACCTGTAATCATTCTCTGTGCGGAGAGAGGCAGCGTTGATAAACTACTCCTGAATAAGTGGACTGTTAATGCAGCAGCATAGTCTAACTCACAGCAAAATAAAATAATTAGTTCAGACAAATACGGCCTTTAAAAATCTCACTTGACCCTTTTTTTCTTTTACCTAATTTCTCTGTGCCAGGGCATTCAGAAATTAGCAAACAATTTGTCAGATTTATACAAGATTACTGAGAAATTGGAGAAGGGGAGTAAGGATGGAAAGATGAGGAAGACTAAAGATCAGTGTCAGTCTCTGACTCCAAGGGCTTTATGCTCCACAGGTAAGTAATCGAATATCTTTTCTTCTTTGTCTCATATCAACAATATAGAATAAACAGTGATGATTACTTTGGAGAAACTGTCTCTGATACTTAATTCAGAAAAGCTCATGGTAAAAAATTTCTGAAATAATGAATATGATAGTCCAGAGGAAATTAAAAGATAAGAGAGCTTAATCCAATGATAATTAGATAGAGTTGAGAAAGATAGATATGTGAGCCGTGGTAGGCTCTTTAAGAATGAATATGTGCTTCTATGTGTACATTTCTGTGCCTGTTACTTTATATGCACACAAGTAAAAAAAAAAATGGTTCTACAGCCTAAGAAGAAACCAAACATCCACCCATAATTATAATACAGGGAACACTTTGAATTCTAAGCTCAGGAATATAGACTTTATTCTCTAGGCATTGGGGAGCCATTGAAAATATCTGAGCAGGTGAGTGACATGTCCAGAATTGCGTTTTATGAAGATTAACCCGGTGGCATTTTCAGAATTGATTAGCGTGAAGCCTGGATTGTGACAGAGCAGATTGTGGTAATGCAAGTCTGAAATATGGTGGTGGCAATGAGAGTAGAAAGGAAGAAATTGATTTGAAAGATCTGTGACAGTGGAACCGCGGGACTTGATTATTAAATATGTGACCTGAAGTAGGGAGATGTCAGTGATGACTCCAGACACTGAGCCTGGATGAGAAACCAACTATGGAAGGGAAAGAATGTCCTGACTGTCAGTGGTTTATTATTTTCTCCCGGATACTGTGAATCCTATAATCTATTACCTTCTAAATATCTTGGATCCAAATACATGTTCCACATCTGCTAAGCATGCTGTGTCGTCCTGCCATTTATTTTTTGCACAGTCACGCACTGGTGACCATAGGTATGACATCACTGAGAAGTACAGTGTGTGGCAAAACTGTAGTTGACTAGACCAAGGGAATGCAGAAAAATTTCACTTAATATAGTTTTAAAAATTAAGTGTAGTAAATAAAAATTCTAGTAAAAAGCCACTTCCAAAATAGAGTATTGAGATAGAAATCTGTCTTAAACGTATCTATCTCATTGAAACCAAAACACTAAACAAACACACACGCATACAGACATAGATAACTCTTCTCTGAGACCACTGTTAGCTGTTCAGGAATTATTACTGAAGTGGTGTAATGTGCTAGGGCAGATTCTCTTAGAATTTTTATATTATGCAATGTGCATTTCATTTTAAACTTTCGAAACCACCCCTTACAGACTCAAAAGTTAATATATCCACACTTCCATTCTCCTTTGCATTTTTAGCAAGTTTCAGCCAAGTGCTTGTGTAACTGCTTCGCATGTTCACAAATTGCCAAGATCCTGAAGCACACGTGTTGCTACTCTTCTCTCCACATAGTAAGAATATGGGTTTTAAATAGATGCCTTATACTTGCAGCATCCCCTAGACTCTTCTAAATGGTTCAGAAAACTGGAGAAGTAATAATTCCAGTAGACGCTTTTGCTTAAAGGGATTGTGACTGTTCTTCTATGTGGAAATATCTGTGTGCCATTTAAAAATTGTGTTCGTATATAATATATTCTACAGAATAACAAAAACATGATTGGTAAAGCGACAGTTGGTAAGGCATTTTACTAACTTTATTTGTGATTTCACATATATTCCACCTTTATTTTTCCTCTTTTCAAAATTCCTTGTCTTTAAAACTTTATTTTCTCTTTAACAATATGTGTTTTCATAATTCTCACACATTATTTAGCTGACATTCTCAAACTCTACAGGCATCATGATGGTACGTAAAGCCAGAGGATAAATGTCACTGTCTTTTGTGGAAAGTGTGAAAATGTTACTCCAGTTTTTGGGGCCAGGTTCCAAAGCTTTAGCATTAAAGCAAACATTTACTGTTGTTTTTTGTTTATAGGCAGCATTCACAGGAATTTAAGTGATAGACCTCACAATTTCCAAAGGACGTAAGGTTGGGAATAGGCAGCTTTATACTCTGCCTGCAATTTCTGGAGGACTTGCTCACAAATGATATGAGCTTAGTGGCCAAGACCTTCCAAGTATTAGAATCAGATCTAGTTTGAGTTCAGATTCCATTATTAACTAGCCGGGAGACTCTGGTATTTACTTAATTTCTGTAAATCTTAACTTCACTGTCTGTAAAATGGGAGTATTATAATACTGTGTGGTTACAAGATTGAAATAAGATATTGTCTGTAAAATACTTGGTACAACCTGTCACATAATTAGTGGTTCGTATATGGTTGCTTGTATTAATTCACACCTGCCATTAGCATTATATGGTGGTCATAAGAGGAGAAACCTATTTGATATTGTGAATTTTAAAACATCTTATTAGTGTACTTCTTAATTTGTACAGTTGTTTTTCTATTCATCTGCTGTGTCAACTTTGTGTTCTTTTCTTCATTACCGTATGCATTTCTAGACTCCCATTGTGATTTAATAATTTGGTTGCCTTTGTTACTCCAAGGACACTGTGGGCTTCTTGAGCTCTTATTCTGGAAGTGCATGTGGATCTCTCAGTATACACTAAGTGGAGATAGTTCATGCAAAATCATATCTAAACCTAAAATTAAAATACTGTTCATCTCAAATTTTATTTGTATATTTCCATCCCGAGTGAAAACCAAAATACTTTATTCAATTGGTAAAGTTATATTGAGTTTTTAAAAAGATTTTATTTATTTATTCATAAGAGACACACAGAGAGAGGAAGATACACAGGCAGAGGGAAGCAGGCTCCCTGAGGGGAGCCCGATGTGGAATTCGATCCCAGGACCCTGGTATCGCACTTTGAGCTAGAGGCAGATGCTCAACCACTGAGCCTCCCAGGCATCCCTATATTCTTAATTAGATTTAAGTAATATGTAAAGTGTTTTTTAAAAAGATTTTATTTATTTATTTGAGAGAGAGAGAGAGAGAGAGAGAAGAGAGAGCATGAGAGGAGGAGCAGAGGGAAAGAGACACACAGAATCCCTGCTGAGCTCGGAGCCTGTTCCGAGGCTCTATCCCAGGATCCTGAGATCATCATCTGAGCTGCAATCAAGAACCGGTCACTTAACCCAACTGAACCACCCAGGCGCCCCCAGTAATATGTAAGTTTTACATCTCTATTTCGTGGTCTATTGTGGGCAAAGCAGAACAGTTGGTACCTCTGCAAAGACAAGTAGAAAGGGTAGATCACTTATGAGGTTAAATTCCCATTCTAAGGGAAGACAAAAAAAAATGCAATAGTTTCAAACAGATCAGGATCCAATTAGGCATTTATTTCCCAATTCACCATATGGGCAAGGTGCTGATAATATCCATATATTACTCATTTCCTCAATGAACCTGATTTATTATTTTGAAATTAGATACAAATTAATTTGAAACAAAATGCTGCCATATTCAACTTTGCTCAAATGCTCACATGTCTAAAGATGCAGTTATATTTTCAGTGTTAAGGTAAATTTCACAAACAGTTCTGAATATTGAGAGCAATCCTCTTTTTCTTACCCCTGAATTTCTCTCTCTCTGATATAAAATAGCATCATATGTAATTTTCTTTAATACTTAATGACACTTTAGCAATTATCTGTTTTCTTCTAAGCCCCCCAATCAGGCATAAAATAAAAAGAATTTAAATAAAACTTAACACAATAAAACAAATCACACACAAGTAGATTTAACCAAATTAGAAAATGTGACTCATCATGCTAAGGCCAGTTGTCCTTAGGCAAACATATGGATAAAGATGATTATGCTGGTAATTGAGGAATAATGTCCATCTCATTTTAGTCGGAGTTACCTTGGCAAATGGAATCATGTAGTTTTAAGTTTTTTCCCTCTATAACATGGAGAGTGATCCTGGGGAGTGCCTGGGGTTTTCTTCAACCCGGGCTTCGTTTTGGAAATGTGTGTGTGTGTGTGTGTGTGTGTGTGTGTGTGAGGGTGGAAACAAAGTCATTTAAAGTCACTACTTCATTCTCCTTGTCCAAGATCACTGGGAAGAGCTAATGAACGCTTAGCTCTTTAAGTTTAAAGTATTTTGAACATTTTGAGAATTTCCTATATGTGGAAACATTTGGAGCAGTCCATTCATAGGCAGGTATGAAATTATCTGAGGAGCTATGTGCTTCTGGGGCCGAGACTCTTTGAGCCTGGATTCTCCAAATGCAGGGAATCCACTACCCCTAGGATATGAGCTAATTTTAGGTAGTAGAGAAACAAACACTTTTTAACTTTGATAGCCGAGATTTTTTCTTTTTAATTTAAATGTGAGGTAGGAAAATAACAGCTAACACAATAAAGCAGAGATTTCATGAGATAACTGGAATTAGCGTGAAATAAAATAGGCAGTGTCTATACAAATATCTGTATTCTTTTCCTTGATATATGACATGTCTTACAAGGACAGGGCCAGAATTATGAAGCTATTTTATATGTGATTGAAGTTTGGGAAAAACTACCCTTAAAATTAGGTGAATTATGTATTTTTCACTCTGTCTTATTTCAGTGATGGATACTGAGCCTTTTGTTGCTTTCACCGCCAATGAACAAGGGTGTATGCGTTAGACTAATATCTTTCAATGGAGGGAGCTTTGGCAACTTGTATGTACTGTTTGCCGATGCATTTCTTTTGCTTACTTTGGTGTAAGGTAACACAGCATATGGTTTGAAATTGTACATTGTGAAGAAAACTAATCAGTTTTAAGTAGGGTTTGTATTCCAGGTTACAAAATTTGAGCATCCAGAGAACCCATGTTAGGTAAACTTGTTTGCACGTTTCTTCATTCACTTGTACATTCAACAAATATTTATTAAATTTCCATTTTCTCTTTGAATTAACCATAATGTACTTATTATAATATTCATTTAAAAAAATAATTTTTGTTGATATCAGAATAAGAAAGCCACCCGTGTTTATTTGTTAAGTAAAATTATCATAGATTTTATTATTATTCTTGTTGCAAGGATCTAAAGCAGCATTTTGCAAGCATTAGGTCATGCACCATCTTAAGAAGTCTCCTGAGATACCTTTCAAAATGTAACTTCTCTACAGGTGGGGTCTGGGAGTCCACAATTTTAACAAGTTCTTGAGGGATTTCTGTTTGTACTTCAAAGACCGGGAACCACTGAAGAAAAGAGTAGGGACTGAATCTAGCATTTGTGGAGAATTCTATGTATAAGATAGATGTTAAACACGCTCCTTAAATAATAAATATGGGCGTGTAACTGGAGGAATAGCCAATTGGTTTTATTCTTCTTTCATTTTCAGCTCCCCTCCTTTCCTTTCCCTTTCTTTATCTTACTTCAACCCCCTCCAAAGGCAACCACTCATAGGTCCCCAACTCCTTAACTAAGACTATGAAAAAGTTGATTCCTCCACTATTTATATACTCTCGGAGACCACCCAAGGACAATGTTTCGGTTTCATTTCCTTTTCAAAAATATTTAAGAAGCGAACAATACACATACAATGCTCTAAGTCTAGAAGCTGAGAAATAAAGTGCCTTGTTTCAGAGAATGCTGTGGCTTGAATAGCTGACTATGCTTTAAGATATTTTCATTGATTCATCTGATTCACTTTCTGTTGAGCTGATCACAAATTGTCAGAGCAATTGTCAGCTTCAGGATAATAATACTACTACTTCTAGCTGTACCTTGGTGAGAAAAATAAATAAATAAAGGGAAAGTTAAACACATCTTGTTCTAATGCAGAGATGAATAGCACTGAAAGAGTCCCATTGTGGCGCTTCTGGCATTGGTCAACAAAGCTGAAAAGCAACGTGGGACAAACAAGGAAAAACGGGGCAATGTTCCCATAAATTCAAAATTAAGTTCCTTCTTCAATTTCCGTGAAGCAAACTCCCCGTGGTGAACATCTGGCAGGCCATTAACTTTTGTTACTTTATTTTATTAAAAAATCTTAAGGTGAGAGAAATTTCTCCATTTGGAGACTTGATTTAGCATCGAGGCTAAAGTCTGGGCCATCGTGTTGTCATTTGCATAGTACCCGCGCTCCAACAGAACATATTGTCCATACAACCTTTACTAAGCTTTCCACCAAAGGTTGCAGTTCCTTGTCATTTTTAAAAATCACTAATCCTGAGAGTTATATTTTTAATACATAAATCAGCTGATCAGTGGCCTATATCTGCTGGAGGAAAAGTGATTGCAAGACTCTTCATACTTTATAGCTTCTTGCTTGCATTTTTTTTACTGTATTATTTTCTACAGGAGCTTGAACGTCAAAACTATTTACACAGAGCTTTTTCAATGATCCATCAGAAGGATGTGAACTGTTGATTGCACCATTTTCTTTATTTGCACAGCTGCTATAACCTTCAATCTAAATCATTTTCTTACTGTGTCTTCCCTTTCTCTTTTCTTTTTCTTCTGTGGGCTGTCACTTTCTAAAGTAAACATTTCATATTCCACCATCAGAACTATTTGTGCATATTAACTTTCAAGCCATGAACTTACTTATTAGTCAAGTTATTTTTTTGTAAAGAAAAAATGCTAGGTAAATGTTAGAGAAACAAATGATTTATTTTTTATTTAATTTAATGTAATTATGAACTTCAATCTTTATAATGCAATTTTTATTACATGTATGCATCTATCTATCTCTGTCATCTATCGTAATTATTCGACATCCAATCTTTAACCTGAGCAATTTTAAGTTGAAACATTTATTCAGTTTTGGGAATGATTTTAATAGATTTTTCTCTAAAGTAACATGGAAATACAGTTTCTGTTTATTGTAGTTACCTGGTCTCTGAACATTCATACAATAATTACAACAAGCTGCTAACTGACTCTATCTTTTGAGAGTAAAAACTTGAATGTTCTTTTAGTCTTACAAAGCCTTTTTGACTATAGACAGGCAGTAAAATTTCATTGTTGACTTCTGAAACAATTCTAGTGGCTTTTTTTTCAGTTTATAACAATTTTTCTGATGATAATATTTTTAGAGTTGAAAGGTTAATTATAAGGGACTGAATCTTGAAGTTATGTCATGAAGTCTAGTATAGCTCTGCATAGTGAGTTATATTAAAAACAAAAAACGTTGGTTGTTATATATTTTTCCCCAATAGTCTTAAATATGTACTCTGCTCAATTGGTGTACTAAATGCTGCGATGTTTGCAAAGTGAATTTTGTAGAATTCCTTTGTATTTAGCGTTAGCTCTGAAAGTAGAGTTAGGGTAGATATGATTATGGAGATGAGAAGTCAAGCAGGGAAGACATGATTTTGACCAGGGAAAACTGAGGTTCAGATTTTAAGAGATTTTTATAAAAGCTTATATAAAAAGTAAGTGCAAAGTTTTATGGTTCTAAATGTGCTATTCTTTCCTTTATAGTGGGGTTTATAATATTTTTAGAGAATTTTTAATTTCATTAAGCCATTTTTAAACACATATACAAAATAGATTGTAAAAATTCAAACAATTTTTGATGTCTAGTTCATTCCCATAGCTCCTTGAGAGAAATATAGGACCCATAAAGAATTTATATTTGTATTACTCTTTGAGTATGAGTATACAGAAACACTTGATAAATTATTCTAAAATCTTGAAGTATAGAATTAAAACAGGCAAGCCTACTTTTAAGCTTTCAGCAGCCACTTCTAGCTCCTTCTACAATGTAATGATGCAATTTCCTTATTTATTTACTACTACTCGATCTTTTTCTTTCATTTATTTTTTAAAAGGATCTTATTTATTTATTTGAGTGTGTGCATGCGAGAAGGCACTAGCAGGGCAGGAGGTATAAAGAGAGAAGGAGAGAGAGAAGCAGACTCCCTGCCAAGCCGGGAGCTAGATGCAGGGCTCCATCCCTGGACCCTTGAGATCCTGAACTGAGCTGAAGCCAGACATTTACCCGCTTAACCACTGAGCCCCCAGGTGCTCCCTTTTCTTTCATTTAAAGTACATCTTAGATGTCATATGTCTGTTTACACGAGTAAATATTTCTAATAGATATGTTCCTAGAAAAAGATTTAATGGTTCACCATCATTCTCACTTTTGAGTTTGACACATCTTTTTTTTAATTTAATATTTTTTTTTAAGATTTTTATTTATTCATTCATGAGAGACACACAGAGAGAGGCAGAGACACAGGCAGAGGAGAAGCAGGCTCCATGCAGGGAGCCAGACGTGGGACTCGATCCCAGGTCTCCAGGATCATGCCCTGGGCTGTAGGTGGCACTAAACCGCTGAGCCACCCGGGCTGCCCGAGTTTGACACATCTTGTTACAGTACTGTTCTCTATCAACAACATATAAGTGATTATTTGTTTCCGTACAGTGCCAAATCAATTATAGTTATTTTCTACTAATTATTAGATTATTTCACTTTCCATCTTGTTGATTATTGAGAGTGTAGATCGCCTTTTCAAAGGTTTCAAATGTTCAGAATTTTCCCTGGGTATTGTCTACCCCTATATTTTGACCACTTTTCTGTCAAGTTTTTTTTTTTCTTATTGATATGTAGAAGTACTTTGTGTAATCTAGTCAAAATCTAAGCATAAAGAAGATAGAAGAGTGAGGTTAGTTCCCAGACGAATGTCTGGCCCCTGTAAAATATGGACATTCCAGGCACCTTTCTCATATTAAGGGCTGAATAGTGGTTAATTTTTATTTCTTATGACTGTATATTTAAATCTACAGTGTTCTTTCTAAAGAAGTCTATCAAGACTCTTTATGGAGCACAAGAGTATAAAATAGTTCCAAAATTGTTAATTGTATTTCTCTTACCTAACTTGCAGATTCCCAAAGGGAATCTTTAAGAGAGTCTTTTGGCACAGAGATCAATGGAACAGAATAGAGAACCCAGAAATGGGCCCTCTCAATGGTCAAATAGTCGACAAAGCAGGAAAGACTATCCAGTGGAAAAAGGACAGTCTCTTCAATAAATGGTGCTGGGAAAATTGGACATCCACATGCAGAAGAATAAAACGAGACTATTCTCTTACACCAGACACAAAAATAAACTCAAAATGGATGAAAGATCTAAATGTGAGACAAGAATCCATCAAAATCCTAGAGGAGAACACAGGCAACTCCCTTTTTGAACTTGGCCACAGCAACTTCTTGCAAGACACATCTATGAAGGCAAGGGAAACAAAAGCAAAAATGAACTATTGGGACTTCATCAAGATAAAAAGCTTCTGCACAGTGAGGGAAACAGTCAACAACACTAAAAGACAACCTACAGAATGGGAGAAGATATTTGCAAATGACCTATCAGATAAAGGGCTAGTATCCAGGATCTATAAAGCACTTATTAAACTCAACACCAAAGAAACAAACAATCCAGTCATAAAATGGGCAGAAGACATGAAAAGACATTTCTCCAAAGAAGACCTACACATGGCCAACAAGCACATGAGAAAATGCTCCGCATCACTTGTCATCAGGGAAATGCAAATCCAAACCACAATGAGATACCACCTCAACCCAGTGAGAATGGGGAAAATGAACAAGACAGGAAACAACAAATGTTGGTGAGGATGTGGAGAAAGGGGAACCCTTCTGCACTGTTGGCGGGAATGGGAACTGGTGCAGCCACTCTGGAAAACTGTGTGGAGGTTCCTCAAAGAGTTAAAAATAGGGCTACCCTGTGACCCAGAAACTGCACTGCTGGGGATTTACCCCAAAGATACAGATGCAGTGAAACGCCGGGACACCTGCACCCCGATGTTTCTAGCAGCAATGTCCACAATAGCCAAACTGTGGAAGGAGCCTCAGTGTCCATCGACAGATGAATGGATAAAGAAGATGTGGTCTATGTATTCAATGGAATATTACTCAGCCATTAGAAATGACAAATACCCACCATTTGCTTTGACGTGGATGGAACTGGAGGGTATTATGCTAAATGGAGTAAGTCGATGAGAGATGGACAATCATTATATGGTTTCACTCATACAAGAATATAAAAAATAATGAAAGGGATTGTAGGGGATAGGAGGGAAAATGAGTGGGAAATATCAGAGAGGGTGACGGAACATGAGAGGCTCCTAACTCTGGGAAATGAACAAGGGGTGGTGGAAAGGGAGGTGGATCGGGGGGTGGGGTGACTGGGTGATGGGCACTGAGGGGGGCATTTGGTGGGATGGGCACTGGGTGTTACGCTATATGTTGGCAAATCAAACTCCAATAAAAAATTATACAGAAAAAAAAGATCTTTTGGCACTGGTCAGGTATTAAATAAACACTGATTCATTTAATCAATACTAACACAAAGGGACTTTTCTCAGGCCTTCTCTCCAAATATATGTTTCTGATTCATCTATATTTACTTCTGGTATTGGAGAATTTAATCAGATAATTACTGATCGCTAATGAATTTATTATTTGTAGAAATAACTAATATACCTATAAAATTTATGAGAATTTATTTCCAGATTTAATTGCTAGACTATTTCAGATTACTAATAAGTTTCAGGAAGTTCTGATATTAAGGCTATTTTTAATTACTCTGAATTTTGAGTTCCACTGTTTATATTTGTGTGTGTGTGTGTGTGTGTGTGTGTGTGTATTTGCATATTTTATCAGAGAAAGATTATTTGGAGAAATGTAGGAAAAATAAACCTAAATCTGACCAGAAGACATACCTTGTTCTTGAAGAACAAGAATTTTTTTTTGAGATTTTATTATTTTATTTTATTTATTTATTCATGAGATACAGAGAGAGAGGCAGAGACACAGGCAGAGGGAGAAGCAGGCTCCATGCAAGGAGCCCAATGTGGGACTCGATCCCAGGTCTCCAGGATCACACCCTGGGCCAAAGGCAGGCGCTAAACTACTGAGCCACCCAGGGATCCCTGAAGAACAAGAATCTAGTTCTAATGTCCATGCAGACAGATTGTGACAGGTGATACTCTTTTATGAATGAATATATAAGATTTTCCCTTACAATTTTCTCGTTATTGTAATTCCCTAAAATTCCTAATAATCTCAAAGACTTGAGTACTTTCATCACCTTACTGTACTTTTAATCTTCCTTGAAATTGCTTATGCTATTGCTCTTTTATTTGGAGACTTGATTTTTACCCACTTGATCTGTTAATTGGAGTTTTACCTTCTGAGGCTCTTGGAGCTGCTTTATTTTGCCAGCTGACTCTCTGTGCTCTCAACATGCTTCTTTACACTCACCCCCTGCCTTTTCATCTTTCAATTTATATCATCTCTCTCATTCCTCTTTTCTTCAGCTGCATTGAGCTTGTTTTATTTTGTGCGCATAGACGAAAAATGCCCTCATGACAAGAAATGTCACCACTAATCTTATTTTCCATTTCTAGTGTGTATTTTATTAAAATTTTTTTCATTTCTTAACCTACATGGTGACACAGTGCCAGGCTTATTTCAAGATTTTTAACTCAGTCAACACCAACTGGCATGTGTTAAACTAGGAGGAAAAAAAAGAAATCAAACAGAATAAGAATTACCGGAAATCAGCTGCACTTTCTGGATGAGGAACTTTGGTAATTGAATTGTTACATAGCCACTAGATGTAGGGAAAGGAATACAGAATGCCCAAGATAAAACTGAGAATTATTGAGTCTGTTAAATTAGATTTGAATAATTTGCTCCTGTGATAGAACCTATTCCTATAGGAAAGCATCATATGACTAAACCTGAAAAGAAAATTACTGTCAGTCCTAAAGCTCATTGACAACGCAGCAGCATTGCCAAATATGTAGCACATTAAGTAACATAACCAAGTGCCTGGTTATGACTGACCATTAGCATCAGGAAACAAACATTGCATATGTATTAGGTTTAGAGTAGCTTTTTTTTTCTTTTTCTATATGTGCGAATGAGAATGGGCAAGTGGAAAGATTTAAAGTTCTTCTATTTTTGACATTTTACTGAATAAATGGAGGCCAGCCTGGAATTCTAAAATCTCCTGTAAATGTATTTTCACCGTTTTCATTAGAGGCTAACTCTTTGCACATTTGGTGTAAACATTTGTTTGAGTAACCCTGCACATGTGGGTGTACACCATAAGGTGAGGAAAAAAAAAAAAAAAGTAATTCAGCATCAAATAGCATAACTTTGTTCCAGAAAGAACTGTTGATTTCTAATGATGAAAAATGAAATTGAATATTAAATACAGTGATAAATAGAGGCTTAAGTTGTATCACAACAGTGCATTGTAATGATCTTTTCCAAAGCTAGAAGTCAACCCAACATAATTTTAGTGTTTCTGGAAAAAATATTATTTATACCTTGTATCTTTCAAAGCAATCTCTTATTTTTGACGCTTACAGTATTTCCTCACTCAGGTGGTTAAACACAATCTTTGAGAGCCAGATCCCTTGTTACAGGATGGGTTTACTGGTCTTCCGTAAGAATAACAGCTTTGGGTTAGGTTTTGATGTCTTACATCCTTAAAAGAAAAAAAAAAGAGAAAGTTGTTTTCTTTTTTTAATAAAAATTATGAAAAATATGGTAACATAAGAAATGAACAGAACAAAGAGTTGGGAAGACATTTAAATGGAATCTTACATGATAGATATATAGCTTAGATTTGTAATACAATTAATCTTTTTTATCAATCTGATGAAGATATATATATCTCATCAAAAATAAAATATGTTGCCATTTTCTTATATTTCTTTTTTTTTAAGGTTTTATTGATTTACTCATGAGAGACAGAGAGAGAGAGAGAGAGAGAGAGGCAGAGACACAGGCAGAGGGAGAAGGAGGCTTCATGCAGGGGGCCCAATGTGGGACTCGATCCCAAGACTCCGGGATCACTCCCTGAGCCCAAGGCAGACGCTTGACCGCCGAGCCACCCAGGTGTCTCCATTTTCCTATGTTTCAATTTAATTTGACTACTTCCACTTCAGAAACCACAGTTGCCGTGGTTTTGCTAATTATGTCTTGTGGGATATCTTGGGATGCTAAGGACATCCCAATTTCCCTGCATTTATTGAGAATTAGCAACTGATTGGTAGGTGAATGATACCCATGGAAAACTAAGGATACACTGAATTTATAAAGCTATTGTTTTGCTTTTGCAGGGATAGGCTTGGCACCAAAGCCCACTGTGTCCACTTCTAATGCTTTGTACTTTATCAGTATAACAAGAAAGGCTCAAGCCTGAAGTAGCAAGTGATGAGTCAGGTCCTCAGTTCAGGCGCAGTGTCAGAGATGTAGGTGAAAACTCCTGCTTGCTCCAGACTCTGGGCTCGAGCTCTCCTGTCGCTGCCCTGTGCTTTCTCACATGTTAGAAAAGCACCATTGGAATGACATCCTGGTACACAGAATGACAATGTCAACACAAAGGATAAACAATAGCTGGACCCCTGTTTTTTATGAGAGTGTTGGGAGAGCAATACTAGCTAAAGAAAAACAACATACAGCTTTTATTACATTGCCCAATACTGAGAAAAATAGAACATTTTCTTATACATTAAATTCCAGAAGTAGATATTTAGAACAATTTTGAAGTCACTGTTTTTGATGGGAACAGATAGATAGTGTTTCAGAATACATATATATATATATATATATTTTTTTTTTTTTTTTTTTTTCATTGCATCTGAACTGGTCAATGTATCCTATCCCTTCTCAGCTGATGGTATTGCCTTTGAGGTGATTGACGATGACTTCCTGGTAGGAGCTTAGATGATAATATAATATTTATATAAGACATTGCAATTTACAAAACCCTTCACATTCACTGTCTACTTAGAATGGCCTTTAATGTGTGTGTTGTGCATTTTATTCCTTAATATTTAAGAATGAAAAGGAAGACAGATTATCTAACACAGTTTAGTATTCCCCAACCTACTTCATAGTGTTTTCCATAAACCAAAAGATTGATCCCGTGAAAAACTCCGGAGCTAGAAACCGTAAAGAAAACAAAAGGACTAATCAATTTGGATAGGTAATAAATTTTATGTATCTGGATGGGGGAAACATAAAACCCACATGGAATGATGAGGAGAATAATGGTGTGATGGTATATGATTTTCAAATTGCTATCTCTTCTTTTAAATTTCTTTGTCCTAATGAAATGTTTTTCATTCAGACAGCTAAGCAGTTAGTGTTTTAGCTTCAAGAAGGGATGAGAGCACAGATAGTAGAGAAGGCAAAGCACATTACTTCTTGAGTTCTGATATTCAAGTTGCTAATTCAAATTAATAAACAAGGATTATAGTTCTTTTTTTAAAAAAATTATTTATTTATTTATTTATTTATTTATTTATTTATTTATTTAGAGAGAAAGAGAGTGAGCGAGAAAGCAGGGGAAGGGTCAGATGAGGAAGGGAGAGAATCACAAGCAGACTCCATGCTGAGTGTAGAGCCCAACACAGGGCTCCTTCTCAGGACCCTGAAGTTATGACCTGAGCCAAAATCAAGAGTCGAAGTCTTGCCTGACAAAGCCACCCAGGTGCCCCATGGTTCATTTTTACATCCTACACTCCAAGAAGAAAAGCAGAACTGGAAGAGAAATAATGTGTATCACAAAAGATTAAGTGAATGAGCAGATACATAGATAAGGTGGATCCCAAACAAGAGGCTTTGCAGCCACTGCTTGCCAGGAAGAGGCCTGAGTAGAGCACTGATGGTACAAGGCAATTTGAAGGCATAGGTGACTTGCCCTTTCCATTCTGTACAGAGTTCAAATAGCATCGGACACAGAGAGGAAGTGGCTGTGAGGTAGGTCTAATCAGGGAGAAACAGATGGGGAGCAAAGCAGTTTCATGCACTCCAGTGAAGTTCCCAAATAACAGAATGAATGAATTCATTTGCCTCTGGCCAACTTCTATTAATCACGAGCGAAGAGGGGTTTCAGTAGAGGCCACATGGTTGGGAGAAGGGATGGTTTAATTTTCCTTCAGGTACCGATGTTTGTACACCTGATAGAGCTGTGTACAGAGAAGACCCTGCATAGATGGTTCAATCCTGGAGGAATGTGCCCAATCCTGGAGGAATATAACCCACCTAAACCCAGCACTGCCCTGGGTACAGTTAAACCGAGGCCTACGCTGATTGGAGCTACGCTTCTGTCACTGAGTGGAATAGAAATTGATAGATTTTGTTATTGTTGTTCTTGTTGTCAAGTTATATTTAGCAGATTAAGGCTTACCTAGTAAGGAGGAGGCCTCCTTTCCTTGAGATTCTTTGACAACATGGTTGTTGGGCTTGACGTATTTGGTGTTCATTGAAAAGGTCGAAAAATTGAGTGAAACTGAAAATTCAAACACCAAAAACCTGTCACATGTACTGGCTTGGAGGAGTTATTAGTTACTCGTATTTAAATATTTAATGCTACTTTCATGTGATTACTGTGTTGTAGCTAAGAAGGAATGGTATGAAATAAGGGATAATTTTGAGGACAAATTATTTAAGGGAGCATCTTATTAGTTTTAGTATTTTAAAGAGTTTGACTATCAATTGCATAATAATTATGCTTTGCATTTTGGAATTTTATCTGTTTTATTATGTAGATTTTGACCTCCTATTATGAGTGTAGCCTTTGAAAACTATTTCAGAGTAGATCTTTTTCATTTGTGTGTGTGTACTTTTGCTAGATTGCCAACGCAATCGTATCATTTCCCTCTTAAAAACATGTTATGGCTTCTTGTGGCATTTAGAAAAGTGGGGACAAAAATACTTACCTTTACCTACAAAGCCTGGTTTGATCTAGTCCCTGCCTACCTCTCAAACTTCACCTAATGTCTCTGTCTCCTTTTGCAATTTTTTTTACCCTTTTCACTTCTTCCGATGTCTCACGCTCTTTCCTGCTCTAGTGTTTTTGCATGCGCTGCCTCCCAGGCCTGAAAGATTTTCTTCCCGACCTCTTCAATCTGGCTCCTACTCATCTCTCAAGTTTCATCTTGAAATGTAATTTCTTCTGTCACTCTGGACACTGGAGTGTCATTCTGTCATTCCAGACAGAATTATGTCATTGCTGCTGAACAGTACTTTTTCATGGCTTTTTCTATCACCTAGCTCATATCTTGACACATTAAGGGCATTCAAAGAATGCTTATTGACTGAGGGTTCATTGGATTTCTGAAGTCCCTCAGACTATATTTCTTAAGTATCAATACATCGTTATGTGAGAGTTACTGAGATCTTTGCTGTCTCACCACCTCATCATACTTCATGCCCCAGTGACTGTACAATTCCATCCAAATTAGTATTTAGTTGCAAGTTCAAGAGCTCTTGATCTCCTAATTCATTGCTCTGATCTTCAACACTCACATTCCAAGTCCTTTAATATTTTCCCACTTTCCCCAAGTTCTATCATAAGAGCCAATTGGGAAAGACAGTGCTGGGAAGGAGACGTTGAGCCAAAGAGCTCAGACATTCATCTGGAAATTCCCACGTTTATGGTCCTTTGAGATGAAGCAACAGAACATGTTCATTTCAGTCATCAGATGAAGAAACTGCTTTCTGATGTTTTATGTCCTGATGAAAATGAGTGAGAAAATATGAGGACAGATAGGAATAGATTTCTCAGTCTGTAAATTTACCTAAAAGCTTGATGGCAAGCATTACATCATAGGGTATTTATATCTCTCTGCCGATAAAGAAACTGCAATTTTTCTTCTCATTATTTTATTTTCTAGTTTGAGTTTCTTCCTCTTGCTTAACTCATTGTGCAGTGAGAGTTCCCATGGATCAGCTGGCTGGGTAGCAATCTGGAAACTCGGGTGCCCTATAGCCCATCCCCTGCTGGGTTCTTAATTTGCTGTGTAACCTTGAACATGTCTCTTAATATCTCTGTGTTTACCTATCAGGATCTGTAAAACAGTGGAAAAAAGTCTTAAACTTCAGGCATATTTGTGAGGAAAAACTAGTAAATGTGGTTGAAAAGCACTGTGAAAATATAAAGTCCTAGTCATAAGAAAAAGAGGAAATCAGCCAAACCCTAGAACAACTGAGACTGTCCTTAAATGTACTTAGCTGGTGATGGAGAGATTTAGTTTTGATGTGAGGAAAATTTTCCTGACATTAAGTTGTTAGAATAGGCTATCTCTTTGGCTTATAATATTTCCCTGCTGTTTCACATTTTATTATGTCAATGCCAATCTCTCATCAAAGTATATGTGGAAGCTATAAAATAGAAATTGTCATAACTACAACCAGTTATATGAGACATGGCCAGGTTTCGAGTAAACAGCCTTTGTTAGTGGTCACATTTTATCTATAGTTTAGGTAACAACTAGGTTGATACCAGAAGAATCTGTCAGGTAGGATAATGGCTTTTGGTGGCTTTAGAGTTTACTAGCTTAAAGCTTTGTTTTCTCTGAGAATATTTACTCAATTAAATACCAACCCAGAAGCTGCAAATTGTTGAATTTCAGGTCTTTAAGAACAGGAGAAGAATATCATATCTATTTACTTTTTTTAGGGGTTATAGGAACCCCATCCTTCATTTTCTTCTTATTTCTAAATTTATTATCAGACTTATATAACCTCTTTCTTGAATACATAGTAAAGAGCTGACATCTGATAAAGAATGACCTTCTGGAGGAAAAGATTAAAATAGCTATTTAGGAATTGACATGGACATGAAATATTGTTTAAAGGGATTTTAAAATATTTGCCATTAGAGGTCATATAATGAACTCATAGAAACACATTAGTTTACAGAAATCCAATGTTGTTCTCTTGAATTTTAATATTGAAGTTTATTATATCTACTTTTTTTATAGTTGGAACATCAGGCTCCTGAATGTGTGCATGATCAAAGACCTCACCTTAGAGATCAGTGTTTTTGCAGTGGTACCTGAGCAAGATTAAAATGCTGCTAATAACATCGAAAGTTTTAATTAAATATAAAATCCAATGTAACAATTCTGTGGCATTACCATATGGTTAAGAGAGTGTGCTTTGCATTTTTTAAAGATTGTCCTAGATATGTCAATAAACTGATGGATGTGCACAGTATTTCCATCAATTTATTTGAAGTAAATCTTATGATTCTTACGCAAGAGGCAGGAGCTTGAAGATTGTGAGATCATTTTGGTTTTACTTATGACTTTTAAATTGAAATACTTAGTAGTTTATTTCAAATTTTAGTCCCTAATTGTCACCCTTGATGAAGAAACTTTGAAGAATTTGGAAACATGATTTCAATAAATTAGTCAATTTGCAGTTTTTCCTAATTGAAATCTAAACTGTTAAGCATATAGCTTTTATTTATTTGTTTTTTTAAAGGAGATTTTATTCATTTATTCATGAGAGACTCAGAGAGAGAGGCAGAGACACAGGCAGAAGCAGGCTCCCTGTAGGAACCCGATATGGGACTTGATTCCAGGACCCCAGGATCATGTCCTGAGCCGAAGGCAGGTGCTCAACCACCTGAGCCCCCCAGGTGTCCCTAAACATACAGATTTTAATCGTAGCTACAGTATGTTGCATATGATTGTTTAATTGTTGAAAATATCATGCAGACCTTTTCTTAACATGTATTTCATAAACATCTTTCAGTTTCTGAGCTATGGTCCCATATTAATTGGATATAAAATTATCTATCACTCTAAGCCTTGATGTTTCTTTCTGATACAACCCTTTTCTTTCTGTTTTAGATTTCTGAATTTATAAAAAGCTATGGTAGCAAATGCTTTCCTTTGAATGATGGCATGGTCAAAAAAAAAGTCTAATCAATATCCAATACAACATGTAGCATTAATAACATCTTAGGCTCTTCATGGAGTTTTTTCATGATCAGTGTAGGTGTTTCTTTCTCCAAGAGGAATATACAGTGCTTCCCTTTAACAGCGTAGGTTAAAATGAGAGACCCTTAACGGAATAATGAAAGAAAAGCAGAGCCAAGGAAGGCACAAGCTATATTTTACTTAGAAAACCAGGAACAGAATTTATAGTGCACTCTTTAAATAATATGTTAGTTTGACTCCTGCTGTGCTATATAATTTCATACATTTAATGTGGACTTGGGGACTCATTTATATTTGGACCAAGTTAATCTTACCTGCATCTGTACCAAGTGAAGTTGCTGCAACTTACAGGACAGGCAGGAGAAGCCATAACTTATACATGTCAGTTCTCTGAGATTAGTTGAGTCTTACTCACTTATCACAAAACATTTGCTTGATATAGTGTACAACGCAGCATTCAGTAGGTTAAGATTTCCTCATGTGGCATAAAATTCTACCGGTTGTTAATAATATTAATACTTCTGTAATTCATATGATCGCTAAAATTGGAATTGCATGCTCTATTCACATTCTGCTCACAAATTATGTGCTCTTTCACAATGGAAAGTGAAGAACTGAAGAACAGACAATTGCTTCCTGAAATATACTCAATTGGCTAAAAATAAACAGCTAAATAAGTATCTTGCCTTCAAATTTAGTCTATAGGACAACTCTTTTCCTAAGACCTGTCTTACACATACCTCTCGGTACATCACAGTATTTTTCTTTTTTTCTTCCTTGGTGAGGATTGACTAGTTAATGTTTACAAAGTATTTTGAAGGTGTAAAGTGCTATGCAAAGTGCTAAACCCAATAAAAAGTATTTTATACTGAATCTGAGAGCCGATTTGTGCAGCATGGAGCTTTGCGAGTGAATAGAGCAAAGATGATTAAAATCAACATCATTTGTAATTTAAAATACTGTGAACAACAAAGAAGATCCAACTATGGCTTTCGTTTTGGCAGGCTGCAAATATAGATTGCTGAACAGCGGTAGTCTGTCAATATAAAGCATTTAGCACTTCACTAAGCAGCTTGAGAGTTTTCTACTTCAGGAAGAAAAAATATAGATGAAATCAGATTTGGTGTAACATTATTTTGATGGATTGACTATATCATTATTAAAAAGAAAACTAAAACTCAACAAAATCTAAGAAGAAATAATCTTCACTATAGAACTTATCAGCGTGGTGAATGTTCAGAATGAGACTCTCTCCATGCAGGCTCCCCACTCCATCCTGAATGCGCAGAGGGATGATGACAGAAACCCACTGCACAGGAAAACAAAGCATAGAATTCATAAAGAAAGATTGAGAATAGATACAAGATCGACAGCCACTCATGTGAGAAGTAGATTTGGAATTCAGTTGGGCAGTTTCCACAGTTTCAAAAACACAGGATTTTTATTCAAATAATAGATGTTGATTGAGTCCACAAAATATTCTCAGAACTTTGGGGAACACTTTGATTTATCCTGTTTACGTAATATCAGTCTTAAGAATAATTTGAAATTGCTCATAAGGGGCTTAAAATGAATGGGACACAAATAATAAACTCACAGAAGTAATAGTTGGGGAAGTATGATACAACGCCTATGTAAAATATCTGTATTACAGAAGACAATGTGGAAGTTACATGATTAAGATATTGATTTGATATTTAGGGAATTTGGAGGAAGAGATATTGCATCCATCAGGGGAAATCAAAGAATGCTTTTAATTAAAGTGGTACAGTTTTGCCAATATCTATCCGTTATCTATCTATCTGCCTATTTACCTATCTACTGAATTATTTCTGAGAGAAGAATTTAAGGTAGCAACAGCAATATAAAAAGATTAATTTGGTTCATTTATTCCACTAACATTTATCCTGATTCTTATACTTAAAAACAAAGGTCTTGCATTGAGAAAATGCATTACTTTGTTAATAAATCAAGGCTGTGCATTGATGGTTTATTGATGAGTTTTTTTTTTTTTTGGTCTGTTGTGAAACGTTACTAAGACTAGTGTGTTTGAGAAGAACACACACCTATTTTTTAAAAAGGTGCAACCAGATTCATTCTTATATTTTTACTTAAATTTTGGGCAGATAGGAAATGTCATTATGCTTCAGTCATTCCATTGGTCAATAGACCTTCTCAGCAGTAAAATTGGAGATACAACCTGCCCAAATGTAAAGAGAACTGGAGACTATAATAATGGTAAAACTATATTTTTATTATCATTCTAATCCCTCCTACTTGTGCTTTTATTATTTAACTTAGAATCTTTTAATACCTGGGACGCCCATACGGCTTCTTAATTTTCTGCCATCCATATCCCTGCACTTCCATCACATATCTGTTTCCTTTCTCCTATTAAGAGTTTCCTTTTTTATTTTTTTAAGATTTTATTTATTTATTCAAGACACACACACACACACACACAGAGGGAGAGAGACAGAGACAGAGACACAGGCAGAGGGAGAAGCAGGCTCCATGCAGGGACCCCGATGTGGGACTTGATCCCAGGACTCCAGGATCATACCCTGGGCCAAAGGCAGACACTCAACCACTGAGCCACCCAGGCATCCTTCCTAGTAGAGTTTCTTGTGTATCTGCTTTAATATGCACATTTGATATGCATCACTGAGGAATATTTTAAAAATTTAGAGGTATAAGGATATTTTTAAATTCTCTCATATCTCACCATCCAGAGATATGCTTTTTAAATATTTTGGAGTATGCCTTTCAAATAATTTTTTTATCCCTACACTTTTAAAAGTTTGTATAAGATTATATAAATACATATTTAACCTCATTATCATCAACTTTCCAGAGGTTTCTTCTGGAAGATGGTGGTGGTGTCTTTTCACTCATCCATTATATCCCCCAAAATAGGAAATAGCAGTCTATGTAAATCTACTCTGAGATGGAGAGAACTTAATTTATAAAGCTCTAGATCAAAGTATTGTGTGAACAAGGCTACCATTATTATTTCCCTGAAATATTTGAGTATGAAACATCAGCCAACATTTTTTGAAATCTCATTGTGTGCTGGGAGAGCATTATGCCCTAGAATGAAATGGGATGTATTGGGATGGTAGGAGTATTCCTCTAGCAAGCACAATTCATGCATTCATGGAATAACTATTTCTGTGAATCTCCAATTTTTCATTAAACATTGGGCTTCTTGAGGTTTAAGATAGTTTAGATCACTGGCAACTAGCACAAAATGTGATAAAAAATGGGGTGGTAATGAAGGGGTTCTTGACTTGAATGACAGGGTTATCCTAGGTTACTTTAGGATTACTTGAAATCTATTTTTGAGGAATGATTCTTAAGTTATATGTGAAACACTACCACTAATAAATTAACTATTAATTTTGGTCTTTCCCATATGGCCCGTCCTTACTCTTTAACAGTCAGTGTGCTTCATACATACGGGCTGGTATCACCTTCAGAAACCTTAGGGAGTAAGGACCCTGATTTTCACGAATTTATCTTAAAGTATTCTCCAGTTCATGTCGTGAGCAAGTGGGGAACCACATGTGGAACCAGTTCTGACATGTATAACCATCACGCCAGAATACCGCACAGAGGGCACCAGCTAAAGGGAGGCACCAGGATGAGAAAACAGAGCTTCCAGAACTTGAAATCACCCCTCAATTCAGTTCAAAAGTGATCTGAGAAAGTCCTTAAACTCACTTACAGCTCTCCCCCCACTTCTTTTTGTTTTGGCCAAGAATGCCTGTGCTATGCCAAGCTATGGCCAACATGCCATGCTAGAGGAAATAATGAAGTTCTATTAAAGTACAAGTAAGACATACTGGGAGGTTTCCTTGTACTATGTTTATTTCTGAAGGCTTAATTCTAAGAAGGATATTTTCATATTGGGATTTATCCCACAGAGAGTGAAGAAACTAAAACCCATCTCATTTAAGGGTCATCATAGTAGGATTTTTAAGAGCTAGGAGAAGAAAAAGGAAACAGTGTGAGTATGCTTTTGAAGGAAGGTTATTTGTAGGATGTGGGGTTTGCAGTGGCGTTTGAGGACGTTGACAGGAATGGAATCCTGCTCGAAATATTCCACGTTGGAGTGTGGATTTGCAGAAGTCTGAACGGGAATCAGTTCCATGTGACTATGGAGTTCAGACTTAAGAACAAGGGATGAAAATTCCTGGGAGACCACATCTAACTGGGTATAAGGAAGGAATATCGCTTTAACAATTTGAGCTGTCCTTCCCACCAAGACGGCAGGTAACTGTGCTTTTGAATTTTTTTTTTTTTTTTTTTTTTTTTTTTTTTTTTTTACTAAATGCCTGGCAATGTGCCTGACTTACAGTCAACTTCAGTGTAGGTGTACTCACTACATGAATGGGTGTTCAAAAACGATATAAAGAGCTAAATGAGGAGATTATGGAGTTCTATTCATGTGAGGTTCACAAACAGTCTTTGACAGGGACTCTCTAGTCTACTGTGGTTCCTTGAGAGCCTGGAATGAGGAAGGCCTGGCATCAGGCAAAGTGCAGAGGCTGTGCTGGGAAGACCTGGTGGCCAGGTCAGAGTGGAGCTGCGCGTTGGACGTGAGCTATGGATTCCTGCGTGGAGCCCAGATGAGTCCCAGCGCTTGGGGTGGGGCTGAGGCTGCAGATCTGCTCTAAGAGGTTCCAGCTGCCAGGGAATAGGCAGGCCATTTACATGAGTAAGTCTTAGACAACTTTGCTATAAAAGATTTTAGCATTTTGATGAGTTAAGATTACTTGAACACTTGGAAAAATAAAATTGCAGATCTTTTCATAAACTGTTAGTAATTACTAAAAGAAATCATTTCCAGAAATAGTATGTTCAAATCAGGGGTTCTCAAATGTGACAGCATAACTCCCAACTGAGAGCATTAATTCTGATTTAGGAGTGGGATGAAATTATTTCTAAGTTAACTTTTCCCTTTTAAGAGAAATTAATCAGCCCCCTCTTCTTCTCTTTCCCCAACCAATAGAATAGAATTATACAGTTTTTTTTTTTTTTTTTTTTTTTTTGTTGTTGTTGTTTTTTTTTTAAGTTTGGGCATTCTCTGATATATGGAAATGTTTCTTTTTTTTCACTTGTATTTATGAACGTCAGTGAAATATTCAGTTTAAAAATGAAAGTTTAATTAGCTTTTGTTTACATTATGGTAAATAATAGACTGTTCATTTTAATTAGACCTAATCATCTAGTAGTTCCTCCACCATCCCCAGGAGGCTAGTAATCTGTTTTTAACTATTTTAAAGTGAGAGAAAAATTCTGTCCATTCCAAATATCAATTCTTCTGCCCTTTGTATTAATAAGAACCCCAAATTTTAGCTGACTACCTTGCTGTCCAGCACACAAGCTATATTTCCTTTGAAATGGTTGTGACCTTCTGAGTAAATTTTGACCAATGGAAACTCAGTGTTATCTGCAACTTTCAGGAAGTATCCTCAAAAGAAATGAGGCTTCCCTTCTGATTCTATTTCGTTATTCCTGGGATGTAGACATGATGACCAGAGCATAAGCAGCCGTCTTGTGAAATGAGGCAGCAGAGTGAGGATGGTAAAGTAGCAGGAAGCTGCAAAACAGCTCTGGGCTGCCTAAATCTAGTACTCAATGAAAATAAATGTTGACCTTGTTTGTACTTTTTTGTTTGTGGTGTTATTGTTTTTGCTGCATGTTGCTGAACTTACCTACTGCAGAAGATTTAACTATCAAGGGCATACACACACACACACACACACACACACACACACACACTTTCACATTTGTGTAACACTGTTGTCATTGATTTGCATTGTAGCTGCTCAGTAACCTTTACAGTTGTGACAGTGATTAAAGTTTACCAAACACCTTTGGCAATGTGAACTGTCACAGATTGACACCAGTGACTGATGTATTTCTAGACTTTGCCTTCTGGGAAAGAGGAAAGCTGCCCTTGAATCTTCCTCCAAACATAGTATTTTCTAAGTTGTTGAAATCTGTGTTTGGAAAAATAAATCATACATGGGAACAAAACTTTTGAAGAAAATAATAATGTTTTTAATTAAATAAAATATAGTCTAGGCATGTTGAAGTCTACAATAATATAAACATGTTTATGATAAATACTATTTTATTTAAAAGCACTGCAGCTTAGGCTGCTCGTTAAAATGATGTGCAGTAAGTAGTGTCGGGTGGATTGAATCCCAAATTTTCCCTTCTCCTTATGGTCTGGTACCTTTTTATCCCATGGGCTTGCTCTTTAGCACAAACTTGACTGCAATTAATTAACTGAAATCTTGCTGAATTCCATTCATGGAAGCTAGAGCCAAAGGCTCCCTCCTTGCCTGTGGGTGCTAGGGGCATTGTGCTGATATTTTGATTCGAGGTCATGTTCATTCCTCTATTCATGCTGTTCACAATGTGGCTGCTAAATGTACACCTATATTAAGAATTCCCGCTGTTAGCATAGGTATACCAAATGGAGTCCAAATCATACATAAATGCTCTACAGGGAAATTGGGCAAAGTCTGTGAAACTTTTTTTTTTTTTTTAAGTCCTAGGAATGTTTTAAGAACATCTTTAGTAAAGCAACTAAATTACATTTCTATTTAAATCTTGTTTTAGGGATCCCTGGGTGGCGCAGCGGTTTGGCGCCTGCCTTTGGCCCAGGGCGCGATTCTGGAGACCCGGGATCGAATCCCACATCGGGCTCCCGGTGCATGGAGCCTGCTTCTCCCTCTGCCTGTGTCTCTGCCTCTCTCTCTCTCTGTAACTATCATAAATAAATAAAAATTTAAAAATATTAAAAAAATAAATAAATAAATCTTGTTTTAAACAATAGTTCATCTGAGGCAAGAGGATTATGTAAAGATTTTTGTGACTTTAAGAAGATCTTTAAGAAAATAATCGAAAAAACACTTTACACCAGAAGCAATTCTAGCTAATTGTTTTTAAAACCCACGTTTTAAAAGTAGCCTCTACAAGATTTGCATTGCAGAAAAGATTTACAATTCATCAATGTGCAAAACTTACTAATAAATGTTTTGCTTCCATGTGTACATAATACCAGACTGTCCTTTTCTTATTTTAAAGATGTTATTTACTTATTCATGAGAAACACAGAGAGAGGCAGAGACATAGGCAGATGGGGGACTCGATTCCAGGATCCTGGGATCATGACCTGAGCCAAAGGCAGATGCTCAACCACTGAGCCACCCAGGTGCCCCCCACACTGTCCTTATATACATTCATCTACACAAATGGGCCATATAACAGAGAAAGGAAGATTTGTTTGTAATTTCATTTTAGCTAATTCTGATGTGGGTCTAGGGAGCATAATTCAAAGAAACTGACTTATCTTGTCACAAATACAGGGACGTCTTATGTCATCATATATATATGTGTGTGTGTGCGTGTGTGTGTGTGTGTATGTTATTCACTTATTCTCATTCTTATTCTCATTCTCATTCTTTTAACTTGTCTACTATAATATATCTAGATAAATGTGCATATGTCATAAGTGCGCAGCTCGATGGATTTTCACAAACTCAGAATACCCAGGTAACTAGGACTTAAGTTAAGTAAAAGAAAATTTCCAACTTCCCAGATGCCTACTCTTGTTTCCTTCCAGTCCCAGCTCATCACAAGGATAAGCACTATCCTAGTGTCTAATAACATAGATGAGTTTTGTTTTGGAGTATTTTTTATTTGGATTTTTCTCAGTTTTGAAAAGTGAGGAGTAAAATAATTTTCATTCAGGTGAAGAACATACAAGAATTTTTAATTCAGCTTAGCAAATGTTTATACATATTACATACTCATGTCACCATTCTTCAGGTCAAGATTCAGATTCCTGTCATGCAAGAAGGTTTCTTCCTGCCCCTTTCCTGTCCATATTCATCTCCTCCCCAGAGATAACCACCACTCTTACTCTTAATTATTTATACAGTGAGCATTTATTGTGCTAACTGCTGTGCTACCTGCTAGAAATGAACAACGTGTCCCTGCCTCCAAGAAAATTACTGTAGAGAACCTAGATCTATAAGCAGGAAATTTCAATATTTTGAGTTAGGGGCAATGAATCTGGGTAAGACGAGAGTTCCCTGGGAACTCCTAGGAAGAGCTGCTAAATCCAGCTTAGACACTCGGTAAGGCATCCCAGTGGAAGAGTCTACCTATGCCAGACATAAAAGCTGGGGGGGAATTAGCCAGGTAGGAGAACTACAGACCAAGCTATTCTACTGAATCCTAGAGGCCAGAAATCAAATGGCCTGAAAAATTCAAGAGGACTGGATCTTAAAATGTAAGGTGTAGAGACAGAAAATTAACTGCAATGATAGAGACCAGGCCACATAAGAAATTTGGGCTTTGTCCCGAGTTTGGGGCAGATTGGAATTGCAGGAAGTCCACTGGCTGTGGTTTAGAGACTGAACTGAGAAGAATAAGAATGGACTTAGGGGATTCAATCTTGAAGAAAGGAGATTGTCTCAGTATTCAAAGTGATAGTAGAACAAGAAACAGGAATAATGAGAACTCTGCCTACCGTTATAGCCCACATTGACCAAGCCATTAACCTCAGGCGCAGCCTCAGGCTTTCATAACCTACCATTTGTGGATCTTCAGCACAACAGGGGCAGATATTACCAAGTCCATTTTATCGAGGACAAAACTGAGGCCCATAGCTGAGCAACATGCCTAAAATCACACTGGAGCCAAGATTCAAACTCACAGAGTCTAACTGTAGGGCTCGCCTTCTTTAGTCCTCTGGGTAGAGCTTCTCTGTTAACACCGTTGATTCTGCGTTGGCCAGGGTCTTCAGTTTACCTGCACTGTGAGCTTGGAGGACTTTTCGTAGCCCATCTACTCCCATCTCCACTCCCACATGTACAAAATGTTCTTTCCTGTGATCTAAGGTGTTATCATAATAAAACTCTCTGACAATTTTCTGATTATTCAGTTTACTAATTAGCTTGCTGACCTAAGCATATCATTAAAGATTTCTCGTCTTCTTTACAACAAACAAGTACAACAAAATAAACCTTGTTCTTATCCTGTGTTGTTCTGCTTGCCATCTGAACCCAGGACCCCAGATCCTCCGAAATTCTGAAGTAATCTATGGCTACACTCATTTTTCTCACTCCAAACCCCAGTATAAGTCAAACTCCACCTGAAATTCTTGCTTTTCCCTGTGCTGCCCTGTTCTCTCTCACACTTGTTTTTCCCATCTTGAAGGCTCTCTTCCTCTCTGTTGAAATCCAAGGCACTGTTCAGGGCCCAGCTCTGGGAAGCAAGCTTCTTTAACCCCTCACACCTGTCCCTTAGACTTCATTTAGGCTCCCTCCTCTACTAAACCACTGTATTTCCATAGTACAGTACTTTGTTTATACCTTTATAGCACTCAGAATTCTGTTTGGTGCCCCTTCTAGGAAATTAGGAAGGACCGCTTGCCTGCTAAAGTGATCTCACCATCTGGCTCCTATTGCCTCAAGTTTTACAATTAAAACCAGAAGCGGATTTGCTGTGAAGCTAACAAAGTTTCAGCTTCAGTGCCCCTCACTGAACAGGCCCCTGTGAGTTGAGGAATGTTCTAGTGGAGAATGGAGACAGGTTGCTATCAGGAAGCATGTATATGTAATCACATTTGTGAATTTTCTAAAGAGATCTAAAAATTGGCATTCGTTTCTTATTCTAAAAGCCGTGATCACTTTCATACCTGCTTTTGCATGTGTAATTTTATACTCTTTTCCATAGAGAGCACTACAAGTTATACAAACTTCAGGTTTCCCAAAATCTGGATCCATCCCTAATTATCACATTATTCCACTGACTTAAGTCAGAGTAATGCCTTGCCTGGTTTCATATGCCAACATATTCCATTTTTATTGCTGGGGTTGCTAGCCATCTTTCAGATAAACACCAGGCCTGATTAGAAATCGGTCCTATTTCCAGACAAAGCTTGAAAGCAGTAACTCAGTCTATCTGCAAAGGTCAGCGGTGTTTGGATCCTTTTCTGATCTTGTAGTCAGGTTCTAGGAACCTTGTACCTTTTCTCTTGTTTGTTGTCATTGCCTGGCCTATTCTGATGACTAAGTCACTTTCTTGTTTCCCTGAGTCCTTGCCTGGAATATTTATTAGGGAATATAATCCCAGAGCTGTAGAAAAGGACATACTGCTTAAGAAGAGCTTCGTCCAAGCCTCTAGAAAGACTAGACACTGGATTATTTTAACACACAGGATAACAGCAAAACAATGACAATGGCAACAAAAAGGCGGTATTGCAAGAATGAGGAGTAGCTTGTGTGGAATCAACAAGGTGGAAATGAAGGGCAAGAAGGGAGCTGACTTGCTAAGAGAGGGGTAGAAATGATGAGGTAGGAAATGGTTTGTCAGAAAAGGCACTGGGACACCAGAGGGCCTTGGTAGCTAAGAATGAGAATGACCCTTTATCACGACTTGGCTTGACAGCCTCGGAGAATATTTCTGATTTTTCTTCCATAAGTAAACCCCTGGATATGCTTTGAGATATTGAGACATATTAAAAAATTAGCATCTGTTTATAGATTATGGAGATATATAGGATTCAAAGTATATTGATAGTATGTGAACAAAATTATCTGTAAATTTCTTTCTTTTGGTTAAAGTTACAATTTATTGCTTTTTTTTCTTTTTCTCCCTCTGCCAGTTGTTCTGCATGAAGCACTTTAGTTATTTTTTCATTTGTGGAAACCAAAACTATTGCTGTTAAAAAATCTTTGGAGAAAAGGATATAAAACTAGACACAAAAAATGGACTCAAAGACCATATACCAATTTATTTATGATTATCTTTAGGTGGTTGAAATATGTGGGTTTTAAAAACATTCCATTATTATTATTATTTTACCTTGTGTCATTTGATTTATCCATGTTTTCATATTTTGGTATGTATTATTTTTGAATTAGGAGGATGAATAACAGGATAAAAGGAAAATATGGTAAGAAATACTCTGAAATATTAAGAATCCTTAAGTGCTACTATGTGAGAAGATTTCCTTATTTTGACATTTTCTTTTCAACAATTTCTATAATGGAAACTGTGAGCATTTCAATTTTATCTACAATAAACAACATATTAATATCTATTGTATATACTATTTTTGTGTATAACTATTTCTAGAACAACCATCTTTTCAGAAAGCTATATTACTTTGTTATCAGATATTCTAAATAAATAACTTGCGTATTTCCTATTACGCATATCTCCTTGATAATCTATTTTGAATGTCTCATAATTTTTTTGAAGTATTGGATGAATTCGTTGCAGAATGTAGTAAGCATAAAGTTAACATGAGCTAAGAATTAAATAGTTATGAATTTCTTCTGCAATAGTATCTCAAACCTCTTTCATTTTAATAGTGGCAATGTGGAAATAAATGGAAATATTTACAAGACTGATTCCATTGGTAACTGCTCTAACAAGTGATTAAGTAGAAAACCATAGTCTGTAGTTACTAAATGATAGTTTGATTGTCTTCAGAATAATTATTCATCTTGGTTGGCTACTCTAGTAGAATTTTATTTAAGACTCTAAGACTTGCATTAGAAGGCAGATGTGACTTAGTCTTGCTTTAAATTCTTGTTAACATAGTACACAAAGAAAGGACAACTAGTCAAAGAACCAAAATGTACACATCTTAATCCTGAAAGTGCTATCACTTCAAAGTGAATTACAGCACTCTATGGAAAAGGCCTGCATTGTTATTTAAGTTCATCCATTCATTTCAACAGGATTAAAATAAATGATGCCCTTACCTTACATAGCATTGAAATTCCTGGTGATAAACGGAAAGGGTGAACTTCAAAAGTGAAATGTGCACGATTTAAGATTTGATGGAGGGATTTACTTCTCAAATTGTCATTGCCATTGATTGGATTTACTAATCAATGAGCAAGAATTGACTGAAATGAGAAGCTGTGCCTAAAACTGGTAAATCTATATTTCATATTTTACTTTTGCCTTTTGAAAGACAGGGCAATTTTGATCAGTGGTGGAGATAACATTATGTATGAACCTCCAAAACTTGTATCTTGGATCCTTACCCAAAACCACCTCAAAGGACATCTGAATTTTTTTGAAATCTATTTATTTGGAAATATTTTTCTAAAATAATGCTTTATAGTTCTAGATTTTAAAAATGCCTTGATTCTTCTAGCCTTGTGACTTCATCTTTCTTTTTCTACATTTTTATAGCCTTTGACAAAGCTTTCTGCCCTTGTTTATTTTTTCAATAATTAGTATGATTTTGAGGTCATCAATCTTAATTATTATCTTAATTATTATTATCTTAATTATTCAAATTTTATATTATACAAAAACGTGTGATCAGTTAGATGAATTTATCAACACTACCTTACATAGTTTTGCAAGTTTAGTGGTGAGTTGGCAATGATTTTACACTTTTCCAATAATTATTTTAAGCTAATTCACTTCCTTTTAGAAAATACATATATGACTACCAATCATATTATTCTGAGGTTGCATTGACGATAACTTATGGCAGCCATGCTAGCAAGAACCAATCTTGAAAAAAAAAAAATTCACTTTACCAAGTTTCTGTTTGGTGTGGTGAAAATGTTTTGGAAATAGAGTTGTGTTGGTTGCACAACGTTATGAATGTAATTAATGCCAGGGCTTTGGGCACTTAAAAATGGCTAAAGTGACATATATTATCCTATATATTTTTTAGTACAATAAAACTTTAAAAAATACAAGAAAAAAGTTAAGCTCTGTGTTTTGTCATCAAAATAACATTTAGAAACATTAGGCTTGAGACCAAAGACCACCACTATATCACAACTGGCTGGTATTGATGATTCAAGGTCTTCATTTGAAATTTTAGAAAAGAAATAGTTTGTAAGTTGCCGTCATTGAGAACGTTTTCCCCAGTTCAACATGGTTGAATGTGAACTTGACTTTTGGAAGTCCTCTGAGTTACTGGCGTTTTTAATTGTTAACGTTTTGAAATTTTCCATCTGATTTAATCAACAGGGGTTTTTAGGAGTCTCCCTCTCCAATATGGAGGTTGAGGTGGTTGGCAACTTGATCCTTTTATTGCTGTTGGCCACCCTCCCCCTCACAAGAATCCCCAACTCTCCACAGCAGCCAAGTGCTGCTGAGAGGCATGTGGGGAGCCCAGGAGTGTGACTCCCACATCCTCTTAAAATTCTGTCTTTCTGTTTGGGCCAGTCATCTCAGTCCTCAAAACCATCCCTGAGAAATGGGAAGGGGAAAGCTCAGGGTGAGAGAAGTGGGATATTTCAAAATTTTGCCAAAAACAGCAAGACCGGAAAATCCTTGGCAAAACAGAAGAACTGGCTACTTTAACACCTTTCTCATTCCTGAGATCCCCTGTTAACTGCGGTGCTACTGTCCCCAAAGGTTCTGTTTTTGCAGGTGGAAAAGCAGTTGGAGCAGCAGCACCTTCTCTCCAACTCAAACATTCTTTTCCAGGCCCTCTGTGGAGCAGCTTGCTCCGGTGAGCACAGTGTTCAGCTATCAAATCCCAGAAGGCCCATTAGACCTTAACCAAATGACAGCCTGTAAAGTTCCTTGGAGTGAAGAATTAGGTTGAGCTGTTAACCTTCCCCATGCAAAGGACAACAAAGAAATTCTAGTAAGAGGTAAAAGGACAGAAACTCAATTTACTGTTTTACTATTAAATTCTCATCCCTCGCTCATGGAAAAAAAAAATGTGTTTGCTTTCACAGCCATTTTCCTTTGGCAATAGGTAAAGGAGTCTACCTGCTGCAGCAGCCTCTGCTTCTCTACCACTTATTATCCCATTCCTGCGTGCTGCCTACTGCACTCAGGCACCTTATATAAAGTGATACTGCTTAAGCTGAAGTGCTAAAATCTGCCTGCCCTAAATGGGATATGAAAATGTGGGAATATTAGCCCTTAAACAGTAGGCTAGAATTTCTTTCATCCATCTATCCCTAAGGCAAACTGGGTTTTAAAGCCAAAATCACAGGTTGCCTTTTGCTTTGTAAATCAGCAGTTGGATGTGTAATTGGGATTTTTTTTTTTTTAAATGTCAAAATGACTCTTGGGTGTTGATCTGGCAAGTGGAAATAACATAGAAAGGCTGTATAAGTAGTTTTAGAATGGCAGTTAAAATCTCATAATCTGACTTTAACAATTGATTTTGCTCCAAATTTCCATATTGGTATTATTCAGCTTTTGGCTGAGGATCTGGAAATGGAACTTTTCCCAGTGAAACTTGGACTAAACCTAATATTGGACTTATCGTGTTCATAGTTTGGGTAGGTAAATTTTATACATCTAATTTGCAGACCAGCTTATAGAAACAGGAGATGAAAAGACCATTTCATTTATTCCCCTGGTGGGGTGGAACATTTTCTTCCAATATGTTTTCCAATTTACTTTTGAAATTTATGGAGCTTAAGAAAAGTACCATTCCATTATCTAATAGTTCTTGCTAATAGGCAGTTTCCTTAAATACCCAGCCTAAATTTTCCATTGCTCATCTGACTTCAAATCTTCCCCATTTTCCAATCTTACGGACTTTATAACTTAATGTTTGCTAAATCCTTAGTTAATAGCCATTCTCAAGATTGTGATTTAAAAAAAAAGTATATTAAGTGATTTTGCTCCCTTCAAAATTCTATAAACTACTGATGGAATGTGCTAAACATTTATGCCCAACTTCTGAAAGAGTGAAAACTATTCACAAACTATTGCTCTGGGTAGCAAGAGATGAACCCATTTCATCTGCCTTGCGAAGATAATTGTTTTTGTTTAGTTTGATGCTATCAAACTATCTTAAAGAATAAAATGTGACTTGATCATGTTCGTGGTTGTTTTCTGAGGGGGAGCCAATGGTACATATGGAAGGACGTAATACATTTACCAGAACTGGAAAGCAGCCATTTCTTTCAATCACTAGTAACCTGTGAGGTGTTTTAATCATTGACCTTAACCAGCAAAAGGCTGCATCTCTCATTACCAGTTCACTGATTTATTTGGACCTCTTAGTCCACTCACATTTCAACTTTTATATTAGATATTGAAAATCTGTCTCTACTAGACTTGTCGATTTGGCTGCTGTATGGATAATAATTGTTGTGTTTTCTGCATCTTCCTCTTCATAATTAATTTCAGCTCTTCAGTAATAATAGCTAAAGTATATTGAATACTTACTACGTGCCAAGTGTTATTTGAAGTACTGTGTTTATTTATGTAGTCTTGATAGAAATTTCATTTGTTAGGTGTGTTTATTATTCCCATTTCATAGGTGAAGGAAATGAGATACTGCTTAGTTCATTTGCCTAAGGTTTCAGCACTACGATGAGGCAAAACCAGAATTAGTTTCCATGTAGTCTGTCTCCAGAGCCTATGCTTTTAACCACAGCTCTACGATGGTCAAAATGTGAATAGTTCTCCAGTTAAACAATACTTCACAACAGCATTTATGGAGTATTAAATCTGAATTTGATTAAGCTTTTAGATGCAATTTCCAATTACAGGAAATATGATGGAGGAAAATGTTAAGGAACCCATGGTGATGCTGTCAGTGAAATCCAGACTATGGGAGATCAGGTAATACCAGGAATCAATCTTTCTTTCTTTCTTTCTTTCTTTCTTTCTTTCTTTCTTTCTTTCTTTCTTTCTTTCTTTCTTTCTCTCTCTCTCTCTCTCTCTCTCTTTCTTTCTTTCTTTCTTTCTTTTTTTAAAAATTTTATTTATTTATTTATGAGAGACACAGAGTGAGAGGCAGAGACACAGGCAGAGGGAGAAGCCCTGCGGGGAGCCCCCTGCGGGACTTGATCCCAGGATCCCAGGGGTCATGACCTGAGCCGAAGGCAGATGCTCAACTACTGAGCCACCCAGAGGTGCCCCCCAGGAATCTACTATCTTCAACAAATAAAATTGCAAGGAAGAGAGTGTATGCATGTTAAAGGAGTGGAAATCTGTAGATGAAAAGACACAAGAACCTGGGCTCCCATGTTCAGTGCAGCATTGTTCACAATAGCCAAGAGGTAGAAACTACCTAATGTTCATCACCAGCTGAGTAGATAGAGAAAATGTAATATATACATACAATTGAATATGATTCAGCTCTATTAAAGACGGCAAGACAGTTTTCCATTTGTGACAACATAGGTGAACGTGGAGGACAAACAGTATGCTGAGTGAAAGAAGCCAGGCACAGAAGCACAGATACGATACAATACAATACTACATATATGAGGAATCTAACATAGTTAAACTCATAGAAGTAGCGAGGAGATTGGTGGTTTCCAGAGCTGGGGAGGAGGAGAAACAAGATGGTATTAATCAAAGGATACAAAGTTCCAGTTATACAAGATGAGTAAGTGGTAGATACCTGTATGGCATAGAGCCTGAAATTAACAGCGCTGTGTTATGTACTTGAAATCTTCTAAGAGAGTAGATCTTATGTTAAATATTCTTATCACAAAAAACAAAATAAATAAATGGGGCAGGAGGAAACTTCTGGAGGTGTTAGATATGTTCGCAGCCTCAGTTGTGGCGGTGGTTTCATAGATGTCTACTTAACTCCAAGCTCATAAAGTTATATACTTTAAATACTTACAGCTTTTTGTATGTCAATCATACCTCAATAAAGTGGCTTTTAAAATAGTAGGAGATTTAATAAATTTAAGCCGCCGGTAACAATTAGTATTAATATACTTTAAAAAGATAGAGACTTAAACATATGTCAACCAGTAGCTATCTAAGGATTTTTATTTGGATCTTTATCAAGGAAAAACAAATCATAAAGACATTAATGAGACAAAAAAATTTGATCTGGAGATTTGATGACATTAACAAATCATAAACTTTTTGAAATGTAATTATAATATGGCTAAATTTAAAAAGGAAATCTTTATTTTATATATATATATTTGAAATGAACATTTCAAGTATTTATGTTGTATTCATAGATGTAATCATTTCAAATATATAGAAGTAAAAGCAAAGAAGATATGATGAGATTGGCCATAGATTGAAAACAGTTGACATTATATGATAGGGATGTGCATATTTATTCTTTTTGGTTTCTTTTGTGTATTTGAAATGTTTAAAAAATTAAAAGTAAGAAAAAAAACAACAGCAAGTGGATAATTAATGACAATCTCTTCAGTCATTTGTAAAACTGTATAATTTATAACCACATATGAAATTAATTACTACCTAAGAGTGAGCAAAAAGTTTCCCAATGCTTATGGTTTTATGTTATGAGCTGTCATTCTCCTATTTGAATGAGCTTATGTTTTCATTCATGAAGAACCCTGCAAGCATCATTGTGACTTTAAGGGACGAT
The DNA here is from genome assembly GCF_011100685.1 of Canis lupus familiaris. Lineage (NCBI taxonomy): Eukaryota > Metazoa > Chordata > Mammalia > Carnivora > Canidae > Canis > Canis lupus. Next base: position 7,380,735 of record NC_049224.1, on the reverse strand, counting down.
AGTGGGAAAATTTATTTTCAAAAGGAGCTGACAGCAAATAAAAAGATTGCCGAAATCCTTCAGAATAGAATATGATCAGATTTACTCTAAGTGGTACTCATTTACCAAAAGTGATTAAATTATAGTCAGGATGTACCCTGAAGTACCCACTTCAGTAGACAGCCGGGAATATATTTAGGAAATATAGAACACTGCGGTACCTCTGTGTTTTCCCTCTCAAACTACTCTTAGGTTTTCATGATAGTAGAATACGCTACCTGCGTTTTCATTGCGTATTTCATTGGGGCTTAGAACATGGAACTTGTTGCAAAGAAAGATCATATTTTTCTTAAGAAAAATCGATTTGCCTTTGTTAAAGAAAAGGCACTATATGTGCCCTGTTGATTTTTTTTTTCTGTAGATATTAGAAGATAGACGTCCTCAAAAAGTCAATCCCTCATGTTTTTGTTTTTGTTTTTTAAAAAAATAGTGTAATCATAAAAGTTAGAAAATGCCACATACGGGAATAACTTGAGCCACAACAGAAGTGCTAACTTTTGTCGGCAATGCCTGGCTGACTTCCTTCAAGCAAGCATAACTATATGCTCTGGGAAAACCATGCCCTACTGGTTATTAGATGTATTTTCCTTCAGGAATGGCAGAAATAACTGCTCTTAAAATTAACTATCAAAGTAAGAATTCCAAAATATATATTCTGTCAAAAATCATATTTTGGCTTTTAATACCCAGAAGGAAATCCTTATGAATTTATGGGGCAGAGCCATAAATATATATAACATCTGCAGTGTACTATGCTTATGAGAACTACTTCATCTGCTAGATTAAGGTTACATTATTGTATTTGAGTATAATTAAACTGAATACTCCAAAAGCTCATTTTACCAAAGTTTCAGTTCTCCACCATAAATTACCAGCCCTTGTAACGGAACAGACAACTTGAGAGGTGAGCAACTCCTGGTCCCTCTGTTTATCTCTGTTCTCTGTAACAGAAATGTCAAGTTTACATTTTCATTCAATAGTCAGCAGGTGAAGAGGAATCAGATTGTGACTAAAGAATGTGTCTGATAAAATGCCTGTTCCATTTTTGTATTTGCCCGGCCTTGCTGCTGCCAATAATGGTCGGGCGAGTGGCCAGTTGTTTCAACAGGTTTTGTGCATTAGTATGTGATATGCTGTTTTGTTTTTTTTTTTCAATAACATGGCAAAATGTTGGTGAAGTCCTTTTCCCGGAAAATGCTAAAGATACCTAAATATCTATAATATTTTAATTTAAATATTCCACTTATTTTTTACATGTTCGTGGATAAATGAAAACAGAAGTCTTTGGCCCAAAGTACCTGATTTCTAGGAAATTCAATGTTGGCTGATTGTATTTGGTGTGTAGATTACTTTTTTAGCTTGATTTTTAAAGCAAATATTTTATTTACAATGTTCTGAGTATTGTTGTATGTGGTTTATTTACCTTAGAAAGGTAAGGTCAGGGACTCCTGGGTGGCTCAGTGGTTGAGCATCTGCCTTTGGCTCAGGTTGTGACCCTGGGGTCCTGGGATTGAGTCCCGCATCGGGCTCCCTGCATAGAGCCTGCTTCTCCCTCTGCCTGTGTCTCTGCCTTCTCTCTGTGTCTCATGTCTCTCATGAATAAATAAGTAAAATCTTAAAAAAAAAAGTTCAGTTATTACGAGCTTTTGTTATTCTCTTTGGACACAAAGATACTTTTCTACTACTTGTGACTCATTTTTCTTTCTCTCAAGAAAAAGATGGTTTAAAGTTAAAAATAATTATTTGTTAATTTGTATTATGATAATTATGATTCCCAAAAAGTAATCTTCTCTTATCTATACGTATCTGTGAATGAACAGTTAGTGGTTACATTACGTGATTAAAATGTTTATGATGTTTTGATTTATCCCTCAGTGTTCCCTGTAAAATTATACAAGATGAAAGAATGAAATGATTGGATGAAGATTTCTTTCTTACCTTACAGTAGTTTCTAAATGAGACTGTATTATGAGCAGAGTGATGAGACATGCTATCACTGCCTGTATCATTTTACACAAAGTTCTGATTTTATGTCCCTGTCATGAACACTAAAAGCTGGAAAAAAAACAATGATTTGTCACTTTCTAGTTTTTCTTAACTTTTCAAGTTCCCCTTGAAAAGCAGGTTCCACTTGAAATGCTGCTGCGCATTCCAAACACTTTGCTTCACAATCAACCATTTGCTTATCACAGAGTGATCATTATTTCCTTCCTAGTTTACAACTTTTCTAGCTGTGTAACTATTATTAATACCCATTTTCAGTCTAAAATAGTCTGGTTTAGAAGACAAATCTTACAGTCAATCGAGTCCTCCCCCCGTGTACATAACTAGTTCAAAAATTCTAGTTGACTTTAGAGTCCTTTATGAAATGAATCTTATGCCATTACAATCTGAGTTGTGATTTGTGATGGGGTTCAGGATATGCTCCCCCAAAATATGGCAACTTGGCCCACTGATTATTTTAAACTGAAGAAGTTTGAGAAAACGAGCAGAAGCAGGAAGGTCACTGTGGGACCTTTCTCCCACCTTTTCCCTGAAATAGGTTGGAAAAACCATCATCTGAGAAATGCCCTCCCTACTCCAGGAGGAGAGGATGCTGAAGGACAGTCCTAATAAACTTTACTTGCTAAGTCTCCACCAGTTTACTATACTTACTTCATATTCCTGGATCTATTATATTTCTCCATGACTGTCCACCCTTCATCAAACCCAGCGTAAAAATACTCTCATTCATTTCATGGGGTCTTCATTTCCTTATGAAGGCTCTGTGTCACATAAAAATTATATTAAACATATCTGTGTGCTTTTCCTCTGTCAGTTTGTCTTGTCAGTTCAATTTTCAGACCAGCAAGGAGCCCTAAGAGGTTGAGGAAAACTTTTTCCTCCCCTACATTTATGTTGCCTTTTTATGAATATCAAGGTAAAACAAGAAATGCTTAAAATTGAAAGGGCTTTAAATAAAGCATGATGACTTAAAAAAAAAGATTAGAAAATATAAACCCGAAATTAATACATTAAACATTCATATTTTATTAATTTTGGAGAAAAAGTAGAATATAATGAATTGTAAAAAATATATTTGAGCAATAATGCATTGATACATAAGTATATGGACAGGAGTTTCTCAAAAAGGAAAGTACATTAGACTGACAAAAATTTCAAGTAAATATTTGCTCAGAGGCAGTCTGTTCAGCAATGTCATCTATGCAAAATACTAAAAGTAGATAGAATTCAAAGTATTGCAATGTATTTATTATGTAAATTATATTGGAAAGCTAACATTATGCATATATATATTTTTAAATGGGTCAAGTACAACACCTTAATTGATCAATGGGGAAATCAGCTTATGACATTTAGATTCACCCGTGACCTCCTGTAAAATAGGAATTGTTTCCTGTGCACTTTTTAAGGACATTGGACTGGCATCAATTATCTGGGGAAATGGAAAGGCCTGAACTGACACTTTAAAGGATACAGAGCCTTTTAGGCACCTCTAAAGTGTGTTTTAGTAAACCATGCAGACGGATGCAGGAGTATCCTGAATGTAACTTACAGCATGAAATATGGATAATAATTAAGTAAAATGTTATTTTGAGATTTTTATTCCCAAATGGTTTATTGCTTTCATATTCTAAATTCCAGTGCCCTTGTAGGTCCAATTAAGATGCTTAATTGAAGAATATCAAGTAAGCAGACTGCCTTGGCACCCAGAGGGGATTGTGTCTGTTAACGATAGCTCTGAATTGGGCAGAAAGAATATTCACAAATGTTAGCAGAGGAGCATGTATTTAATAATGTGACATGTATTTTCTAAGCATAAAGAAAATCAAGCTTGAGAATCAAGTGCCCTTGTTTTCTTTTTTTCAGGTCTGATTGTTTTCTTTTTAATTGACGTATAGTTGACACATATGTTACATTAGTTTCAGGTGTAGAACATAGTGATTCGACAAGTTTACATATTATATTACGTTCACTACAAGTGTAGCTACCATCTGTCACCATACGATGCTATTACAATATTTCCAGGTCTAATTTCAAACTATTCATTCCTTCACATTTTCTTCCACAATCCCTTCATTTTTAAGTGACAAAAATAAAGGCAGAGGTGGCCAAATTTTAATTCATCAACACTATTTTCTGGTTTTTGTCTATAACTTTTCTTTGAAATGCAGGAGATGGCAAGCCATTCTGTGACTGCCGGGCACCCCCTCCAAGGTAATCTATTAGAGTGTCATTGCTTTAGTTTGACTGTAGCCACTAGACCGAGAATTGCATACACATACTTGATTTTGACGTGTGCATTAGCCCCCAACTATATGGGGCCTCGTGTTGAACCAGCCATTGTCTCGATGTGCTTCAACTCTTTTATGTCGGGACTTTTTGTTTATTATTTTTCATGTCCTCTGTCATATACATGTGGTGGCAGATGTTTTCTGTAGTGTGGATGAATCACACAAAACATGGTAGAAAGTGAATTACTTGTTCAGGATTTACATTTCTCTGATAAACTGTGTAACTCTAATTGTGTTGTGTCTTTAACATTTCTCTGCTATGAATTATATTTAGATCTTATTTGAGCATCGTTGCGAAAAACAGGAAGAAAGGATAATCGCTAATAGAGTATCATTCATCTTTTTAAAAGGAATTTAGAACTTTATCCATGACATATATATTTTTTCCTGTTATAAATTTTATAAATATAAATTATAGATTCATATAAATACATATACATAAATATATTTATAAATACATATTATATAAATGCAAATATAAGTAAATATATAATATATATTTATAAATATATATACTTACACATATATACATAAATGAGTAAGAGTAGAATGAAATAGAGGGTCCAAAGGCATTTTAGTAATATTTGTTAGACATATTTGCTTTTAGGTTTGTCCAACTATATGATGAGAAAGAAATGGAAACCAAAATTGGATATAGACATTTTCTACTTCTATCTAAAGATGATTACCTTATCAATAGTTTCTTTTTTGTAGATAATAAGTAATTGTGAATAATCGTAGCCCTGCCCCCACTGCCCTGCTCTCCTTGTTTGAAACCACCCTTCCTGTTTTTGAAAGTCATTCATTTTTTCATCCATTGGCATTTTAACCCAGTACTCAGACCATAAATACTAAAAACTGGAAAAATATATTAAAATTTTAAATTTTCATATACTAGTTTTCTCTGGAAGTAGTACCAGTAGAAGTATAGTTCCTCTTACTGCTATGTTAGTCACCCTGCAGAAACAATCTCTGCTACATATCCTGCATGTAAAATTAGTGTCCTAGCTCATGGGACATAAGGCAACACTAAAAGTGCATTTATATTGTTACAGGGATATATGTTGGTCAAATATCTCTGATTCTTGCTGGTTTCTAGACTCATTTGTCTTCTGATTTAGCACATTTTGGGAACCATATGCCTGCATTAAACAAATACTGCTCACATTCAAATGTTTTATATTTGTCAAGAAGTTAAAATACATTGAATTAAATCATTCCTTATTCTATGTACCTCTTTAGGGACAAAAGCTAGAGAAAGAATTATCACGCTTTTGAAGCCAGTTTTATACAAGTCTTTTTGCTTACTTTATGAGAAATGGAGCCATGGACTTCTCTTCTTCAAGTGACATCTGTGTGTTTTTAAAATATATAACGGAAGAAAGAAAAAGAATATACTTTTGCCGCAGTTCAAACAGTTCCTACCATCCAAGCCTTATGCCTGTTTGACATAAGTTTGCATCTTTTATGTAATCTGCTTGAGAGAGCTGGGACAAGGTGCAGTTTTGCTTCCAACAGGTGTTATGATAGAGTTTTTAAAAATTGGATGTGTTCTAAAAAAAGAGAGAGAGAGAGAGAGAGAGAGAGAGAGAGAGAGAATGAGAGAGAGAGAGAGAGAGAGAATGAGTATTCTTTGTAGGACTCAGCATTCAAAATTTGTTTCAGTCCTCAAAAGAAAAACCTTCCTTCAACCTCCTGACTTAAATTATTGGTATTTAGTTAATAACTGCTGTTAGGTATTTACCAACACTACTGGGAACAAACTTGGTGAAATAGAATATAGAAAATTATGAAAAGGCAGAAAAAAATGAGTGCTAGGAACATAGTGTATATCAAATAAGAACGTTTCACCCCAAAGGGATTGCTTAGTTTGTTTTTTAAGTGGTTTTGGTCCTGGAAAACTTGATCCAATATAAACAAGATGCCTCTATTTTCAGTCAGAGTAAAGAATGCTTATTAAACATGATCTTTATTCTGTATGAACTTGTGTGCTTAGCTTCCTTATTGCAGAGACAGCAGAATGTTACATCTTTCCATTTTAGCATAAGTTTTAGTCCACGGAAATATTTATTTGCCATCCGATAGGAATGGGAAAACCTTCCAGGTGCTACCTCAATCAAGAGGGCATTGCTACATATACGACCTTTTTGCCTCTCATCACTATACATTCCCAAAGATAAGATGAGCATAAGCATCTGGATTGAACAAATCGTGCTCATGTTGACGTAGTCCTCTCCATCCTACATCCAGCAGGCAGTGATACTTGAACTGGCTTGCTCTTTGTGCAATACTCCTGTGCCAAGATTTACTGCTTTAGTGGTCGCACCTATACAAAGTATGTAGGTGTGAATATGTGTAGTAGTGTGTGTGCGTATTGTGTTTGATGAGGACATGCAGTTTACAGGATACTTCAATTGATATTCTATTGAGAATCAGTGTGTAATTATCTTTCAAAATTTAATGCTATCTATATTAAATTTTATTTTTACCTCATTTTTTGAAAGGGCTTTTTATTATTATCTTCTTTACTTATATTGTTATTTAAGTATAATCAACATACAGCATAATGATTTAACAATTCTATATGTTATTCAGTGCTGACCACAAGAAGTGTACTCTTAATCCCCTTCACCTATTTCACTTATCTCCTCCCCTCTGTTCCCCTCTGGCAACCACCAGTTTGTTCTCTATATTTAAGCATTTGTTTTTTGTCTCTTTTCTCTGTTTATTTTCTTTCTTGGATTGTACATACGGGTGAAATTATATGGAATTTGTCTTTCTCTGACTTATTTCACTTAGCATTATGCTCTCTACATCTATCCATGTTGTTGCAAGTGGCAAGATTTCATTCTTTTTTATGGCTAAGGAAAATTTCATTTTTATGTATATACTACTCTTCTTTATTGATTCATCTATCGATGGATACTTGGGTATGTTCCGTATGTTGGCTGTTGTAAATAGTGCTTAAATAAACATAGAAGTGCATATATCTTTTTTTTAATTAGTGTTTTCATTTTTTGGGGGGTAGATGCCCTGTAATGGATTACTGCATCATGTGATAATCCTATTTTTGATTTTTTGAGGAACTTCTTTTCTGTTTCCCACAGTGGTTGCATGAGTTTGGATTCCCATCAACAGTTTGAGAGAGTTCCTTTTTATCCACGTGCTCTCCAATACATGTTATTTATTGTCTTTATGATTTTAGCTATTTTGACAGGTGTGAGGTAATATCTCATTGGTGTTGAGCATCTTTTGATGTGTCTGTTGGGCATCTGCATGTCTTATTTAGAAAAATGTTCATTCATGTCCTCTACCCATTTTTGAATTGGATAATTTATGGAGTTTTTCTGGTGTTGAGTTATATTAAGTACTATATTTTGGATATTGACCCCTTATTAGATATGCTATTTGCAAATATCTCCTCTTATTCAGTATGCTACCTTTTTGTTTTGTTGAAGGTTTCCTTCACTGTGTAAAACTTTTTATTTAAGTATAGTTCTAATAGTTTAATTTTGCTTTTGTTTCCCTTCCCAGAGGAGGCATATCTAGAAAAATATTAGTATGGCTGATGTCTGGTAATCACTACCAATGTCTCCTGCTAGGATTTTTATGGTTTCAGGCCTCACATTTAGTTCTTTAATTCATTTGAGTTTGTTTTTGTGCATGGTATAAGTAAGTGATCCAATTTCATTATTTTGAATGTAGCTGTCTAGTTTTCCCACCACCATTTGTTAGAGAGACTGTCTTTTACTCATGTATCTTATGGCCTCCTTTGTTGCTGATTAATTGACCATAAAAGCACAGGTTTGTTTCTGGATTCTCTGCTATATTCCATTGATCTATGTGTCTATTTTTGTGCAATTACCATATTGTTTTGATGACTATAACTTTGTAGTGTATCTTGAAATGTGGGCTTGTGATACCTCCAGCTTTGTTCTTCTTTCTCCAGTTTGCCTTGGCTATTCAGGGACTTTTGTGGTCCATACAGATTTTAGAATTATTTGTTCTAGTTCTGTGAAAAATGCTGTTGGCATTTTGATAAGAATCACATTGAATTTGTAGTTTTCTGTGGGCACTATGGGTATTTAACAATATTAGCTCTCTCAATCCATGAAAATAGTACATCTTTCTATTTGTGTCACCTTCGATTTCTTTCAGTGTTTTTTTTTTAATTAATTAATTTATTTATGATAGTCACACACACAGAGAGAGAGAGAGAGAGGCAGAGACATAGGCAGAGGGAGAAGCAGGCTCCATGCACTGGGAGCCCGACGTGGGATTCGATCCCGGGTCTCCAGGATCACGCCCTGGGCCAAAGGCAGGTGCCAAACTGCTGCGCTACCCAGGGATCCCTCTTTCAGTATTTTATAGTTTTCAGAGTACAGGTCTTTAACCTCCTTGGTTAAGTTATTCCTGGATATTTTGTTCTTTTTGGTGCAATCTTAAATGGAATCCTTTTCTTTCCTTAAAGATTTTATTTGCTAGACAGAGAGATAGCACAAGCAGGTGGGGCAGCAGGCAGAAGGAGAGGGAGAAGCAGGCTTCCCGCTGAGCAGGGAGCCCAATGTGGGGCTTGATCCCAGGACTTTGGGATCATGACCTGAACCAAAAGCAGAGGGTTAACTGACTGAGCCACCCAAGCACCTCTGGAATTGTTTTCTTAATTTTCTCTTTCTGCTACCTATTAGCATATAGAAATGAAACATATTTCTGTGTATTAATTTTGTACCTATGACTTTACTGAATTAATTTATGAGTCCTAGCAATTTTTGGTAGAGTCTTTTGGGTTTTCTACATAAAGTATCATGTCATCTGCAAATAGTGAAAGTTTACCTCTTTCTTACTAATTTGGATACTTGTTATTTCTTTTTGTTGTCTGATTGCTATGGCTAGGACTTCTAATACTATGTTGAATAAAAGTGATGAGAGTTGGTATCTTTGTCTTATTTCTGATCTTAGGAGAAAAGCTGTCAGTTTTTCACCATTGAGTATGATGTTAGCTGTGGGTTTTTCATATATGGCAATTATGTTGAGGTATGTTCCCTCTAAACCTACTTTGTTGAGAGTTTTCATCATGAATGGATATTTTACTTTGTCAAGTGCTTTATCTGCATCTGTTGGGATCATTATATGGTTTTTATCCTTTCTCTTGTTAAGATGATGTATCACATTGATTGATTTGGGAATATTGAACTACTCTTGCATCCCAAGAATAAATCCCACTTGATTGTGGTGAATGATTTAATGATTTTTAAATGTATTGTTGCATTTGGTTTGCTAATATTTTATTGAGAATTTTTGCATCTATATGCATTAGAGAAATTGTCTTGTAGTGGTTTCTTGTTATTGTGTTATGTCTTTATCAGGATGATGCTGGGCTCATAGAACAGATTTGGAATATTTCTTTTTTCTTCTACTTTTTAGAATAGTGTGAGAAAAATAATTATTCATTCTTCTTCAAATGTTTGGTAACATTCACCTGTGAAGCCATCTTTTCCTGAACTTTTGTTTGTTGAGCAATTTTTGGTTACTGATTTGATATCATTGATAGTAATTGGTCTATTAAAATATTCTGTTTCTTCTTGATTCAGTTTTTGAAGGTTAAATGTTCCTAGGAACTTATAAATATCTTCTAGGTTGTCCAATTTTTCATAATATTCTCTTAGAATTCTTCATATTTATGTAGTGTTGGTTGTTATTTCTTCTCCTTAATTTCTGATTTCTCTATTTTTCTTTCTGTCTCTGTCTCTCTTTCTTTATGAATCTGTCTAAAGGTTTATCAATTTTGGTTATCATTTCAAAGAACCAGATCCTGGTTTCATTGATCTGTTCTATTGCTTTTTAGTCTCTATTTCATTTATTTATGCTCTAATCTTTATTATTTTCTTTCTTCTCCTGGTTTGGGACTTTGTTTTCTCTTCTTTTTCTAGCTTCCCTATGTATAAGATAAATTATTGATTTGAGATTTTTCTCACTTCTTGAGGTAGGCTTATATTGCTATAATCTTCCTTCTCAGAAGAGATCTTGTTCCATCCCAAAGATTTTGGACTGTCTTGTTTTCATTGTCGTTTGTATTTCTTTAAATTTCTTCCATGATCTTGGTTGACTCATACATTGATTAGTAGCATGTTATTTCAGCTCCATGTATTTATGTGCTTTTCAGATTTTTTCTTGAATTGCCTCCTTTGTTGTAGATTAATTGACCTTAAAAGCATGGATTTTTTTCTGGGGTTTTATTGTATCCCCTTGATCTATGTGTCTATTTTTGTGCAGTTACATATTGTTTTGATGACTAGTTTTGTAGTATAGACTATAAAGACTATTTGTTTTGTGGGCTATTATGTAATAGACTTGGTTTGTGGACTTTTATGTAATCTATTCAGGAGTATATTCCATGTGCACTTGAAAAGAATGTGTATTCCACTGTTTTTTGGATGGAATGTTCTGAATGTTTCTGTTAAATCCATCTGGTTCAATGTGTCATTCATAGCCACTCTTACCTTGCTGGCTTTCTGTCTGGATTATCTATCCATTGTTATAAGTGAGGTGTTAAAGTCCCCTCAAATTATTATATAACTATCAATTTCTTCTTTTATGTTTGTTAGTAATTGCTATATTTGGGTTCTCCTATGTTGGGTACATAAATATTTACAGTCATGATATCTTCTTGTTGGATTGCTTCTTTTATCATTATGTAGTGTCCTTCTTTGTCTTTTGTTACAGTCTTTGTTTTAAAGTCAATTTTGACCAATATAAGTATTGTTACCCCAGCTTTCTTTTCACTTTCATCTGCATGATGAATGTTTTTCCTACTCCTTCCTTTCAATCTGCATGTATCTTTAGGTCTGAAGTAAGTCTTGTAGACAACATATAGATGATTCTTGCTTTTTTATCCATTAGTCACCCTACATCTTTTGGTTGGAGCATTTGGTCCACTTACAGTCCAAGTAATTACTGATAAGTGTGCATGTATTGCTATTATGTTACTTGTCTTTTAAAAAATATTTTATTTATTTATTCTTAAGAGACATACAGAGAGAGGCAGAGACATAGGCAGAGGGAGAGGCAGGCTCACTGCGGGAAGCCCAATGTGGGACTTGATCCCAGGACCCTGGGATCACGCTCTGGACGAAAGGCAGATGCTCAACCACTGAGCCACTCAGCTGCCCCGTACTACTTTTCTTACGATTGTTTCTATAGTTCTCCTCTGTTCCTTTCTTCTCTTTTTCTTTTCCTTTGTAGTTTAATGGCTTTTTTTCTTTTTTTCTTTTTCTTTTTTTTTTTTTTTTGTGGTATGCTTGACTTCCTTTCTCTTTATTTTTTGCATATTGGTTACGGGTTTTTGATTTGTGGTTATCATTAGGTTTACATATAACATCCTATGCTTATAGCAGTCTACATTAAGTTGTTTGCTTAAGTTTGATCCCACTCTAAGAGCACATACATTTTATGTATATATGATATCATACTTTAGATCCTTTATTTTGTGAATCCTTCTATTGATTTTTTTTATACTGCTTTCGTGCTTTAACCTCCCTACCAGTTTTATAAGTGACTTATCTACTGCTTTATTGTATTTGTATAATACCTGTGAAAATGTTTCCTTTTCTAAATTTTTTACTACTCATTATGTCCTTTTCCTTCCACTCAGAGTAGTCCTTTTAATGTTTCTTGTAAGGGTGGTTCAATGGTGATGATCTCCTTCTAACTTTTGATCATGATTTTATGATCTCCTCTAACTCTTTATCTCTGCTTCTATTTTGAATGATAGTCTTGCTGGGTAGAGTATTCTTGGTTGCACTTCTTTCAGAACTTTGAATATATCATGCCACTCTCTTCCAGCCTGCAAAGTTTCTGCTGAAGAATCAGCTGATAGCTATATGAGGGTTCCCTCGTATGTAACTCTTATCTTTTCTCTTGCTGCTTTTAAAATTCTCTGTTTATCACTATTTTTTTTGCCATTTTGATTACTATTTATCTTGGTGTGAGTCTCTTTAGGTTGATTTTGTTGGAGGGCTGTCTGTGCCTCCTGGATCTGGATGTCTGTTTCCTTTCCAAAACTAGGGATGTTTTCAGCTATTATTTCTTCAAATAAGTTTTCTGCCCCTTTTCATTCTTTTTTCCTTCTGTGATCACTGTATCATGAATGTATTAACACTTGATAATGTCTTCAAGTTTCCTTAACCTATTTTCATTTTGTATTACTCTTCTTTCTGTTTGCTGCACAGCTTGGTTGCTTTCTATTTCTCTGTCTCCCAGCTTGCTGATCTGTTCTTCTGCTTCCTATTCTCTATGCTTGTTTCCCTCTAGTGTATTTTTAATTTCAGTTATTCGGCTTGATTGCCTCTTTTATATATTTTCTATTTCGTTTTGAAGGCCTCACTGAGATCCTTCACTCTAAGTATCTTTATAATCATTACTTTGAACTCTCTATCAGGTATATTGATTATCTCCATTTCATTAGCACTTTTGCTGTGATTTTGTTTTATTCTTTCAATTGGGACATATTTTTTCTGTCTCCTTGTTTGTCTATGTTTTTTTTTTTCTATGTATTAGGAAAGTCAGCTCTATCTTCTGATCTTTAAAGTAGTGGTCTTATGAAGAGGAGGTTCTTAGTGCCTATAGTACATTGCCTCTTGTTCACCAGAACCAGGCACTTCAAGGATGTCTCCTATATGTGTTTAATGTGTCCCATTGTTGTGTTGAGCCTCATTTGCCTTCAGTCCAGTCAGCTCTAATAGCCACTTTACTTCTTGTGGGCAGATTTTGATCCCTGTGCTGTTAAGTTGCCAGCCTATGGCTCCCTTCGGCTTATAGTTGGGTCCATCCAGATGCCTCCCTCATCCCATTTGCTAGAATTGTGGTTGCACGGAACTGTAGGGTATTTTCCCTGCATTGCCCTCTGAGAGGCTTTTGTTGGTGGCTGTGGTGTGCAGTCAGACCAGATATCTGCTCCCAGTCTATATTTTGGAGTTGCAGTTACCCCAAATTACAGGGCTCTCCCTTTGTGCTGCACCCTGTGAGGTTTCTGATGGTTAGTGGGGCTAGCAGTCAGATCAGATGTCTGCTCCCAGCCCACTGCTCCAACTGCAGTGGAAGTTCGATAGTCTGCCCCTCTCTTCAGGATGTGGGTCACTTTGGAGTGGTGCTGGTCACTATTGGGGTGTTAGGGGAGCCACTTTGGAGGGACTCCTGCTGAGTGGGACAAGTTAGATGGGGTAAGTCAACAGGAGAATGCACAGTCAGAGTGTGGGTATTAGCAAGCTAAATGGAGAGCTTTTGTTCTGGTTTCCAAAGATTTCATACTACCTAGGCTGAGGGTGGAGGGAGAGAAATGACACCTGCTGGCTCTTTTTTTCTTGGAGGGGGTCTCCTAAAAATCCCTGCTCCTCCAGTGCATATTCTGAGATTAGTAAATAAATTTTTCTGTATACTGCAGGCATTTTTCCAACTGTTTCTCCTATGTGGGGTTGTTTGTTATGCCGTCTCTGTAAGGGTGGGGACTCAGTTTCCTATTGCCCTCTGGCTTTCCCAGAGCTAAGTCAGCTGTTTTTAAAGTACCCAAGCTAAGCTTCATTGGTTATAAAAACTGGGAAAGTTAAGCCTCACTAGTTTTCAGAGCCAAATGTTAGAGGGTCTTGTCTCCCAGTGCAGGTCCCCCATGTCTGGGGTGCCTGGTGTGGGGTCTATTCCTCTCCCTTTTCCATGCTTGTGGTGTTCCTCCCATTTGTGGTTAGTCTCCCTGGGAGTTTGGTTTCTGACCACGTCTCCACCCCTCATACCCATTTAGATGTGGCCTCCTGTCTAAAATTAACTGTGACATGTCTTCAGGAAGTTTTCTGCTTTAGTTGTACTAATATAGCAGTTATCTGGGTGATAGTATCTGTGGGACGTGGTGAGCTTAGGAAACTCCTACTCTCCTATCTTCCCAGGCTTCCCTTCCTATATCTAAATTGTACATTGTAAAATAATTTTATGTTTGAATGAAAGTTAGGTGAAGAATAACATGTAAATTCCCATTTAGAGCAAATTCCCTGTAAAACTTACATTTAGAAAAGCTGTGTTTTAATTTACATTAAGCATTCTTTTTAAAACTATGACTTAGTATCAGTAAATTCCCACCATTTGAATTGAAATACTAAATTCACTACTTTTGAACCAGAAAAAAAAAGACAAGATACTAGATAGTACTTATATAATGTACAAATCAATTACATGAATATTTATTTTTCTGTTCTTAGAAAGTTCTCTCATTTTTTAAAAATTTTTTTTATAAAAAATAAGTGCATATTATCTTTTATCCAGGTCATTGTGAGTAAAATAAACAGCCTGACCTTAATAACTTTAACTCTTGTATTAACTTTGTACGTGCTCAAGAATTATAGGCACAGCTGAGTAAATTGCAGGAAGAATAATTAGAAAAACAAGAGCAACAGGTGACAATTTGGTCAGGCTGCCAGAATCCAAGATTATTAATTTATTTATCTATCCTTTTCCATTTTACAGTTTTCCTCTTGATATTGGATACTGTGCTCATTCCCTATTGCTCATTTTAATGAATACTTAACCATATAAAATATTTGTTCATTTCAAGGGAATTCCCCTTGGTTTCAAAAAAGAATGCAGAAGCCATTTCAGAGCTTAATTAGGGAGATTTGGAACCTCTATGCTTGTTCAATCGATTTTATCACAAGTAAAAGCATTTTAACTATTCCCTTTGTCTACACAATCATTTGCAACCCAGCAAAAATATTCCATTCCTTCCACAGTAAGCTTAACTAAGCAGGACAGTCGGTTGGAGTGAGGTCACACTGGAAAATGTTTTTAAAAGGGTTTTATAAACCCTTTAAAATTTTAAGTTAAGTTTTAATGAGCATTGCAGAAGAGTTAGATCCCCCGGGGGCAAATCAATTTTGAGTGTTACAGTGCCTGTTCCTTTCAGCCTGTGAAGTACCACCTTCACTGACTTTCGCTGGTTATGTTGAGCCAGATATTCAGGATGAAAGAATGCAAATATACAGCCTGTGAATTTCTCTCTTACCAAGGGGTCACCAAATCCTTCAGCCATTTTATTTTTTCAAGTGGTAAGAGGGATGGAATGGCTGGAACAAAGTAGTAGGCTATTTCAGCACTGAGAGACGTGTGAGGTTTACGGTGGGCCATGGAGGGCTAGGGAACCTGCCCTGGGAAACGTTTAGCCATTTTTGTTGTTATTTTGTTGTTGTTGTTTTTCCCTTTCCCTTGGGTCTAGATCAGCTCCTGGTATATAGTAAATTTAAAATTCAGTCTGGGACCCACTGTGGTTTAACATGACTACAAAAGGATGAAGGAAAGTTGCCTAATGATGAAGTTCAGCTGTCATGTTCACTTCCGCTTTTTCTCTCAGATGTGCATTGTTTTCTGGATTTTTAGATTCTCAGAATGTTGGGCATAGAAGAGTCTCCCCTACATAGTTGCACAATTGCTTCTTCATATATTACCTCAAATAAACTGACACCATGCATCCTCCTAAAAGGGCATTATGCTCCAGAGTGTACTTCTCGGGAACTATTTACCCCATTCTGCTGTCTCCCTGCAGTAAGGAAATTATATATTAAAGATTAACTGAGCATATCATTTCCTCTCTCTAGGCTGCAATGAAGTAAGACTACAGACTGCTGCTCAGTATTTTTGCAGCTTACCCCTCTGAAAGAAAAATTTTGAGGCTAGGTGAATACATGTTCTTCATCCCATCTGTGAATAAATATTTAGCCTTCTACAAATGCTAAATAATGTACTGTATCACACCCTAGAATGTATTTCTAGAATGTATTTTATTACTACATTTACCTGTTATCTTCTCCAGTTGTTGTTTAAAGGTCATCTCCTCAGTGAGGCCTACATAACCATCCTATTTAAATTTGCAACATGTACCACAGCCCACTCTTTATTCTCCACCCTTGTTTTGTTGTTGTTGTTTTTTCCTCATGGGATTTTGTAGCAACTCACGCAGTGTATCTTTTTTTTCTTATTAGGTCTCTCTTTCCCCCAGGGAAAAGCAATAATGCATGTTGCCACGGACAGGTAGTTTTGTCTCTGTTTTGTTCACTTACATATCCCGATTTTCTAGCACAGAGCCTGGAACAAAAGGAGTACCAAATGAATGTTATATTGTATAAACATAGTCAGTAAATATTATTTTATTAATAAAATATATATTTAGATACATAAATAAAAGTTGATCCAAACTGCACTCATATATTATTATTTTCATTTTTTCTAGCTGCATTTCACGCATGATTTAATATTTATGCCAAACCTCTGAGTTTTAGTCCCATTTCATTGAAGAGGAAACAGAGAGATGGAATAACTTGTTTGAGGTCATGTGGTTTGTAAGAGGTCAAGGTGGACTTTAGGCCCATTTGTATTTGACTCCAGCATACATATTCTTTATACTTTCTACGAGGTTTTATTTAACTTTGATTATGTCTGAGAGGAGCCCTTGAATAATATATGTAATCATATTAGCTTCTTCTTGATTATAAACTTGCTTTTATTCTCTCTGAATTTGCTTTGGATATTTTAGTTCTTCTATAGTAGAGTAAATAATCCTGATGTTAGATAGCTCAGTTCTTCTCAAAACCGGAGTCTAATCACTGACCAGAATTTAAAGCTGAATTTAAATCTGTTGGCTCCTTAGCATTTATTTGACTCTGACCTTTATATAATCCTTGGGCTTCTGGTGCTAAGTGACACTAAGGATGACTGGCATCTTATTCTTACCCTTAGCTATTTTGTAAACATTTTGTATCTGCTTCGTAAGAAATTGCTTGCAAGTATAAGGAGCGTAAACAACAAAAACCGTAGCTAATTTAATGTAATTTTCCCTGGATGAATTATTTTAAATGTTTTTAGAGTGAGGATGTAATTTCTGTTAGAATTTTTGATTGGATTCATCCCCCAGTTTGGAAACACAAAAAAGAACACAAGCTATTTAAAATCTCATCAGCAAGGGGACGGGAGGGATTTAAAAGTTGTTGTTTTTTTTTTTTTTTTTTAAATGACTTTTTCAATACATTATTACATTAAACAAGATAGGTTAGATTTTACTGAGGTAACAGCCTGAAAAATTGAAGTGGTTTACAACAAAACTTATTTCTTCCTTCCATCGATCCCTGGTCAGTTGCTGTTCTGCTCTGTCCTACTCGTTTGCAGGACTCAGGTTGATGGGTCAGCCTCTATCTAGAACGTTACTGCTGGTGGTTCCAGAAGGACAAAAGAAACCTGGCAACTCACATGCTGGCTCTTAAAACTTTTTCTCTCAAGTGGCACTTCATCAGCCTAAACAAATCACACATTCATGCCTGGATTCAACAAGGCAAGGAAGGAGCCACCTGCCACACTTGATGACAATGGGGAAGGGATGCCTGATAGTTTTTAAGGGAGGTGAAGAGAGTAATTTTAAACATTAATAAGATCTACTTAAAAGATCTTTTAAAATTAACCCACTGGCTTTTTAAAAAGTGGTTTCTGTCTCAGAATAATGTGAGAATGTTTTTCCTTGATTTTTGCCGTCTTAAACATAGCTAGGCAAGATTCTGTTGTGCTAGATAGACATTTACATAACCCTCTAAGATCACCATGCTTTCCACTGATGGTCAAATTAGGTAAAAACACTTCCCACTACATTTTTTTTTTTGGAAGTAATTTTGTATTTGCAATGAGAGATATAGTCTTTGTTCTGCAAATCACTCATTTGGATAACCCCACCCTAGGCTGGCCTTCCCGTGTTCAATTTCACCTCACGTGTTTACACATACACATTTGTTGTCATATCTCTGCCAAACTGGAATAATCTGTGTCAACTGTTCTATCCAAACTGTAGTGCATTTTACATAATGAGAATGCAGCTGGCACAGTGGATTGATTCCACATACTCTGAACATATGGCTTGAAGAAGGCCAGAGGAGCTCTGATCAGGAAACTTGATTCCAGTTAGAAAAGATGTATTAGGGTCTATAGTCCTGTGAAGAAAAATATTGTTTTATAAATATAGGCTTCATTAAGCACCTGTCTGCACAATTTGCCGAGGTTATTCAGGTTGAAAGTAAGAATAGCAATGAGGGATTATGCTTCAGTTTGAATATCAAAACCTATTTTGACTAAGGTCAGGACTACAAAGTGAAATGAAACATAAACCTCTTTCAGGCACCTCTTAACCACTGGAAATCTGAAGGTTGACTCCGGTGTCCATTTGGGTTTCCAAATCACTAACAGGCTAATATTTTGCCCCTTTGTCCAAGGAGACTTTTAGACAGCTTTTGTCCTCTCACCTGAGATACTCAAACAGTAAGGGTTACATTCCTATTGTGATTTATTGTGTTCCCCAAGAACGGGCTAGAGATGTAGGAGGGGTAGGGTTATGCTCAATGTCCTATGGGCTTATGGCCTTGTTTGTTCTCAGCACGGATTAAAACGGCTGCTTGTCTGTGTCTCTGCCTCTCTCCCTCTCTCTCGGTGACTATCATAAATAAATAAAAAAAAAAAATTAAAAAAAAAATAAAAAAAATAAAAAATAAAACGGCTGCTTGTTTTGCTTTTCTTATCTCAGGCATTATAGGCTGTGGTAGGTTACTGATACTTTTAGGGCAAAGTTTTTGCTCACTGTCAGAGCTGAGTGTTCGAGTTATGCTGGCTGCTTTATAGGCTTTCCCTTAATAGTCTTGAACTCCCAGCACCCTTAGTGAAAGCTGCTCCGAGGAGCTACTGATCAATAACTAAGTGGCCCTTTTTGAGAAGTAGAGAGCAATAATTTGGGGCTTAGCTTCTCCCTTTCCTCCTCAGTCGGTTACTTTATTCATCAGTTCCATCATCTAGAGCACCTTTCAGGACACTACACTGTGGGTCATTGTTCCTTCAGGCAGCAGCTCTTTAGGAAGCACTTTTTGATCTCCTAGGATTGCCTGCTGAAGTTGGATTGGGAAACATAGCATCAGATCCTTGTATCCCTTCCACAGCCTATTAGTTAAAGGTGATTTCCAATGCTGCGTTAGTGCATATTGGATATTTTAGCCAAATGCTTCCTCTGTTAGTGGTTTTCCTTAGAGGTATGAGACCTAGAAATAAGTGATCGTGTGTACAGAACTTGGTGGGTGCTCCAGGAATGGCTCTGAGTTTCCTACAGCTTGTGAGGAGCCAACGGCGTGTTCCAGAGATTTTCCAGATAGTCTCCATTTATCCCGCCATACCCGTCATTTTCCACCCTGTCCTATGTCTTAAGAAGGAACCTCGGTGTCCATTGAAAGATGAATGGATAAAGAAGATGTGGTCTATGTATACAATGGAATATTCCTCAGCCATTAGAAACAATAAATACCCACCATTTGCTTCAACATGGATGGAACTGGAAGGTATTATGCTGAGTAAAATAAGTCAATCGGAGAAGGACAAACATTATATGGTCTCATTCATTTGGGGAATATAAAAAAATAGTGAAAGGGAATAAAGGGGAAAGGAGAAAAAATAAGTGGGAAATATTAGAAAGGGAGACAGAACATGAAAGACTCCTAACTCTGGGAAATGAACTAGGGGTGGTGGAAGGGGAGGTGGGCGGGGGGTGGGTGTGACTGGGTGACGGGCACTGAGGGGGACACTTGATGGGATGAGCCCTGGGTGTTATTCTATATGTTGGCAAATTGAACACCAATACAAAATAAATTTGTATATATATATATAAAAAGAAGTTGTCATTTTGAACTGCATCAGTAGGCACACATGCCCTCTGGCCTCTGGTTTGGCCAAGTAAAGCACTGGCAAAAGAATGGAAGATGAAAGGAGAGTCAGGTAGGGACATTTGTCCCATGGCTGTCACCCTACTCCATTTTTTATAGTGGCTGCTCCTTCAGTCCTAAAGGGCACAGTACCTCTCCATGTCCCACGGCCTGGTGATCTGAACCTTTCCTTCTTTGATTTACCTTAAAACCTCCCACACATCTGTAAATAGTCCCTTAGGTCAACTCTCTTCCGTAATCTCTTTGGATGTATCTTTTTCTTTCTGTGGCTAGGGATGATACAAAGGCACTTTATAATCAAACGATGGCCTTTGTGCATAACTGATCCAACAAATTATGCAGCATCACTGTATATGGTGCATCACTAAAATGTTTTCTACAACTTGTGGTTGTAGTTGATGCTGTTTAATTGTATCTCACTGTCTTTTATTCTACCTTTGTGTTCTTGGTTTCCTGAAATAAAACATCTCCCTTCCCTTACTACATAGTCTTCCAGTTTTGGTAATATATGGTCCTAAATGTGGAATCCAACAGTGTAGGGACACTAGTTTTCTGTACAGGTTGACCAAATGCAACTCTGGTTTCAGGAGACTTTGGGAAAAACAATTAGAGTGGAGAAGGGTGAGCTAGTTCTCTGGTTGATTTTGTAACCCTTGAGTAAGACTTTTAATCTCTAGATCTTAATTTTCACTTTTGTGAAGTGAGAAAGCTGGGCCAAACAAGTGCTTTTTTCCATGATTACAGTTTTATCCCTTTATTAAGCCTCATCTATATGCTAGACACTCAAAAGACTGCTGATTGTCTATTAAAAGTCTAGAGCAACTTAATGGAGAATTGTGCTAGGAAGTGCCATCTTTGCTCCTAAATTATTTTTCCTGACTCTAACGTTTCCTAACTTGAGTTCTGTCATCTTGTGGAAAGTCCATGGATGGTGTGTAGGTAGAGTATATAGGCTTTTGAAATTGTATGTTACAAAATGGTGTCCATGCACGTTTTTCTGAGATGAGTGCCTACCTTTGACCAGATTTTCAAAGGACTAATGACTTCCTTTCTCACAAAATATCGAGGACTACTGTCCTTTTCCATTTCCTCACCCCTACTCCTTTGAAGACCTGGTGATGTTACAGTTCCAGGCTGCCAAATCCATAATTTATATATAACCTACTGCCCCTACAAATGCATTTATCATGTACTGTGAGCCATCTTCTTTTCACAAGTTTTCACATTTCTTTAGGATCTACTGATGGATTTTCAGATCAACTTTTGACTCATAGATATGAGAAAGAGGCTTTTTGTCTATGTGACTTTCTTTTTAGCTATAAACAGCAGAAATATTCAAAGACTCTGTTAGGATAAAGAAAAGAAGCAGATTTCTCTCAGAGAAAATCAGATTAAGAGACTTTATTTTAAAATAAAGTGTATTCTGTTTCTTACTGTGTTTTTCTTTCTCTGAAGCACTAGCTGATCTTACAGAATTGTCATTGAAGTTTCTGTCTCTATCACATTGCTCTATCCAGCCTTTGTTTTTTCTTTCATTGATTTTTTTTTCTCCTGTTCTCCTTATAAAAGGCATCAGGTAGTAAGTAGAGTAACAGATCAGTATTTTTATACAAAATCAAACTCTAAGAGAAGACAGAAAGTTGCTTGCCTATGGAGGATGTTTCTTTTTTCAAAATTTCTCCCTCTTTCTTCTCTATATTTCAATCCATATTCCATCCTCAAAGTTCACTTCAGTTTAATCAATAATTGTGTATCCATGTCCCCATCTGTCTACCTGCTGATCATCCATTTTTTATCCCTCTGTCATCTACTTTTCAATCATTTATTTGTCTATTTCTGCTCAATAATCCTCAGAATTTTGGGACATTGTTTTAACTACTTTACAAGAATTAAATCCTACTTTACAAGAAGTACCTTATTTTATCCTCAACCTGGGATTCTAAAATTTTTTAGTCAGAGACTCTTTATATTCTTAAAATTACTAAAGATCTCAAAGTGGTTTTTTGTTTATGTAGACTTTCTCTATTGATGTTTTTCATATTTGAAAATAAAATTGAGAACACATCAATAGTTACTAATTTAACAACAGTGATAAAGCCAATACAAGCTAACATAAAAATATTTTTATTCTTCATAACAATAAGAATGTTTGAAAAACTAGCACTGATTAATATTTTTCTGATCTTTTTAATGCCTAGTTTAATACAAGACAGCTAGAGTCTCATATCTTCTTTTGCATTCAGTCTGTTGTGATGTGATATTTTATAGGAAGCATATGAAGAAATTCTAGCCTCATTTAAATATCTAGTTGGAAAACGTAGACCTATTTTAATAACCTAAAGGTTATTTCAATGTTGAGTCCAAAATCATGTCAATAAGTTTTTTATAGTCTGTTACATTTGAATCCACAGGAGTATTTTTCACATTGAACGGATATTTTTACCCGTGTAGAATTTTGAAACATCATGCATTAGTCATTTGAAAAATGTTGGTTCATGGATACATGGAGATCTTGGCAGTATTTACACATTTTGTTATATAATAAAAAAATAATGAAATAAAATTAATAATTTTTTACTGGTTTGTCAATAACATTCTTAAAGGAAAAAGGAAATTGTTTTTTTTTTTTTTTTCTTTTACTGCAAGTGGGTTGTGGAGAAGAATAGAATCATAATGCATTTTAGTGCTACTACCTTGTCAACACAGTGAAAAAGACAAATAATGTTTTAACATTAATATAAAAATGGTTTTCATCTCACAAATCTCCTGAAAGGGTCTCTAGAATTCCCTGATGTCCACAAAGCACACTTTGATAAGCACTGCTCAAAACAGCCCTTTGAGTGAGATTACCATTATTTCCATCTTATAGACGAAAAAATTGAGGCAAAGAGAATTTATGTGGCTTACTTTAGGGCCAAGTAGTAAGTGAAGAGGGTGAGATTCTAACTGGGATTATCTGCTACCAAATCCATGCCCTTAACCTCCATCTTGATAAATGCGATAACATTTTTCAGTTCTCACCTTATTTGACCTATGCCATTTGTCATTACTGTTGCTTCCTCACTCAACTACTTTCTTCCCTCTGCTTCCATAGCATCGTCCTCTCCTACTTTTCCTATACCACTCAGGCAACTGGTTGATAGCCTCCTTTGCAGTTTCATTGACCTATCACCATCCATTCTCAAGCCAGAGTACCTTCAGCCTTCCTCTTTCCTCTCCTATCTTGCTCACTTTAAACTTTTGCTAGGCGATATCCATGTGCAAGCTCAATTACCATTGATATGCAAATGACTCAAGATTTATATCTCCAATTCTGATTTCTCATCTGTGAAACAGTTTTTATTTTTAACTCATTTTACATGATTTCTTCTCTCAAACACATTCTAAACTCTGTAGGACCGTAAGCAGAACTAGGCATCCTCTTCCCACCCATGACTCCAGCCTGAAGTTATTTTTCTGTTTCCTATTGAATAACTGTCATTTCTATCTATCCACTTGTAAGATAGGAACTTAGGAGTTATCCTTGTTACTTTTTTTCTCCCTAGACACTACTTTTCATCACCTATAATACCCCCAAGCTGCTGTTGTATCTTATATGGCTACGTAACAGTTCCCCCTTCCACCGGTTCTCTGCCATGCAGGCAGAGTGTCATGTCAGTTCATACCTGTTTCCTTTCTTCTAAAAAAATTTCAGGGACTCTTCATTGCCTTTAGGATAAAGCCTAATATTTTAAGATGGCCTATGAATTGGATGACTGTTACCATGCAACCCAATTATGCCTGCTGTTATTAGTGGAAACCCTTTTCACTTTCATTTTCAAAAATGCCTTGTTTTGGATGATTAACCTGCATGGCCAGCCTACCTGTGGAGATCTCACCTGATTGGTCTCTGATAATATGTACAAAGCTCTCTCTTACTGTGAAATTTACTGTAAATACTTTTTTTTTAGTCCATGATTTACAAGTATTTTTTTCCACTTACCTCCTATTATTTTTTTCAGATTTCATCTCAGTCTATACATTTTAGGGTATGCTTTAAAATTCGATCTGATTCACCCCATAACACCACAAACACTCTGTTGTAGCTCTTGTCTGATTTATAGTGGGTAGTTTTGTAATAAATTTCTTAACCTATTTTAGACTGTAAGCTTTGTGGGGGCAAAGAATGTGGTGTTGTTTTTGTAGCTCACTGTTATAACCTCAGTGCCCTTTCATATTTGGGCAGAATGTGTATGCAGTAAAAATTTTTAAAGTAAATACTCAATGCCTAAGATAGTAATTCATATTCTTTGCTAACCTTTGTGAATGGTTTAATTATTTTAAAATGTTTAATTATTTTTTAATTTTCTTTTCCAATGCAAATATGAATAGCTTTAAGCAATGTTAAGATCTCTTTTTTTCTGAATTAGTTAATCAGAGAACTTTTCCTCTCTATAGGAAGAACCAATGGAATAAAACTGGAGTGGGAGGAAGGGAAAGATCCCTCAGGAAAAGGAAAATGGCAGGTGTGTGTGTGTGTGTGTGTGTGTGTTTAGTTTGGAGTGAGAGGAAGCTGATGACTGCAGGATAAGATGCAGATTCCCATGCAAATTTTAGAATTTAATCACTAGAGAAAAATATTTGGATATAGGCAAGCCAATGAACCTTTTTGTTTTTCTATTTCTCCAGGATGAGAGAGTTCATTCTTGGCTCGCTAGTCCCCCAGCATGGTGGCATTTGTTGCAGCTCACTGAAGGAGAGGTGAGAGAAAATGGTGCAGTTGTGTGCCAGGTAAAGAGGGTAGCTGGATACAGGTCGCTGTAGCTTTGTTTAATGAGCACATGGAGGACACAACCTCTGCCCCCGAAGTCATCAGAATTTTCCAGAAGTTCAATATTGATATAATACTCTGAGTCATAGGTAATTTGATAATGACCTTTGTTATAAATGCCTTGAAGAAAGCTTCCTTAAAAGGGGTCAGTCCGGGATCATGCTAAATTTGATAAATGTTCTCACATATTTTAGCCCATAGGCTGTCAGTGGATCGAAAAGTATAAACTCTGGATTCTAATGGCAGATACTTTTTTAAAGCTAAAATTATGAAAACATCAAATGACCTCTGATCTACAGGACAGCAGGAGACACTTCAGATTGCTTTGCTGACCTGCAAAGTGGCACATGACTCCTATAATTACATGATTCAAAGCTCTTCCTAAGCCTCTCCACTTCCACCTTCAAGGCAGATGATGTAATAGCCACATGTCAAAGTATCTGAGGATCTATTGAAAGCCTCTGGTATTTAGTTTATTTAGCCCCAGGGCGTGGTGTGTAATCTATTCCCTTGAAAGGTACCAGACACATTTAAAATACAGTTTGGTGCTGTGCATTTTCTGTGACTTAATGGTAGTGCTTGTTTAACAGTGTGTAGAAATCTTCCCAATGACTGGTATTCAGTCATAAAGACAGTGACTTATAGCATTAGAGATTTTTGTCAAATAAATAACAAAGCTTGTTTTTATCAGTCAAAATTTTCTTTCCTCATAATTTTCTATAACTTTACATTTGGTGATTATTCCCCTGTAACTTTGCAGGTTTAATTTAGTCATTGTCACCAATACATAGAGAAGGAAATCTCTTACCTCTGTAGTCTCCATTATTAAATGTGTAGGAACAATGATTGTTCTTACCAATCTAGATAACTAAAGAAATCAATTTTAATTAACACAGATCTCATCATAAATTCATTATTAACTTGTTAAACTTTTCGCCTTACTTGATATCTTTGTTTTCTAGACAAAAGTATCAAAATAAATATCTTCTAGAATTACTAACTAGAAATAATTAAAATAATGTACATGTAAAACTAAAAAACTTGATAGTTTTGAAAATTTTTGCTCAAATTTATAAATTGTATTTTTTCACTTAGAATATAAATTAAATGCACTTAACATATTTTGGAATGAACGATTCATTTTGGAATTTGATTTGTATTGTTATACATTGGTCCATAAATTTTAAAATAAATGCTCTAATAATATTTGTTTTACTGATAAATGTTTATTAAACACTAGCAATGTTGAGAGTCATAATTAAAACTATCCATTTTTAATAACCAATGTTCATTAAATACACATTTTGACATCCCTTTATTATAGAATGTCATGCACTGAATTGGCATTATTTCTTTAAATGTCTCTCATCAAATCAACTATAAGAACATCTATTGGAAAAGCAATGTGATTTATTTAAACTTGTGTCTACTGAACAAGCACAGTTTCTGCTCCATGGCCAGGATTCAATAATCTCTTATTGAATGAATAAAATATATACAATTATATACCTAATTTTAAGGGAATAAACTTTTGAGAGGGAGAATTGGCCATTCAAAACTCAAATTCAGAAAGATAAACTCAAACACAAATGTCAGCAAAGAGAGTTGATGATATGTTAATGGAATCAATAGAATTGGTCCATTTAGTTTTGTTTTCTCATGATATATATGTGTTTGTGGGCCTGAGGGTGCTGTCAGCATGACAGGGTCAGGGACAGTGGAGGGTGAGCATACCACAGCGTCTGGGAAATTCACGGTAGACTTAATGTAGCAACATTTTCCTAAAAGTGTGTTATTTCATTCAACAAATATTTATCAAATGCTTGTCATTTGTACTGCTTCAAATTGTGAGGATGCAGCAGTAGATAAAACAGGGCCTCTACTCAGAGCTCACTTTCTAGCTATTGAAAAAAGTTTTAGAGGATAAAGGGGGTTCATTTGTTATAGAGACAATAGGAAGATATTTTTCCCACTGTAAGGATAACATTATTTTTAAGATTTTATTTATTCATGAGGGACACAGAGAGAGAAGCAAAGACACAGGCAGAGGGAGAAGTAGGTTCCCTGCAGGAAGCCTGATGGAGGGACTCGATCCCAGGATCCCAGCATGATGCTCTGAGCCAAAGGCAGATACTCAACCACTTAGCCACCTAGGTGACCCTGTAAGGATGACATTTTAGATCAACTTTGATAAGAAAAGATACTCAAAGAAAAGATTCCAGGATCTCTCTCTAATTCTCTGAATGCTGAACAGATTTACCTGGAAAGAAAATTTTCCCATTGTTTTACCAAACCTCCACATACTACATTGTTGGCCAGTTTCTTCCACATCTAATGCAAATGAAGGTAAAGGAAGAATAAATGCTAGGATGGAATAATGAACGGGAGAGGAATGTTTAACAAGAGAGAAGAATTAGGGGGAAAAAGGATATTAAATTGTATTTAGATTTCATTTCCAGAGCAAGTAGAAATGAGAAAAAAAATGTGAAAAAAACATCCTGCTTGGCTAAGATCCCATGTGATTATATTCAAACCTAGGTATTCATTTTTATACCCTCATATTTCTTTAGGATATTTTACTCAACGTGGTGAACAAATATTCTTTAATCCACCCTTCTTATTTATTTCTCTATAAAGTTCAACATATTATAATTTTCTTTACCATTTAGGTGTAGATTTCCTTTCCCATCTTTTGCAATTTTTACCTATTTTTCTATTTACATGTGATTCCCCCAAATATACCATGGTTATTGATTTTTTGGAAAATTGTTGTTTCTTTCTATTATTTTGTGCTTATTAAAAATCATCTATCTTTTTTAAACTCTAGAAATTGTGCATTTTTATATTTGGGAAGTCCTGAGATTTCTGTGGAGGGATACTTGAAGCTATCTCTTTATTAAAACTCTATCTTGACATATTACTAAAGAGACATTTTTTTACCATGACAAAACATAGGAGGTACTGGAGAATGCAGGAGGCCTGCCTCTTCCCTCATTGAAGCCAGCAGTATATACCGCATCTCTCAGTAATGTACCTTGATCACTCTACTTTCCTTATCTTTCAACGTAGTGCAAAAATAATAGTCATTTTCCTATGCCACTTATAATTTTATTGCTTTGGTTCTCTAATTGTTTTCTTTTGCGTAAATGTATTTTAGTAGGCTAGCACATTCTAGGACTAACAAGGTAAAAATACATAAATAGCCTCTATGACCTTTTTTTTTTCTCTTTGTACTTCCAAATTCACTTATCATCATGTACTCCAGGTTGGAATTAAAATCTTGCTACTGCCTTTAAACCTAGCCTTCTTTCTGGATAGACTAGTTTTATGAGGGCAGAAACATTTTTGTAGGTAGATTCTTCAATTCACTGAAAATTGTGTAGTTTAACAGCCTCCAGGCTGTGCAAATTTAAAGACTTAGGCATTCTTCAACTCAAGTGCAGTTGATTAACCTAAGGATTTAGTAGTTAATACAAGTTACACATTTGCACAGTCATTCCTAATGTTTATAAAGGTGTAAGGTTTGCATAACATTTGCATTGTTATCCTTGTCAATCAGCTTTAGCCATTCTTAGTTTGATAAGACTAGACAGGTGGTTGGGATATGTATGGAGGTGTGAGGCTAGGAAAAGCAGTTAAATGTGTTTGGTCACAGAAGCAAAATAAGATGAATGCAGGGTCAAGAGTGGGTTCCTTAGTGACCACCAAATTTATGGGACATCATTCTTTCATTTTGAAAGTATATAGGACTGTTCACCTGATTCTTCATTTTCTCGTCACTGCAGTATTTTCACTAGTTGTGGTCCTAATTTGCCCTTTTCAAAAGTTACCTTCCCATTGTGGTTGCTCTCTTCCTTTTCTAATGATAGCACCCAAGAAAATCATTTAAACTATAACCTCTAAAGCTACTTAATCAAATCTTACCTGTAAAATGGAATATGCATCCTCCCCACAGTACATTCGCATTGGCATTAGAAAAGTGAAATCTTAATTTTCAGACTTATGGAGTTGAAAGGTTTCTACCACAAAATGTACATGATGACATTTACACAGCCTCAATGACACAACACTTTAGAATGAGAGCTCCAATCTCTTGACTGTGGCCCACCTGCAAGTCATTACAGACCATAAAATGTTTCTCGAGTCCTGACCATGTTATTTATAGAGCTTGACCAACCTGTCAGAGAATAATAACAGCATTTTATACTTCTGCTGTGCCCTACATCTCAATGTTCCTTACCAACATGAATAAATTCTTATATCACTTCTGTGCGGTATTGGATAAATATTATGACATCAAGTTTTACAGATGGGGAAGTAGAAAATGAAGTACAGATGTTAAATAATTTTCTGCACTCCCAAGTCACTATGTAGCACTTTTCTACAAGCCATATAAATAATATCAAGGATCAAAACTGATGTGTAGGGAAGTAGGGATGGGTGGAGGGAAGTGGGGCTCATTTAAGTCAATTGAATATCGAAAAGCCACAGTGGGAGTAGTTAAGCTATGAAAATGATTGAAAAAAAAAGATGGATTAAGTCACTATGATTTATTTATAGCTTCTATCCTACTAACTTCCAAAAAGGATTTGAAATTGGAGCCTTAGGATGCCTCTCTCCCCTAGGGTATTTCTACAGAGAAAAGGAAGGAGGATAGACACTGGGAGAAAATTGTGAAGATTCCTGATGAGGGATGATTGCTCAGTTGGTCTGATTTTTGGTAATGAGTTTGTGGATGGACTAAGCAAAGAGTTGGTTGAGAATATATATTTACTATATCTTTAACACTACAACTCTCGGGACACCGGGGTGGCTCATTGGTTGAGCCTCTGCCTTCAGCTCAGGGCGTCATCCCGGGATCCAGGATCGAGTCCCACATCAGGCTCCTTTCATGGAGCCTGCTTCTCCCTCTGCCTGTGTCTCTGTCTCTCTCTCATTGTCTCTCATGAATAGATAAATAAACTCTTTAAAAACAAAATACTACAGCTCTCTTCATTCTTTCTTCCCCTTAATCTTTATCCACATCTACTATAGCTGGTCACTTCCCCACTACGTAATTAATATATATCTATGAATGATATATACTTAATAATATATAATTAAATGCTAATATATAGCTAATATAAAGTTATTTCATACATAACTATATAATATACTATATAATATGTAGTTAATATGCATGGTATGTGTTATATATCTATATATCATTATTTTTGTCTTAATGTTTTTCTCAGAAACTCAGATTAAAAGAAGGTTCATTTCACAGGCAGAGTCCACATGATTAAATAACTATTTGAATAATTAGATCTTTAATATCTATCTCCTACAGTGGACTCCATGACAACAGGAACCATCTGCCAAGTTTCCAGCTCTACTTCTTTCTCTGGTACATACTACAGGGTCCGGCCTAAAATGATGCTCAACAAAAGTTTTGTGAAAGAGTCTCTCACAGGGATAGAGCATACTGTGCCAGTGGGATATACAAGGCACTCATGGAAAATAACTTTAAGACAAGAGTAAAAGGGCTTTAGCCTTTTTTACCTGTGGAGAAGCTAAGCTTCAACTGAATTGTATAAACAATATGATGGAAACATTTGAAAGCAAGCTTTTTTAAAATATAAGGATTTTTATTTATTTATTCATGAGAGATGCAGAGAGAGGGGCAGAGACATAAACAGAGGGAGAAGCAGGCTCCCTTCAGGAAGCCAAATGTGGGACTTGATCCTGGGACCCTGGGATCATGACCTGAACTGAAGGCAGATGCTCAACCACTGAGCCACCCAGGTGTCCCTGAAAGCAAGCTTTAAAATTAAATTAATATGGAGTTTATAATCATCCTGAGACCAAATTAATGGGAGAATTTAGTTACCCATTTCTCTAGTAATCAGAGGGTTAAGTAGGAGTAGTTATTATACAAATAAAATGCATTGAATAGTTTGGTTCTATTAAAATGAACAATTTCTTGATTATTCTGAAGCATCATGGATATTTTCTTGATTGTTTTAGGCAGTGGAGATGGACGGCAGTGAAGATGCTTTACTTCATGGAAGCTGTGTTTAACCACACGGAACTAGACATTACACACCTAAACAAGTCAGAAATATGGTCATTTTGGATAGTAGTATTACAAAGAAAATAATATAGTGTCATGCTTGGGAGTAACTAGAATAGATATGGAGATGGATAGTGTTTTTCAATACAGTTGCCGGAGACAGTTTCTTTAAGGACACTGCATTTGAAGTGAATCTAGAGGGATAAAAAGGAATTAGACATATTAGGTTCTAGGGGCAGAACATCCTGGAGTGGAGGCTGAGGGTGGTGACCGTCAGCACTAAATACAGAGGACCTGAGATGGGAAAGAGGCTGCCATGGCACATCTGAGAAATAGAAAGGGGATCAATGTAATTGTGAACACAACTGTGGAGAGAGAGAGGGGACTATTATAAAAAGAACCCAGAGACATAGGCAGGAACTTGACTTGAGTCCATGGGAAGGTGTTAAACATTGAATTTACCTGATCTAATTTACTGTTTTAAAGGATAGTTCTGGGTCTTATGAGAAGAATGGAGTGTATAAAGACCACAGGGGAGGTGGAGAAAGGTAAGAAGTTCTTGAAGAAATCTGGGTGCCATTACGGTGAGTGGGAGTAGGAAGACAGCATTAGAGGTAGAGATGTAAAGAAGTGAGTTATCAGTAGAACTGCGCAAGTCCCGATGGGCTGACTGTGCAAGAAAAATGTTTAAACTAAGAGGTGTTCCATAGATATTTGTTGTTAGCAATGGATGAATGGTAGCATCATCCTGTGAGATGGGGAGAGACTAAGGGAGGAACAGATACGGAGTTATAAGCAGGAGTTTGAAATGGGATGTGCAGAAGTGTCAGGTTGGCCTTTGTTAAGTCAGGCTTTCACTGTACTGCAATACATGTTATTTAAGCTACTGGACTATGTGAGAGTCCCTAGAGGTGAAAAGTGAAGAATATGTCTGATGTAGGTCCTAAAACACACCTAGCACACAAAAATTCTGTGAGTCCTTGTTACTTAAAATCCGTTCTATAGACCTATAGCGTCAGCATCACCGGGAATCTTATTAGAATTGTAGAATTGCCAGACTTACTGATTTATAATCTGAATTTTTATATGACATTCTACTATACAGCATTATATTATAATCAACACTAAAGTAGCATAATGGGGGATCCCTGGGTGGCTCAGCGGTTTGGCGCCTGCCTTTGGCCCAGGGCACGATCCTAGAGTCCCGAGATCGAGTCCCATGTCGGGCTCCCTCCATGGAGCCAGCTTCTCCCTCCTCCTGTATCTCTGCACCTCTCTCTCTCTCTCTCTCTCTGTCTATCATAAATAAATAAATAAATCTTAAAAAAATAATAAAGTAGCATAAGGATTGAAGTAGAAGGAATGATTAGGAACGTGTGAGAGCAGAAATAGCAAAAGAGGGGAGGGTTTTAGGCATGAAGAAGTGGTCAAACTCATGGAATGCCCATGGTAGTTCAGCTAAGATAAGGACAGAGATTGTTTTCTTTTTAATTTCATCCCAATTTACTTTCTTAAAGAATGTTTAAAATTTTGTACATTACCATTAATAATCCTCATCAGCATAAAACATACTCTATTGGCTCTCTTTAGGTTCTCTCTTTATCTCATACCACCTCTAGTACTAACTCATTATTCTCCCTTTTTCAGAAAAACCTATCAAAAGAACTGATAAAACAGTTGTCTCTGTGTCTTCATATTTCCTCTCCAACAAATTCCAATCTGGTTTCTCTCCTTATTGTAACAGTTATGGAGGATAGAATAATTTTACAACTGGACTGGGAAGGTTAACTGCTTTTATTGGGGGATTTTAGATGTTTTCTTTGAGTATGAAAAAAATTTTCTTAAAAATACTTTTCAATAAGTATCAGTAAGTAGGCCAATTTTATGTTCATTATGGGTATAACTTCCATTTGCACATAGCAATCATATCTGGGATTGAATGGCGCATCTATATACAAGTGTAGCATAAAAATGAGTTTAAATAATCACCTTCATGGTAAAGTGGATAAAATTAATACTGCACCAAGGGATCTGTCAAGATAAATAGAAAGAGGAAATTGAAGATGTTGACAGCTATATCTATCTGGGTCATGTGTTGATGGGGAATTTAGCAGAAGAAAAAAGAGTGTGTAAAAAAATAGTCTTCATCATTAGGTGAGAGGCTGCTTAAAATAAGAAGAAAGGAAAAAAAAAAAGAGCTGTATAATCCTACCATTCTATCTCTAGCTGTGCAAGTGCCACATGTCTGAATGATGCCACTAAATGCTGGTTGAAAGCTCTAGCGAAAGGATGTATCTTTAAGTAACTCAAGGTACTGTGCAACAGAAAATGTGCTCAGCTCTGCTAGTACTTAGACAGAGTTATAGCCATAGTGTGGCAGTTATAGGGCAGGTAATGAATAATTCAATTAAGTTTAATTCTTTTCCTCAAGTTATAGAGCTAGACTCTGTTTTTAACATTAATATGTGTAAGTCTACCGCATTGCACTTAATGCCAAAGAAAGGTATGTTTATCAACATGTTACAAGACAGCAGTGAATGGAAAATCCCAAAGTACAGATAAAGTGTTGTATGTGTAGGGGAGTGAGGAAAGGAATAATCCTATTAAGTTGTGGGGATGAGAAGACATCTCACGAATAAAAAATCGGCATTTTCTGTGCATCCCCAATACCAGTCATAGGACTACTACACAGGCACACACAAAATATAGGTTGAGTGCCTAATTAAATGAGGTAGAGATTCAGGAAAATTTAATAAAGTGTTCAAATGTATAAATGGGGAGAAGGAGCATGAATTAAATCACCAAATAAGGGAATAATTGAGGTTACTCTGAAGAATAGCAAATGAACCATTCATTGTAGCAGGAACATACAGTGTGTAGAGATATGGATATAAAGTGCATGCATTTGCACTTCCTGATGTCGGACTGTGGTCTGCTAGGTGAAACATGTGCCCTGGTATGCAGGGTATGCTTATCCCAAGCAAGAGGCCAGGTGATCATGTGCCGTAGCCCAAATGTGTGACTGCAGGATTGTATCTTCCCAGAGTTGGTGTCTTTTTCTAATTTGCACAAATGTGCCCCATAGGCTAGGATGGTTTTGTATAAGAAGGTATTGGGGAATGAGTCTGGAAAGAGAAGTCAAGGCCACAGAGCAGAGGATCCTGAATATTTCTGGGACAGATCTTTCCTTAATTCAGGAGGCACTGGGCACTCTAATCAAGGAGCTTTTTACTCCATCAGAGAAGGACCATGTTTGTAGCTGTAAATTAGATCTTAGAATGGGAAGCAATGGAATTGGTAAAATCAATTAGAGGAACAGTTCACAGAGTTTACTTAATATAAGAAGACAGTATATTTTATGGATTAAGTCACAGATTACGGAAACTACGTGATGAATGAATTTAGTCAAATGTCAAAGCACATCTGCATTAGTAGACTTATAAACTCAATGTCTATGACTAATAGAAAAAATAACTCCTACATGAGTACAGGTTACATAAATAAGACAAAAGTTGCATGATTAAAAATATATATATAGGACAGTTTCTTAATGCTAGGCATTGGACAATTTGGTTACTAGGGGTATTTAAATGAAACAGGGGTGCCTGAGTGGCTCAGTTGCTAAAGCATCTGAGTCTTTATCTCAGCTCAGGTTTTGATCTCAGTGTCATGAATTCAACTACCATATTGGGCTCTGTGCTGGGTGTGAGGTCCACTTAAAAAAATAACAATAATAAAATAGAATAAAATGAATGAAACATATTTCCTGCTATGGTAAACGGCAACACTTAACACACTGACAAATATCTTCTCTTGATTGTTTCTGGAATTTAAGTATTTTAAGCTAAATGTTTACATATTGATGGCAAAGTAAGAGTATTCTTTTATCATAATCAGTCATTCCTAGTTTTCGCTGTTATCTTAAATTATATAAACAAATAGTAAATAAACAAATAACGTTTAAATCTTATGCATAAACGAAAGTTTCATCAGTATGTTATGCCTGAATCAGATGCTGTAATACCTATAGTCTTTAGCCTACCACATTATTAATAGAAACACCAAATGAAAGGAGATATATATTTAAGATATGTCTGTCACTACATTTAATGTTGCACATTTATCATAAGTTATTTTTTGTTCTAACAGTATTGTTAATTAATTTCCATTATATCTGGATAATCTATATTGGTACCAGAAATAATAGAAATAATTTAATTAAAAATTGATTGAAATGAATTAAAAATAGAATTGGATTCAGGACAAAGAATTGGGATGATGAGAGCTCGTATCAGGGTGAGAATAGTTTGGACCATAATTCAAATTTGTGAGGAAGAAAGATTATTAGATAGTTTTCCTTTATCCTTCCCAGTCTGCTCTTCACTCTTTGTCAGTCTGTTCTCATAGCCAGCAGTCCTCCCCGTGTAGATCACAACAACGGGCTTTCTTGGTTTCAGTCAGGTTAGGCTAATGGGAAGGGTATTTATTCTCTTGACTTCCTCTCTGCAAGACCATCTTGGGTTGGCTGTTTCCTTCACTGCAGTTCACTGTCTTCCAATAGTGATTGACTTCCACCCAATATATTCCTGTAACCATTCCCTCTTGTTCCTTTGGGTCTTCTAGAGCTTATAACAGTTCTGATTTTACTAGCTGGGCATTTTTCCCACAGTCCCTTGCAGTGTTGTGAAAATTTGGAAATAATCTCTTTTTAAACTCTTTTCAAATTATCCTAGCATGAGAATGATATCTCTTTTCTTTCGGAGATACTGAGGGGACAACAGAGCAGGAGGTTGTAACAGTATCTACCGTATTAAGTGGAAGGAATATCCTGATCTTGCCAAGTGGGAAATATACAGATATTATTGAGGTTGAGGACACTTAGCTAGGGCTAGGCAGAGTGTTCTCAACCTTAGATAATAGAAATTAGAGATTAGAGAAAATAGGCAGATCTAAAATTCTGGGAAACCATCAGAATACGCGAATTAAAAGGTGAGGATGGAGCATGTGGTAAAACAGACATGACCTCAGTGAAAAGGCGGATATTGAAGGCAATCACTTTGTTTCCCCACTTACCTGAATAACTGTGGGGACAGGGACCACTTATGTATATATAACTGGTTGGGCTTCTGATTGGAAGCACATGGCTAAGATAATGAGGGTAGAGGCATACGTGTCAATCTTACCCAGATCTCTTCCAGATCTTCTACCAAGTCTGAATCTCAACTTTTTGTAGTGAGATAGGTAAATCATAGCAAATGAAATTAAGAAGTATTACTCAGGTGGTATAGTAGGCCGAATGATAACCCCCAAAGAGGTCTACATCATAATCTACAAAACCTGTGAATACGTTACTCACCATATCAAAGAGACTTTGTAGATGTGATTTAAGGGCAGGAATTTGAGATGGGGAGGTTATCTTAGATTATTTGGTAGGCTCCCTATTCACATGCATTAGTCTCCAAGAGTAGAGAACCTTTCCTGGCTGTGGTCAGAGAAATGGATGAGACAAATTGAAGAAAGAGTCAGAAAGATGTGACTTTTCTGGCTTTGATGATGGAGAAAGAAGGCCACGAGCCAAGGAAGGTTGGTGGCATCTAGAAGTTGGAAAAGATAAGGAAATACATTCTCACCTAGGAGCTAACAGAAATAACAGCCCAGGCAAAACCTTGATTTTTATCCTGGTAAGATCCATGTTAGACTTACAGAACATGGATGACAAATTAAGTTAGTAGGTTTGTGGGGATTTGTTAAAACAGCAATTGAAAACTTATACCAAGATGGGTTCACAGAGCATGGACTGTGGAGATTTTGGACAAAGAAAAAAATACAACACATAATCCCAGCTGTCTTGGGAAAAAGTTGATAAGGTCAAATGGCTATCAAGGATGACCCTATACGAGGTGAAAAAAAAGTTAGTAAAAAAGTCAATCAATAGGTTAATGGTCAGGTCTGCCAATTAACTATATAAAAGGTCAATAACTTATGCGTAGGGGGTTTGGTATGATTCAGAAACTCAAGAATATTCCCTTGGTTGGCATATGTGGAATATGACAGTGATGGAGATGAAGAGAAGGAATTTTCAGTTTATAGCTAAGCAAGGCTCACTGCTGTCATCTGAAGTCACAGAAAACATCCTCTCTCCTACTCCCTTGAAAGCATCCTCTCTCCTACTCCCTTTAGTGTGCTCTTGACTGTTGCATAGCATTCCTGTTCACTTTACTTAATTGCCATTGGTGAGAGTAACCAAGACCATTTAGTGTACTATGCCCAGCAGTGAAACTGAGGTCATTGTTGGCAATGATCATAGAGATTTTGAGTTTGACCACACTGGTTTAGTGTTGATTTTCATTTTGGCCACATCATTTTTTCAATATTTTTAATAGTTTATTTATTTGACAGAGAGAAAGAGGGCACAAGCAGGGATAACAGAAGAGGGAGAAGCAGGCTCCCCACTGAACAGGGAGCCTGATGCAGGGCCCTGTCCCAGGACGCTGGGGACTACCACCTGAAGGCAGATGTTTAACCGACAGAGCCACCCAGGCGCCCCTCATCACACCATTTTAATGTTGATTTCTCAAATATTGCTGAGAAGTTAACTCTGCCTTCTATTTTAGAGAAGAAATAAAATATTCTAACACCTTGTTCTGCTCATTTCAAGAGAAGTGGCTCCATATACTACAGGGAATGTTTTTCGGATGATGACCCATAGATTCTCTATAGCCAATCAATTTCAGGAGAGACTGTAGAGTTGGAGAATGGGATTCTTCTCTCATTTAAGACTAAAGAATAAGGTCTTCACACTTAAAGGAAGGTCTTCACACTTAAGATATACTAATAAACTCGTGTATACAATTCATTTCTACAGTCCTAACCCAATTTGAAAAGCAGTGTGACCAAAAGAGAAAGAATTTTGGAACCTTTTCTAAAAGCATTCAGTATTTTTAAAAATTGGTGCTTTAGATTTTGTGATGAGCGTGCATTAAAAAAACAGAAGTCAGCTGGATAATTCAATGAATGTAGATTTTTCCCCCCACATTGTCGTGTTTCAATACAATTCACAGCTGTATAAATAATGCCATTCATAAGCAGAACTCAGGCAAATTCAATTCTGTTTCTATTAATGCGGAATGTGCTAAAATTTTCCACTTTTGTTTGCTTAAAGAACATGTATGTCTTGGCACACAAAAGCTCTCTTGTGTTCATATAATTGTAAAAAAAGTTAAACCCCCACCTCAAAATCCTAAGGGCACGAAGCAGTCATCCTTCCAAAGAGGTCTATATTTTCAGACATGACGTGTATTACTGATTGTGAAACAAAATCCACCGTATGATTTCTGTGGTTGTCTAAAACAGACAAAGCAGCTGGGAGAAAAATCTTACTGGTTGCTATTTCCCCAGATTTTCTTTCATCTCCCTCTGAGGAATTTGTTTTCAGAGCATACACAACACAATCCAAAAAGGGAGGCTTTTTTGAATGAAACATGTTCTGTCTTTAAGCAAGTTCTAAAGTGGTCTAAATGTGAAGCTTTAGAATCTGATGATACTTACTCCATGGAGGCCTGACAGTAAGTCATGTAATACATCGATGAGTTTATGGGTTTCTCGGTTAGTAATTCCAGATGGTGTGTCTGTGCTCTGGCTGTGCACTCTGTGTAAATCATCTCACTCACAATCAACAGATATCCAGAAGCACTTTAATTGGAAACATTTATTTTTACCAGTTATTTATAACCTTCAATAGAATCTCATTCAAGAACATGGAGCTCCTCGTTTTTCATATTAGCTGAGCTCTTTTCTTTGGGGGGAGGTGAGGGGAGGGAGCAAGTTTTGGCCGGGAAAACTTCCTGAAATGATATTTTTCCCTAAGATTTTTGTATGCTCAATATATTTGTGGTTCGGTCTTAAGAAAGACGGCTATCGAATCTTCTGCCCCTCTCAACACCACCTTCTTGCCAACTCTTATTTTAGACTAGAAAGGACTTCAAAAGGAAAGCGTGTTTGCCATAGTTGAAAAATGATTGCTGTTAATGCCAGGGTTTTGGTATCAGCTCTTCAAACCACCATCATTAATCTTAATTAGAAAACTAAAGCAAAGGTTTTTACCATTTGCAATTAATATGGGACCTAATTTGGATTCAGATTCCAAACTGAACTCACTGTCTGCCTGTGTTGGAAAGCGTGTTTTATACCTGCCAGTACCAATATTGTTTTAGTAACCAAGGAAAGAGCAGTGCCTTGACTGACATCAGAATAATCTGTGTCGACCATAAACATTAATCTTGTTTAGAAAGTCAAGCTGAACTTTGTCAAAGAAGAAAGGTCTAGGAGAAAAAAAAAAAAACACTAAAAAACAAAAATCCAAGTTTATTTCAAGGCTATACATAGCATCAAAAACACTGAGCTACATCTTCACATTTCTCCCACTGGAGAGGCAGTGGATTTGGACATTTGTAATGAAGGCCCTGTCCTTTGCTCTTTCTTATATTGTTCTACATTCTTTGAGGAGGAAACATGACATCTATCTGAGTTCGTCACAGGAAAATCAAGAGAACTATTTACGATGCCCTTGTGTTGAAATGATGCAAAATACTTATTAAGAGAAAATATCTCCACATCCTTAGAGGCATTACTTCCAACTTGATAAGCATTTCAAGTTGCTTTTAACTTTCATTGAATTTAGATGAATTTACTAAACACAGAGCTATTTCAAAGGAGATATTGGCCTAGACTATTTATTATATTAGAACCACCATTTATCTTACCTTCAGAGTGAACCTCTTAACACTGACGGTCTTTTCTTTCCTAAAAATCTGTGAGTGGGATTGTGAGGATTCTTCAGGGATGTTGAAATTGAATATTGAAAATTGAGCTGTTTGAACCAAAATGAAAATTATCTAATGTTGAGAAGACTTTATTTTCAAAAATTTACCAGCTGCTATAGTAAACTGCATCCGTGTAAAGAAACACATATCTTGGTATTTATGTGTATAAATATCAGCTTATTAAAGCACATGTTTGTGTATACATATACAGATATAATAAGATACTTGCATTATGCACATTTTTCAAATGTGAAAAAACAAGGTTTAATGGTAGCAGGTGAATCAGGACCTGCTAGTAATTCCTAGTATATAATTTTTAGTATGTTTTGCCCATATTTGAAAAGATCCATAATAAAACATTTTTAATTATTTTAAAAGACGTATTTGTTTAGTTTAGAGATAGATTGAGCATGAGTTATGGGCGGGGCAGAAGGAGAGGTAGAGAGAAAGAGACTCTTTGCTGGGCAGTGGAAGCTTTGCTGGGCAGTGGAAGCCCTACATGCAGCTTAAGACCCTGAGATCACGACCTGAGCCAAAATCAAGAGTTGGATGCTTAACTGAGTGAGCCACCCAGACACCCTGATAATAAAATATTTTAAAAAATATTAACACGGTCCATAAATGCTAATTGAGAGGAATAAATTAAATAGAAACTCAAACATGACAGTTGACTCTCTTGACTTCAAAACACACCCCAAGTATAAAGCTTTCCTCAAGGCACATCTTTCTTACCACTCTGTTGGACCCAGAAACTTACTCCAGCCAAACACAGCTGAATTTCACCCATCACTAAACACCTCGGTAATAACAGCATTAAGGGAGGTTGGCAACTGTGAAGAATTTTGCTCTTTCAAGGAGTAGTCACTTTTGCCTTGTCAATTTCATTATGGGAATGGTGTTTCTCACAGTTTTATGTAATACGGTTTTATGTGTGTATACAAATGACTTTTCAATGTTAGACATTCACCATCAGAATTCTATTAAAATAGTGCTATTCCGGCTCTGAAGGATGTTAGATGAATTAACATGGGGATCATTTATGAAGACAATATTCATTATTCTTATTTAGAAAGTCATATTTTCTGATGGCCATGAAAGGGTTTTATTTTGTTTCTGAATTCTCGGTCGGCAACTAAATCAAAAACCCATTTCCAATAACTGCCACTACATAGCTCACGTGTCCCATGCTTCATTTTCTTCAGCTATCTTATAGAGTGTAAGTGTGATAAAGCTGCAGAATAATCTTCTCTTGCAAAGGGCATCAGTAGACACCTAGTTTGTATTTTCTTATCACTCTATGTTTCTCACTAAATACAGCATTGTCTTTATCTTCTGATCTCTACTTGTAAACTCCTTCATTATAATCTGAGGGGAGTTGTGCTAGTAAACATGATGAATTGGGAAATGTCTTTAAAATCTGTAGTCTAGTGAGTAACTCCAGCAGCAGGCTAATACTTTGTAATAAATTTGAAAATACTTTCACTGTGGAGTATATTAGTGTCTGCTTTCAATGGTTTGGTTTTGTTTTGTTTTAGACTTTTGATCTGTAAGGTTTTGAAATAGAAACCGTGTCTCAGAAGAGATCTTGGCAATCCCAAAGGTAATCCCTGTTCTGCATATACTACCCTATGTTGAAAGGTACTGGTGCCAAATGGCCTATTGTGGCAAATTGTACATTTTTCTTATTTGTACATTTTTCTTATTTTCTTATTTGTTTTCTTATTTGTTGGGGTCTCCTTTTGAATCAATACTAGCTGTTTTTCTTTTGTCAGAATAGGGAAGAGAGCCAATTGATTAAAATATAGAATGTAATTGAAATCATCTATCATTTCAAAGATATGAACTAGCTAGTCCAATATTTTTTGAAGGACACATTAGCAAATTAGTTTACAACTTAGTTAAGCTTATTTAGCCTCCCATTTAGGGTCTTTCAACACACAGTGCCTCTGAATAAAGATGCAAATAGCAGTTTTTCATATTAAACCAAGTGACATTTGATTTGTAGCAGCTTATTAATTCTGTGTTATGACCTAGTGTTATGGTTTGTAAATGCTTCAGAAATTTTGAGGGGGGGGCCAGGGAATCTAGAGAATAAACATTTTAAATTAAATTAATTAAAAATCAATTTTGGATTAAAAGTAAAATGCCAAGGGGCACCTCGGTGGCTCAGTTGGTTAAGCATCCGACTCCTGATTTTGGCTCAAGTCATGATCTCAGGATTGTAGGATCGAGCCCTGTGTCAGGGTCCACACTTAACGCAGAATCTGCTTGTCCCCCTCTCTCTGCTCCTCCCCTTGCTCTCTCTCTCTCTCTCCCTCAAATAAATAAAATCTAAAGTAAAATAAATAAATAAACACAATTTCTGTATCATTTTTCTATACATATATGTCTAGAAATAGCAAGAGCTTTGGAACAAGTGGGACCAAAATCTAAAATGTAAAATGAGAGCATTGTATTAAGTCAAAGTCATGCATCTATAATTGTTTTAAGATGACACTCAGCATCTTTTAGAGTTTTCAATCAGGAGATAGCGGTATTAAATCTTGCAATATTTTCATCCTACGTTTTTTCCATACACCACTAGAGGCCACACAACTCCAAAAATACATGAATGATTACATAAACTGCTAATCAAAGCATAAAAGAAAATAGAAAGGTAAATGGAGGAATTATCACTGTTTGCCTGGCAAAGTTTTATATTCAGGGATTTTCCAGGAAGAATTTAGATGGCCTTGCGAAGTCACTAAGATTTGTGCTGTTTACTTCCTTCTGTATCTGCAACATACTCATCTGTTGCACACCCCTTACACAAACCCTCACGCAGGGAATATATGAGATGTGTAAGTAAGTGCACACGGCACACAGAGCCTTGAAATGAGTATAACTCTGAATCATGAATTATCTACTAAGAAACTGAATTAGAAAAAAAAAAAGTACTGTATTATAATTTAGACTGCTAAAAATTTGCTTGCTTGCTTTTTTAATATTAGGTAAGCTAACCGTGTTTACATGTATGGCAAAAATATGACCATCCTTTGTGTCAAACTTTACATTATGCCCCAAACATATTTTTATTATAATTAGGTAAAGACCCCTGAAGACAAGCTGCCTTCTTCCTCTAAGAGCACACCTCCTCCTGGATGATCTGAGAGTAGCGTGGGGATAACATTGCCAGTAAACAGACCAGTCTTCTGGATCTCTTCTTACATCCCAAGTAAAATTAGATGTAGCATTTTCAGCCTGATTCCTAAATGTTTTGTCTGTCAGCCGGCAGCTTGTCACCTTGAGCAGACTTAACCAATTAATTCAGTTCTCCGGTTCCTGGCTAGACTTGAATCATAGAAAGCTTTCATACCATCTCAGCAGAAGTTTAAACTGTGATCTCTATGGTGAGTAAGTAGTGTCTAGGCTCTGGGAATTTATTTTATGAGAAACCATAGCACCTGTGCTCATTTTTTAAGGAAGACATGGTAATGTGACAAGCATTTCTCTAAATGCCTTTTACTCTGGGCATTTCTAACAGTTTTCCTGAGGAGTAAACATATTTTTTCTTCTTTTTCAGCTAGGAAAAGAGTAGTTAAGGGAGGTTAAATGGCATTGTGATAGCGAACTATTATCTTAAGGAAAGTGTCTTCAGATTTTTTTACTATAACTTCATATTGACAATTCATAAATGACGTTATGTCAGAATTAATAGATCAAAATCCTACAGAGCTTCTCTCATGTCCAGAACAGTATAGACTATTCAGAAGATAGAAAGACATCTAAGGCCCAGTTCTACCTCCCAAGAACTAACAATCTAGATATGAAATTAAAAATATATCTTTACTACCATATAAATACGTGCTGTTTAAGAGGTACATCTGAAATAGTTGAAAAACACTGGTCAAAGATAAAGGATTACCATAAGCAAAATAAGAAAACAATGGCAATAATATTCTTGAAGAACACAAAATAGAAAGTATTAAACAAAAAAATGTTTATTTTATAAAAGACACCACAATTTTTGCTGAAACTCAAAAATATTAATATTTTCCCTCCAAACAAGACAGCTTCAGGGCAGAAGGATATTATGAAATGAAATATCAACAAACAATATTAATGAGATACTTTGAAATAACATCAATGTTGGGAAAATAAAAATGAACTAAAAATAAAGAGATATATTGCCTACTTAAGTAATATAAGTAGTTGTGGATTATGTGTATATCCTGTATATATTCGTGATATTTTATATTATCTATAATTCTATATAGTATGTATTTTATATTGAATAATTATAAATTACATCATATATAATTTATTTGTGGAATATGCCTTGTCATATCTAATACATATTTA
This sequence comes from Canis lupus familiaris, assembly GCF_011100685.1. Classification (NCBI taxonomy): domain Eukaryota; kingdom Metazoa; phylum Chordata; class Mammalia; order Carnivora; family Canidae; genus Canis; species Canis lupus. The sequence continues at coordinate 7,336,606 of NC_049224.1, read as the reverse complement.
TATATTTTGTGTTATATATTATATATAATGCATATCTGTAAATAGTTTTTTAGAGAAAAAGAAGCTACCTGTCATCAAATGGTATAAAGGATTAATATATTCCAAATTTCAGATATTAAATGTTTCTTTTTAAATCCCTTTGGAAACAACTATAAACTAATGATAACTCTAAAAGTTATCACTCTTAGCATTCATAAAAATTATGTTACAAAGGGACCCCTGGGTGGCCCATTTGGTTAAGTCTCCAACTCTCAGTTTTGGCTCAGATCATGATCTCATGCATGGATCATGAGGTTGAGTCCTGCATCGGGTTCCTCTCTGTGGGGAGTCTGCCTGGGAATTCTCTCCTTCTATCCTTCCTTTTTCTCTCTGTCTCAAATAAATAAACAAATCTTTAGAAAAAATTATCATGCCCAGTATCTCTTACATGAAGACATGTAATTGAAGTGGTATTTAATATTCATGTATTTTAAATACTTTAAAAGTGTCAATACTGTCTAGATATAGATTCAGTGTGGCCCAAACTAGTTTCTTCTTAAATAATAAACTGTTTTTAAAATTTATATAGGAGTACAGAGGACCAAGAATAGTCAAACCTCCCCAGTAAAAGAAAATTTAAAAAGAAGCAGATCAAAAAGCCTCTTACAGGGATCCCTGGGTGGCGCAGCAGTTTGGCGCCTGCCTTTGGCCCAGGGCGCGATCCTGGAGACCCAGGATCGAATCCCACGTCAGGCTCCCAGTGCATGGAGCCTGCTTCTCCCTCTGCCTGTGTCTCTGCCTCTCTCTCTCTCTCTCTGTGACTATCATAAATAAATAAAAATTAAAAAAAAAAGCCTCTTACAGAACAAAAATATTAAGATTTTTTAGGAGTAATTCAGGGACAAACAATTGCCAATAGTAGAGAAAAGGATTGTGAAATAGACTTCTATTTATGAGGAACTTGGCTTCATGAAAGATGTGGGATTGCAGGGTATTGACCAAAGGAGTGACTATTACCTTTGCAAATGTGCAAAATGTAAATTTCTTAATTTTAACTTCAGCTTGTGAAAATCCATTTTAGAGGAAACAAGAAGCTAGAACACAAACTGGATTAAGATATTTGCAGTATATATAAACAACAAGTATTAATTGCCAAATATATGAAGACTCTTGGGATCAGTAAACAAGTAAACAGAATTGAAAAACTATTCAGACATGAACAAGTATTTTGCAAGAAAAGTAATACAAAAGGCTAAAAAAAAAGTGATGTGCTCAATTTCATTAGTGTCACAAAAATGTAAGGCCAGATAACAATGAGATACTACTTTAGACTCATCCAATAGTGGAAGGAAGTTAAGTCTAACTATGCTGAGTTTTGCAGATGAGGTGAGTACTGGGCTCGATTCTGCTGGCAGGAGCATGAACTGGACAATCAGTTTGGGAACCAGTTTGGCATTATCTTGTAAAAATTAGCTTTGTTTCCACTATGATCCAGTAGTTCAACTTCTAAATATTTATACAAAAGAAACTCATATAAAATTACACCAGGAAACATACAATTAAGGTTCAATAAGACACTTTAGGTAACAGAGAAAAAAACCCTCAAATGTCATTAATTACATAAAAAATAGTAATATGTATTTTATTACAGCTTCATAATGGAATATTATGCATCAGAAAAAATAAATGAGTTGTCGCTGTGTTGAGTAACATGTGTAACCTTATTATGATAGGATTGAATGGGAACCCCATATGCAGTATGATCACCTTTATCTAAGCTTTAAAAAAGACCATATACATTTATTCTCTTTATTATACTTTATTCTCTTAAAGCTAAGTCTTACCTGATTAGTTTTGAGAAAAAGAGAGAGAGAGGAGGAAGAGAGAGAGAAAATCTTAACCAGGCTCCACACCCAGTGCAGAGCCTGAGGTGGGGCTTGATCCTAGGGCCCAGAGATGGTGACTTGAGCCGAAATCCAGAGTCGGACACTTAACCAACTAAGCCATGCAGGTGCCCCAGTTATCTTTATTATGCTTTAAAAAGGTTTCTTAGTGGATGGTGGATTTGAAAAGATGACTAATATAAAAATATGACTAGAAAATAAAAATGTAAATATTTAAATGCTTATAGTTTGATAGACACTTTTCATTTTTGATGGAAAGGTAAATGGAGATCATCTCCCTGAAAAGCAAGATATTAATATCTAAAGAAACTTAAACTGTTTTCTTCTTTGAAGAAGTAGTTCTTAGACTTAGATCCTAAAAATAACCAGTGATATGAAGAGTTTATATAAAGATATTCGTCACAGTGTGATTGACAGTAACAAAAAATTACAAATAAAAAAAAATTACAAATGAAATGTACTATTATAATTATATGTAATATATACATAAAATGCACATTAGGTAAAAATTAAAATTGTGCTTTAAGCTTTTTACAATAATCAGTTAATTATTTTATAACAAATAGTACCTAAACATTATTTTAAGAAGCAAGCATAAGAATCAGCAAAATAGCTAAAATATGCCTCCATTCAGAAATAATGTGTTAGGAGAATATCATTCCTAGTTCCCCTATATATTTATTTTACACATAGATTTGTGTGAGTTTTCAGGAATAGCTCTCTTCTATTGCCATTGTATGTAAGCAAAAAGATATCACTGTTTTTAATATTCTTGCATCAAAATATCAGATCTATAGAAAACTTGTTCCCTAGTATCTGAAATATCTCGTGGAAAAAGCTGAGGCTGATTGACTCAGTCTACCTATAACCTCCAATGGTGACATTGTCTGCAAGGATCCTGAAGAAGTCTTTATTTTTCAAGTTTCACGGTATAATCACAATAGTTTCAATATATTATATACACCACATGATTGAAAAATGAAGTGTACCATTTTAACATTTATATATACTTCTTTTATGACAAATGTTTGTTCATTTGTTGGATTCTCCTTTCAGCCTCATTTATATCAATACTATGATCGTTAGGCATAGCTCGTCTATTCCACATGTTTCTAATTTAGTTTGTATTTCTATAAGATTTGTATTGGGCCTCTTTACTGTAATATTCCTTTTTTTTTCTTGCTTGTGGGGTTTTTCTTGATTGTGAGGCTCTCTCAAAGAGCTGTTGCTTTTTTCTTTTCCTTTTTCTTGCATTGTGTTCCTTTTCAAACTGGACTCTGATAGTTTTAAAAATGTGTTGTACATTTATTTTATCCATTTCTTGCTCACTTACCAGATATTTTTTTCATCTCTCTTTCTGCCAAAATGTTTCTATGTTTGTTGTTATCATGTGGATTAATTCTTCTCAACTCCATGACTACTATGTCTGAAACTCATCTTTCATCCTCTACCCATCTACAGTTTGTGATTTGAGATGTGACTTTTTAGTCCACTTAGGAGGAAGAGCTTTTCTGGAGTTATATGTAGCTTTTATTTGATATCCTGGGCATTTCTTACACTTCTTAGTAATGTGAGATGGTATGACCTAGAGTTGTCTGTACTTAACTAGAGGAAATATCATGATTCTTTGGCAGAAGACTTGGACCCCTCAAATCACCTCGCCAGTTCATCATGCAACACTTGTAAATGGCTAGGGATTGAGCCTCTGCTTTTATTTATTTATTTATTTATTTATTTATTTATTTATTTATTTATTTATTTATTTATAGGGATTGAGCCTCTGCTTTTCCTAGACTACCTGCTTATCATTTTTATCCAGTATAACTATTTTTATCCTACCTTCAAATTGGTAGGTATTGATGAGAATTTTGGAGATTTCCTTGACTTGCATTCTCTCCAGGAATGATGCACCTGTGTTATAACACAAACATTGCCATAGCAGAATTCTTTCCTTGGTCCAGATTTTTCAAAGATCGCGACATGAAATTGTGCTTCTAACTTGGTTTGTTTGCATCTGTTGATATTTCTATTTGGTTATTTCTGCATTTTAAACTTTTATCTAATTTGAGGGATATAGATTTTTTAATCCTGTTTTTAATCTAGAAACTTTCTTTTATTACTTTTTAATGTTTTTTTTTTAAAGATTTTAAGTAATCTCTACACCCAATGTGGGACTCAAACTTACAACCCTGTGATCAAGACTTGTATGCTCTACCAACTGAGCCAGCCAGGCACCCCAGAAGTCTCCTTTTAAATGTCACATTTCTGGAAAAAAAAAAATGACTGTAAAATCTCCATATTCTAAACAAACAAATGCTTAGAAAAACATTTGTAAAATAATGAGTAATGTCTTCTGTTAGGGCTTACTGGTTATTTTATTCTTTGTTTTATAACTTTCTCTGTTTTTCAGGTTTCTTTTTCTGAATATTTGCTGCTTTGATTGTCCAGGCAAGAAACGGAATTATTTTGGAAATACATAAGATTCCTCAATTGTAAGACAACAAATAAAAATAATTATTATTTGCATTTTGTATGATTCAATTATATTTTAAATTCAGTGTAAAATTTTGACTGGTAGAACCTTGTTAATGAAGTCTATTAAATATATAGTATGCAGAAAAATTAAACATAATAATATGTAGATATGGGAATTCTGAGGAATGTCAAACCTCAAATGAATTCTACAAAAATCAAAATTTATTCAATTATATAGGTAGCACTCATTCCACAGGAAACCAATTGTGTTTAGTTCCCCTCATTTCCCGCGTCTCTGTACTTGACGATATTGATGTGAGTTGTTACCTTGCAGCACTAGGTTTCTTTAGGAAAGAACTGTGATTTTCAGATTTCTGGTTTCCATAGAACAGGCCAATGCCAAAATCAGTTTTGGAATTGGTGGAGTATTGCCAACATTTTGTTTTTTCAGGCTCCAAAATGAAACAAAATATGACTAACATCTCTTTTTACCACCTTTAGGAAAAGATTATATACACCTGAATAATCCCAAATAATTATAGGTTTTGAAGCATAAGACCGATTTTCCAACGTTTGGTTCCCCTCACTTAAAAAAGCTTGAACAGAACACTTTGTGGATCTCCCCAGAAGTTAAAGTTTCAGTATTCAAAGGTGAATTACTTAAGATTAGTGTGATGCTCGGGGCGCCTGGGTGGCTCAGTGGGTAAGCCTACGACTCTTGATCTCAGCCCAGGTCATCATCTCAGGGCTGTGACATGGAGCCTCAGCACAGACTGGGCTCCACACTGGGCTCTGAGCTGGGTATAAAGCCTGCTTAAGTTCTCTCTCTGCCCCTCTCCACCCACCCTCTCTCTCTTAAAAAAAAAAAAAAAAAAAAAAAAAAAAAAAGATTAAAATGATGCTAATAGTAAGTTGTAGAGTCATGACTTAAAAACAGCTTAGAGTTTTGTCCCAAGCTACTGGATTGTAGAATAACTATAGTAAGAAGTATGGGGCTCTTGAGCACATCATTGCAATGTGAGGTATATTACATATAACACACCACTTTCTGCATTAGGAGGTGAGAGATGTATACCTTGATTTAATTGGAAACATCCTTTTCCCCTGGAAAAGATGATTCACATACCCCACTGGGGAGAGCATACTCACAATTCAAGATACAAAATGGACTTAGTGCAGTCACAGAAACAATGAGGAACTGAATCGACTGCAGGCAAATCATTTCAATTCAGTACAAAATGAAAGTTAGGCCTGGACTATTTCATTTTGGATTGCTTTTTGCAATCTCATAATCTCTTTAATGGAAGTGATTTGTTAATAAAACAGTGGTAATGAAACAGAAGTATCTGTTTACTACAGGCCTCTTATATTTCTTGTGCTTATGCCTGCTTTCATTATTCATAGAGAAAGGTACACAATTTGGTCTGGTATATATCAGTAATAGAAAGGCACTTACAGGAGGATGGGAAAGGACATCATCAATAGAGTATAATCTCTGTTTCTGGAATCATTATTGCCCTCTTTGGAGTGCTTTTTCAGCCTCAAAAGCAATAGATCTTGAAGCAAGCTAAAAGCTATAATAAAAACATATTTTACCTTTAGTCCTTTAAACAATATCTCTTTGATCTAAATGGGCTCTCTGCTTTAGCAATTACCACTTAAATTTTTCTCATTTCTTGACTTGAGAACCCACATTCTAGTTTTATCCAATAGTAAAATTCTAGAAACAAAATTTTTCTTCAAAGAGATGAATTTTTGTGTGTGTGGAAAAAATCCCTTTATAACACAATTGATGTTGCAATATCCTATTGTGTCTTGCATGAAAACCCGAATTCTCTTAGAATTAGTGGACAGTTTTTGACAGAGGGGTGGTAAAAGCCTCATCCAGGACATTAAGACAAGTTATATTTATTAAAACTGGGGCAGAGGGAAGACTTTTGAGCTAAAGTGCTGTTTAAGAAGATTAATAGATTTTTATTTTTGAAATGGCATCTCTGAACTAAAAGTCATACGGGAATCTTAAATTCCGGCATCATCCCCAAATCAAGGATTTTCTATGCAGTACATTTCCAACCTTGCCAGTCTGTATATAATGTTGCCTATTGGCCATGATGTGATTCCCAACTCCACTAACCCTTTTCAGGTAGTTTCCTCATATCTACAATGGGAATAATGATTAATTCCTACCACAGATGGATTTTTATAATTGAATTAGATCGTTTATTAGAGCATAAAATATGAAATAAACATTTATTTAACAAACTTATCAATAGCAGATTCCAAGGGGGTGTGAACACACCATTTACAATGATGTTTCAGAAAAAAAAAAAAACAATGATGTTTCAGGATCCTTAAGTCGTTCAGTTCGCAAGTATTGCACCTTACATTATTTTCAATCTCCAGCAGCTAAGATGTCATAGGCAGAGATACAGAACTGTCCCACTAGAATATCTATGGGAGGAAGGGGGCATTTGTCTTTGGAAGAATACTGGAACATTCTTATGAACCTTCTGCAGAATCTGCCAAATGCAAGTGAGTGGCTTAAATTCTTCAAGTCATTTCCTGTTGCTGAGAGCCCAGAGCAAGATGAGCTACATACTCTGTGGGGCTCAATGCAAAATAAAAATGTAGGATCCTTTTCAAATAGCAGGAAACAAGTGCTAGGAAAGGTACTAAAATATTAAATATAAAATTCCTTACTTCTGAAGTCTTTTTCCTTCTTTCTCAACCTAAGATACAGATGTAAATATAGATAGAGATATAGGTTTTAAATTTACTATTTGCTTGCATGCTCTTTGGAAGGAGGATACCTGGAGGGCCATTGAAAACATTCCCAGGCCCCTCAAGGCCCTGTCCCATGACTGGGTGTGCTTGCATGACTCACCACCAGTTGCTGGGTCCTCACCTCCTGCAAGGCTCCAGACCAACACACTGAATCTCCTGGAGCAGAGAAATCAAGCCAAAACCACACAGGGCACTAAGACTTCTACTTCTGGAGGGACTAGCTATCTAGCTCAGGGTGAGTAAGAGACTCCTGTGGAACGTTCCAGGCCTCTGCCATCTGGGGAGGAATGATCACCACCAAATCCCACCAGGGTGAACATGCCTGAACTCCACCCTGTGAATGCTCATGATTGTGCCCCAGCTGGTGAGGGCCAGTGCTATCCTTGGGCAGGCAGGGAGAGGCTGAGAACTGGTACAGCAGAGGTGGAAGGAGATGGGACTGTGGGTGAGTAGACATTCTAAGTCTCTTGAGTTATGCAAAGCACAAATTCAAAGATGAAATTAAGAACTTCAAGTCAGTGATTCAAGTCACATTAAAATCCAAGTGTTGGGTCTTTACTGTTCACAGAGCCCTTTGCCCACTCTTCTGGTTGCAAGTTGGTGAAGACTCTCCTGACCCAAAGGGCAATAGAGAAGTGAAATCTGTACCCTTGGGCATTTGAGGAGGCAAATGTGATTATTTCTAGTGTTTAGGATGTGTCTCCCCGTAGCATTAAGAAGAATTAGAATGTTGCTTTTTCATTTCAGTTTAAAAAGCATGTGGGTTTTTTTTCCTGAAAATTATATTTATGAATAAAAATCAAGCAATATCCTCTGAAGGAGGATTGTTTGGAGTAAACTCTCTTCTCAGGTATATGTTCACCTGATCACGATTTCACTTCCCAGCCAGTCAAATACTGTTTTTTGGATCGACCGATTGGGAAATTTGTGTTTATTACCCAACTGATTTTCCTGACTGCCATTCCCACTGCCCTCGCTGATGAATGTGACTAAATGCTTTTACTCCTGTTTCAGTAGATAGCCTATTAGGGTTCTCCGTGTGATTTAATTAAATAAGGCACTCCCCAGAATTCAAAGACAAGGTCAATTGAAATTGAAACAATTAGAAAGACACATAAAATATGTGAAATTAGGTGGAAAGATTTCATAGGCACTGTTTCTATTACTTTTGTCTTCAAAGAAATCTGTTCCTTCTCTCATCCCCCACACACTTCATCCTGAGGGTAAGGGTGAGAATGCATCTTTCACTCATGATCAAATGCCTCCTTCTTGAATGCTCAGGACATTGTTTTCTCACATTCCACCTCCTCTTAACCAACACTGTCTACATAGTCTTTAGAGAATTTGACAACTGGCTCAGGTCTTCCTCTCTTCTTCGTTTTTTTGTTTTGTTTTTTTGTTTGTTTGTTTGTTTGTTTTTTAAGTTGTACTGGGAACCTCAGGGGCTATTTGTGTGATGAATCCAGCACCTTACCTGTTTGATTTTCCTGGTGAATCTCCGTTCCAGTCCAGGCACCTAAGGGGTCATGAAGTACAGCTAGTCCTAACCCACAGTTTTAGCTATTGTGAAATCTTGAGAGTCTGTTGCTACACTTTTTTATTTTAAATTTAAATTCAGTGAGTCAACATATCATTAGTTTCAGATGTAGTGTTCAATAATTTATCAGTTGCGTATAACACCCAGTGCTCATCCCATCATGTGCCCTCCTCAATGCCCATCCCCGCAATTGCCCCATCCCTCCACTCACCTCCCCACCAATGTTGCTCTACTCTTACACAGTTTTCTGTTTCTTTGGATTCTCACTAGGTCGCTCTCACCTCTTTGATCACAGCCACCCTGCAAAATTTCAGCTGTGATCCTGTTCACACCATCCTTCTCTGTTCCTATGCCTTGTAAGTAGCATAATATAATGAAAAGGGAGCATCTAACTCTAGGATAGAATATTACTTCAAATTTATAGTTTCAAATTTATAGTTTTATAGTTTCAAGTCTTTAGCTGAGCAGGACCTTCATTGTTCCCCAGGATTTATTGTTTTTTGTTTTTAAATTTGAAAATTATTGGGCTTTCTGGGTGGCTCAGTTGTGTAAGTGTCTGACTTTGGCTTACGTCATGATCTTGGGGTCCTAGGATGGAGCGCCACAGTGGGTTCTGCACTCACCATGGAGTCTGCTTGTCCCCCCTTTCTCCCTCTGCAGCCCCCCCGCCCCCCGCCCTCTGCAGAGCCTATCTGAGAACTGAATCTCATAGTCCTGGGCACATTGAGGATATGGGAGGTCCTGAGTCCACACACTGACTCTTGACCACATTGTTCTCCACGTACAGCTCCTCCGCTCCCCACTCCTGGAGTCAATAGTCTATTCTTTTACCTTTTGAAGTAAACATGGTTTTCTCTGCTTTCCAAAGGTAATCATTCCTATAGCCAACCTGTTAGCTCTGAGTAAGAACTGGAGGAGACAAAGCCTCGGGGTCTGAGCCCGAGTTCAGTTAGAGTTCAAGTCCGAGTCTCAGGTCCACCTGCCCCCCAGATTAAAATTCATGAGACTCAGAGTCTTTCTTCATATCATCACCTCTGACTATCCAGAATCCGTAGCAATGTTCTTTTTCTCTCTCAAATAAATAAATAAATAAAGTCTTTAAAAACAACAACAAAAGACAAAATTAAAATAATTTACCCAGCTTTTTCACCCATTCCTTGGATATACATGCTCATATTTTTTCAACTTTCCTCTGCAATTGATTCCATTTAAGCACTCATTCAGCGAACTACTTTCCTACTTCACAGAAAAGCTAGAAGCTATTTGCCAAAATTCCATATACTCATTTCTCCTTCCTTTTCAAATTACAAAGTTATATCTGTCTCTACCGGCTCTTTCTCCCTCCATTCAACCTCTGGCATGAACACTCTGGTCTCTCTTTGGTAATTGTGCTCTATCAGTCATCCTTTCTATTTTTATCCTTAACAATATTTTATCATTTGGCCCTTTTCTTCTAATATATAAGCAATGCTAATTTTCCCCACCTTATAAATAGGGAAAGCAAAAATTTCATTTCTCACACCATTATACTCTCTACTATCCTTACTTTCTCTAGTTTACAGTTGAAATTTTTGAAAGAATATTCTATATTGGCTATCACAATGCTTATATCCTACTTCTAAGCATTCACTTTTACTTCATTTTCAAATATCCTGTAACTGGGGACTCCAAAAAGTGTCTTAAGGACACTTTCTTGTCTGACTCTACCGATCTGAGGTATTTGGCATCATTGGTTATCCCTGTTTTCTTGATTCTTCCTTAGACTTTTGCTATTCACCCTTGATCTATTTTTCCTCTTATTATTCTACCCTCCATGACCACAAATGCTTTGTCCCTTTCATAAGCTTCTCATCATTTTTTCTGTGTCAGTATGGGAGAACTCGGGACATCATCTTTATCCTTTTCTCTTCATTTTTTTTTGAAGATTTTATTTATTTATTTATTTATTTATTTATTTATTTATTTATGTATTTATTTGTTTATTTATTTATTTATCAAAGAGAGAGAGGGAGGGAGAGAGAACAAGCAGGGGGCACAGGAGAGGGATAGGTAGAAACGGGCTCTCCACCTAGCAGGGGGCCCGAGGCAGGGCTCCATCCTAGGACCCTGGGATCATGACGTGAGCCAAAGGCAGACACCTAACTGACTTGATCCCCCCAGCAGCCCTTTTCTTCAATTTAAACATATGAGTTTTGAGCACCTGCCTCTAAGATTGAGTAAAAAGAATAGAGTTTATCTTCCTACCTAAAAATATGGTTAAATTTTTTTGAAATGATGATTTCTTTAAAGATTTGGTATCAATCAGTGAACCACAAGGGACTGGAAGCAAATGAAATGAGGACAGATTGCCCCATTTTACTGCCTTCAGAGAGTTTTCAGGTCATAGTTCACGAAGGGAGTACCCAGAATACCCAGAAAGAGTCCATCGACTCACTGAGTTGGAGAAAGAGAGTTGAGAATCTGGGGATATCAAGATAACTCAAGTTCAGAATATAAGAGAGAAGGTCCATAAACAGAGAATAGAGGAAGCTTGCAGAGGATCCCTGAGTCTTTATCAGAATAATGACTGGCAGATGTTTTTTGGGAAACTACTTAAGGCCAGTAGGGAATCACCCTAAAATATTAGAAGAAACAGCTAGAGCTCACACAAGGCTGGAACAAATATCTGCACTTCAGCTGGACTAGGTGGCATCATAATAGAGGTGTGACACTGAGTAAGGTACTCATAAAGGTCTTGTCTCAGTTGTGGAGAATTATTATCCCAAGAGTAAATGCAGCTTTGGGCCTACTTAACAAATCTTAAGAGGAAGATCTGAGAAGATTTAACCATTTACAATAAGTTAACTGTGTCCCTGAACAAAGCTCAACAGTAATTATAGGAATACTAACATATACACTCAACAACATAAACATCACAATGTATGGCATTTTAAAAAAAAATTATGAAGCATGCAAAGAAGCAGAAGAATACGACCTGTAAAAAAGATAAGAGCCATTAAATTGAAATCAATTCAGAGCTGATACAGATGTTAAAATTTAGAAACAGGAACATTAAAATTCTTTTTTTTTTTAATTTTATTTATTTATTCATGAGAGACCCAGAGAGAGAGAGGCAGAGACACAGGCAGAGGGAGAAGCAGGTTCCGTGCAGGGAGCCCGATGTGAGACCCAATCCCGGGTCTCCAGGATCATGCCCTGGGCCAAAGGCTGGCGCTAAACCACTGAGCCACCCAGGCATCCCAGGGACATTAAAATTCTTATTTTAACTGTATCCCATATAATGTAAAAGACAGAAGAGAGATTGAACATGTTAATAGAGACATAGAAAATATAAATTAGACCCAAATAGGACTTTCAGAAATAAATACGACAATGTTGGAAGAAGAAGATTACTGGGGGATTTATGGGAGGCTAGATATTACAAAGGGTAATAATAGTAAATTTCAAGCTATAGGAACTCTCCAAAGTGGGGGAAAAAAAAGATGGAGAGGAAAAAAAAAGTCCGTATAGACCTATGGAACAACTTCAAATACCCTAATATATGTGCAATGGAATTTCCTAAAAAGAGAGTGAAAAATAAAACATTTATTTGTCACCAAAAATGCTCCTAATTTGGAAAATTATTAACTCATAGATTCTAGGAACTAAGTAAACCCCGAACATATGAATAAAAGTTTCAACCTCTGCATATTTGTGGATGACTGTCAACTATGGATGACATCCTTTTATTTTTCATATTTAAACTTTTTTAAAAGATTGACTTATTTGAGAGAAAGAGAGCCACACCCCCCCCCCAAAAAAAAAAAATAAAAAGAAAGAGAGAGAGAGAAAGGTGGTGGTGGGGAGGAGCAGAGGGAAAGAGTAGAAGAAGGAAACTCAAGCAAATTCTGTCCTGAGCACCAGTGGGAGGCTGGCTTGATCTCACCCCCCTGAGATTTTAACCTGATCCAAAACCAAGAGTCCCAGGCTCCCTCACGGTGCCACCGGGTGCCCCAGGAAGACAGGCTTTTAGATCAATGACTTTTTAAAGTAACGGACAACCTATTAAGCATCTTTACCTGGATGCCCCATGCAGACTTTAAAGACAACATGGCTACTCACTTGCTTACTTGTTTGTCAACCAACATTTATGGAGATGCTGGTATGTTCCAGATATGGCAGCAGGGATCAGAATCCCACAATGGACAGGAATGGTTCCCAGCCTCTAGGTGTACCCACAAGACATCAATGTGGCATTCAAAATGCCACAGGTTAAACACCACAATGGTGATGACTCAAAGATACAAAGGACCACGGATGAGGGGTCTTCCCATGGCATGTGGACATGGCCCTGCCCCAGGTAGTTTGGGGGAGAACAGCGAAGGCAGGAGGGAGGCACTTGGAGGGAAGGGCACCTGGGAAAACAGTCTAGGGGCCAGGACTGAGTCAAAGGATGGCCCAGGGAAATGTGAGGCGGGGGGCCCTCAGGAGGAGCTTTTAGAGGTGGTAGTCTTGACCTGGGGCTACTTCTCAGGCCTTGAGAGAGGAGACAAGGTCCTGAGAGTGTGGCAGTGAGAGGAGGAGGCCCGTGTCTGGAGAGACCCTGCCAGGGGCCGGGAAGAGTCCCAAGGTTTGAGGAGAAGGAGTGGGAGAAGAAATTTGTTAAAAAAAATTAAATTAAAAAAAAATCAGTTGTAAAAAAATAAATAAATAAAATAAATAAGAAAAAATCAGTCGTGACTGAGTTAAAACATATCCATGAAAATAGCAGCAACAGAAGTCAGATTACAGTAGGATGAATAGAAAATAGGATGCAATGAAATGGGAACTGGAGATACAAATGACTCTGTTCTCCCTGAGTAGCTGGGGAGAAAGGTTAGGATTGAGGCAACTGCCAGATTGGAAAGTAGGGATGATGCATAATGGGGAGAACCTTCTTTTTGCATAGACATCATGGGGTGGAAAGTGGTAGTGCTCCCCAATACCTGAATCCCCTTCTTCCTTGCGACACCATTGCCCTACAGCATCCTGCAAACCCTTGCCCTTGCTGGAGCCATGGGACTGACCCCTGATCAGAGAAATGCAGGCAGATAATGCACAGCACTACCAGATACGGCCTCTAAAATCTCTCATGGAATCTTCTGTATTCTTCGTAAAATTAAAAGAATTCTTATCCTCTCACGTGGGTGCAGATGAACCAGAAGACTTGGTGAAATGGCAGAGGAGCAAAAGGGGATGAAGCCTTGGTCTCTTAACCATGGTGTGGACGGATTCTCTGCTGACACGGTACTGTGACATGACTCCCTTTAATTTCTATTTCTTTAAGCCTGTGGCTATTTTCTTTGCAATTTTTCAGGTTGTGGCAGTTTTCAAAGCCAGAGTTTCTAAACCCTTTGAAGATTTTAATAATTCCTTCACATGTTTTATTGGGATGTCCAAGTATATCCTTTTATTTACTGGTGACTTTCTACCTGTGATTCCCATGGTCCCCCAAGTGAAAATTGGTGCAGTTGGGTGCAGAGAGAAGGTCAGCCCCCCTGCATGCACTGCCCCCACCAGGAGTCACTCCTCTCCCTCCCCATCCTTGACTGCCACCCCAGCTGCTGCTGAGGATCTGCACCCAGGTTCTGGCCAGCTTTTTCTCTCAGAGCCCCAGGAGTCCTGGAGTGGCCGAGGCAGGAGCATGTTGCTTTGACAACCCATCTGTGCTAGTTGCTGCCAAGTGTATGTTTTTTTGCTCATAGACAAGGTCCACTGTGATACAGGATCTCGCTTAGAAATATAGGTCCAGGGCAGCCCAGGTGGCTCAGCGGTTTAGCACCACCTTCAGCCCAGGGCCTGATCCTGGAGACCGGGGATCTAGTCCTATGTTGGGCTCCCTGCATGGAGCCTGCTTCTCCCTCCTCCTGTGTCTCTGCCTCTCTCTCTCTCTCTCTCTTTCTCTCTGTGTCTCTCATTAATAAATAAATAAAATCTTTTTTTTTTTTTAAAAGAAATATAGGTCCTGAGATGAAATTATTTAAGAATTTCAAGAAGGCAACAGCAGGGCATTAAACCATTCATGGAGATCCCTTTTGGGAGTGGGAGCTCATCCAACTCAGCAGATTGCCCGGCAACAAAGTCATTAAAATCCCAGAGGTAGTTCAGGTTTAGGTGCTTTTTGGGTTTCTAATGTCAGGATTTCATTCTATCTTTCTGCAGTTTTCTCTGACTTTTCACTCTTTGTTATTTCCTGTGTTGGTTCAATTCTTCGACTAGCCTGAAAGAAAAATGGCAACTGGAGTTCCAGGTCTCTTATCCGTGTATTACATACTCCTAAGCAAGATTGTATTTTTGTTCTAGATTTCTCATCACATGTCTTGAGATTCTCAAAAGTTAATCAGTCATGGGTTACATGGCTTGTCCTTAGGGGATAGGCTACTGGATTGGCTTAGTGTAGCTGGGGGGCTTCACCACTGTAGTAAGGTTTCCTGGAACCAGTGGCTCTCAGCATCAAAGCTAAGGACTTTTGGGAAGTAGGAATTGATACTATGGAAGAAATCAGAAATGTCTACCACAGACGATTTCTTGAGTTAATGACTGACAGATTGGAATACTTTGTCCTGGGGAGAATCTGTCAATATGCTTCTTGTCTCCAAAGTCTTTTTTTTAAAATATTTTATTTATTTATTCATGACAGACACACACACACACACACACACACACACAGAGAGAGAGGCAGAGACACAGGCAGAGGGAGAAGCAGGCTCCATGCGGGGAGCCTAACATGGGACTCGATCCGGGTCTACAGGATCATACCCTGGGCTGAGAGAGGCGCTAAACTGCTGGGCCACTGGGGCTGCCCTTGTCTCCAAAGTTTTGTTTTGTTTTGTTTGTTTGTTTGTTTTTTTTTCCAAAGTTTTAACTGAAATTGTAACTAGTATCATATAAGCTGCTCTGTAGATAAATATGATATGACAATTGTTAAAAACAAAAATACTTTGAGAAAAATCTGTCTACTTAGGGAGACTGAAAAGAAGAATTTAGCACAAAAAAATGTTCAGTATTTTTCCAGCATTGCTGCAGGAAGACATCTCAAGGCACCAGATACCAGTACTAGTTATTTCTAGATGTACGTATCTCCGAAGATGTGAAGAATAACATACTAGCCTGATGTAAATATCCTTGAAGCAATGGCAACATTTCCTATGTGAATGGACAGATTCTCTTATGTAACCTGGTTTGCGTAATGAAACTACACACTAGGAGGAAGTGTGATAGTAACTACTAACAAATTATTAATCTAGCCTAAAATAAGTCTTTTCAAAGAGTCCTGTGGTGTTCTATCTCCCAAGAAGCTGAGTATCATTCTTGAATTTAAAAACCAAAAAAGAACAAAATTTAAAACAAGTAAACAAAAAGATCTCAATGATGTTCTCAACCAACTTCATACATTTGTTTGTTCATTAATTAGTTAATTACTTAATACCACATATTTAGTGGCTACTCTAATGTTTTCAGATTTGTGCTGAGATGCAAAGATGAGGCTAATGTGATGGAGTGGACCTTTGATCATCAGGCACAAATATCTTGTTTTCTCATGATCTTAGCAACAAAACCTAGCCATTGTCCCTGATCCCTATGTCACCAGATTGCAAATATGCTATTATATAAGTTTAACTATGATAAACTTTATGTATACTTGTTGATTTCTTCTGGAGAATGGTAGTTAAATACATAATTTTACAAAATGTTATTAAGATATTTCTCTATCTAGAATCTACACATTAAACAGGCATGGAATGAAGAACAAATTATTTATTTGTTTTGATTATTAACTAATGCAATATATAATTTGATTAATTTCAAAAGTATGTTGTTGTTTTTTTTACTGTGATAGCCACTGAATTTCACTTTTGGGGGCTATGTTATTCTTACAAAATAGATTAATAGATTATAATTCCCCTCCTCAAATCATTTTTGGTTTGGGTTTTCAATTAGCAAGACAAGCAATTACTACTGTTGTATCTGGCAGCTAGCCACTATTTTTAATTGAAATGGTATTTTGCAAAATAAAGAGCATGAAGTTATTTAAGGAAGTGGTGTTGATGTGTTAACAGGAGTGAGGTATAAAGAATGGCGATTATATATTTTTAACATGCTAAAAATTTTCCAAATTAACAGTTGGTAAAATTGTTATGAATGTTCCAGCAAATTCATCTACTTCTTGGAGAAACTTGCATAACATGAGGGCTCTTGCAAAAAGGCTTTTTAAAAGAGACAAACAGAACATGACATCACGGGAAAGCAGGGAGTTAGTTTATATAGAAGTAGCATGGCTTCAGAGTTAGATGGACCTGGATGATCCCATGTGATTAATACCATAAATTGTATGAAGTCTCAGTTCTCTCATCTCTAGAAACTGAATACCAGTTTTACATTACAGATTTTTTTGAGCGTGTGCGGTCATTAAATGAGATAATATCCGGAAAACACACATCCCTGTGTCTGGCGTGTAAGTTTTCAGTAACTGACTAATACATGCTGTTTTTATGTTTGCTTATCAGAAATAAGACAGAAATATATTGATAAATATATTGAAAAACTGATAAGGTATTTTGTACTGGCTTTACCTTTTTTGGATTAATGTTTATACTGAAAACATTTTATTTCAAAAATTGGTGATACACTGGATATTCAAAAGTGAGTAAGATAAGTATATGACCTGGCTTGAAGAATCTCACAGTCTAGTGAGCAAGATTAATGCATAAACAATTAAAGCGCAATGCACTATGTGCTATGACAAGACAAGGAAGGGAATGCTTAAGCATTCTGGGCTTCCTGGCACAATGTCTTATAAAAGCCCTGATCACTCTTGTTTTTTGCTTCATTAAGGTATGAAATCACTTTTACTCAAAACCCTGCTGTTTTCAAATCATCTTTTCTTAGGCCATAATCTTTTTCTTTCCTTAATAAAGTCATAGAATATTAATGTTGAGACAATAAAAGAGATACTGAAGTTCATCCATTATATCTTCCTCACTTCTTTGTGAGTCCTCTGTCGAGTAATCCGAAATCAAAGTTCATCTTCCCTGTGTTTGAGCACCTTTGGGGATAGAAAACTCAATATATTTTGGAGTAGCCTAGTCCACTGTTGTAACAACCCAATTATTTAAAATGTTCTTTAATAATAACTCTTGGTTTTGCTTCCAGTCATTTTTCATTTATTACAGACCTGTCTTTGTTTCTTTCCACCTTTAAATAGAGGGCGTTAATAAAAGCACATATATTATTTAAAATTTTAATTATTTTGCAGGTACAAGTAGCCGAATAAATTCACAAACATCAATGAAAACATATTTTATGTGACTTTAATGTATCACATATTTAATAGCTATCATTTTAGTGGCATATCATTAAATATTATTTCTCAACTTGTGGAAAGAGTGTTTCAGTTAATGTTAATAGTTCATAAAAATTTTTAAGACTATCTCCAGCTCATCTAAAAATGTACTTTTGATCAATAAAAAAGTGCTTTTAAATGGCACCGTAAAGAGTAATTTAGTAGAACTAGGTTAAAGCAAATGAAGTAGTTAAATTTTTCTTTATCTGAAAAACTCATTGAAGAATATTTGTAGATGTTAAGAACTCATTAGGAAGCATTATCACTAGGGATGTGGTATGGAGAGATATGTTTAGTGTATATTTTTCTAGCTATCAAAGAAGGTAGAGTGAAAACATTTACGGGACTTGAGGAATAATATATTTCTCTGATCTGTTGCTGCATCTATTATAAAAAACAAAAGAATGAAATCAATAATGTGTGATGTGCAGATTTCATAAATATCAAATATAACATTAATAAAAATATTAACAGAAATAGCTTGAAAACTGTTTCTTCACATTCCTTCACGTGTGTGCCGTTAGTGTTCATAATGTCTACAATGTTATTCAAGATTAATCCAAAATGAACATTAAACTCTGCACTTAAAGAACAATTGCATACCGTATACATGGTTAAAACATAAATTATACTTGTTCTTAATTTGACATAATGTTTGTTCCCGTATTTTGACTGTCCAGCTCTCTGTATTTCCTTGTGTTCTACCTCCTTTATATATATAGAATTGAAGAATGCCAGATGCAGTCAATAAAATGCTGCTAATTCTACTCATGTACTTCTAATAATGCAATCTAAAAATAATTTATTCTCCTTGTTGTCTCTCTGAACTCTTCTATGTTTTGAACTTCACAAGTCTTTTTTCACGTTAGTGATTACTTTGCCTGATACACCTACAATGATGCTCAATTTAGTTACAATTATCTTTACCATGAATGTGGACCTTTACTCTCATCCAAATTTATTCTTGCTGGCCTTATATTTTTTACTGTAGGGGATATGTCCATATATCTGTATGAATCTTTCTATACAGATATAAATGTATTCTATAGATATATCCTATATATTCCTATAGATATATCCCCTATAGTGAATAAAATTTTGATAGTTAATTTTATGTGCCAACTTGAGTGAATTATGGGGTCACAGGTATTTGACTACACATTGTTTTTGGGTGTATCTGAATCCTCAAAGCCAATTTCCCTCCCCAATTTGGTGGAGAGCATCCCATTCTTTGAGCGTCCTGATAGAACAAAAGATGGAGGAAGGAAGAATTTGTTCTTCTCCATTTCACTGGTTTAACCAGAAAGTATTCTTCTGCATATTGATTGATATTTACACCCTCAGCCCCCTGATTCTCAGGCCTTTGGGCTCAAACTGAATTCTACTTTTACTTGAATTACACCACTGCCTTCCTGGGTCTCCAGCTTGCAGATGGCTGATTGTGGGACTTCCCAGTCTCCATAGTCATGTGATCCAATTTCTTGTAATAAATATATACTTAAAAATTTTTGAATATCTTAAATACTACAATCCTTATTTTATATGTATATTTTATATATTATATATTATATGTATAATCTATTTTTCTCTTGACATTCCTAATATGTATGTATATATATATATGTGTATATATATATATATAACCTATTCTTTTGACATTCCTTTTTATTTTATTTTTATTTTTTTTTATTTATTTATGATAGTCACACACAGAGAGAGAAGAGAGGCAGAGACACAGGCAGAGGGAGAAGCAGGCTCCATGCACCAGGAGCCTGACATGGGATTCGATCCTGGTCTTCAGGATCCCGCCCTGGGCCAAAGGCAGGCGCCAAACCACTGCGCCACCCAGGGATCCCCTCTCTTGACATTCCTAATATGTATGTGTATATATGTATATATATCTATAAAATAATTTATACATAAATAAAAATATTTTATACACATATAAA
The DNA here is from genome assembly GCF_011100685.1 of Canis lupus familiaris. Classification (NCBI taxonomy): domain Eukaryota; kingdom Metazoa; phylum Chordata; class Mammalia; order Carnivora; family Canidae; genus Canis; species Canis lupus. The sequence goes on along the minus strand of NC_049224.1, from coordinate 7,316,617 downwards.
ATGTATGTATATATAAAATCTATCATAATATATCATGATATATATACATATATATATATCGTGATATCTATCTGTCATAATCTATCTATCATGTTTATGTTTGGGCTTCCAGGCAAGTTTCAGTAGTGAGTTAGCAGTTTGGGTCAAAAGCTTGGAATAAAAAAACTAAAAAACCATGAAGGATAAAAACAAAAGAATGGAAAATTGCTGAAATCATTTGTGTAGACATGTCAAGTTTTTCAAATAGGAAAATAACATTAATTTTAGTAAAATCTATATAAATTATTTTAGGTATTTAATTTTCCCTATATGTAGGATTTTATCTTCTAAGACAAGAAATCCTTCAGATTGTTTCCTGAAGATGTACTCTTTTGGTCTTTAAGAAGGCCAATCATATTCCATCTGTTATCAGAAATAACATGGGAAGCAACCCAAAAAACATTATCATGATATTATTATTATTTTTCATTGGCTTTAGCAAAAAGTTAGAAACATTATGAAACATGAAAGTTCTCAAGTTCTCTGGAAAATCTGTACAAACCATGATGTCAAACACTAGAACCCTTCTAGTCACCAGGACCCATCTACCCATCCATCTTTTGTTTCCACTTGTCTATTCTCAGCTTTATTTTGCAGGCAGTTTCCCTTCATATGGTTGGGATGAGTATCATCATTAGCCACTCCCAGTTTTAATTATTTTCCCTAGAAAGACAGCATTTTTCCCCCCCACTCTCTTCAGATTAGTCCTGGACTCTAATTAGGATGCCCTGTCCCCAAACAAATTGCTGTGTCCAGGAGAAATGAGCTAATTTATGTTGATCAACCCTGCATCTATCTATCTATCTATCTATCTATCTATCTATCTATCTATCATCTATCTATCTATCTATCATCTATCTATCTATCTATCTGCTAAAACCAGGGAATTAGGCAATAAGTTTATAATCAAGAATAGAAGGATGAGGAAAGGTACATCTGGTGACCCCAAACAACACCCCATTATATGTAGTAACATACTGGATGTAGTGTGTCTCAATCTGTATTATTATTTTTTGTTTTGTTTTGTTTTGTTTTGTTTTTTTCAATCTGTATTATTAAGTATGATTCTGGATAACAAATTTTAATAAATGCAAATTAGAGCATGAACTAAAAGGTAGTATTGTAGTGTGAGACATTTATTGCACCAGAAGTCAAGGATTCTATAATTAGTCAAGGATTCCTAGGTTAGTCCCTTAATACTCATAAAGTCTTGGATAAGTCATCTAAATGTGTTATTTATTTATTTTTTTACTTTTTAAATGAGAAATTTTATTGCTGTAAACAGTAAATTTTGTTCAAAGTGTGTTTGAAAATGAATGATACTATGGTTTATTTTTTTATTTTTTTATTTTTAAAGATTTTATTTATTCATGATAGTCACAGAGAGAGAGAGAGAGAGAGAGGCAGAGACACAGGCAGAGGGAGAAGCAGGCTCCATGCAGGGAGCCTGAAGGGACTCAATCCCGGGTCTCCAGGATCGCGCCCCGGGCCAAAGGCAGGTGCTAAACCACTGCGCCACCCAGGGATCCCAATACTATGGTTTAGAAAAAACTAAATAAAATGTTAGGAGAAATATATATAGACCTTAACTGTTTTATCTGTCTATATGCTTATCTGAAATAATTGTGAATATTAAAGCATTTAAAATGTTTGGTGTTTTCTCTGCAATTTGTCAATGACATTTAAGAAAGGCAGAAATTAATGCATAGGAGATAGGTAGATGTGCTTAAGGATAAATACTTTGTCAAATTATGTGTTAAATTTACTTAGTTAAATAATTTTACTTCTTTATTATAGCCTTGGGACTTGAGCTAGAGTTGTACAATTTTACCATGGTAAATTTCAAATGTTGCAACTATATAGAGTTTTGAATAAAATCTCAATTCCCCTCTATTTACAAGTTTACTCTGAACTATCTGAAGTACTCTTGATCAATAAAGTAGCACTAAAGTAGCACTAACCAGACTTGCTCTGTACTATGGAACCTTCCATTTCCAAATTTGTTAAATATTCAGAAGCCATCGATGATAGGAAATCTGAGTGGTCTTCACTCTTTCTTTGTCCCTAGTAGGGTTTTTATATGTGATAGGAAGGAGGAAAAGGTATATTTGGTATGCTCCTCAGCTTCTTTCTTAAATATTTCATCTTATTAGATACCAAAATGGTAACTCTTCTTTTATGCCTGAATGAGTGCTGTGGCTAGACAATTTACCTGGAAGTTCCTAACTGAAACAAATATAGAGAAATGCAGAACCATAATGCTTAGAACCATAACTATATGGGATATTATGGACAGAGAGTCTAGGGCTAAACTTCTCCCACCTTCCAAGACTTCCAGTTATGTCTTAACTAGTCAAAAGGAGAAGAGATATAAAGGGTAGATAAGATCATGCATAATCTTCACAGAATGACTTTCCCATGCATTCACAAGAAAACTATAAGGATAATACTGTTAGTGCCATTTGTTGTATTTTCAGATGACATCTCAGGACTATTTTTCTGTCTGTTATCCTGTGGAGCAATACAGTAGTATTTATCTCAAACAAAAAACTCTACAGCTTGCTTAACTTGCACTTAGATGAATGTGTACTGACACGATGGTTTCTCAGTTCACTATTTATTTCATACACACAATTATGTGAATGACAAAAGCCATTCTTGTATTACAATTATTTAATAGTTACATTAAACTATAGAACATATATGGTCTTTACAGTCATTGTCATTTTTCCAAGAACAGCTAATATAATAAAATATAACAAAAGACAACCCAGCCATTGGTTTCACAGGAACCTGGTTTTAAATAATGGCTCTGTCCATTTCTAGTTCTTCGATATATAGAATTTATCTGCCTTTATGAATGTACACTTTTTAATCTGTACATAGTCCAACAATATTGTAGCATCTGTGTTAGTGTAGTGTATGGTCTAAATGTTAACTTTCTTCTTTCACTTTCTACTACTTTCATAGAGAGCTCAACTATCTTTACGCCCCAAATACTCGGTTATTATTATAAAATCAGAGAAGAGTATTTCTTGTATTTGTATGCAGTCTTTATGTTAAGAGGTAATATTTTAGAATTTACCATGCATCACTGATATTATTGCCTTAAAAAGGGTGATGTAAATCATAAAATCGCCTAAGACTGTATGTGGAAACCAAGTTTCTCAATGGACTTGCAGTCTGCCTGGGAATAAGAGGTAATTGGTGAGCAATACTTCACTTCTTTCTATATTTTATTATTATAACATTTCTTCATTCCTTATACTTTATTTTGGCTAAAATTAGCATGCTCACTCATGCCTCAGAACTTCTCTGTATTATCCCTTGGGGTGAAAGAAATAGAATTATGTGCTATGTGTAAACAAGGATTAATTTAATCATAGTCAAATCCCACATTTGGTGTGTGAGTGAGGTTTGCAGAGGATTGTATATATGATGACGTAAGATACAGTTTGACATCTTGTTTTTGAGGCTCATAACTTTTGAAAGCTTTTAAAAAATAACATTAATTTTTGGTATGCAAAATCACACAAATAAAAATGAGCAAAAATCAAGCTTACTTTAAATTGAATGTAAAAAAATTCTGTTATCTATTAGGATAAAAATTAAGTTTTACATGATTCTAAAAGGCATCTCTGTCTTCTTTGCAAATGGCAGTTGTCTTGCGCTGAGATGTATGTCAAAACACTGTCATGCCTTGAGACATCCTGTTCAGTTTGGTTCCCAGCATTGTTCATCATTCAACAGTACAACACTTATTTAGTGGCAACCTATGAACTCTAAAGTAGGTAAGTTTAGTGGTAAGGGTGTTTGTGTGGGAGGAGATTGGGAGAAAGAAGCCTAACATACATGTGGCTGGAAATGATATAGGAGGAGATCTCAAGCAATTATACTCATCCTAGGTTTAAGCTTTAGCTATTTCGTGGCCAAAAAATAAATAAATAAAGGTTTGGGGAGATTGGACTTTATCCAAAATCAATTTACAACTCTCAAATTTTTTTAAAGCCTTCACAGAGGGAGACATGAATTTGACACCTCTATTAGAGCTAAACTTCTGAGAATATCAGGAATCGACATATCAGTTTAATAAAGAGTGAGAAAAATCCAATCAATGCAACATCAAGGTTTGGGATGGAATAGAGTATGTTGGGAATTTTCTTTCAGAGGACTAGTATCAAGGTAGTGTTAACTTGTGGGATGTTGACAGGTATGGGAAACTGGATTGTATAAAAGAATTGAAGATATAATGAAAATAATAGAGATCATGTTTGTTTTTAATATCTCTTAAGTGAAAGACTAGTGAAAGTGAAAGTAATGACGCTTGACAAAATCATTAAAAGCCTTGACTAGTCAAACCATAGAGAACTGTGTGCTGTAAAGGGTTATAGCTTCCACAGTCAGAAAATCAGAATAGAGGCAATACTACATGCCCGGTCTAAATGAATTCCATTTGTCTGTGACTATGAGCGTGAGCTGTCTGCGATTAGAATCAAAACTATCCTATCACAGTCAGAGCCATTAGAATGGGCTTGGATGGGATTTAGAATGGGAAAAAAAATCTAAATTTGAATCTTAAGACTGTCCTTTAAATTATAGAAAGTCCTTAAAAGCTTGTTTCCCATAGAAAATTGCACAAACTAGAAAAGTGTACAAACGTAAATTTGATGTAGGTTAAAAGATAACACTCATTCAGTCAGCATTTAGATTTAATTTTAAAGGAGCAAAAATAATCATTCTGGAATGATCCCATAAGTGTCTAAGGCTCTAAATAGGAGAATGTGGTTTGTAAAACATTTTCAAAAAAAGAACATTTTAATATGTATTTTTTTAGAAGAAAGGTAAGAAAGATATTTAGGGTATAGATTGAGTAAAGAGAAATTTTGTCATGATCCTAAAAAAACTCTTGCCACTTAAGGAATTTCTCTATATGGTTTATTGAAAAACATTTTCCTTAATTAGTCACTGTTTAACGTTTACTATATCCTACATATTTCATTCAAAGATTCATAAAATGTAACAACATACCTATCTGGCTGTTTTGCCTTTATTTGAAGTTGATATTTTCCTTTTATTTTATAGCTACCCTAAATTTGGTATCATTATTCTCTTGTTTTTATTACTTGAGCAGGTGCTGTGCCCAGATTTTGGCTATCTAGCTTTGTTCAGCTTAGATTCTCAGAGGCAGGAGAAAAAAACAAAACAAAACACCATAGTGTAATGGCTAAAATACAGACCAGGCACCTGCTGTCAAATAAAATCAACATGGAATAAATCACCCCTGCCTGTGAGTCAAAATTTTAACATCGCTTTGGCTGTCTGCAGAGCATAGCACAGCACCTGAGACATCATTATGGGATGCTTTTGTCAAAGAGAGCCATTGCCCTTTGATATCAGGTGCCAAAGCATTTATGCTATGCCTGGGATTTATAAGACTTTGGATACTTCTTGTTATGATCATGATCAGAGTTTATTATTTGCCTATTTCATATTTTCTGCTGGGTTTAATGAGAGATTTTTAGCCACATAAAATACCCTTATGTAAAAATTTTTAGAGGTGCCTCAGTGGCTCAGTTAAGCATCTGACTCTTGATTTCAGCTCAGATCATAATCTCAGGGTCCTGAAATCAAGCCCCTCATTGGGCTCCATGCTCAGTGGGCAGTCTGTTTGAGATTCTTACCCTCTCCCTCTCTCCGGCCCCTCCCCCCAAAATAAATCAATAATTTTTAAAAATTAGTTTAAAAAACAAGTTCTGTGTCTTGTTAAGTAGATTTTATGAAAGTCACCCAGTTCATAAAATAAGAAAAAAATTGATTTAATTGGCACAACCATACTCAATTCAAAATGTGATTTTTTTTGCTGAAGTAGAATTGTATCCCTTGTATTGAACCTCTTGAAATAATGTAGTGATATGTGATATAATCGTTCAGTTTTCATTTACACCATTTGGGCATCTACTATATGTAAAGTTAAATTTCAGACCTGGTGAAATTCAAGGTGATGGGCAAGAGTCAATCGTCCTGTCTATACATTTATAATACATAATGATCATAGAAAATAATATGTATCCACCTTATGCATATTTAAAGGAAGATAATTTAAGCGACATAATATACAGGTTCACAAAGTTTATTCCTTGGGTCTACAGTATCCGCATCACCCTGGAACTTATTGAGAATGCAAATTCTTAGGTTGTATCTTAAATCTAATTCAGAAACCAGAGGGTGAAGCTCAGAAATCTGTATTCTAACAAGATGTGAAGATTATTCTGATACATTATGCAGTTTGATAATCACTGTGCAGTATATTTACAAATAATTATATTCATATTCAGGAAGTAAAAGAGACAGTTTGTTTTTTTTTGAAAAGAAGGTATCTTGAGGAAGAGGGTTTTGAGGCGGCCTTTCAAGGATAAGTAATAAAGAAATAAAATCTTATTAAATACCTCCTATGAGCTAGAATATTTATTTTAATATTACAATAATCTATGAGATTACTTTCACTTTGCAGAAGAGAAAATGATCATAGATTTTAGTGAAATTGCCCAAGGTCATAAGCCTAACTCTTGACCAAGACAGGAATTGAAACTTGATATATTAAGATCTCAGTGAGAAGAATATATAAAGAAAAAAAATCATATTCAAATACATTTTTTTCAACCTCATAGGGACACTGGTAAACAGAATTCTAAGATGGCCCCTCAGATTCACAGCCTCTTCTGTATTCATTCAAACAATATCTAGACACTGCCAAAAAAAAAAAAAAAAAAAAAGACTTTAGAGATAAAACTGAGATCCAAATCATTTGACCTTACGATACAGATATTATTTTGATGGGTCTGGCCTTTTACATAAGACCTTTAAATATGAGTCAACAGGTCAGAGAAAGATGTAATCACAGATTTGAAGCATGAGAAAGGTCCTAGGAAGCCTTACTTGTTTGAGATGAAGAGAGCCATTTGACAAAGGGTGTAGCTGGCAGTGGTCCCTGGTTGATAGAAAGAAATGGGGAGCTCATTCATGTGGTCACAAAGAGATGACTTCTGCCCACAACTAGTTAGCTTGGAAGCACATTATAAACCTCAGATGTGAATTGCAGTCTCAGCTGAAACCATGATTTTGGCCTGGTAAGGTCTTGAGCAGAGTGTCCAGATAAGAGTGTCCAGGTAAGCTAACTGGACTCCTGACTCCCAGAAACTGTGAGTTCATAAATTTGTGTTGCTTTAACCCACAGAGGTTATACGGATTTTGGTTAACAGAGGCAGTCAGCTGCTATAATGCATACCTAAAAATGTGGGGAGTACGTGGTTAGAACTGGTCAGTATAAAGAATATGGGAGAAATTTGGGGAGTGTGTAGAAGAAGCCTAGATTCCCTCAAACATAGTGTTAGAAGAAATATGGATGTTAAAGGCATTGATGGTGAGAGGTTAGAAGGAAATGAAGAATATGGTAAAGAAAGCCTAAATAGCCTTAGACAAGTTGTGAGTGGAAATTTGTACTTTAAAGTTGCTGATAAGGGCTCAGAAGGAAATAATGTGTTATTGGGAACTAAAGAAGGGAAATCCTTATTATGTAGAGTACTTAGAAAAATTGTATTCTGCAGCTATGTGGAAAGAACTCTTAAGCAATAAACTTAGATGTATCGCTAGGGACGGTATAGGCACAAACGCTGGAGATCCTGTTTGTTTCTTCTTGGTGCTTATAGTAAATGTGAGAGGGGGGAACAATTGAGGAAAAACTGGTTAAAAAGCAACAAAACAAAAAATAACAGAACAAAATAAACCCCTAAATGCTTGATGATAGATCATCTGCTTGAATTATCTATCCATGTGGCAAAAGATTATACAATTAAGATTTATTTTCAAAGTATGGCATTGAATAAAAGTTGAAGTTATGGCTATACGATCTTTTGTTAAAACCACAGGAAGATAAAAGATCAGTTACACAGGAGGATCTTTTAAGAGGTTAAGGGTATGCCTCACCAATCTTCTCAAACCAGAGCACCTCTAGGAAACTTAGGAGAGTGTCCCTTAGCTATCCAAGAGAGAGATTGAGAGAGAGAAAGAGAGAGAGAGAGATTTGTAGTTGTAGACTTTATGTAATGGAATGAAACCCAGTATAATTCACTGAAGATCTCTATGATTCTTGAGAAAATTAATCAACAGAAGAATTTCTGGTTAGATTTTAGAGGGAAAAAAAAGAGAGAATATGAAATGAAGAGGCTGTCATACACCCAAAATTCTGTTGTTAAGCAGGCTGATAAAACTATTCAACTGCTAACACTTTCTATTTATAATGACTCAGAACGTCAAATTAGGAACCCAGAGAGGGGAAGGAGCTGAAAGACATGAGGCTTATTCCCAGGCTTTAAAACCAGATCGGGGAAATCTGGTTGAATTTTGCCTGGCTGGATTTCAAAATTGCTTTGGTCCAAAGACTTCTTAACATATTTTCCTTCTTTTTTGAAATGAACTGCCTATAATTTTTATCCTATACTAATTCCACCACTATAGGTTGTGAGGCCACATAACTCCGGCATATTACTTTATTTCCAGGATGGATTATAACTTAGAACCTGATCAGGCATGATTCCGATCATGTAGACAATGAGATTTAGATGATGAATTTTTAGACTTGAGCCATTGTTTGAAGGGGATGAGATTCTTCAGAAGCTTAGGAAGGTACGAATGTGCTTTGGGATGGACATGAATCTTTGGGTGTCAGAGGACAGATTGTGTGTTTTTTTTTTTTTTAAGATTTTATTTATTTATTCATGAGAGACAGAGAGAGAGGCAGAGACACAGGCAGAGGGAGAAGCAGGCTCCCTGCAGGGTGCCCAGTGTGGGCTCTCCAGGATTATGCCCTGGGCCGAAGGCAGATGTTAAACCGCTGAGCCACCCAGGATCCCCATGGACAGACTGTGTTAAGGTGAATTTTAAGATGGCCTCTGAGATGTACACACATGTTTACTAGTTACTCAAACACTCAACTAGTTACTGCTGTGGATTGTTTTTTTCAGAAATAAGTAAGGTACCAAATAGGTTTTCTTCTAAACTATGTGGCAAATATATATATTATTATTTTTTTAAAAAAATCTAATTCCAGTATGGTTAATATACAATGTTATATTAGTTTCAGGTGTACAAAATAGTGGCTCAACAGTTCTGCATATTGCTCAGTGCTCATCCTGATAAGTGCACTCTTACCTCCTTCAGCTATTTCACCCACCTCCCCTCTGGTAACCATCACTTCGTTTTCTACAAGAGTCTGGGTTTTTGTTTTTGTTTATTTGTTTCTCGAGCATTTTCTGGGTTATTTACATGGATGTGAGTGTTATCTAGTTGTATCTGTGGAACAAGGTGAGTTTAAAGACCTTCTATTCTGCCATCTTCTTCAAAAGTTAAGAAATGTATTTCTTTAAAGTAGATTGTGGAATATAAAGTTGTTTTGAATAATAGAACTCCAAATAGCTGATACGAATGGACCACTGAGCTCCTAAATTAAATGTTATTTGCTTTCTTCTATATGGTTCCAAATTATCACATAAATTACCTCACTTCAAGACAATCATGAAAAGGTAATCATTCCCTCTGATTATTCTTCTGTCTGAATAATTTGCCTTATCTTCCATCAGTCAAAGGAATGGAAGGCCTTTATTTTTGTCATTAATGTCAAGGCTTTTTTTTTTTTTTTTCCTATTTTCTTTTTTGTTTTATGTAGTTCTTGGAATTCACTTTGAGCCCACAGTTACTTTAACTTAAAAATACCTAGTTTTTGAAAATATTTTTCTGCATCCTTAGATTCTATCTTAAACAATTTCATTGTATACCTTCATGTATTTATTAAGAGAAATAATTTTGATGTTTTATTTTAGATTATCTTTGGTACCTCTGAATTTTGGGGCTTTCATTGAAACACATATATACTCATTATTTCTCTTGTATTTGTAGTATTAGTAGTAGTACAAGGGCTCGCATGCAACAAAATTTGACCTTTCTAGGTACAGAGATATAGTCCATCTTATACATAAATGTAGAGCCAGCCAAAGAATAAGAGCTTATTTTGCTGAATTCAACCATCAAATCCATCACCAGATGAATTGGTGACCAGATTTTTTTTCTGCTGAGAGAGCTATCAGTAGAACAGACTATAAATTTAAATTTAACTTAATTAAAACCAGATGATCTTTATAAAAGCCCCCTGGACACTATTGGAAAGGGAAACAAGAAAGTAAGTACATAGACCTTCAACTGCCACATTATATACAATAGCTGATTTCAACTACTTAAATAACACATTTCAGATTGATTTAGGCTCCCTAAAATGTATACATGGGAACTTCACTTTAGCAAAGATATGTTTCTCAAAATTACAAGGTGACATTTATTTTTCAAATGAAACCCAGTTGAGGAGGGTTATCATCTCAAAGTAAACTTAATTTTTCCTTTGGTTTGAGTTCTCTCTGTGATGCTAAATTTGTTTAAACTTCTCTATAATGATGGTAACACTTGACTTCATTCTCTTTAATTGTGTGATCCTTTTTGTGGTACAAAGTTGATTTCTCTACCTCATGAAGGAGGTATGGGAAGTTTTTGATGTAGTGAAAATTTCAGTGTGGGAGAAAGAGATGGAGGAAGGGAGGGAGAAAAATTCTAAGATAATTTGATTATTAAATTTTTCTTCTTAACCAAGTTTATTAGCAAAATAGAACTAATCACTATTGATACTCTAAACTTATTCAGAATCTTACCAAGTGGACATTGTCTACATTTTAAAAATAAATCTATTTATTTGAGAGAGGGAGAGAGAGCGTACATGTACACATGAGCAGAGGGAGAGGCTGAGGGAGAAGGAGAGAGGAAGGATCTTAAGCAGACTCTCTGAGCATGGAGCCTGGTGTGGGACTCGATCTCATAACTCTGAGATCATGACCTGAACCAAAATCAAGAGTCAGATGCTTAACTGACTGAGCCACCTGTTTTTCTTGACATTTTCTGCACTTAAGGGTTTTACCTCCACATTTAATCAATCTTTGTTTATGGGTTTTACCTCCGCAATGAATAATCTTTGATTTAAACAAACTATTACCTTATTAATTATGCTTTTGGTGGATCTAATGTATACATATATGCACATGCATTGTGTTTATCATGTGGACTCTGACACAGCCCTAGAAATGTCAGCAGACCTCCTGGAGGCAGGAGGTGAGATTCATTTCAATTTTAAACTACATTAATTCTGAATGAAATCAAGCCTATTTTCACATTTATTATGGTAACATGGCCTGAGGAAAAAATTGCAGATTTTTAATAAGGGCATTTCCATTGGTTTCCTTCCATTCCCAAAACTCATAAATCAATTCCTGTCTGTCAGCCATTATAAATTTGTCAGTTCTTATGAGTAAGTATGACAGCTAAATACTATTTAAATCTATGAAGTTATATCTCTGTCAGTGAGCTAGACGCAATGTTGGCCTCAATGATGCCCTCTTTACCAAAATTGAATATATTCCAAATACTAGCAAAGTATGTATTTCTTTGAAAAATTTAACAAAAGGTAAAATTAAATTAAAAGTCACAATAAAGAAAGTGGGAAAAATGAGATATTTTGTCCAAAAGTATTTTTAAAGGATAGAAATATATATTGAACTATATTATAGAAACAAATGACTTTTGGTATCGTCTGAACTTAACACTTCAAATCCTTAACACCTTTGCATACACATGGTAAACATTAATTTTTGGGTAATAAAAATGTGATTTAATACCACATCTACAGCTTCATGCATATTCCAAAAGTCTCAACAGACTAATTAGAAGTATCACATTTTATGGAATGAGCATTCCTCCTTATTTTCTTGGCCTCTAACTACTGTGTAAAATTTAAATAAGGGATGTGTGTCTACAGCAGAGAGAAAGGTGGAGAAAATGCTAAATAGAACTGCAATTAGGCTAATAAGGTGAATGTTTTGGGTCTAATTTTTGCACCAACAAAAATTCTTTAGAAGGGTCACAGTGAAAAAGTGATGATAATCAGACAGGATATTTGAACATTACAGAGTTTATGACAGTATCCAAGGCATTCACTCCTTAGGCCAGCTGAATAGATGTTAAGAAACAGTCAATAGTACTAATTTGTGCCTATTATTTCTTACTGCCAGTCATGTAGCTCTATAATTGAAATGCTCAGTAACAGTTTTCTACCTAAATTTTAATGATGCCCTTTATAATTCTCTTTTTAATGCAGTTCCTGAACTTTAGAAAGGTTCCTCACTGCCAAATGTCAGTTCATTGTGAAGTGCTGCATTGGAAAACCTAGTGCTTAACAAAAAAAAAAAAAAAAAAAAAAGAAAAGAAAAAAAAAAAAAAGAAAAGAAAAGTAGTATTGTTCATTATCTGTTGAAAATCACATTATCCAGTCATGTGCTAAAATTGTTGATCATTCCAAATCTTACCACCAAAAAAAAGTAGAGAAAAGATTACTTAAAATCAAGTTTGTTTTCTAAAGAAACAATTGTCATATGCAAACTATCTGAAAAGAATATTTTTAAAGAAGTACTCCTAATTAACTTATTAAATGGCATGTGACTGCCATAAACAATTTTATAGTTAAGGAACTCTAAAGAATTATTATCACAGCAATTTACCTTTAAAATTTATCAGATAAAATTCACTGATTGTCACTTTTTACCCAATTCATACCTTCTGGGAAAGAATTTTCTCATGTATACTTTGGAATCAAAATATATTCCTTTGCCCATTCTGCTTCTCTGATGTACTGTGCAAAATCATGTGAAATTAGATTTACTGATATATACAAGTTACTAATTTAAATTTGGTAAAAGGAGTGCTTTAAGAGCTGAAGGAGACCATCAACGTTTTTGAGAGTAAATAAATTACTTACTTTCCTATTATTTTAAAACTAGGTGACAAATTAGCAGTTTTGTAACCTGGATTCTGCACTGAGCAAATAGAGTTTAAATTTGGTTGGAGAGACTGAATAATGTTCATCTTTTGGACATTTGAACACTTATTAAGATTCCCTAAAACTAGGAGATCAAAATTAAAAGCCAACCACAGTTTTATTTATCATTTCAGGGAGAAGGTTTATTATAATGTATTCTATTTATACCTATTTAACAGTTGTGTCTGCAGACTTATTGAACAAAGGTATATATGCCTTTTGGGATTCACAGCTTTGGAGAGATTAGGACTTTTAGATTTGCTTTTCTTGTGGAGCTCTGTCAGAAGTCATTTATGGGCAAATTATTCTGATTAGGAATAGATCGTTTCTCAGGACTGCCGTAAAATAAATCTAAATGTCTCAGCTGTGTTTCTGGTCCAGCAACACCCTCATTAAAGAAACACCACACAGTTGCTATGTTGGCAGCCCCAATTTTAAACACCAGTCTAGGCTGCATGCAAAAGAGAATAAATTGCCTTCTTATTCGTCTAACAGTCTGAAGTGCTTGTAATTTAGGATTGAGAGGCTCTCTGAGAACAATGTCCAGAAGCATGAACTACTTCTCCCGCAAGAGTATGATACCTGTGAAACAGATGTCATTAACTACAATCCTCAATTTTTCATGTTTGACAGGGAAAGCCAAATATTTTAGGGATTGTGTAACCATTCTTAATAGGTAGTAAGTGAAAATACTCCCAAGTTAAATTTCATTTCCCAGTTTCAGAGGACTTCATCATCCTTAGTAAAACTAATAAGTGTAATGTGAGAAGAAAAGGGGAAAAAAAAAAACCCTGATTTTGAATAGCTCAAGATATCGAAAAAATTAAGATTTCAGTGGGGCTTCAGTCATGTCGTAGATCAACTGCAGTGCTTTTTTTGCAGCGCTGATTTCAGAATGTAGGCCTCAATAGCTTGTGTTTTTAACCAAGACAATCCCTTAGGGTTTGAAAATATGAGAAACTGGCCGTGTCAGAATACAGACTGCTTAGAGGTAAATGTTCAGCATCAAATTCACCCTTATTTTTAAAATGTGGCTTTTGGGGTAGTTGTTGACCACTTACTATGCTATCTCCAGCTGTCACTTGTGCTGACTTTGAAAATGTGCAAAATTATGTATGTCTTAAAGCTAAGGAAAAATACCCGAAGTGAATGAAGTAATGCGTGTTACCATAAAATTCCATTTTGCAAACTGAGCAAATATTAATAGATTTTAATTACCTATGCACATACTGTGGATTCCCATAATAAAAGCAGAAAACGAACAAAATGCCTGTGCATGATACCATATGCGTTATATACATTTTGTATAAAGTAAATTGTATATAGTAAATTTATGTTAATAAATTGATCCCAATGACTTTACCCTCCTTTTCATACTGACCCACTCACTGGACTAGGACCTTTGAGAATACCTGCAACATTTTGATTCTTTGTTTAGAAGAGGAAGAAAATGTTTGGTTCAGCCCAGCAGACATTTAATGAGCATTTACTCTGTTGTAGTCACCATATGGGACCCTTAGATGCACAGTGAAGAAAACAGAGTTTCTAACTCTGATTTGCCTTATAGTCAAGAATAATTTACATAACTTATCTAGATTAGATTGCACGTTCAACTCTTAAGATTCTTTCCAGCTAAGAACAGTAACAACAAAAATCAAAACAACTAAACAAAAATCTTCAAAGGATGCACCAAATGTAAAATCTTTAACAGTTTCAACATGAACATTTTCTTTTCTTTCTCCCATCCTCTCTTCACTACAACTTTCTCACTACATAAATAAAATTACTTAGAATTTTTCCAGTTGAGAAGCGGAAGTAATGAAAATTAGGTAATTCATCTGGCCTTTTCAGAAGCTTTTAACAGGTGTGGGAGAAGGAACCCAGACCTCTGGCATTTTATTGAATGGAAGAATTGAAATTAGAAGACTGTGCCCTGAACCTGGCCTCAACACCTCCTATTTATGTAACTTATTTCTAGAAGCTGTATGACTTTGGAGAAGTCACTTAGATTTGTAGCACCTTAGCCAATTCACCTGTAAAGTGGCCTATGGTACTTTTCCTTCCTACTTTACAAGACTGAAATGATTAATAAATGAAATAATATACATGAGCAAACACAATTAGAGATCTGTTTTGTAATGAATAGATTTTAATGTAAAGTATCCCCCTTATATTAACTAGGTCATAAAGTAAGGAATACCAAAAAAATTTTAGTGGTCAACAAAAGGGCACCAAATAGAAGTTTTAATTTTAATAGATTTAGTGAACATGGTATTTTCACTAATATTTTTAGAAATCAATATTCTGGTTTTATAAAAGTTTTATAATCCCAACCAATTCTTAAAATGCCCTGATTTATACTTTGAAGATTAAAAATGTTGATGTTTTGATGATTTCTTCCAAAATTATTAGTCATTCTACAGTCTCACTGGCAATGCGCAGGCTCTAGCTTCTAGAAGTAAACCCTGCGAATGGAATGGTCTTTCATAGGAACTTCAGTGCCCAACTATTATTGATGTCATAGAACATGAAAATTGAAGCCAAAGAATTTAATCCCAAAATTGGAGAGCATATTTGAACGATTGGATTTAATTCAGTTGTCACTGTAGCTACTATTTGAAAAAGATTTATATCACCAAGTTAATATATAAATGAGAGTTGCTTGGAAGGTAAACAGAAGAGTAACGTTTACTAAAAATGTATTTCTTGTGGTTTTAGTGGTAACAAACTTCGTAAGGTCTGAGGCAGTACATTTTTGCTATATTATTAACTCAGCTGTGTAGACTTTTGGCTTATTCACATAATCGAATGTGATTAATTTAGAGTTACATTTATCATTCTCTTTAGATAGAAAACAGTATCTATCTATTTTGAAAGTCAAGATGCAGGTCCTAGATAGTTTCTGGATAGTTTTGAATGAAGCAGTGGGAGTTGCTGCATTTGCCTGTCCATGTGTCCCCCCAGAAGGCTTTACAAAACAGCCACAGACAAACTGCCCTCTGTGAATGAAAGAAATTTCACAGATATGAGAAACTTTGAAGATATGGGTCAAAGAGTCAACTGATGTTTGACTTACGAATCTAGTTGGGGAAATACCAAGGGAGTGAGTTCATGTGAAAACTCCTACCTTGAGCTTTTCTTTCAAGACATGTCAATGAGGGTTTTTTTTAGACAATGAATAAAAAGAAAAGGAAAGATCAGAAAAGGTCACATTTGCTTTGGATCTGGGATATCGTGCTTTTATCAGAAGGGAGGAATTCTGATAAAAATTAAAACAAAAAAACAAAAAACAAAAAAGATGATTTCTGGTTTGACAGCACAGCTCCTGCACTCCAGGTTGCAACGTCTGAGTAAGGGTGATTTGCTGACATGGAGAAATACTGGTCTGGACAGTTGGTTTGAGGGTGACCATGGCAGGTGTGGTAAAGGTGCAGCTGAATATTAATTGCCCACAGGACTGTATCCCACTTGTTCTCTTTCAGGTATAAGCTTTAAGCCACAAGATGACTTTCAAGGACTGTATCTCTCACCCTATATGTTCAAAGCCACTCAGTCATTTTGAAAATTCTGCAAGGTGGTGAATGTTGCTTCCTTTTCTCAGATGCCCAGAACTTCTAGTTAGATGTCCCCATCTATTCTTTAATTAACCTATTAGTGCTAATAAATGGCTCTAGTAGTAATGTTTCAAATACCTTCTTTTAATATGGGGGAGGGGATTTTTATCCATCTTTATACCTTGTAACACAAGAGTAAAATTTTTATCCATTTTATACCTTATAACACAGAGTAAGATGGAAAAAAATTTAGTAGTCATAAAGTCAGACTTGGAATGTTTGCTCCAGCATTAAAAAGCCCTGACATTTTCTGAAGATCATAATATCCAAGTTTCAGTTTCCTCTTCTGTAAAATGGGAATAAAAATGTCAAATGTATCTTAGGGGAGAGTACATATTAAATATAAGGGAATTTTGATTTTTCTGTACATTTGCTTGGCAACAAAAATTGTTCAATGTGTGTTTGCCCAATCTCTTCTTACAGGAGGAATTAGAGACCCTTCTGGTTTTATCTACCTAATTACTTTTTGCAAGTTTGCTTACTATCTCACGAGTAAAGAGAAACATCTTATGTCTCATTTTTCTCTGCTCTTTTTTAGCAACTTGAAAGTGAAGCGTTCAATCAGATTTTACTGTGAGTCTTTTTAAGGATGACAGTTTTGTGCCCTTATTTTCTCCTTCATTATATACTTGTTTTTTAGTAGAAACAAAATAAATTGTTTATTACATTATTTATTCTAATATATTTAGCATTAATTTGACAAAGTTTCCTAACACTGCTTAAAAAGTTAACAGCTGTAGGCAACAGAATTTCATCTCACATTTTCATTTTACAACATCACAGTATAGCATATGTGATCTCCCACGGTGTGGCAAACTTGTCAACAGTTCATCAAAGAGCAGATACATTCCTCATGATAGAGGAGAAACAATTAATCCTCAGAATGAAGCAACTATAATTTCACTGTGGTTTTTTTTTTTTTTTTTTTTTTTTCCAGTGAGCTTTAAGTGTTATTTTATTTTCTGATTAACCCAATGAGGGTAATTTGGAATTTGGGGTCTATTTTTCAAGTCATGTGAGTGAATTTTATAAAAGGGTCCATCTTTATACATTTGTTATAAGCTAAACATAACATTGAGTCTTCATACACACTAAATGAAAATTAGTGATGATGAGGAGAGGGCAGTGCCATCAATGGAAAAGACATGGGCTATAGAGTAACGAAAACTTTAAGTTCTTAATATCACTAGCTGTTACATTGTGGGAAAGCCATTTAACATCTCTAGGGCTCAGGTTCCTCGTCCAGAAAATGGATAGTGCTAGTAATACCCGTCTTATAAGGTTGGTTTAAGAATAAAATGAGATGAAGCTTTGAAACACTTTAGCACAGTATCTGGGACATTTTTAGCACTTGATAGTTATGTTTTGTTTTTATTATAATAATATAATAACCATATAACTTTTTATTGCCACAGAAACATATTTGGAATGGGATGGACTTTAATCTAGTTAAGTGTTCAGGTGATATTAAAGGCCCGATTTGTGCCATCTGCCTTTTTTGGTAGTAGTGAGATATTGACTCGCTCTCCATTGATAATACAGGATATTGGCACTCTGGGCTTTTGGTTGGAGGACAGGACTGAATTATCGGCTAGCCAACTTCTTTCGAAATCCAAGATGACAGAAAGTATCATCTATAAAGCATTCTTTTTATATAAGCAAACAAAACCTGATTCTGATCAAGCCTCCAGAGTTATTTTATATTGTAGATTTTTTATATGTACATAATATTTTAAAATATACAGCAACATATTAAGCTTGTTTATAGGTAATGAAATTTGTGGTGGTTTGGATTTTCTAAAGTCTATGGAAAGTGTAATCATATCTAAGATGGCAATAGGGGTACAGGGAATAGAAAAGTGAGCAGATTTAAGAGAAATTAGAGGAGTTGCTAGAGCACAGTGATGAGTTGCAGGCATTTGTAGAGACAGTAGCTAACCAGGTTTTCCTAGATTCATAGAAAGGATTACTACAAGTTTGATGGCTCCATAGAGCAAAAAGCAAATATGGGTACAAAGGGAGGTAGTTTGTCATAAGGACAATTGGTGACGTGTTAAAGTTGAAGTGCCTATAGGATGTCTGGAGTGAATGTGAATGGCTTAAATTTGGAGAATGGTTTAGGCTGAAGATATAGCTAGTATAAATCAGGCAAAAGGCAAATTAATTGAACAGTAAGACAGTTCTAAGACAACTATTTTGGCTTTTTTTTGATCTCACATAAAAGTATTGATTCTTCAGCAATTTGCTGAACTGTTGATAGGTAATACAACATTTTTTATTTTAAATATTTTTCCTCCTGAAAGGCTTTATTAATCCATTGTTTTCTGTTGTTGGGTATGTCTATACACCTTTTAGGGATGAAAAATAACGCTTAAGTTAAATTTGGTGAGCATACTTTAAAAACAATTTTTTCAGTTGGTTACCAAAAGGAAAAAAAATTAATTGCTTTACTGAAATGAAAATATTTTACTTTTTCTTTTTTCTTTTAAGACCAGGCTTTGTTTCTCTTGCCCTTCTCCTGTGGAGAAACAGCAGGGAGTAGATTTTTTTAATACAAGAATTCATTATCACCCTTGTATTACCTCCCTGTGGTTTCTGGAAAAATGCAATCCTGACTACAATCCCTGGCTGTGGTGTTTGTCTATGCATGTTTTGAAAATGATTGTAGCTATTTTATGTCATCAGGCCTCTAAATTGTACTCTTCAAAAAGTTGCTCAACTTATTTTCCTCATCTTTCACCTTGGTAAAAGAATTTTAAGTTCATGGTTTTTGTGGCCATCTTACACATTTTAGGTATCCACTTTATTTCCTCTTCAACTACAGAATTATTTCTACATTATGGAAAATATGATTGTACCACTTGTCCTCCCCCCACCATTCAACCAAAATCAAAGCTTTATTATGGTCTTAAATGTTAACGATTCATTACTGAGATGCATTTAGAAATGGAATTTGCTGAAATAGAAGAAAATCTATATGGAAAAGAAAAATAAGTTCCTACACTGGAGAATTTTGAGTTGAAGAAAACCTAATAAAAGGATTGTATGAAGTTATTTCCCAGTAAGAATGACAATTGGAATAGTTGGAAGTTCAGTAAGAGTAAACAAATCCTGGGATTAATGCCTCAAGCATGTAAAATAATTATTTCTGGTTACCATTTAGTTCATTTGAAAATCATTTACTTTTGATACAAACAAAGCTGGTATACCTTAATTGCAATATGGACATGGGTGAATAAGGATCGTTTTGAATGAGAATAAAAATGAATTGCGGATTGAAAAGAAGAGGACAATGGAGTAGAAGGATCCTAAGCCCACTTCATCCAACAAACACAACTAGACTGCTATAAAATCATCCTAAATACCCCAGAAATCTGATTACTGACAGAATGGACTCCACAAGTAAAGGGAAAGAAGAGCCCACATCAAAGCAGGGAGGGAGTGGGGAGATGTGGTTTAAGGGAGAAATGGATTGTGGGTGCTTTGGAGCAGAGAGGGTCATGGTTGTAGAGAAGAGTGTGCAAGGGGAGAGAGAAAGGAGCACACAGGAACCCAGAAGGAGAATGTTTCCCTAAATTCATTAGTTTGAAAAAAAAAAACAAAAAAAACGGGGAGGTGGGAGGGGACCTTAATGAATTTTATGAGTTTTGTAATCAACAGAGCTTAACCTCAGGAATTTGAAAGTTCAGTGGGCTTGGCTAGGATCGAGCCCCGAGGGTACTGCACTGCTTCTGGGGGTAAGGTATGCAACAACCTGGGAACAGACAGTGTGCAAACAATGATCTGAAGAGTGCCTGGGGCACATAGTGGATACTGGGAAGATTATTTGCTCTTGGAGTGCTTTCCTGAAAGGCAGCATTCATGGAGACAGCTTTCCTGGAACAAAGGAGTTGGCTGGTGCCATTTGACCCCCCATCCCTCAGCATAAACACTTGAATGAAGCAGCACAGCACCTCAGCATCCTCAATGGCTGCCTAAATTGCATACAACAAGCCCAATTCTCCTGTGCTCTGGTGGGACTGCCCTTCTTAGTCACTTGCCTCAGTCCCAGTGCAGTTGGCTCCTGCCCCAGAAGACCAGCACAAACCCTACCCACATTATATCTCCTAATACATATGCAGGGCCTCAGTTCTGGTAGAGGTGGTGGCAGTTACTTCACAAGCAAACCAGAGCACAGCTAGTTAAAACTCACCACATTCAGGTCAGGGACCAAACACTGACCACAGCAAGCCAGGAAAGCCTCTGCAGATGACTGGCCTGAAGGATAGAGCAGCCAAACACAACAGCAAAGTGTACACAGCATATACTTGAAACACTCCCTAAAGTGTAGTGCCAGGCCCTGGGCACTACATGACCTCTTCTTCATAAGGACATTAGTTTCATAAGCAGGAGACAGAACTGGCTTTTCTAACACGGAGAAGGCCAAGACTTAGACAAAATGCAAAGAAGGAGGAATTTTTCCCAAATAAAGGAAGATAAGGCCATGGCCAGAGATCTAAACAAAATAGATATAAGTAGCATGCCTGATGGAGAATTTAATGCAACAGTCATAGTAATACTCACTGGCCTTGAGAAAAGAATGGAAGACTTCAGGGAGATCCTTACCACAGAGATAAAAGTTAAAAAAGATTCAATCAGAGATGAAGAGTACAATAAATGAGATTGGAAACAGTCTTGATGCAATGAACAACAGACTGGAAGAAGCATAGGAATGAATTAGTGACCTAGAAGATGAAGTAAAGAAAAGTAATGAAGCTGAACAAAAAGAACAAACTATGCAACACAAGAATAGAGTTAGGGAACTCCATGATTTCTGCAAATGTAATAACATTCATATTATACAAGTCCCGGAAGAAAGAGAAAAGCAGGAAGTAAATATATTCAAAGAAATATATAGCTGAAAACTTCCCTAATCTGGAAAGGAAACACATCCAGATGAAGGAGGTGCAGAAAATCAACAAAAGCAGGGGGGTCCCTGGGTGGCTCAGAGGGAGCGCCTGCCTTTGGCACAGGCACCTGCCTTTGGCACAGGCGTGCCTTTGGCACAGGCATGATCCTGGAGTCCTGAGATCAAGTGTGCCTCTGTTTTCTCTCTCTCTCTGTCTCTCTCTCTCTCTCATGAATAAACAAATAAAATATTTTAAAAAATCAACAAAAGCAGACCAAGACCAAGACTTATTGTAATTTACAAAATACAGTGATAAAGAAAAAAAATCTTAAAAGCAGTAAAAGAGGTCCTTAACTTGCAAGGGAAAACCCATAAAGCTAGCTGGAGACTTCTCAACAGAAATTTGGCAAGCCAGAGCGGGGTGACCTATTCAATGTGCTGAATGTACATAATCTGTAGCCAAGAATACTCTATCCAGCAAGGCTATCATTCAGAATAGAAGTAGAGATACTGAGTCTCCTAGAGAAACAAAAGCTAAAGGAGTTTGTGATCCCTCAATGACATCTGCAAGAAATATTAAAGGGGACTCTGTGACTGGAAGTAGAGACTAAAAGTGACAAAGACAAGGAAGGATCAGATAATATTTCCAGAAACAACAACAAGACAAGTAATAAAATGACAATAAATCAATAGCTGCTTTGAATGTAAATAAACTAGTGAATCTAACCAAACGAGGGCATCAGAATGGATAAGACAAGATCCGTATATATGCTGCCTATAAGGGACACATTTTGGATCTAAAGACACCTGAAGACTGAAAATGAGGGGAAGGAGAAACATTTACCAAACAAATGGATGTGAAAGGAAAGCCAGAGCAGCAATACTTATATTGGACAAACCAGAATTTAAAACAAAGATTGTAACAAGAACAAAGAAGGGCACTATATAATCACATGGGGGACAATCCAACAAGAAGATACAGTAATTGTAAATATTATATTCCTAACATGTAAGCACCCAAATTCATAAAACAGTTAATAAACGTAAAGGAATAACTGATTATAATACAATAAAAGCAGGAGATTTAACACTTGACTTACATCAGTGGACAGATTATCTAAACAGAAAATCAGCAAGGAAACAATGGCTTTAAATACCACACTGGATCTGATGGACTCAGCTGATATATTCAGAACATTCCATCCTAAAACAGCAGAATGCACTTTTTTTTTTTCAAATGAACGTGAAACACTCTCTAAAATAGACCACATGTTAAGTCACAAAACAGGCTTCAACAAATACAAAAAGATTGAAATCATACCATACATCTTTTCTGACAACAATGCAATGAAGTAGAAGTTAACTATAAGAAAAAATCCAGAAAGACCGCAAATACATGGAGGTTAAACAACATTCTACTAAAAATTGAATGGGTCAATCAAGAAATCAAAAAAGAAATTTGAAAAGTGGAAACAAATGAAAATGAAAACACCGTGGTCCAGAACCTTTGGTGTGCACTATAGAGAGAACTTTATAGCAATACAGTCCTCTCTCAAGAAGCAAGAAAAATCTCAAACATCCTAACCTTATGTCTCTAATACTTTTAGAGAAAGAAAAATAAATGAAGCCTAAAACCAACAGAAGGAAGGACATGATAACGATTAGAGCAGAAATAAATAGCACAGAAACTAAAAAACAAAACCAACAAAAAACCACAATAGAACAAATTAATGAAACCAGGAGCTGGTTCTTCAAAAAAAAATTAATAAAATTGATAAACCTCTAGCCCAACTTAGCGAAAAGAGAAAGTTCCCAAATAAAATGACAAATGAGAGAGAGAAATAGCAACCAGCAGCACAGAAAGACAATCAATTTTAAGAGAATATTATGAAAAACTATATGACAACAAATTGGACAAGTGGCAGGAATGGATAAATTCCTAGAAACCAAAACTAGAGCAGAAAGAAATAGAAAACTTGAACAGACCAAAGACCTGCAAAGAAATTGAATCTGTAATCAAAAAAGTCTCAAGAAACCAAAATGTCCAGGACCAGATGACTTCACAGGCAAATTCTACCAAATATTTTTCTATCTGTCATTTTAAAAAAGATATATTCACTTATTTTTAGGGAGAGAGAGAGAGATACAGAGAAAGACAGAGGCAGGGAACACTCAAGTAGGGGTAGAGGGCAAAGGGAGAGGAAGAGAATCATAAGCTGACTCCCTGGTGAGCATGGAGCCCAACCTAGGGCTTGATCTCATGACCCTGAGATCAGGACCTGAGCTTAAATCAAGAGTAGGATGCTTAAGTGGTGGAGTTACCCAGGTACCCCTCTACCAAACTTTTTAAAAAAGAGTTAATACCTATTATTTTCAAACTATTCCAAAAAATAGAAAAGGAAGGAAAAATTCCAAATTCATTCTATGAGGTCAGCCTTACCCTGATACCAAAACCAGATAAAACATCACGAAGAAAGAGAAATGCAGGCCAATATTTCTGATGGACACAGATGCAAAATTTCTCAGATCATTTCAATTTCTGCAGAAAAAGCATTTGACAAAGTACAACATTCATTCATGATAAAAAAAAAAAAAAACGCTCAACAAAGTAGGTTTAGAGGGAATATACCGAAATATAATAAAGGCCATATATGAAAAACTGAAAGCAAATATTTTCAGTGGGGAAAAACTTAAAGCTTTTCTCTATGATCAGGAATAAGGCAGGGATGTCCACTCTTACTATTGTTATTTAACATAGTTCTGGAAGTCCTAGCCACAGCAAATAGACAACAAAAAGAAGTAAAAGGCGTCCAGATCAGGCAGGAAGAAGTAAAATTGACTATTTGCAGATAACATGATACTAAGTGCAGAAAACCTGAAAAACTCCACCAAAAAACTGCTAGATCTGATAAATTCAGTAAATTCACAGGCTGTGAAATCAAGGTATAGAAATCTCTTGTATTACTATATATCAATAATGAAGCAGCAGAAAGAGAAATTAAGGAATTAATCAGTCTCTTTTACATTTGTGCCCAAACCAGTAAGATATCGAGGAATAATCCTAGTCAAAGTGGTTAAATACATGTATTCTGAAAACTGTAAGACACTGATATAAGAAATTAAAGGTGACACAAACAAATGTAAAGACATGCTCATGGATTGGAAGAACAAATATTGTTAAAATGTGTATACTACACAAGAAAATACACAGATTTAATGCAATCCCTATCAAAATACCACCAGCATTTTCCACAGAGATAGAACAAACAGCCCTCAAATATGTATGCAATCACAAAAGACCTCAGATAGCCAGAGCAACCTTGAAAAATAAAGCAAAGCTGGAGATAACACAATTCCAGACTTCAAGTTACATCACAAAGCCATAGTAATCAAAATAATCCTGGCACAAAAATAAACACATAGATCAGTAGAACAGAATGGAAAACCCAGAAATGAACCCCCAACTATATTGTCAATTAATCTTTGTCAAGGCAGGAAAGAGTATCCAATGGGGGGAAAAAGTCTCTTCAACAAATGGTATTGGGAAAACTGAACAGCAACATGAAAAAAGAAGGAAACTGGATCACTTTCTTGACCATCCACTAAAAAAAAATTCAAAATGGGTTAAAGACCTAAATGTGAGACTGAAACCATAAATATCCTAGAAGAGAACACAGGCAGTAACTTCTTTGACATTGGCTGTAGCAAGTTCTTTCTAGATATGTCTCCTGAGGCAAGGGAAATAAAAAGAAAGATAAATTATTGGGATTTCATCAAAATAAAAAGCTTTTGCAGAGTGAAGGAAATAATCAACAAAACTAAAAGGGAATCTACAGGATGGGAGAAGGTATTTGAAAATGACATATCTGATAAAGGGTTAGAATCCGAACTGCATAAGGACTTATAAAACTCAACGCCCAAAAAACAAATAATCCAAATAAAAATGCACAGAGGACACGAAAATAAATTTTTCCAAAGATCCATATGGCCAACAAACACATGAAAAGATGCTTATCACTAATTATTTGGTAAATGAGAATCAAAACTACAATGAGCTATCGCCTCACATCTGTCGGAATAGCTAAAATCAACAACACAAGAAACAGCAGATGTTGGCAAGGATGTGGACAAAGAGGCACCCTCCTGCACTGTTGGTGGGAATGCAAACTGGTGCAGCCACTTTAGGTTCCTCAAAATTTAAGAATAAAACTACCCTACAATTCCACAATTGCACTACTAGGTGTTTATCCAAAGAATACAAATATACTAATTGAAAGGGATACATTCCCCTGCCCCCCAAGTTTATAGCAGTATTACCTACCAAAGCCAAATTATGGAAACAGCCCAAGTGTCCAATGACCAATGACTGGATAAAGAGGATGGTATGTATATACAATGGAAAAGTAAACAAATAATCGAATGTTGCCATTTGCAGTGACATGGAAGGAGCCTAGAGCATATTATGCTAAATGAAATAAGTCCATCAGAGAAAGACACATACCATATGATTTTACTCATATATGTAATTTAAGAAATAAATGAGCAAAGGGGAAAAAAGAGAGGGGCAAACGAGCAATAGACTCTTATCTATAGAGAACAAACTGATGATCACTAGAGGAGAGGGGGGTGGGAAGTTGGGTTGGACAGATGGGGATTAAAGGGTGCACTTTTTGGGATAAGCGCTGTGTATCATATTGAATAGTTGAATCACTATTTTTCACTTGGAACTATTACACTGTTAACTAACTGGAACTTTAAAAAAAAGTGAATCAGTGGATTTGCTTGGCAGTTTCTCCTTTCATTATGTAAAAATTTTTAAAAGAAAAATGATTGAAGGGAAAACTTAGTCCATGTTTACAAGTGTAAAATTTCCAATTAGTTAAATGGCTGATACTTTGATGTCTTCTGAATAGTGTAGAATTTTTTCTTCAAATACAGTTGTGGCATCTGTAGTATTCCTGATATATTTTACTTTGACATTGGACGTTAAGGATGGTTGGAAAACAAAGAAGGTGGAATGGAATAACAGAAGTAGTACCTTTGAAGAACCTAGGGCTGTTAACACCTGAGTAAGCTTACAAAAAGAAAGGAAGGAAGTAAGAAGAGAGGAAGGGAGTAGAAATGCTCTAGAGTATTTGAACACCACATAGAACTGTCATGTTGCTAAAGGCAGAAATTTTGATAGAAATTTACTTTACCTTCTTTATTTAGTGCATTTTTAAGGGTGAAATAAGGTAATTAAAATGTCTGGATTTAATTTTGTACTCCATGAAAGACCAACCCAATGATATGAAAGTGCCGGGAAACTTAGAAGGAATTTTGGAAATAGATGCATACTTTTTGTTTCAGAAAAGTAAATTCTGGCCAGGCAAAAAATATAGGTAAGGTCCAATAACATGGAAATGGAAGGCCACAGTAATTCTAAAACTAAATCTCTTTAGTTAGGAATCTCAAATTTTGAGATCTTTGGAATTAAGATTAAATACACCAATATAGTAACATAGGATATTTAAGAACTTAACAAAAAATGAATACATAATTTTCAATTTTTCATGCTTTTGAGTATCAAAGTTTAGGCAAAACAGGCAATTCCATTAAGAAAATATATCTTTCCATAGCATTTCTTATATTCATATGTTTTGACTTAGCACATTCATCATTATTGAAAATACATTTTATACCCTAGGATAGCTAGCAAATTTATCACATTTGTAAGCTTTATATTCTTTGTAGCAAGTATTTTATTTCTGACAGTATAAAAACAATTACTATGGGCATCATTGTCTGGGCTTCTCAGACCAAAAACACCATATTCAGTTATCCTTCTCATTTTAGCTCAATTCCACTTTCCAAAATAAATGATGTGATATTCATAATGGGCAAAACTATCAAGATTGGCACAGTAAATGAGCCTACAATTCAGATGCAACTCAAATATTAATCATTAAAATATGGCCTTATGTATTACAGACCCAGAGAATAATAATTTTTTTAACCATATCACTACAAACAGAAATTCCAAACTACCTGAGATACCTAGTTTCCAAAAGTGATCCCCAATGAACTGTATCTCCCAGTGTGCCCTCCTGTAGGTAGCCCTCCTCTCTGAATCTGAGGTGTTGTATGATTTCCATTAGCTGGAATATGGAAGTAATAGCCATGTCTCTAAGAGGATGGGCAGCATCCATGTCTGCTCCTGGAACACCCACTTTCATAAGCCACCATGAAAGAAATCTCATTACGCTTCTAAAGAGATCATACGGAGTAGCTGCCATAGAAATCTTGGGATAATTAAGGAATGTACCAGAGGTCGTTGGTTGTTTCTAAATGCCCTGGGAGATTGGAGGAAAATAATTATAAGTTTAGTACTTGAAATTCTCAACTCAAGGAAGAGACTAGAAAACATTTACAACTGCTCCAAATACTACCTTTATGTCCTGTAGCTTCACGGTAAGATTTCTGAAAACCAAACTATGACCAATAATCTAGATACTGCTTTTTAATATCAGGAGAATCTTAATATTATGCACAATGGTCACCAAACAAATACTGAGTGAATAAATTAATTCTTGGCAAGAAAGGCATGGATAAAAACAAATATGGTAAAGGAGAAGCACTGTTTATAAATATGCTCCGACTTCATTATAAGAAAAAAGGAGAAGGAGAAAACATATGGTTCCTTTCTTATATGACTTTAGAAATTATACTTTTGACTCCTTTGATTTGAAGAGACTTATGGAAAACATATCTTTATGTATAACAATAACTTTGGTCTTACTTTTTGGTTTCTTACCTGTTTTAATTAAATAGTAACTTTAAATATATTTGGGGGGGTGTTTATTTCAAATTCAAATGATTAGGGTTTTAAATTCTGCCTCTAGTCCTGATATTCCAGTTTTGTTTTGGAAAAAGAGGAAAAACTCATTTTGGAATCCCTTTCTGATTTCTTATTTGAAAATAATTCCTCAACTAATATTTTTTATGATTATTTTAAAATAACAAGCAGCTGGCATTCGTGACCCGACATGAAAAGCATGACAGTTGAGCTTTTATCCACACTTATACAATAATCTTGATGGAAAGATTGGATTTCTGTTTTTATGAACTTTTCCTCAAGAGACAGACACTTGGCTGTTTACTTCCACTTCCACTTCTGGGGGTCTCGTTGTTGTTTCTAGGTGACATATATGACCTGTTCAGCTTAAATTCACCAAACTTTTAGAATGCAATTTAGTATCTGCTGAAGCCTTAAGGTAATCATACATGCAAGACGATATTTCATAGTGGAGTATTCCCCATACTCTTATGTTTTATGAAGAGTAATCTTCATAGGGGTAGTTGCACTCGATTCTCTAAATTGTTTTTAAATTTCCTTGTGGCTGACTTAAGTCAATAGAGCAATGTAGTGCACCTTTTGAAAAATCTCCTGTCTCACTTCTCAATACTCCCCATTTTTTTTTTTTCATTTTAAGCAAGAGGACTCACCGTCATATACTGTATAGTTATCTGTGATCTATTGGTCCAGCTCTGCTGGATTAATGCCAGATTTCAACACTTAGCTCCCCACTGGCAAACTACTTTCCCACCAGTGGTTAAAAAATGATCACTTTTACGCTTAAGCACACACATTGACATCTCCCGTCTTGAATTCCTCTGAAAAAGAAGAAAAATAGCTGGAGAAGTCTACCCTAGCAGCCCCCTCTGGCAGGGATTCGAAAGTAAAAGAGCATTTTCAATTTCAGTCAAAACCAACTGGTTCAGAAAAGTTCAGGTACTTCAGAAGTTAACACAGGGCTCCCTTTGGTCCCATCAGGATTGATACTCCTATCTGCTCAGTTTGCTTTTACTCACTTCAGCTGTTTTGTTATTACTTATAGAAAATGTTGCCTCAGCTGGAAAGCAGAATCATATCAGAAACCATTTTTAGAGGGGTTTAATGATGATATTTCTGTGGGACAAAAGGAAAAGAGTGTCCCCTCAGGATTTCTTTAAAATCCATAAAGCTAGGTTTTGAAAAGAACATGATTGGAATGCAGCAAGTAACCAATCCTTAACAATTCCTCTTCATTGAATTGCTTCCTGGTTGTTCTTTAAATGGCAACCCTTCATAGTATGGGGCATCTTTACTTACTGGAAAAAAATGGCAGCCTTCTCATGACATAAAACTATTAGTTTCACACAAAGAATTGAAATAATTTCCCCCCTTTCCTCTTTTAGGATGAAGTTTTAAGCTTTGGTCAAGAGATTTTTTATTTTCTCCTCAGGGGTAAATGGGATAAGAAATCCTGCAATTAAAAAAAAAAGTGCCAATTGAATTTTTTTTAAAGTCAATAGTTTATTTTATTGCCTTTAAAATTTTTGTGCTTTTTGTGATTTTTTAAGCAATGGAATTGTTAGATTGCTGTAGGTTTTTCTGAGTTATCAACATACAACAAACATTAAAAAACGACAGTGTTTTGTGAGGCTTTAAGAGAAAATCCAGAAGTTTTCTTAGATATTTATGAAGGATATCTATATAGGTTGGTGCTTACAAAAAAAAATCACAGTAAAATCAGAAAGGGTAGAACAAAACAAGAAGGAGACAAGAGTAGAAAAATGGTGTTGAGTCAAGTGTTGCCCTATATGGCGCAAACTATCAATGCAAAAAGCATTTACAGAAGGACCTTGTGGACTCACAAAGATAGAGGTACTTCAAGAAACAAGTGCCAAAGTAGTCACTGGAAGAAATAAAGAGCTAGGTTTCATTTTTTTTTTTTTTTAGAGGCCATATCTTAACTTTATTTTGAACTCTTTACAGTAAAGAAATGGACATTTTTATAAAGGCAATGTATAAGCAAACAATCCTGGAGGTCCTAAATCTAAATTAAAAGAGATGAACACATTTAAAGGAACTATGGAAAGAAAAGAAAGAGAGTCTAGGAGGAATGAGAAAAAGGAAACGTATAAAAAATATTGTCTTTACAAGACAAAGGAGATACCATTTAGAAGGAAGTCATAAACAGTTACAGCTGTTGTGCAAAGATCAGAGTGGTAACTATTGGGTGGCTAGAGAAATATGGGGACTGAAATGCATCAGTGAACGTGACAAGGAGGTTTTTGTTGATCTTACAGGAATTTCAGGGGAGAGACTGATGGAAGTTCGAAGAGAAAAAGGACAAATCAGGAACAATAATTAAATAATGTTATTTAAGAATTTTAACTGAGGAAGGAGGAACGATTACTAGGATAGCAATTAGAAGTAATGATAGCAGAGGAGTGTGTTTGAGTGTGTTTTGATATAAAATGCTTTATATTAAAGATACTTCTTATCTGAATTACAAAGAAATGAGAAAGAAGTAGAAGCTGAGACAGTACCACTTCAGATGCTAGTGAGAAGGTATTAAGAAATTATGTTCCTAAAAATTAATAGAAAAATAATAAAGCACTATAGGGGAGAAGTGAGTTTTAGAGTGAAGGAGTTTGCTTTTCACTCTGAGATCACAGGGATATATTTAAAAAAAAGTAGAAAAATGATGAGGATGTGTGTGTGAACACATATGAAATATTTTATTGTATCTTTGGTTTTTTTTTTTTTTTACTTTTCAAGTTTTATTGGTAAAAAAAATCAAGTATACAGAAACAGTCAAAAGTTTGTATAGTGAACACCCTTATACTGACCTACAGTAAAATTGTTTGTCTCTTTCTCATTTCTTTCCTTTTATCTTTCTAAAGCTGAAAAGTTTCAAAGCAACCTGAAATATAATGACATTTCATAATTCAGCATTCATCTTCTGAAGGTTATTCATCACAAATTAATAAATTTAAGATCATTCTCTAATATTTAGGATTCAATTTGGAATGATTTTGATCAGGTTAATGGAGAATGCAAGTGAAAGTGGAAAAAAAGAGGTTGGAGTTTGACCAGAGATCAGGAAGTTGGAATGTTACTTACAGACTCACAGCTAGAAGACACGAGGACTAATAAGTGAAGATTAGAACAAAATTGCAGTTTTACAGTTTAAACATTCAGAAAACTATGACTGTTTGGTACCGGAAGAAAGTAGACAAATCTCTGTTATCTGAGTTTTGACTGCCGAAAATTCTTCACCACTTTCCTTATTCCATACTTCTATCCCTGCCATTGTTCTTGAACTTTTCTTTTTTTTTTTTAAGATTTTATTTATTTATTCATGAGAGACACACAGAGAGAGGCAGAGGCATAGACAGAGGGAGAAACAGTCTCCTCCAGGGGAGCTTAATGTGGGACTTGACCCTGGGACCTTGGGGTTAACGCCCTGAGACAAAGGCAGATGCTCAACACTGAGCCACCCAGGCGTCCCTGTTCTTGAACTTTTCATATCATATATTATTTTAGGTTAAATGAGTTGATGGTCTCTGTTAAAGAATGAAAATAGTACTGCAATAATTACTCTGTCATTAGTATTGTCAGTCAGTAAACACTACTTGTATCTTACCAATGCTTGGCCTAAATAAATAGCTCTGTAATGTTGAATCTCTGAAGCCTGTGGTATTCTATTTATAGCTCTTTTTGTAAATGAGATCTCCAATGGTGTCTTTAAGATACACTGAGTTTTAACTGCTTTCATTGTGTGGAGGATTGGCCCTTTGCTCTCCTGACCTTTCATTTATAAATAACTAAAATGACCAATGTCCTATATCCAATAATTTGTAGTATAAACATATACAACTCTCTTATTTCTTAATAATTGCCTGTTATTAAGTGTTATTGTTTTTACTAAGAAGAATACCAGTATCTGTTTCTGGAGATTTCCTTGTCATGAATGGGATAAGTTATGGCATACTCAGGGTTTACTCATTCCCAAACACATTGCTTCTTATACCAAACACAGGAGAGAAAGTGAGAGAGACAGAGAGCGAGACAAAGACCTCGACTGCCTGGTTATTCCACAGTTTTTACACTTCATGTGCAAAAACCAACGTTTTTGGGAGAAAGTCTTAGAAAACTAGGGGAAAATTACATTTGTAGTAATTCTACAAAGTAAAAGAGAAGTATGCAGATATAAAAATGTGCAGATATAAAAAGGAAAAATATTTTAATAATATTTCACATTGTCATTGTGAAGTTGACATGAGTTGATAATATAAGCCATTTAGAATAATACGGGCACAGGTAAGCATGCAATATAAATGTTATGTGATATAATTGTTTTCAGTACTTAATTACTCGCACATACCATTCATCTAGAAAATATTTTCCTTTTCTTTTTTTTTTTTTTTTTGGATTTGGCAAAAAATGAAGTCACACATATGTACACACAGCCAAAATTAAATTTTAAAATATTTCTGCAGATTATTTGGCCCTCTTAGATTTTTCTCCTGTCCATCATGAGGATAGAAAGAACAGAGTAGAGACACAAAAAAGGCCTCAAAAAAAGCACAAGTCCAGATGTGAGCATTTTTTTTCTCTAATTGGTACTAAATGGAAGAAAAAAACTGCCCCAAATACTTTTATATTACTTTTTAAAGAGTACATTACCATTTTTATTAGAAAATGCAATAGTTATACCATTTAAGCAATTTTTATTGTTTTCCTGTCACGGAAGCCTTAAGGGTAGTCAAATTTCAGATAACATCCACTATAGAATCTGATAGGAATGCTGCACCTTGGGTGAATTATAATACTATTTAAGACACGTTTGAAGAAAATGAACTAAATAATACTTTTATAGTAACTGTTGAGTATTTTGGAATATATATACATATATTTATGTTCGCATGTATGCACATTGACACATCAGAAAAAAAATATATTGTGTCATACCAAATTTATTTTATTCTTCAGTCTTGTATGTTGGTCATTCATATTTCTTTATGTAAAATAACAAACATATTCAATTAACCAACATTAATAGGTTTCTGCTATTCTAAATTCTAAATATAAATTTATTTTATATAAAACAACTCAGAAGCATAGGGACTTCCAAAAATTCGATGTGGTATTATGATTTTTTCCCTGTCCTTTTGAAAGTGAAACACAAACATCATATATTAGACTATAAAGATGAAAAATAATAATAGTAGGTGGCAAAGATTGAATTTGGAAGAACTGCATTCCCTGTGGAAGTTGCAAATTTGCCTCCAATATGAGAAAAGTGATTGTTAAAACAAAATACTTCCCGTACTTTCTAAAATACATCAGTTCTATTAGAAGTCTCTTATAAAATATCTTTATATGGTAATCAGTTTATTAGGCTTTCAAAGTTGAAACTTGAAATTCAGCCTTGTGTGATTAGGATTTCCTGAACACAGGTTTTCTCTGACTACAATCCTGTAAGCCTGGGAAATAACTGGGCTCCTGGTAGCAATGGACAGATTTTTAGTATCAAATATGTCAACATTTTATGAAGTTAGTTAAACATAGAGATGTCCCTTCTGTGATTTTCTAAATTATGCTCTTGTTTTACTTAATTTTTTAAACAAAACATATGCAAGCTCCAATAAAACAAAATCTGATTATTATTCATTAAATACCTGCAATCTGTCACAACCTTAAGGCTGTTGTATTTCATTTCTCAGTCTATTATGATACAGTGAATCTGATTATCAGTATGAATCAGATTATCACCCAGGAAGGAAAGTTAAACAAAAATACCACTTATCTCAGTGCTGAAGTTAATGTGAAGTTTGTCAGTTAATGATGGACAACATTCTAAATATCATCAAAAAATATATAAATGTTGAAGGTACACTTAAAAAAAAAAAGATTTTATGTATTTGAGAGAGAAAGAGCATGCATGGAGAGAGGCAGAGTGGGTTGGAGAGGGAAAGGGAGAGAATCTCAAGAAGTTTCCAGGCTGAGCTTGGAGCCCAGTGCAGGGCTTGATCCCACGGCCCTGAGATCATGACCTGAGCTTAAACCAAGAGTCAGGTGCTTAACTGAATGAACCCTCCAGGCACTCCATTGAAGGTACACTTTTGATACTTCTGCAGACTTAGAATTATGAAGTATTCCTTAAATGCCCTCGTTCTGTGATTAGAAAATATTTTTGTCAATACTCAACCAATGAGTTTCTTTTATTTACAAAGCAATGAAAATACAATTAGAAGAACAAAACCATGCAGTGTTGACCAACCCTAGTCACTCAAGAGTTAAGAAAAATAAGATTTACGCAAATGGGGAGAACTTACATTTTCAGAGGGGGGACTTGAACTCTATCCAGCTCTATAGAGAGGCAAGCTATAGCTATGTCTGACATTTGCGTTCCAAGATTTCTTCATGCCTAAACCAATGCTGAGACCTGTCTTGATGAAAGCTAGTTCATTTTGTAAATGCTGAAGAATGAGTTAAGGAGCAATCATTCTGGTTACCAGAAGAGTTTGTTAGGGGCCAAAAGAGTCAAATAGGTCAAAAAAGTAAAAAAAGGTCAAACTATAACAAAGAAAATGTCTTTTATTGGCTCTGGTAGTTTGATTGTAATGTGAGATTTTTCACTTAGTAACTTTATATTTTAATAGCTTTCAGAATAGTACTTGGCATTTATGTTTACCTTTTTAATTTCTTTAGAATGTATTTAATTCCAAAATGTAATAAATAGCTATGTACACATTTATTCAGTCTATTAAATATTTAATATATGTGCATTGCTTTTATCAGAATAGATACTATAGAGTCTGCTCTTTGCATCATTAGCTTCGAATCAAAGCCTTGTTAGAGTGGGTCTGATGTGCACAAGTAGGCTCCTTCTTGAACTTCAGCCTTAGGAGAGCCCCAGAAATTTGGTTTCTCAAATCTGCTTTGGAAATTTATTATTTATTGCAAGGGCTATGTTGCTATAGCAAAGATAACCCAAAGTACAGTTGCTTAGAGGATAGGGAAGTGCGTTATTTTTCATATGGTCGTCCCAAGATGCATGGCCAAACTGCAGGGTGGCTGTGCTCTGCATGCTCATTCTGGGCCCAGGCCTTTCCATTTCCTTGCTTGGGAATCTACAGGGTTGTAGCCTCGTCTTTATATTCAGAGCTTGATTGCAAACACATCATTATTTTAATGTACAGAAAGAGGAAAGGAGAACACTAGGAAAGAAGGGGAACTATCTTTAATATTGAAGTTGACTCCAAAGTTAACAGTTAATCTTAGCATCTATTTTCAGAAGAGATCTTTTAGGAGGCTCTTTCAGAGAAGGCTGAGAAATATCTCTAGCTTGGCAGCAATGTACTACTCTGTTACAACTCTATTATTGTGGTAGAAGAGAGGACCTGCCTAGCCCTGACATGGGAGACTCCTGTCTCCAGGAATTCCCTAAACTTCCTAAATGACTGCATAGTTGCATGCACGTTTGAACAGCATTTTAAATTCTTAAAGTAATCTATATAAATTAAAATTCTATAGTAGAAAGTCAATTAACTGTAAAACTTAAACTGTATTTTAGAAAACATCTTAATGACATTTTCACATGACAACTGATTTACAGCTATCATTAAATTCTGCATGACAGATTTGAAAAATATGACTATAAATGTATTTGATAAAAAATGTGGGGGCTTTTTTGGATCCTCAGGGTCCTAGTTTGTCTTTTAATACTATCAATGAGTGTACTCCCATTTACTCATTTGTTCTTCTAACAAATAGTTATTGAATGCCTATCTTCATATATGTGCACATGGAAAATTAAAAACAATGTGTTACCTACTTTCACGGAAATTAAAATTCAATAAGAAATATAACTCATGAGATCTTCTGCAGAAGACAAAATAAAACACAAATGCCCTTTTTGTTTGCTTTGTGAGAATTTGGTTTGCAGAGGTACATAGAAAATTTAAGTTTAAGGCGACGATAATGCATTCTAGTTGGGTTCCAACTAGGGCAGCATCCAAGACTTATTTGCTACACTTTGGAGAATCTCTTTTCTACAAGAACTAATTGATCAGAGAATGTTATTTCTGTATTGTTCCCAATTACTTGAAATTCTCAAAACCTGTTCCTCAGCAATTTTGCAGCCTCAGTGACATATGAGTTCAGAAAACCCCAGACAGTTGTGTCTTCTCAAATAGAGATAAGGAAACTGTCAGAATGTCCATCTTCTCTTCCAAACTGCTTTAAGAATGACAGGCCACAAATCACTTTGGACAGGAAGAAATGAAAGTCTGTGTCAATTGTGTTTTTTCCCCTCTGGGTTTGAAGATGAAGAAATCCTCTTAAACTCTACATTAATGTGTAGTAATTGATATATCTAGATCAGCTTGAATGTTGTCAGTCTCATTGTGCATATCTAAAGTTAGCAGCTTACAAACAGCCATTTGCCTCCTGTTCAAGGAGCAGAAGCAGAAATTTGAGAATTCTGATTTCCTGACTTATGTAAATAGGGGTAAAGACCATTGTTATGGCATTTCTAGAGGCTGCTTTCTTTACACTTAGTAGTCATACTATATGCCTCTGATACTTAATAATAATTATCTTCACTCTTCTTAACTTGGAGTTTCTCTAGAACTATTTCAGTAATTTATAGAGGAAAGACTTGTGGGGCACTGAGGCCCACTACATTGATGGAAAACAACATGCTAATGGCTTTCCCTCACATTAAAATTCATAGATAACTTTAAATATCTTCTTGAATCAATTGGAACAAAGTTCATAATGATGTTTACTGTAAATGCAGCCAATGACCTCTTATTCTCTCTTTTTTTTTAGATTCTGCAGATAAGTGAAATTAAATGATGTTTGCCTTTCTTTGTCTGACTTATTTCACTTAGCATAATACCCTCTAGGTCCCTCCATGTTGTTGCCAACGATAAGATTTCTTTCTTTTCTTTTTAATGGTTAAATACTATGCTAGTGTGTGTGTGTTTCTGTGTATACACCACATTTTTATCTGTTCACCTGTCAGTGGATACTTGTGTTGCTTCCATATCTTGACTATTGTAAACATAGGGGTGCAGTAGACATAGGGGTACATCTATTTTTTGAATTAGTGGTTTCACATTTTTGGGTAAATGCCCAGTAGTGGAATTAATGTATCATATAATATTTCTACTTTTAATTTTTTTTAGTAGCCTCCATATTGTTTTCCACAGTGGCTATCCAATTTATATTTTCAGGTTCCCTTTTCTCTACATTTGTTATTTCTTGTCTTTTTGGTACTAGCCTTTTTTGACTAGTATGAGGTGATGTCTCCTTGTGGTTTTGATTCACATTTCCTTGATGATTAGTGATGTCAAGAGTCTTTTCATGTGTCTATTGGCTGTGTGGAAGAATATCTGATCAGTTCTTCTGCCCATTTTTTCATCACTTTTTTTCTTGGTATTGAGTTGTAGAAGCTCTTTATGTGTTTTGGATATTAACCCCCCGTTAGTATATCATTTGTAAATATTGCAAATATCTTCTTCCATTCACTAGGTTACCAGATTCCTTCACCTACCTCCCCCCGCCAGCAACCATCCATTTGCTTCCTATAGTTAAGAGTCTCTTATGGTTTTTCTTCCCCTATAATTCTGTCTTATTTTATTTTCCCTTCCTTCTCCTGTGCTACTCTGTTTCTTAAATTCCACGTATGAGTGAAATCATATGGTATTTGTCTTTCTCTGACTAATTTACTTCACTTAGCATAGTACACTCTAGTCCTATTCTTATCATTTCATGACAAGATCCCATTCTTTTTATGACTGAGTAAGTATGTGTGCATATCACATCCTCCTTATCCATTCATCAGTCAATGGACACTTGTGCAATTCCCACAGTTTACCTGTTGTAGATAATGGTGCTATAAATAGTGCATGTATCCCTTTAAGTTATTGTTTTGTATTTTTGTAAAAACCTAGTAAAACAATTGCCAAATTGTACAGTAGCCCTACCCTATAGCTATTCTTATTCACTCCTTATTTCCAACCCTTGCCAACCATGGCAACCACAAATCTACTGTTTGTCCCTATGATATTTTCCATTTTGGACATTTCATCAATTGAATCATATGGACTTTGAATCATATTTAATCATATTTATTTATTTATTTATTTTTATTATTGGTGTTCAATTTACTAACATACAGAATAACCCCCAGTGCCCGTCACCCATTCACTCCCACCCCCCGCCCTCCTCCCCTTCCAACACCCCTAGTTCGTTTCCCAGAGTTAGCAGTCTTTACGTTCCGTCTCCCTTTCTGATATTTCCCACACATTTCTTCCCCCTTCCCTTATATTCCCTTTCACTATTATTTATATTCCCCAAATGAATGAGAACATATAATGTTTGTCCTTCTCTGACTGGCTTACTTCACTCAGCATAATACCCTCCAGTTCTTAAAATTGTGTCCTTTTGTGTTTGATTTCTTTTATTTATCATGTTTTCCGGGTACTACTCATGCTGTAGCATGTATCAGCATTTCATTCCTTTTGAGTGAATAATATTTCATTTTATGGATTTACTACAGTATATTAGCCAGGATTCTCCAGAAAACAAGAGCCACAGGCCCAACAGGTATTTCTCTTGGATTATGTATATTTACATATGATTTATTATATGTTATTTCATGTGATCATGAAAACTGGAAAGTCCTACAATTGGCCATCAGCAAGCTGGAGACCCAGGAAATCCAGTGGTATAGTTTGTAGGCTTGAGAGCTGGAGAGCTGATGGTATACATGCCAGTCTCAGTCTGAAGGCCTGAGAATCAGGGGTGCTGAGGGTAGGAGAAGATTGTTGTACCAGCTCCATCAATGGTTAGAACAAGAACTAGTCAGGCTGACTGAGAATTCAACCTTCCTCTTTTGGTTCTATTCAGACCCTTGATGGTTTGGGTGATGCCCGTGCACATTGAAGACAACCATCTGTTGTATTCAGCTCACCAATTAAAATGTTAATATCTTTTGGAAATATCCTCACAGACTCCCTCCAGAAATATTGTTTAACCAGTTATTTGAGCATCCTCTGGTCTAGTCAAATTGACACATAAAATTAATCACCATATTTATTTTGTTTTATCCATTTATTAGTTGATGGACATTAGTTGGTGGGCAACATTTCTGTTTTCACTTGGGGTTACTGTGAATAATACTGCTGTTACATTTGTGTAGACATTTTTGTGTGAACATATGTTTTCAGTTCTATTAAGTGTATATGTAGGAGTGGCACTATTGGGTCATGTGGTAACTCTAAGTTTAACTTTTTAAGGAACTGTCAAACTATTTTCCAAAACATCTCTACCATTTTGCATTCCTACCTGCAATGTATCAAGGTTTTGTTTTCTCCATATCGTCAGCAGTACTTGATAATCTCGTTTTGATTATAGCCATCTGAGACTTTTGTTTTGTTTTGCTTGGTATTTACCTGATGGCTAATGGTGTCAAGTATATTTTTATTTGCATATAGAGCATTTGTATATCTTTAAAGAAACCTGTATTCATATTTTTTGCCATATTTAGACTTAATTATTTGTCTATTATTGATTTATAAGTGATCTTTAACTATTCTGGATGCTAGATATATGAAAATTATGTATAACATTGAGATTTATCATGTCTAGATACATCTACTGAGATATATGATTTCTAAGTGTTTTCCCCTTTCTGTGTATATCCTTTTGAAACACAAGTGTTTTATATTTTAATAAAGTTGGATTTATCTATTTTTTTGATTGCTTATACTTTAGATAATATCTAAGACTCTGAAGTCATGAAAATGTGTACCTATTTTATTCTAAGAGTTTGATAGTTTTAAATATTACATTTAGGTATTTGATCCATTTTGGATAATTTTTGTTTATCATGAGAGGTTGGGATCCAACTTCATCCAATTACTCTGTAGCGTTCTTTCATTTCAGTTTGAAGGACTTTAATATTTCTTGTTGCAGAAGCCTGATAGTGAAAGATGTTCTCACTTTATATATAGTAATTTTTAATTTTTTTTCTTCAGCTTTGATGAATCACTTTACTGGATACAGAATTTCTGTTTAACATTTTTTTGGGTTTGTCGGTTTTTCTTTCTGCACCTTCAATGTGTTCGCATTGTCTTCTGGCCTCCCTGGTTTCCAATGAAAAATCAACTTATAATCTATTTGAGGATCCATTAGTTCTTTCATGATTTTCTCTTTGCCTTTGCCTTTGGCTTCTGACAGTTTGTCTAGGTGTGGATCTCTGATTTTTTTTTTCTATCTGTAATGTGTTGGATTTCTTGGATATATAGTATACACTCATATTTTTCATTAAATTTTGGAAATTTGGAGGAAATTATTTCCTCGGGTATTATTTTTTTCTTTCTGTCTCCTCATCTGATACTCCCATTATGTATACATTAACATGCTTAATGGTGTTAAGCATTTTAAAAACCTTAATAGGTCTTTGAGAGTCAGTTAATTTTTTGTTATTCTTTTTTCTTTTTCTTCCTCAATATGTATAACCAAAATTGATCTATCTTCAAGTTTGTTCTCCTGTCTCCTTAAATATTTTTAGCCCCACTCTTCTCCAGTATAGATTTCACTTTAGTATTTTAAGCCACAGAATTTTTATTTGGCTCTTTTTTTGTATTTTATGTCTCTTTATTGATAGTCTCTATTTGGTGAAACAATGCTGTCATGCTTTCTTTTATTTCTTTGGATAGACATGGCTTTCTTTAGTTTTCAAACATTTTCAAAATAGCCTATTTGAATTCTTTGCCTAATAAATACAATGTCTAAGCTTTTCAGGGACAAGTATTATTTATTGCTTTTTTCTCCCTGCATGATGGTTATATCACTTTGTTTTCTTTTTAAGACTCATTTTTTATTGTTGTTTTTGAAAACTGAACATTTTAAATAATGTACTGTGGCAACTTTGGAAATCATAATCTACCCCTTACCTTTGGCAAGGTTTATTTCTGTTGCTGTTTTTTAGTCACTTTTAAAAAAAAAATTTAAAAAAGATTTTATTTATTTATTCATGAGACACAGAGAGAGAGAGAGAGAGAGAGAGAGAGAGACAGGCAGAGACACAGGCAGAGGGAGAAGCAGGCTCCACGCAGAAAGCCCAAAGTGGGACTTGATCCCGGGTCTCCAGGATAACACCCGGGGCCAAAGGCAGGTGCTAAACCACTGAGCCACCCAGGGATCCCTTTAGTCACTTTAATGAACAAAATCTGTAAAGTCTACATCCTTCATCCTAGGTGACTACTGGACTCTCTGCTCATTTAGCTTAATTGTCAGTCAGCTAATATTTGGATAGAGATTGTCTTTTCTGACAGTGGTTTCTGTGTGTGTCTTGAAGTTTATCTTCAATACCCATTTGGACAATTGAAATATTCCCCTTAGCCTTCACTTACTGCTTGAACTAAGCCTCAAGTCAACCAAAGGTGAGATCCTAGGGGGTTCTTAGGTCTTTTCTGAGTAAGTGCAGAATTCTTGGCAAGTGCACAACCCTTTGAATGCACATAGCCTTCTAGATTCCCAGAGATATGTTGGAACTTTTCAGAGACCTTTTCGACATCTCATTCCAAAAGTTTACTTTTTAAGGTTTTTGCTTAGTCTTTGGCTTGCCCCAGTACTTGTCTACTACTCCAAGGAGTTGCAGTGTTAAATAATTACCTGCAACTTTTTCAACACATACCCTTGGGGAAAGGTTTTCACAGTGAGTTCAGAGTGAAGGTAGTTTTGCAAGTGAGGTCTTCTAAGAATTGCCACACAAGTCAAATACTGAACAGTTTTCTGGAAATGGAGCTTTGGAAGTGCTCTAACATTGTGCTGCCCCCTCTTTTGGCTGCCATGCTCTAGTTTTCACTCTGATTGTAGACTGGTGGTTTCAAGGCTACCACCAAGATAGGGAGTTGGGATTGTGATCAGGACAAGTTAAAATGCCACAAAGCTCACTGTTTTTACTGAGATTAAGCTATTTTTCTTGAATAAATACTCTCATGAATTGCTGCAAGTCTTTGCCCAGTTTCCAGAGTCCTGAAAATGTTGATTCTGAAAATATTTTATAGTTTTATAATTATATGTATATATATATATATATATATATATATATATATATATATAGAGAGAGAGAGAGAGAGAGAGAGAGAGAGAGAGAGGATAATTTAATTTTTGGATATTCTTACTCTGCCATTTTGCTAATGTCATCTGGTTCTCTTGAGAACATATTTACATGGAAAGTAACTTTATCTCTCCCTTTATGTGTGCAGTAACAGATTTTCATTATATTTTTAGTTTTTTCAGTGGGAAAGGACATGGACAAACAGAACCCATATCACTGTTCACTATCATTATTCCTTACAATAGGACTGGCTTAGCAATCCTTACAACAGGACTCCATCAGCATTATGAGATAAAAAGAATCAAAGTAAATGTCTATGGATTATGAAAGTAGTCTCATAATAACCTATAATTGGATATCACATACAGATAATCTAGAAAATCAATATTAATTAGGAAAGGATAGACATTGTTAGAAACCAAACTGTACACTGCTGTACATACTCCGAAATATGATAGGAACACACTGATCATATTCTTTTAAAGTGTGACAGACAATTTTGTTGCCTTTGTCATCTTGGAATTCATTCAAATATAAAAGAGTCCCTTTGAAGACATGGGTTGAATTCTAAGATATAATGGTTCCTTTATCTTTATCAGTTAAAGTTTCTCAGTTGAAAAATGGGAAGACTGCTGTCTCATGTAGACACTTGTAAGGAAATCAAAATCATTGGTCTAGAAAAGATATTTAAAGAAAACAGAGTACCTGGCTAGAAAATTTAGAGGTAGAACCAGTGTAATTTAAAAGAGAAAGTGGCTTTTATAGTGTTTATTGTAGCAAATCTAATAAATATGTTTGTTGTTCTCTGGAGAAATCTTAAACAGTTAAATTAAAAATTTCTGTCTGTTCATCATGAAGTGTCTAGAAAGGAGACATACTGTATGAAAGTTTCAATAGTTGTGTATTCAAATATGATATGATAGATTTTGAGAATGAAGGTAGGAATAAAGTAATCTAAAATTAATAAAATATATATTGGGACACCTGAGTGGCTCAGTTGGTTAAAGCATCTGCCTTTGGCTCAAGTCATTATCTCCAGGTCCTGGGATTGAGCCCTGTGTTGGGCTTCCTTCTCTTCAGGGAG
Source organism: Canis lupus familiaris (assembly GCF_011100685.1). Taxonomy (NCBI): domain Eukaryota; kingdom Metazoa; phylum Chordata; class Mammalia; order Carnivora; family Canidae; genus Canis; species Canis lupus. Next base: position 7,273,074 of record NC_049224.1, on the reverse strand, counting down.
TCAGCTTCTCTCTCTCTCTCTCCCTCTGCCCCCCCCACCTATTCTATCTCTCAAATAGATAGATAGATGATAGATAGATAGATGATAGATAGATAGATAGATAGATAGATAGATAGATAGATAAATATCTTTTTAAAAAAATAAAAAGTGTTTTGTAAATTATTTATTTTTTTCTTTTGATGAGATGAGGACTTTTAAGTTTTACTCTATTGGCAACTTTCAAATATGCATTACCATACTATTTGATATAGTAATCATGTTATACATTGCATCCCTGTGGCTTATTTATTTTGTACCTTGTGACCCCTTCACATATTTTACCTACTCCCCAACCCCCCTTCCTCTCTGGTAACTAACATTCTTTTTTTGTGTATCTATGAGTTTTGTTTGGTTTTATTCACTTATTTTGTTTCATTTTGTCTTAGATTCCACATGTAAGAAATAATACGGTATTTATTTTGTCTGCCTAATTTATTTCATTTGCCATAATACCTTCAAGCTCCATCCTTTGCACATGGCCAAATTTCATTCTTTTTTGGGACTCAGAAATACTTCAGAGTGTGTGTGTGTGTGTGTGTGTGTGTCTATCAAGTCTTTATCCATTCATTCTTTAATGGGCATGCACTTTGTTGCCTTATCTTTACTGTTAAAATATTCCTGCAGTTAACATAAGGGTGAATATATCTTTTCAAATTTGTGTTTCCCTTTTCTTCTAAAAAGTACCCAAAAGTGAAATTATTGGATCATACAATAGTTCTATTTTTAATTTTCTGAGGAACCTCCACACTGTTTTCAAAATTGGTTGAACCAATTTATATTCCCATTAAATAATATATTAAGGTTCCTCTTCCTAACAGTCTTGCCAACATTTTTTTTTCTTGTATTTTTGATACTCTCCATCCAACATCTGTGAAACAATATCTCATTGTGGTTTTGATTTGCATGTCCCTGATGATTAGTGATTTGGGCATCTTTTTATGTGCTCGTTAACCACCTAACGAGCTGTCCTCTTCTTTGAAAAAATGTCCATTCAGATCCTCTATTCATTTCTAAACCAGATCATTTGCTTTTTTTTGGTGTTGAGTGGTGTTAGTTCTTTATATATTTGGGATATTAGCTCCTTATTAGATATATAATTCGCATATATTTTCTCCTGTTCATTAGCTTGTCTTTTCATTTTGTTGATGGTTTTCTTTTAGTGCAGAAGCCTTTAGGTTGATAATATCACTCGTTTATTTTTGCTTTTGTTGTCTTTGCTTTTGAACATTCTAATCATAACGTGTCTTGGTGTGGCTCTTTGGGGGTTTATTGTTTTGGAACACTTTGAATATCTGGATATCTGTTGTCTTCTTCAGATTAGTCACATTTTCAGCTGATATTTCTTCAAATAATTTTTCCACCTCTTTCTCCCTTCTCCTTCGGGGACTCCTATAAATGCAAATGTTTTCTGTCCAATGTCATTCATTGGTCCCTTAAACTTAACTTCTTAAAATTCTTTTTTCATTTTGCTGTAATCTTTGAGTGAATTCCACTGTCCTGTCTTCTAGATCACTGATCCTTTCTTCTCTTTTATTTAGTCTAGTACTGAATCTATTGAGTGTATTTCTCAGTTCGATTATTGTATTTTTCTGGTCTCTGACTTCTGTTTGATACTTTCTTATCTTTTCTGGCTCCTTGTTGAAGTTCTCACTGTATTCATATATTCTTCCAAGTTTGGTGAGCATTACTTTAACTTTTTATCAGGTGAATTGCTTATCTCCATTTCATTAAGTCCCCCCCCCCAAGGTATTATCTTGTTCTTTCATTTGGAACATATTCCTCTTTATTTACTAATTTTGCTTAACTCTCTGTGTTTGTTTCTGTGTATTAGGTGAAACAGTTATCTCTCGCCATTGAAGGAATGGCCTTACTTAGGAGATTAATTTTATCTTTCAACCTTGCCCTTGCTCCTTCATGTCTCCTGAGCCTTTGTGGTTGTGTAAGCAGTGTGATTTATACTTGATAGTTTTTTTTAAGATTTTATTTATTCATTCATGAGAGACACAGAGAGAGAGAGAGAGAGAGAGAGAGAGGCAGAGACACAGGCAAAGGGAGAAGCAGGCTCCAGGCAGGGAGCCCAATGCAGGACTCAATTCCAGGACTCCAGAATCACACCCGGGGCCAAAGGCAGGTGCCAAACCACTGAGACACCCAGGGATCCCCTTTGATAGGGTTTTTGAACACCTGTCAGTGTTCCAAGGGAGGGATCTCATTCAGCATCTAATTTCAGGCTGATTGGAAGCCAGATCATTATGCAGCAGCTTTTAAAGTATGCAAATATATACAATTCTATGTGACCACAATTATAAACCCTGCTGACCTCTGGACTGTGTGGTCTGGTGATGGCTTTTGGGTGACAATTGCAAAAATTAGGGCTCCAGATGAATGTATAAGCTCCTTTTTGATAGGTATCAGTGAGCTGTAGGGAGAGTGCAAAGATAGAGTCCCTCAGCCTATGTTCCCTGAGAGTATGTCTGTAACCTCTGGATGTATGGTAAATCTGAAGTCTGCCCCTCAGATTGAAGCTCCAAGACAAGTAAATAGGCCTTTTGTCAAGAAAAACTTGATATTTCAGCCTGCTATATAGTGCCCTGGGGATGATAGCCTGCCAAGAACTGTTTCTCTATTGTTAAGTCCCAGAAAAGCCAGGAACACAAGTCCCACTAACAACCAGAACATCCCCTGTGTGGACTGCATGTTTCTGTCAGCTTTCCTAGAGCTGCAGGGAAGCACAGGCAGGGCATGTTTGCTGTCTTTAATGGGACAGTGGAAGAGCACCAGGTGGGGCACACCCAGTAGTGCTGTCGAGGTAGGGGAAGACAAATATGGTAGCTGCCAGCACCTCATCCCCAGAGAGTGTCCCAACAAACCCTTGCCTCTCAAGCAGATGTTGTAATATTATCAAACAAATATCCTTTACATATAGTCTAGGCACTTTGCAAACTGCTGCTTTGGTGCTGTTACCTGGGGTGAGTTAGCCTGTTTTCAGGTCCTTTAAAAGTATCTCATTTCTCTGTAGTTGTTGAGCTTCCTAATTTGCTCTATTGGTTTTCAAAGCTAGATGTTTTGGAGACTTGTCTATCCATTGCAGGTTCCAAGGGTTGGAGTGCTTGATGTGAGGCACAAACTTCTCATTCCTCAGGGGTAAACTCTGGATTTGTGAGATTCTGGTTGCTGTTATGGATCTTGGGTTTTTGGCAGGGCTTCATCTCTGCCTCTCCTGCTCATCTCAATTTGGCCCTTTTACCATTTGTTGTAAAGGAGCTATTTGGCTAGTTTTCAGGTATTTTTCAGAAGGAGTTTTTTCATATGTAGCTATAGATTTGATGTGTCTGCTGGAGGAGGTGAGTTCAGGATCTTCCCATGTTGCCATTGTGGACTGCCTTGAAACTAGGTGATTAAGGTTCATTTGAAGATTGTGTCTAGGAAGACATTTTTTTTTTCTTTCCAAATAACTGAAGGCCACCAAGTTATGAGTATTTTCAGCTGATTAACTTTATATTTTGTTTCACTTGCCAAAGTATCCCACATGCAATCTCTAAAGCCCCTGAACTAGATGTCATTTAAAAGTTATTTGTCAGTTGGCTATTTGGAACTTGGAATACATTTTCTCCTAAAATAATATTATAAGTAGTTGCTTGGTCTTAGACCAGATCACAATTTCTAACAATAAAATGTGTGGTCAATATCCAGTGATGGTGATAAAAGCTTGGGATATGAGACCCCAGAGCAGATGGGCTTGATTTAAAAGAGAATGAGTTTCCTGTTGTATTTGTGGGGCCTGGCCTATCTTGGGGAACTTCAGAAGGAAAATAAAAGTTTGTTTTTGAAATATACCTAACTTCATTTTATTCCTCCCCTTTAACTGCTTCTTAATGTCTGTTTTTCATAAATACTCATCACCCTTAGCCTTAGAATTTATAAACGACTCAAAGCCAACTTATGTTACCCTCTGCACATCAAATGTTCATTTTTTTCATGTTAAAATATACTAGTTATCTATAAAGTGACCAGACACCATGATTCTCACCAAGTTATGATTGATATTTATAGTTTCTTTTTTTTAAAGTTTTTTTTTTCTTCATTTATTCATGAGAGACACACAGAGAGAGGCAAAGACACAGGCAGAGGGAGAAGCAGGCTCCATGTAGGGAGCCTGACGTGGGACTCGATCCTGGGTCTCCAGGATCATGCCCTGAGCTGAAGGCAGGGGCTCAACTGCTGAGCCACCCGGGGATCCCGATATTTATAGTTTCTAATGGTTAAATGTGAAAAGGATATCTCTCTAGTCTGGTTATCTATTAGCTTGAACCTGTGCTCTGCCCCTTCTAGTTGCATGATGTTAAGCAGGTTTCTTTCCATGCCTGAATTTCCCCATATCAAATATCAAATAATAGTAGGGTCTACCTAATTCTGGCCTTATTGGGAGTAATAAATGATATGCGCTATTAGTACCCTTAGAACTGTACATAAAATAGAGTAAATACCAATAAATGTGAACTTTTACTTTGAATAAAAGACTTTAATTTGTAAATTCCTGTTGTACCTAATACAGTGGAATGAAAGTAAGAGGATGGCTAGAAGATCAAAAGACAGCAAACTCAGGTTATCTTTGCTGGGAGTAGTTCCTCTAAGCTTTTCATAGCTTCTTTGTTTTCTTGGTTCTTCTTAAAGGTTCATTTACTATGTTTTAACAGTAGGTTCTGCATCAGTTTTCTATTGCTACTATAACAAGGTACCTCAAACCTAGTGGCTTAAAACAACAAACACTTATTATCTTGCAATTGTAGTGGTCAGAAATCTAAAATTGGGTCTACATTCCTTGGCTCGTGAGTTTCCAACAATGTCATTAGCTTCCATTAACCTATCTCCTAATTCTGACCGTTACCTTTTTGCCTCCCTCTTAGGAGGTCCTAGGGGTTACATTGCTCCCACTCCTAGATAATCCAAAATACTATCCCCACCTCCAGATACTTAAAGTAATTGCATCTGCAAAGTCCCTTTTGCCATTTAAGGTAAGATATTTATAGATTCAGAGGACTAGAATGCAGATGTCTTTGTGGGTCTGTTTCTCTCTCCACCACAATTCCATTAAAGCAGATGAAGAGAATACAAAATTACTGAAGACTTCATAAATATCTTTTTTTTTCATGTGCAACAGATTTACTGATATTCCTTCAACATTTACTCTCCTAAGTTAATGGGAACCATATTCAAACTCTTTTTTTTTTTCCTCCAAAGTTCTAGCTTTCTCCTTGTTAGTAATCAACTATAAGTGATTTTTTTAACATATTCTAAGAAAAACAGTTCTTAATTTCAAACTGTTTATCTATGCAGATGGAGATAATTCAGTAAAATAGAGTGTCATATAAGAGTTATTTGAAAACTAACTTTGGAAGGAGTGAAACTATGTAAGCTCCACCACCAGTAATAAAATAACCTTGAATAAATAATGCAGTATCTTCTCTGATCTTCCCACTTCAGTACATGTGAATGATTAAAAAAATAGTTTCAGTACTCTAAACTTTAAGACAGCAAGTACCTTACCTATCTTAATCAAATATGACAGCAAGTGCCACACCTATCTTAATCAAATATGTATGTTAATAGCCTTGCACAATAGATACTCAACAAGTATTTCTTGAATTAGGACCTTTTTCCTACCTTAGGCCATAGCATAATATTTTCTAAGTAATATGAAGTGTTTAAATGACAAATCTTATAGTCTGTACATACTCATATTTCCATTTTGCATTGAAATGCCCTGAGGAGTATAATATTACATAAATCTTTGAAGTTAGAGATGAATGTCCGGCTATATTCCTGAAAAAATTGGAAGTTTGAACAATTAATTGTAAGTCTTTAAAGAATCATGTAAAAATAAAAAGCAACATGTTTTAGTGAAGTTGAAAAGTATGTGAGAAGGAATAGGGAGTGTGAAAATGTGTGAATGAATGAAGAAATTCCCAATTCCTTTCTAATACACTGTAATGGTGATAAAAGTAATCAGGAGCAGATAGGGGGCTTAAAATAGGGCCTAGAGCCTATTTTAAAAGAAGAAATGGTGTGTGTGTGTGTATTTATAGAAGAAGAAATGGTGTGTGTGTGTGTGTGTGTGTGTGTGTGTGTGTATTATAATCCACTGTTTGTGGATTATAAATACACACTGTTTGTGTGGAATTCCATATACACAGTGGAATATTACTCAACCACAAAAAAGCATGAGATCTTGTCATTTGCAGCAACATGGATGGACTTATGAGGTACAATGCTAAGTAAGATCAGTCAGACAAAGACAAATACCATGGTTTCACTCATACGTGGATTTCAAGAAACAAAGCAACTGAACAGAGGAAAACAGAGATAAATAGACTTTTAAATGCAGAGTAAAAACTGGTGACTAACACAATGGGGAAGTGGGTAGGGGGAGAGAGAAAATATCTAAAGGGGATTAAAAATATACTTATTGTGATGAGCACTTAGCGTTGTGTAGCAATGTTGAATCATATTGTACACCTGAAACTACTATAACAGCACTGTGTGTTCTTTATGCTTCAATATAAAAAAACAATGATCCGGAACAGATAGGGGGTTTATAATATGGAGAGCGTGGGGAATATTTGGGAGATGGGGAAAAGATGTAGAAAGAAAGTTTGAATTTTGCCTTAAATCTGTTACACTGATAGATTTTTCTGGAGGAGACAGGTACTTCATGTTTTGAAAAATGAATTTCACATTTACACTATTCCTGCAGTAGTCATAGTAAAAGTTTCATAAAAAAGAATGTGTTACTGAATCACATTAACTATGTATTATTCATATATGAGAGCATGTTCTAGTTCAAGTCAACTGTATAGTTGGGTCTTTTATACTTGAGAATTCTATTATGAAATGCAGCAGTCTATTCTATTCTTTGGGGAAATGAGAAGAAAAAATGATAATTTTTTTACAACTCTGAAATGAAATATTTTGTTTCTCATAAGAAAGATATATTTAAGGATATCATTCCTGACTCAGTTGCCCAGAAGTTAGCCTCAGTAACAATCAGCCAGGTGTGGAATTAGAAAAGTTGAAGTCTTACTTCTCTCAGAAAGAGCCCCGGGCTAGGAGCTGGGGAGAGTGGAAGCCCTCTCCCCAGAGTCTTTAAATGATTCTTTTTTTAAAACAATTTTCACCAGCCCTACCTTGAAGTGGGTCAGCAGAGCTCTTCATCCTGTCATACTGAAAGCTGATCCCGCCTTACATATATTTTTTAATGTTTTCTTGTTAGTTTTAATCACAGAAATAGCACAAGTTTTTTTTTTTTGTTTTTGTTTTTGTTTTTTTTTTTTACAAAACATTTCAACAATATATAACTTTGTAAAGTAATAAAATTAAACTCCCTTACTTCCAATTCTGCTCCTGAGGATAAACCACTGTTAAGTTAAAGTTAATGATTAAGTTTTAAAATGGCATAAAATGAATTCTTTAAGAGCAGATATCCCTTGCAAAAAGCAGACGACACCTTTGTTTTAACCTTTCTTAAGTTAGTTCCAGAATTGTCCTATTGTCTAACTTGCACCTCAAGCACAAGAGCTGTGCCTTATGCATGAGACTATACCTGTGCTGTCCATCCCACTTTTTGACTTATTTCCATACATTTTAATGATATCCAATGACCATTTCTCAGGACTCCTCTTACATGATTTACTAGCAGTGTTTGATACAGTTGAAAACTCTCTTCCCTGAAAATTCTGTGCATTTCCTTCAACTCCCAAATTACCTGATCTGTCCATTTCCTTCGACCCCCAAATTGCCTGATTTTTCCTTCTATTTTTACGGCTTCTCCTTCTTAGTCACCTTTATTCATTTATCTATAAACTTTGGAGCTCTAAGAGTTAGTCCTTTGGATCCCTTTTCTGTCTACACTTAATCCTTTTCTGATTTTCAGTCAGCTTAGGAGATTTAAATGTCTGTACTCTGATGATTCCCAAATGTTCATTGCCGCACCTCTGACTCTTCCTAAATTCCAAACATATATCTTGGATGTCTAATGGGCATCTCAAAATTCACATATTCAAAACTGAGATCTTGGTGTCATACTTCCCCTCGACCTGCTGTTTTCGTGGCTTTCTCTCAGTAAATGGCAACACTGTTCTTCCCATTTTTTGGGCCACAGGTCATGGACTCATCTCATCCTGTCATACCCCGTATGTACTCAGTTCTTTAGCAGGGCCTGTTGTCTCATCTTCAAAATTAAATTCAAATTAGTGACCACTTCTGATTAATTCTATGGTTAGCATTTATCTATGGCCAACAAGTTACCATTGTTTCTCATATTGTTGTATAGGCTTTTATTATAGCTAGGCTGCCAACAGTAATAGACGACATACTCAGATATGATGGTCAACAAGTTGTTGTTGTTGTTTTATAAAAAGACATTTTACATAAGTATGAGTATTAAGAAAATCAGAACTGGAGCTAGTGGTGACAGCTAGGTAATTTTCATTCCTGAGCCTGGGAGACTGATATTATGGGTTGAATCATGTCTCCCTACAGGGAAAAAAAAATATTGAAGTCCTAATCTCCAGTACCCATGAATGTACTTTCTTTGGAAATAAGTTCTTTGTAGATAAGTAATATGAGGTCATTAGGATGGGCATTACCCAAACATGACTGCTATCCTTATAAAAAAGGGAAATTTGGACACAGACTTGACATGTGCTGAGGGAAGACAATGTGAAGACACGGGGATAACATCATTTGTAACCAGAGAACACCTGAGGGTACTGGAAATTAGAAGAGAGATATGGAATAGATTTTCCTTTATGGCCCTCAGAAGGAACTAACCCCGCTGACACCTTGGTTTTTAGGCTTTTGGCCTGAGAAACACGAGACAACAAATTTTGTTAAGTTTTTCAGTTTGTGGTACTTTATTAGGACAGCTGGAGGAAACAGAATTTTCCTGAAATTTATACATTTTCAGAATTTGTATTACAAGTGAGGAAAATAGGAATAACCCAGAAGTTTAGAAAGTTGATTTCATTTGTAGATTTGAAATGATCAGTGACCTTTTATTGAATAATACAACCAGCCGTAGGCAAACTCTAAATCGAAGGAAATACCAACTTCACTTTCTTCCTTCCTCTGATCTCTTCCCAGGTTTTCCTGGGAGCTCTGCTGGTCGAGCACACACAGGTCAACTTCCTGTGACAGAGAGCACGGTGACAAGCATAGAAAGTAGAGGTGGAAGGACAGAAGGAAGTTGTCTGGGAAATTCCAGTTCATCGCTTTCATTTTCTCTCTCCCTCATTACCTGCTCTTAACACAGCTGTAGGAGTGTCAGCTCTCTGCCTAAAACCCTCATGTCATTAAAAAAAAAAAAAAAAGTCCTTAAAAGGACAAGTAAGGTCAATGTATGTGGCTGGCCATTACTTCTTACCTCATCTCCTACTATTCTTTCCTTTGCTCATACTTTTCTAGCCAATTTGGCCTTCTCTTTTTACATTTGTTATTTCCACTGCTCGAAATATCCATCCTACAGATGTCTGAGTGGCTTCCATTCTCCTTTCATTTAGGGCTTTACTTAATAAGGTTTTCTCACACCAGTCTAACATTTTAAATCCTTATTGTCCAAACACATTTCCTACTCCCCTTCTCTGTAGTGTTTATCACTATCTAAAAATCTGTTCACATCTTCCTTGACTTAGGATGGGGCTAACTACATTGTAAGTTGAAGATATACTAAGTTAAAATTGCATTTAGTACACCTAACCTATCAAACATCATAGCTTAGCCCCATGTCCCTGAAAATGTGTTCAGAACAGTTACATTAGTCTACAGTTGGGCAAAATCCTTTCACACAAAACCTATTTTATAATAAATTGTCGCATATCTCAAGTAATTTATTGAAAACTGTACTAAGAGTGAAAAACAGAATGGCTGTATGGGTTTAGGATGGTTTTAAGTGTATGGATGTTTGCTCTCGTATCACCTGGCTGACTGAGGGCTGTGGCTTACTGCCACTGCCCAGCATCATGAGAGAACTTAGTACACCTTATCACTAACCCAGGAAAAGATCACAGTTCAAGACTGGAAGTGCGATTTCTAGTTAATGTGTACTCCTTCTGTGCTATCATAAAGTCCAAAAAACATAAGTTGAACTATCGTAAGTCTGGGACCATGTGTATATTTTCTGTATTTATGCTATTGTCTTCCTCCTCCAGGAACCTGTAAGGTCTTCAGGGAAGTGATGTTTGTCTACTTTGTTCACTGCTGAATTCCCAGTGCCTAAAATAGTGCCTGCTTATAGACTTTAATGAATATATTCTGGAATGACAAATAATATTTTGTATCTTTGTTTTTATGTTTTCCTGTCTTTTGAACTTAATCTTCTCTAGTTACTAGTTTTGAAATTATTATTATTTTATTATTATTAAAATATAATATTTCTACCATCAGATTTTTCTGGTCTGAAGAGATCTGGTGGGACAGATGGCTTTGCCGTCGCTGATGTTTAATGGCATGCTATAATGAACACAAAATCCCCCAAATCCAAATATATGCACAAATCCCATGTATGGCATCTTTCTAATAAGCCTGCAACATTCCTTGATAATAAGTAATGTGACTTCGAAGGGGTTTTTTATGTTCTTTTAAGTTGCGGAACGTGTTGTCTTCAGTCTTTCTTTCCATTTCATCCTATTTAGTGTATTGAACTGTGTTCCTTAAATGTGAGCAACGATGGCAGACAGTATTTATTGTTTTGTTCAAAACTATTTTGAAAAATTTGGTGAGGGACAAACATTGTATTTCAGCACACATTTCTTTTGGAAGAAGAAAACGTAAACAGCCAGTACTGCCAAATTGTACTGTCAACTCCATGTATAACTATAAAGAAAGAATAATGCTATTTTTATTGCTATTCTCTATGTAGATCTGATACGATAGATCCTAGGTAAATACGTTATTACTAAAAGCCTGCAGGAGATGACAATTTGAAATACCACTATTCTTTGCCAGGGTTCTGAACCCCAGTATAGATTATTATACTGATTTTGTGGCTAATAATCCTTGCTATTTCTTTCTTCTTCCTAGTATTCTCATTGGCCTTTTGTCTTTTTAATTCTAATACAAATCACTGTCATGTTTTAGAGTCCCTGCCTCTAAAACGTAGATCCTTATAAGTCTCTTATGCTGTGTCTGTACAAACATTCAGGCTTTCCAAGGGTGACACTGTGTGTTCTTTATTACAGAAAGAGAATCGGAGTTAGCAAACACAAAGCAAATTTCATCGATAGCTTTTAAAATAAGTTTTTGATGGCTTAAGGTTTATAAAGATTTTATATTTTTAGTGAAATCGAGAAAATTTCCAGGTAATGTGCTAGTCATACAGAAAAAAGAAATCAGCTCCTTTTTAGGACAAAAATTGATTCCTTTTAACAAAATAATAAGGTTAACAGGTCATTGATGCTTATGTTCTTAAATTAAGCTAATCGGCTTTGATAAAAAAAAGAAAAAAAAAGTAGTGTTCATAACAGTGTTTTATGCAAGGCACCCTTCTCTGAGGAGAAGGAAGTTTTGATTTTTTTTCTTTTCAAGTTTCTCTTCTTTCTCTGAGAGTAGCCTCCACCAGCTCCGTCAAATTCTGAATTGCTTCTCTCTACACATCCTATAAAACTTCCTTTCTTCTTTCATTCTGGATAATCATAAATTCCAAGCATATGGTTTGCATACCCCCTTTGCCCATTGCCCTTGTGTTTTTTTTTTCGAGATATGAATTAAAAATTCTCTCAGTTCATCTATAAACTTGAAAGCAATCTACTTACAATTAAATGAAAGATACTTGTCCCTCAACATCTTTGCAGGTATATTTGGTTTAGAGAAGGCAGGGTGGGGTGCTCAGAATGTTATTTAAATTGCATTCTGAGATAAGATCCTTTTCTATGGTCTCCAAGGCACAGATGGAAGCACAATCATATATTGAAAACCTTTCCTAGGTCTGTGACCTTGGATGTCTCTTCAAAAATGAAACAACTAATTTAAAAATGAAATGCAAATGTGATTTGTGATTTTTATGCCCTATATCCATGCATCTCGCAGAAAAAAAATGTCATTTAACTGAACTCAACTTTTTATAATGAAAATTGCTTAAAGTGGTATAAATATAGGCATAGTTTTTGAGTATACCAAATTCTTATATAGTGAATTGTTGTGGTGTACAGGTCATAAGAATAACATAGGGAAGAACAAAGAAGTCTCCAGTTTTTAAAATAAAATACTTTCTTCAAATTAATTTTTTTTAAAAATAAACAGAGCCCTCCTTAAAAGGCAGTAAGTAGATGCAGCCAAACCCAATTTAAAGTAGCTGTAAAAGAAGATTATGAAGATATTTATTATTCCATATATTTGCCATTTATCCTTTAGCTTCAAGGGCAATGCTTGCTGCTCAGCCTTGGATCTGCTACAGTCATATGTATAAAGAAATGGGCATGATTGCTCATTGTAGCCTAAGTGGCATCATGCGTCTTAAAGGCACACATTTGTGAAGTTCACATCACTTCGAAGTGTCAGTTGGCATGTGTTTGATGAAGAAGCTCAGCGAGAAAGCCAGCTGGCCTGCAGTCATACTAACTGCAAAATAAACAATTAATACTAATGTGTATATATATTCACATATTCAAAAGAGCAGTTTAATCCTTGGAATCCCTTATTGTGCTGCTCTCAAGCATTTGGGGTGACAGGTGCCATAAGTCAGCCTTTTGACTAACAGCAAGTAATTGTAACAGGAAAATGAACAGAACAAGCTTGAAAAGAACAAACAGAAGGCAGGAAGGGTGGGTGGTGTCATAGAGAAAGCTGAGGGGAAATCTCTTTTTAAATGTGAAACTTTCAAGCTGTTCTCATAATTAGAAAACATATAGAATACTTGGATATATTTTTTAAAAAAATCTATTGCCAGAAAATTATGAGTGAGATGACATATTTACTATTGAAATAGATATTTCTCAGTATGGATATAATTCTCTCCATTTTGCAGTATTACAAGAAACTGGGAAGTGAAATATTCTGATAGAGCACCACCTGTAGAGCATTCATGTTTAAAATTTTGTAAAATAAAGTTAAATATAGCACTTTAGACAATTTAAAGTAAAGCTATCCCTTTTCTCTCTGTAGCATATCCAAAGTATGCCAAAATATGTCAAAAACTGAATGGGAACTAGGTGTATTTTTCTCTTTATTTCGAATAACTAAAACACAAGCCACTTAATGACAGTTAATTTAGGATAAAGGTTAAAACCATGCCAAAAAATAAATAAATAAAATTCTGAGCAGTTGAACATTAAAGCTATCTAAGCCTAAGGATTCTCACCTAAAATTTGGAATAATAATCCAGCTTCATAAAGATTTTGTGAGGCTTAAAAGAGATAACATGTGTAAACTTTTTTAAAAATATGTACTTATTTATTTATTTCAGAGAGAGAGAGTGTATGGGCACATGCACACAGGTGAGCTGGGGGAAGGGCAGAAGGAGAAAGAGAAAATCTCCTACTCCCCGCTAGGTACAGAGCCTGACGTGGGGCTCCATCTCATAACCCTGAGTCAAAACCAAGAGTCAACTGCCTAACTGACTGAGCCACCCAGGTGCTCCAAACAGTTTCAAACTTTTAAGTATTTGGTGCAGTTATTTCCACATTAAGTGATCAGTAAATGATAGATGCTATTATTAAATGGAAACATGTTTAAATTATAAGTTTCAACTTGGATGTCAAAGTATAATAGATAAAAAAAATTCCCTATGATAAAAAAAAAGTTGCATAGGGAAGTATCAGATTGGAATGCATATTTTCCAGTGATAGAGAAGATTCCTCCTAGGACATTTGTAAAATTGACGAGGAGTAGATAAAAGGCTCAAAGGCAGGGACAGGGGTGAAGAGATTTGTTTTGGATACAGTTGCTGAACCACTTCGAGTCTCATTCACACCTCCACAAGAGGTAGGCTGAGTTGTTTCCTTCTGGTTTCAATCGTTGTGTGTACTGATTCAAGACAGCAAATCTGAAAGCGTCGTGTGTGCTCCAGGAAATATGGAAGCACATTGATTGGGGTGTTTGACACACATAAGACATAACTAAAGGCTTGCATGGCCTGAAGCCACAATGTCGTGAGAGCTACTGCTACTTCAAGAAATGACCAAACTGCTAATGGCAAATAAAGTGCACCATCTCCAGGAATCAGTTATGCAACACCCAGGAGGGTGTAGTAGGTACTAAAAAGGAATCCTGCCCAAAATGGTCTCTACTAGAGTATGCAGGGGCCCCAGAAAGGAATCTATGATAGGTGGACCTAGATAAAAACTGAGGCCGATTTGATGCAAGAACAGTCAGTCAAAGTAAAAGGGTTAGAGTAAGAGGAGTCCACCAGGAGAATTTCCTTTTCCTTTTTTTTTTTTTTTTTTCCATTAGGAGAATTTCTCAAAAATCTAAAATTCCCACAAGAGAGAAATTCAGCCTTAATTATTAGCCATTCCCAAAGGGTATAGAATCCTATTACAATAGTCAAATATGAAGTTTACATATTCCTTTCCCTCATCCCTTCCTCTGTTCCAATTCCAAGGAGCCAGAAACTATGTGCATACATCAGAGTGGGTGAGGTCATGTTGCAGGAACAAACAAATCTAAATCGCCTTGGCCTAAAACAAAAAAGTTTATTTTCCTATTTATGTCACATGCCCTTTGCAACACAGTAGGAAATCACTGCTTTATTGTAATTTGGGGACCCAGAGTGACGGAGCTGGGACCCTCAAAAACATTGAAAATTTTATGAAGAGGCTCAGGAAGAGGTCACATCTCATACAGAACTAGATCGGCGACACTTTCAGTTGCAACGTGCCCAGAACTAGATAGGATGGCCTGCTTAATCACGATATGCCAAGAAGAATAATGCTGCCATATATATTGAAGATTGAGCATGAGAACTATTAGATATACAACACTAAAAGCTTTTGTAATCTGCCATTCTAGCCCAAAATAATTCATATATGTTCTCATTGTCAAAATTCGCCGCCTCCTTCTCAAAGGTGCCACCCCAAAGTCTTACCCATTTTTAGCATCTATCTCAAAGGGCTGGATTCCTGGGTGAGTCTCTACCTCAGGACTGATGGGTTTCCTCTCAACATGGAGGTCAATGAACTAAAAAAGAAGAGTCCTCTGCTATCCGCGTAGCCCAATCACAACAGTGGAATATGCGAACAGAATAATAATAAAGAATCGCATTTGGAAAAGTTCTGGCCTATGGCAAATTTTAAAAATAGATGTTTTTAAATGCCTCCTATCCTGATGATGGAGAATGGGTGAGGCTCTGATTTTTGTCCCCCTCACCCACCAAGTACCTATAGCTTTCTCTTTGGCCCCCAGATCCTCTCTGTTTCTTTTCTAGTAACCTTTGACAGTATCCAAAATGGTTATTAGGAAATCTTTTCTGAGTGTTAAGCGGACTTCTCAGAATACCTCTTACCAATATATGTTAGGGGATACAGAAGTCATTTTCAGCCTCGAACACTGACAGTTTCCTTTCGAACAAGCTGTTGGTTGTTTCGGCCGTAGCTCCAAGTGACACAGGAAACATCTAGTGATGAGAACCTTATATGTTTGATTCCAGTCATCTCCATGTTGCAATAGCCACACTTTCCTTTTTTTTTTTTCTAGAATATCTCTTGGATTTGCTATATTTCTATGCTTTCTCTCACTCTTGATTCTTCCTCTCTCCAGAATTAATTACAGATACTCTGAGCTTTCCATTCATCTGTTGGAAAGTCCTGTCATTGGTATCACCCTGGGCCATGCTGTTTAATTCAAAGTAATTTGGCACCACAGTTTTAACTGAGTATTTTCTCTAAGGCTAATTAAATTTATGTAAAGGTTTTGAGAATGCATGTGAGAACTATGCTCTTGTTCTGATCCTTGCTATAAGGCTAACTTGAAATCAACATTTATCATTCAAAGTCTTTCTTAGTTTAATCTTTTTTACCAGTAGGTGATGAAAAGAGGCTGCATCTTTTGACCTTGGAAATTCCCAAATTTCAGGACTTCCTTAATTCCTTGTCATTCCTTTTGAAAAACTAGCTAGTTCTTTTCTGATGAACATCTTCCTTATAGAAATTTGCCAAACTCAGCCATCAGCAACCCACATACACTGTTGATGTTGTTTTTCAACGTCTTCCCTTCAACAAATTTATAAATGTCTTTCTATATCATTAATGCAATTGTCATTTCTAGTGTCCAAGATCGGTTTCTCCATTGCATGCCACACCCTTAAACCTCTGTGTGTGTGTGTGTGTGTGTGGTGTTGTTGCGACACTCTGTATCCCACCATTGGTTATTCCTGGTGTAACAGTTAATTCTAAAATCTCAGTGGTCCAGAAGACAGTTTATTTCTTGTGCCCCATTTCATTTTCCTTGTTAGTTAGTGGGATGAGAAGGTGGGAAAGCAATGAATATCTGTTCAGAAGAGACCCAGGGGAATCACTGTCTCGAACATTGCTTTCCATTGTATATGAAGGAAAGAGATATTTTGGAGGTTTTTGTGTCGATCATGTAAGTAACTCATGATACTTCACACCTGCAGCTTATCTGCTGGAACTGTTGATGCAGTTCCACCCAGTTTCAAAGGGGCCAAGAAATGCACTTCTTCCATGTACATTCAGATGGGAAGCTCGAAATACTGTAAAACATTGCTGATGACTAAGGCAGCAAGTTGTTAGCAGAGTTGGGGAAAAGAAGGATCATAATATCAACCTCCCAAGGAACAAGTAGCCTTCCAGAACTCAGTCCTCGCTGGGGAGGAAAGTTTTTTTTTTTTTTTTTTTAAATAAGTTTATTATTTGTTCACGGGAGACACAGAGAAAGGCAGAGACACAAGCAGAGGGAGAAGCAGGCTCCCTACCGGGAGCCTGATGTGGGACTTGATTCCAGGACCTTGGGAACATGTCCTGAGCCAGAGGCAGATGCTCAACCACTGAGCCACCCAGGGCCCCTCAAGCTGAGTTTTGATGGCAACATGGTATTATTCATCCCAAGTCTCAATTGTGACTGTGTTGTATGACTCTAGGTGGCAGAGGACTATTTATTATCCAATACAAGGAAATTGTGGATCTCTCTATCCATTGGCCCCACTGGATAAATTATAAAGTGACAGTGGGAAACAGATAGATGTGTGTTCTGATTATGAGGCTTGTGTCTCTGTAACATATCAGTTGCCATTGCCAGTGACCGCCTCCGCCATCATCATCAGCTATACTGATGTTTATAAATGCTTTAGATTTATTGATAAACCTATTGAGTTAATCTTACCTGTTATCAATCAGTAATCCATAGACAAGAAAAGTTTTCTCTAGAATCAGTGTATAGCAACACTTTTTCCTGTCTCTTTCAATGAAAGTACCATAAAACAATTCATTTTTAAACTTTCTCCTCCAAACACGGTAACTTAGTTAGGGTTCTTCGGTTTAAGCACTACCAGGTAACTCTGGCTAAATCAAACTAAAATGCATTTATTGAGTGGACATGAGATAGCTTCTAGGGTTGTTGGGAGGGCTTGGGAATTAGACTAAAATCAGAAAAGGAAAGCTTTAAAGTTTCAAGGACGTTAATTGCTGGGCAATTTCTGCTTTGTTGGGATGGATGAACAAATTCCAGTAATTCCCCTGAAGTCATTAGTCCCCTCATGATTCAGATTCGTTGAGAGTGGCTTGATTGCCCTAGCTTTTTGGTGACTTACCCACCTTTTACTGTATCTCAGAAGTGAAGAGCATGATCTAGCTTCCATGGAAGAAGCTACTAGGGTTTGTTTGTTTGTTTGTTTGCTTGATTTTGTATGTTTTTTTTTTCTTCTCTTTATAGTAGAGCAGAACCCTGTATTTACTATTAGATTATTCAGTGCAGGAGATAAGTTTTCCTCCCCCCTATGTCAAGTGCCATTAGGAACAGTGATAGTAGTTGCTTCGTCATCAAAAAACAAAACAAAAACACATGTAGCTGATTTGCTTCTGTTAGAAGAATGCATTTTTATAAACACTTTTGCGTTAGTGATGAGAACAACCTTTTCAGAAAAATATTTGGGGAGGAAGTTTTGGATCCTTAAGACTTTTCCTAGGTCAATCATCCATACGTAATAAGACACAAAGAAGCATATTTGAAAAACTGATAAGATTAGGTCAATCGAACCCCTTGAGTTTTGGTCCCCTTCTTGTTATCACACTCTGCATTGGAAAACCAGAGT
This sequence comes from Canis lupus familiaris, assembly GCF_011100685.1. NCBI lineage: Eukaryota > Metazoa > Chordata > Mammalia > Carnivora > Canidae > Canis > Canis lupus. The sequence continues at coordinate 7,254,779 of NC_049224.1, read as the reverse complement.
AGCAGCTAAAAGTTTCAGGGCTCTACAATGCCTTGTCTTTGACAAAATTGCCTTTTCTGTCTCTCGGTTTAGTCATTCTCTAGATTCTGATCAGGTGATGTAATTTCCTCCCTGCGAATGAACGGATTCATTTGAGCCTTTCCCCGACACTGACTATTAATTCTTGGAGGAGGCCGGGCCCTGAGGTTGGTGGTGTGATGGTCATGATGGAAGTGAATTGCGACTGTGTTGATTTCTTAGAGCCTTCTACAACACGTTGAAGAATTACGTGAAGCCTTGTCATTACGAATAAGCTATCATAAGACAAAGATGTAATAGTCATTAGAGCTATAATGTAAGTACTGTAGCTAATATGGAAACGTGGGGGAAGCTCCAGAAAAGCAAAGGAGGCTGTGCCTTCTGTTTGCATGAAAGACAGCTGGAGTAAATTACTTTGACATGCATTGTGTGTTCATGTTTCCTGTGCATTTTCGATTTCTGTGCATAAAAAAAAAATTAAACCTTTGGATAGCATTTGGCAATGGTTCATTTTTATTCACCACTGTCCATAACCGGATTGAGTAATTACAATTTGTCCTACCATCTGAGACTCTTTCTGACGTTTGGCTGCCTCTGCCCTGCTGCTCATTTATGCTTAAGTTTGTACCTGCTTATTAACTGATTTGTCCTAAAAATAACTTTGAAAGTCTCAGATCCTGAGCTGTTAGCAGTTAGCCTGCATAACTAAGGTTATAAAATCAGCATCTGGCTAGAAGTCAAAAAGCTGACTCTGTTCTCACTTGCTAAGATATAGAAAGGTATGTGCTTCTAATTAGCTCTAAAAACTCAAAAATACTGTACACTATCATGAAGGATGTGTCACATTGTACTGCAGTGCTTGTTACTTCATTTCTGGCTTTGAATTAAATTATGGCATCTCTCTTCGATGTGTGGGGAAAGCTGTTTTCTCTTGTCTCTCCCACAAAATGTTAATCCAGAACGCTTAGCAATAGTACCCTGTTTGGTGGTTAAACATTTTCCATACAGTTTTGCAGTTTTCAGAAATAAATGTATCAACCTACTTTAAATTGATCTCATTCTGGAAATTTCAGAGTCACTGCATTTTACAGTGCCAGACTTATTTGGTAATATTTGCATTTTATCTTTGGCTTAAATATTCCCAGGTTTGACTAGATTAGTTCCTCACTTTCATAACAAAAGACGTTCTGGGAATAATTCCATGTATATAAAGATTCTAAGAAAGAATTCTTGTTTCCAGGATTCCCTGTAAGAACATATAGGTACTTCCTCTTGTGGGAAAGTAAGAGAATACATAGGATATAAATACAAAATAATTATTTTATATTTTGATGCAAATTTTTAGATATTTAATGCAGCTAATAAAGTGAAAATAGACTGTTGAGTAAAATCAAACCTTGTGGTGGGTGGGTGAGGGGGGAGCAGAAATGTGAAGAATTCGAAGTATGAGAGTTTAAAATTAAATTGGTGTAATATTTGGGTTAAGTCCTCATCTATTGATTTTGCACTTACAGCTTACCTTGTAGAATTGTTTGCTTTAAAAACATGATTCTGTATTCTAATCTACTTGAGAGCAGGCATCTTAAAGTGCTTCTCTTTTTATATCTAGCGTAGAACCTAGCATATATAATGAATTAGATAAAAGTACTCACTAATAGAGGGCACCTTGGTGGCACAGTCAGTTGAGATTTCCATTCTTGGTTTCTGCTCAAGTCGTGGTCTCAGGGTTGTGTGACTGAGCCTTTTTTGGGCTCCAGGCTCAGCGTGGAGTCTACTTCAGACTCTGTCTCCTTCCCCGTCCTCCCTCCCCCACTTCCCATTCTCTCTCTTTCTCTAAAAAATAGATAAATCTTTAAAAAAATACTAATGGTTTTGACATATAACACTATTTTTTAAAAAATTCAATCTTAAAAATTTATAAAACTCACAGCATTTTATCTCTTTTTTTATCTTCCCAGAAATTGTTTATCTGAGAGAAACAACATGATATAAAAATTTTTTTGATTCTGCATTGCCTCATGTTAAATGTGATCTCAAGCAGAATATGTAACTTTTTATGATTTTTAATTATTATTATGAAAATTAAAATGTTACAGGAAATGATACAGTAGAAAGTTAAATTTTGCAATTAATAAATACCCTGTCTCACTCTAATAACTAGAGGTAATAGCCATTGATGATATTCTGTGTCTTTTCAGAAGTTTCCACATGTAAATATGGATATATGGTTGTAATTATTGTGGGCTCTAACATAAAAATCTATACATCTATAGTATATATAAGGAATAATATATTACAAAGGAGTATATAGCTCCCTTAAATAGTTGTTTTTTTAATTTTTGTGTTCAGTAACGTAACTGAGAGATCTGTCCATCTCATGGATAAGTATAACCACTGACTAGAATTCTTTTGTATGAATAATACAATTTAACATATATAATCCCTATAGGTGAATATTTATATTGATTCCAGCTTTTAGCTATTATAAACAATATTTCAACATGTATCCCTCTATGTTAAACATTTAATTAACTGTAAGATTAATAAGATAAAATCATAGAAACAGAATTTGTGTATATAAGAATGGGTGAAATTAATATTTTGTTATTTTCTTGCTTTCCCATGCAGAGGTTAGCAATCTCTTTGTTTTTGTTTATGAATTGTTTTTTGAATCAACTGAGGCAACATATTTTCCTTAATAAATCTGTTTATCCACATTTTCCATATAATAAAATGTTTAAGTCAATATTTTTTTATACTTTTTTATTTTTCAATGTATATACATTTTCCATTTTTATTAAGTTAGCTTTTTTCTTTCTTTTCTTCTTTCTTTCTTTCATTTTTTCCCATTCTAACTTGTTTAGGTTAAGTGGTAGATGTTTTTTCAAAATGTTTCCTTTTTGTTTTCCAGTTTTTTCTTATTTATTAAGGTCCATTTTAAAAAACTAAATTATTTCTGCTTTCCTTACATTATTTTTTTCTAGCTTCTTCAGTTGAATGTTTAATTAATCTCTTAAGGGTATGCATTTATTCTGAAATGAATCTGATTTCCCATTTTTAATCTATCTGCACCCTACAGTGAAAAATTGTAAAATCAGTCTATTTATAATTCTGTATTTTCTCTTACTTTACCTCTTAGCCCTCTCCAATTTTACTATATTCTCATTTCTCTATCACTAAGATTTATAACACAAGTGCTCCTTGAATGACTATAATTCCTTAACATAATTTCTTAACTCAAATATTTTTTTGTTTTTAGTTGCCTTTGTCCCTCATTGCCAGTTCATTCAACATGGCTTCATCATTACTTTCCTGATTAAACTGATTTAATCATTTAATGTTTTTCTAAGAAGGAATCCTAAGGGACATTGTTATTTTTGATTGCCTAGTATACCTTACATTTTTATTTCATAATAGCTCATTTTTTTAGGAAGTCAACCTGTCCTAAACTTAGTTCTTAAGGTTTAAGTGAGGCTGACTTTAACGTCCAGCTCTAGGTATAACTTACTTAAGTCTAAATAAATGACCTTATCTTGTTAGCTATGACAATAATTGATTACATAAAGTATGTGAAACAGGATGGAATGAGATCCAGTCCTTGATTTATTACTGAAATCTTGGTAAATAAGGAGCTATCTCTGCAGAGATTTTTAGTGGTAAGTCTGTAGCTATCTTTGCCACCATGAAGAAAATTCTAAGGTTAAAGATCATACAGAGGAGATCAGAGTTTGTATATAGAGAAAGCAGTAATATCCTGATGTGATTATTTGAGCCCCTGGACTCAGTTCACCTATAACTCTCCAACAATATTAATGCAGGGCCAACTCTCACCAACTTTTACTCACCAAGTGTACTGTATTTTCTGTCTTGGATATTTATCACCAATCAGAACATTTATTGATATCCTTTCACATTTATTGAGAGTAAGAATTCTTCATGACTCACAGTAAACGCAGTATTTGATGCTGATATTGTTTTGTATGTGATACCTTAGGATTAGGATATTTCATTATCACTGTCTTTTTACCAGTTCCAAATATGATTGCCTTCTTCCAGTTCTTCTCCAAAGGCCTATGCTAACCTCCTGCATCGAGTACAAATAGAGTACAAATGTCCTTATTCAGCCCATCTCCCTTGCTACAAGATCATGTGACACAAGCTAACATATATTCCTGTAGGCCCCCAGAATTTCCTATCCCAAACCACTGGTGAGGACCTCTGAGACTATCCTGGGGAACTTTGTGTATCCTCTGTTCAGTTTAGCCCAAGACTAATTCAATTCAGACTGCCCCGCCCCCACCAGTGTTTATAGCAGCATTATCTACAATAGCTAAATTATGGAAATAGCCCAAACATCCATCAACTGTTTATGGGTAAAGAAGAAGTGGTATATTTAATGGAATATTACTCAGCCAAGATCCAAAGGAATGAAATCTTGCCATTTGCGATGACATAGATAGAGCTAGAGAGTATTATGCCAAGCAAAATATGTCAAAGAAAGGTAAATATTGTATGATTTCACTCATAGGTGGAATTTGAGAAACAAAACAAATGATCGATCAGAGGGGAAAAAATATAGAGAGACAAACCAAGAAACAGGCTGTTAACTAAAGAGAAATGCTGATTTTCTTTGCACTTTCTTAGTTTTGAATTTATGTGTGTTTATGTGATACATTCCAGAAATAATTGTGATCAAATTGATTATATAGTTAAAAAGGTATCTATTTGAAGGCATTTTTTTAAGGAAATGCATCCTCTCAGTCCTCTTAAATCTCACTCTATGGCATAATTTTTAAGCCATAGAGTGATGACAAAGATATAATAAATTGATTATAGCTATTAAGTTCCTGAGGGGCTTTCTTACCATTTCACAATCTGGATCTAAATAACTTTCTAAAGAACATCTTTTGTCTCGTCACTCTCAGTTTAAAAGACTTCAAAGAATTTCACGCACAAATGTATAACTTTCTTAGTACAAGAACCCATGATTTTCCGTAGTCTTTTCCTGTCAATAACTACATCTATTGCATGTATTTTCTATGGCACTTAAAATCAATTTATTATTTTATTCTTGAAAAGGGCCTCATGTGTACTGTTTTCTGCCTTTCCTCAGATGTTTTCTTCTTTCCAGACTCTTGTGTTTGCATGCTACCTACTAAAATCTCATCCATTTGTAGTGACCAGCTTAAATACTACCTTTTTGTGAAGATCTTCCTGATTATCCTCCAAAAGTTTGGTCTTATTTCAACTTAAATGCTGTATATATTTTTTTTTGTAGAAAATACTTAAGGAATGTTGTTTTATTTTTGGTCATTTGTGTATTACATCTGTTCTCAATTTCAAACTTCTTGTAGGCAGAAATAACTGTTGTATTTGCATAGTATTGAAAAGGCAGTTTATTGGGTGGTACCAGCTTTTTCAGAAACATGGCATACTTATTTTAGAACAAAAGGATGATGCATGCACATAGTTAGGTGTGATGGGACTGAATTATTTTCTTTCAAAGTTAGATGAAGAAACTTTCCCTACAAAAGTAGGTGGTGGTGTTTATCAGGCTTAAGTATGGCATATTTTATTGCATTGCACATTTTACCTAAAGATCAATAATTTAGGGTATTATTTTATATTAAAAATCAATGTGTTGTGATATTTGGATTAAATTTGGCATGAAATTCAAAGATAAAAGATGAAAACTCAGAAACTATTTAAACTACAGTCATGTTTATTTGAATGTATCTCGGTTTTTTAGGTAGCCTCACAATAGGTTACCAAAGGGAAGAATAAATGAAAATAACTAGATGAAGGGTAAGTACCACAAGAGAGAAAAAAATTTAAGAACCCAAGGGACCTGATGCACAGTAAATATTAAAAAAATACTTGGTAAGAGACACACTAGAGAAATTTTGCATTTACAAATTCCAGTGCAGGAATGCAGGAATACCAAATGAGTGACAAACTATGTCTCCAAAAATTGGAAAGTTTTATGAAACTTTGCTGCTGTGAAACTGGACTAATATATTTTCAGTAACAGTTATGAGATCTATATATCACCACTATTATTTATTTAAAAATAATAGCAATAAGTTAGGTTTATTACATAATCCCCAAGATTTTAAATAACAATATAATTATGGTGACAAATGTACTAATTCAAAATCTATTGTTATAATTATTTGTTTATAAAATCCGTTTTCTCTATTGTTTTACTCTAGAATATCCATGCAGGGAATCCAGCTATCAAGTAAACAAAATGTTTCACTTTTGACAAGTCCCAAATTATTCTAGGTTAATGGTAAGAATGTACTTGCTTTTCAACCATGGTCTTTTTTTAAAAAACTGAAATGTAATTAGCATATAGTGTTGTTTAAGTTTTGAGTGTACATCATGATCACCAACTGTATACAGGACTCAGTGCTCACCTTAATAAGTGTAGTTACTATTTATCACCAAAGAACGTTCTTACAGTATTATTGACTATATTCCCTATGCTATATTTTTAATCTCTATGACTTTTTGAATTATATAACTGGAAATTTACACCTCTCCATCCCCTTTATTTAATCTATCCCTTACCTCTCAAGCAACCAATGGTTTAGTTTGTTCTCTGTATTTAGTAGTCTCTTTTTCTGTTTGTTCATTCATTTGTTTTTTTAGATTCCATGTATACATTGATATCACACGATATTTGTCTTTCTCTGATTTATTTTACTTACCACAATACTTTATGCATCCATCCAGATTGTTGCAAATGACAAAATCTCATTCTTTTTTATTGCTGATTAATATTTTATTTTACCTCATCTTCTTTATCCATTCATCTATTGATGGATATTTGGGTTGCTTCCATATCTTAGCTCTTGTAAAAATGCTACAATAAACATAAAGGCACATACATCTTTTCAAATTAGTGTTTTTGTCTTCCTTAGGTAAATATCCAGTAGTGGAATTACTGTATCATATGATATTGCTATTTGTAATTTTTTGAGGAACCTCCATACCTTTTTTCCACAGGGACTGCACCAATTTACATTCCCACCACCCATGCAGGAGGATTCAACATATGTTCTTGATGGCTAGATGGCATTTTTGGTTAGATGGCTTTTGAAATATTTTATATTTATAAATGTATCATAATTTGTATATATATAATATTTAGACATTTCCATTGCAAAACAGTTAGGAAATACTACATACTGGCATCACCAAACTTGTCTCTTCATACTGTATCCAAGCTCCTATGCATATTTCCTCCCCTCAGCTCTTATACTTACTTTTTTCTCATCTAATACCTTTTTCATCTTTTCTCACAGGCTTTACAAATCTTGACATTTCTCTTGAAAGCCTTCATTGACAAAAGAATCCCTGTCTTTGAATTCTGTCAATCTATTTTTTTGGGAGCCTATTATTTATCAAATACTGTACACATGGCAGTTGCTGCAGTTTCAAAACATTCAACCTCGCTATGCAATCCGTTGAGTTTTTGGGGCATTGACTATAGTTCCTCATGTGGGATTTGTTTTACATATTTGAACTCTGTCAACTTACAGGGAGAAATCATGTCTTTAAGCTAATATGCACATAATGATAAAAATATTTATACATTCCCCAGTTTAGTAAATATTTATTGATCATTTATTTTGAGCAGGATTTTCTTGGAGATTGTTAAGACTCTGTTTCTTTGTTCCAGGATTAGGTTTAGAGAAATTTGGGAAAGAGATTAGGCAGACATTAAGTATATAATTGTAACATAATTTTTCTGTAAGCAGTGTGTCACAAAATATAGGGGCGGGTCCTAGGAGGAAGCTTCTCATTTTGTTTGGAATATTATGAGGTTATTTATAATGGAGAACTTTTATATTTCCATAAATTTTTAAGATGTAAAGATATGGTTAAGTATGCTGGGTTTAAGAAACAGCAACAAGGATAAAGCTAGACAGTATTATGCAAACAAAATAGGTCAGAGAAAGACAAATACCATATGATTTCACTCATGTGTGTAATTTAAGAAAAGTACAAAGATTAAAAAGATGAAAAGATAGAGGTAAACCTAGAGGTGACTTTCAACTATAGAGAGTAAATTGATGGTTATAAGAGGAGAGGTGGGTGGAGTCGTGATTAAATAGGTGATCGGTATAGAAGAGGGCACTTGTGATATGCACAAGGTGTTGTACACAAGTGTTGAATCACTATAATGTACACCTGAAAATAATATTACACTGTATGTTAACTAACTATAATTTCAAAAAAAAAAACACACAAAAAAAGAAAAAAAAGAAACAGATAGTCATATACAAGAAAATATAGACCATGTCTGAAGAACAAATTGTAAGTGGAAAAAACATGCATAAGAGCCCGGGAGATCTCCATAAATAACGAGATTCAACTGAAAATTTAAGTGAAAATCAGGTAGATACTGGATATGGATGATCTTGAATCTTACTTTATTGAGGGGTTTCCTTAAATTTTATAGACAAAAGGGCAACATGGAGATTCTAAACAAGGGAGTGAGGATATTTGAGGAATGATTTAAAGAGATTAATTTAGCAACATTGGGCAAAATAGATTGAATGACTTTTTAAATAATTTGAGTTAGCTAGAAAGTAGACAATTTTAGATAAATGGTAATGAAGGCCTTAAATGAGGGCTATTACAAAGGAGAGATTAGCGACTGCAGATATTTCAGATATTGTGTGAATAAAACGTGGGAGCTGATATGAGGATGGTAGCTACTGAGGGGGAAATCAAAGTTTTCAAGGAACTTGTTTCATGGAGGATCTTTGGTGTTATTAAGTCAAGGAGAAAAGTCAGGAAAAATAGGTAGGAGAGGTTGATGAGGACTCCTAGATCCATGGAGGCCTAGACATTTCCTGCACTTGTGAATCACCTGGGACACTTTAAAAAATACTGATAAGTAAATTGCACCCCTTGAGATTCTGAGGAGTGCGTCTAGAGTGTGTCATGGGCACAGGAAGCTGAAAAGCCCCCTAAGAAAATGCTGATATTAAGGGAAGTTCTCATCTAGATTCTGGCTACTTAATGCAGTCCACACACCAGCAACATCCACATAATCTGGAAACATGATGGAAATCTAGAGTTTTTAGACCCCAGCACCAAAAACCTTAAATCCAATCTACAGTTTGAATACTTGCCTGGGTGATTTGTATGCATATTACATTTTTAGTAGTGCTTCTCTGATACATGCTAGGGTCATCTGAGGTGCTTTAAAAACCAACCACCTGTTGATCCCACCCTCAGAAATTCTGATTTACTTAGCATGTTGGGGGGGTAGGGTGTAGGTATTGTTTTAAAAATTCCCCAGAAGATACAGACATGAGCTAGCTTTGAGAGCTACAAGTATAAATACTTGTTACCAGTACATCCAAGAGTCAGAATCCCAGGGGAGGTTTTGTTTTGTTTTGTTTTGTTTTTCCAAACCCTTGATTGCTTGTTACAGCATTAAAATGTAACTAGAAGGAGAATGAGAAATGTTTTCGTTCTCTAAATGTATTGCAAGATAGAAGGCTTGTTAATGAGAATCTACAGAAATATTCTACGTGACTTGAATTTTAGGTTTATTTGGAACAATTTGGAGCAAGATTGAAGAATAAAACAGTACAAAAAAGGTCTCCCAGAAAGCAGTTTAAATATCCATATCATCAGTGTACAATAATCTATTTGGAGTTAAGGTAAACTTTTTAGGCATCTCTGATTTTTCCTTCTGAACTGCTACGGATAGCTACCCCATTTTGAGGGACTTTATAATGACAGCCAATGTGAATTGTTGCCACACTCAATTTGCAAGGGCAGAGTTTCAAGCTAGAATAATTGCCTATTCCACTCCAGAGATGGGATGCTGACTGCTTCATTACCAGCTGGATGAACCAGGGCATGAGCAATTTCAGACAATGTGAACCATGCTCCTTTACACTACCCATGGGTGCTAGTTCCCAAATCTACTTACTCACTCTCCCCAAGTGACAACAGACATGTTTTGCTTGCTGAAAGGTGCTCTTGATAGGACTGAAAGAGTTGTGCAAATGCACCTGTGCCCTGCTCTCACATCATTCTACAAGGTGAGTCATTAACTATGTTGGATTGTTAAGAAGACCTCGTGGAGGGATCCCTGGGTGGTGCGGCGGTTTGGGCACCTGCCTTTGGCCCAGGGCGCGATCCTGGAGACCCGGGATCGAATCCCACGTCGGGCTCCCGGTGCATGGAGCCTGCTTCTCCCTCTGCCTCTCTTTTTCTCTCTCTCTCTCTCTCTATGTGACTATCAAAAAAAAAAAAAAAAAAAAAAAAAAAAAAAACCTTGTGGAATCAGTGATTTGGTTTCCACCGTTATTAATTTTTTTCCATTTAATTTTATTCCACTTCCAAGACAAAGTGAAAGATTGTTAGACAGTCTATTATTAAATAGATGGCATACTAATATTTGCATACATTGAGCCAATAAATATAAGTAGGAAGGTTTAACTCAGAATTTGGATGGTTTCAAGAAGTTCTATAGAAAAAGCTCATGAGCCTTGGGAAGTAACCGCTTTAAAAAAATTTGCATTTAAAACTTTGCAGAGTTGATATAAAGTATGAGAACCATTTTAAGGCACAACATTTTTTGGATTTAATTTAAGTTATATATAACATGCCAAATGCACTACTCAAGTAATAACTTCATTTAAATTTGGTAATAGTTTTACTTCATTTAAAATTGGTAATAGTAATTTTGAGTTAGAGGAAATGTTGTCGTTGCTTGCACCAAGAGGCAATTTCAAAGTTCTTTTAGTGAATTATCAACTGCAATTTTAAAACAAAACCAGGCACACAGGATATCAGCAGTAGTTTCTGGCACAATGGAAACCATGGTGAAAATATTGGTAAGAATGGAATTTAAGTATGCTACCCAATTTATTTATTCTTTTATTAATTTTGAATTGCTTGATATTTACTACATCTATCTCTAGATCTTTCTATGTATATTTGTAAAATATATATGCATATAAAGAAGTAAGTCAATCAAAGAAGGACCAACATTGTATGGTCTCATTCCTTCAGGGAATATAAAAAGTAGTGAATAAAGAGCAAAGGAGATACAATGAGTGGAAAATATCAGTCAAGGAGACAGAACTTGAGAGACTCCTAACTCTGGGAAATGAACAAGGTGCAGTGGAAGGGGAGGTGGGCGGGGGATGGGGTGACTGGGTGACAGGCACTGAGGGGGGCACTTGACAGGATGAGCACTGGGTGTTATATGTTGGCAAATCAAACTCCAATAAAAAAAAATATGCCAAAAAAAGAATTTCCCAAATCCATTAAAAAAAAAGAAAAAACTAAAAAAAAAAAAAAAAAGCCTGAAAGTAATGTATATATTATTTTTTAAGATTACGTGCACACCACCAAGTTTAGAAATACATTTTCAGTTACTATAAAGTCTCCAGTGTGTCTTCTTAATTCACCCTTATTCTTCTAAGATATAATTTCTTGAATTTTTTGTAGTGTTTTTAATATGTATATTGAGTTATAATTCACATAACATGCAATTCACACACTTAAGGTCAACAATTCAGTGGTTTTTAGTACATTCAGAGATATGTTTAACTATTGGCACAGTCAAATGTAGAACATTTTTATCACTCCAGAAAGAAACTCAGGCATTCTCCATCACACCACTTGACACCTGTCCCTAAATAACTATTAATCTGCTTTTTTTCTTTACATTTTCTTATTGTGGATATTCCAAATAAGTGGAATGACAGATTATGTGATCTTTTGGTACATTTTTACTTAGCATAACATTTTCATGTTTCCTCTATGTTGAAAAATGTTTCAGTACTTCATTTTTACAGCTATATAATATTCCATTGTGTGGGTATACTATCATTTGTTTATCCATTTGTCAACTGATAGACACTTAGGTTATTTCTACTTTTTCATAGAAATGTAGGTAATATGAATAATGCTATTATAAACATTCATGTACAAGTTTCTGTGTAGGCATATATTTTCATTTCACAGTGGAAGAAAATACAAAAATAATATGCATTGGGTCTCTGTATTAAGTATTAATTTCCATAATTTCTGAATCCACTAATATTTTCTATGCATATGCATGTGCACATGTATATATGTAAAATGTTACACATATTATATGTGACATATGTGGTATCTACAACAGGTCATTCAAAATAAATATATAAAAACATATATTCATACACATATTTTCTGTGAAATAATCAGAGACACAAATTCTAATTTTTATGATATTTGGGAATTTTTGCATCTTGAAAATATCCACTTTTAAAATTTATATTATTGTAGTTTATTTTTCCATCAGTGCCTAGAATCATTCTTATCCCTAAAGTGAATTCTTAAATGTGTTTATGAAAACTCTCCTAATAAGTTTCAGACAAATATCTTTTCACTAGGGAGCTAAATAATATCCATTCACACAATCCCTTAGCTGTTTAGGAATTATATATTGACAGATAACAAATAGGTAATTCATCTATTTTTATTCTTTAAGTAAATGGGTTTAAATATGAAGACAGAAAGTTATCTATGTGAAATGTTGCATAATTCAAAGTCTTTTGACAAATAGATTACAATTTCAAAAACCCACAGATACAGCTAGACTTAACAATTTCTTATGGTAGATATGTACACATTTTTGCTTCCAACTGTAAGTACAATTATTTTTATTCTAAGAACATACTTTGGCATTTGAAGCTGACCCACTGTCATACCTTATCTTGCCATAAATCCTCAGAGGGAAATAATATGAAACTGGGGGGGGGGGGAACAAAAGCAAGATGAAATTAATAAAATAAGATCAAGACTAAAGTATTATTTTAGCTCTCAGAATGACCGTGTGTGCATTGTGTACAAAAGGAATGATTTAATTAAAGTGCTAATCAGGAACAAGTTATCCCTAAATGATGTCTTCATGGAGAACTGTAGAATTTTTTTAAATTTGGCTATATGTATTTTTCTTTGTGATTTTTGTAGAATCACTTGCTCATTAAATCAAGTAAATAATTTATTATCTATAATGCAGTATAATCATTTGGAATATACATTCACACTTAATGGTTTTTCATTGCCTACTTGGCAGGAACGGTGCAATATGAACAAAAGAGAATGGTTGTAAAATAAAAAGTTTGATAACTTTTATATGACTAGTAGAAATATGGGGTAAATTTTCAGGTTATTACCGCCTATAATATTTTATACCTTATATATTATTAGGTTCTCTCTATGTTCTTTCCCTCCTTCCCTCCCTCCCTTCTTTTCTTCTTTCTTTTTTTCCTCCCCCTCCTCCCCTTTTCCCCACCCTCCTCCTCCTTCTCCTTCTTGTAAAATAGTTAAAGGACATTGAAATCATCAGTTTACTCATTGGGCATTGTATGTGATAACAAAATTTGACTCCTATTTTTTTTAAATTACATAGCCGTAAAATAATATAATTTTTCACTAAAATCATAGGTAGGATAGTAGTCAAGAAAGACATTAAGCATAATAAATTAAAGTTTGCACATTTTTTGTGGCTTGTTAATGTTTAGAGTTCATTACTTTAAGGTTCCAAATTAAAGTTATTGATTTTGTGGGGATTTAGAAATTAGCATAGATAAAAACTTTCATGAAATGGATGTGCATACAAGCTGATGTATATAATCTTTCAAAGTTCTCTGTAAGTGAATCAATGGGAGTCACTCTAATAAGTTAGTATCAATCAGGTCCTGCCATATTTTGTCAAGACTGCTTCAATCATGATAAATAAAACTCATTCAATTAAGCTAATTTTAGTTCCTACTCCTCTTTGTATAGCTCATACATTAAACTCTGAAGCTTTCTTCTAAACATCTTATATACATATGGCATTTTCTCTCTCAATTTAGTGTTAGAGTATGGGTTTAAGTAGGAATTAAAGGAAGTAAAAGTATAAGGGCACACACTATGATCACATATTATTTATGGTTCTACCTTTTCAAAGCTCTTCCCTTTAGGTAACTTTATTAGATTTGTGGGTTTTTTTTAATCATTTCTGTAAAAAAAAAAAAGCTTCATAAAGTGTTAGCAGTTTTCTGGAATTACAGAGTATGAGTGATCTGGAATTAAAGCTGAGATATGTTCAGTGCAGAGTCCTTACCCTTTCTTCTAAACCATTCCTACCATACATAAGAAATTGGAATCACACTCTTCAAATAATTCAGAAATCAAGGATGCCTGCATGTTTCAGCATCGACTAGGTTATGTTGTTAACCATAAATATGCCAATAATCTGACTAGGTTGACATATCAGCTCATGATACTCCAACATGAGTTGCGTTAACATTTGTTTCTTTGTATTTACAAAGAGATCCAGGCTCTTAGAGGCTTCGTTCCTACGTAGTCTTCCATGGTCATCACTGAAGTGGGAAGAGATGTGGTTTACTGTGCATAGCTCAGAATTTCAACTAGGAAATAACATATGCCATTTATTTACATTTCCTTGGCCAAAGAAAGTCACATAATTGTATATAATTTCATAGGGGCCAAAGAAGTCCCATCCTATCAAAAACTTCGGTGTAAGCATCAATGGCTACTACTGTTCATCTTCTAGTCAACACATATTCAGCCGATCTTTCCATAGTCAAATTCACTCATCCTTGTGAGGCAAAGCTCAAATATCCCATCCACATACAGCTTTATCTCAAGATTCAAGATCTTTACATGATATGCAGTAGGCTGAACATCAGGTTCAGTGCAGAGCCTCTTGATAAGGCTTGTAAACTCTAAACACAAGTTCTTTGCTTCCTACCTACCTACTGTATGGCAGCAGGACAGCCAAATCCACACTAAACAGTCTTGTTTGATTGGACAGGATGAGAAACACCCGTGGTTACTAGTATTCCAGTTTTGAAATACTGTTTGACAGAAATCATAAGAAACCCTGTGTTCAAGAAGGGGAAAGTTTCTTATTTAGATATCAATTTTGCTCTCTTTTAGGCATCTCTGCTCTGTGGGCTGTGATCTTTGGGAGTTTTGTTTTGTTTCAATTTTTCTCTTCCTTATCTTTCTGGGCCACATCGGAAGTAGGCATTGGAAAATACACCTTCCTTGTGGGCTGAGCAGCTTTCTCCTTTTGATTCTTTCCTGTACAAGACCTAACGGGTCATTTTGATATGTAAAGAATCACTGACTTTTTGACTCTTAGCTCATTCTCTCAGAGTCTAACTCTTAAAATTTAGTATACTTATTATCCATTTAATTCTAGTCTGTTTGAGGTAGTGAGAGTTGTTAGATTTATCTAATTTTTTTCTTTTTTCCTCTGTGTTTCATTTTGTCACTTAAGTTGTGGTTACCTTGAGTCGATACTTCTTTTCTTATAGTGTCTTTAGCTTCTTTTCTCTGAGCTGTTTTGTCCATTGAAATGGCTTACTTGGTAGGATTCCAATTCACATTAATTCAGAGGTTTTAACAGCAGGTGTTGTATTAGTTATTGCCATAAGACACATTACTTTAAAACTTAGTGGTTTTAAATGGCACATTCATTATCTACATTTTAGTGGGTCAGAAATCTGATTTAGTCGTGTCCTTTGTGTCAGGGTCTTTGATGAAGGCTACATTCAAGTTGTCAGCTGGTGCCGAGGTCTCATCTGACTACTAGGCTAGGGCTCCTTTACATGGTTGTTGAAAGGGTTCCGTTTCTCAAGAACTGTTAGACTAAGGGCCTCATTTCCTTGTTGACTCTTGGCTGGAGGAAGTCGGCCTCAATTCTTTGCCTTATGGGCATATCAGACATGGCATTTTGCTCCACTAAAACCTGCAAGAAACAGAATCTGCGGGCAAGATGGTAGTGGCTGTCTTAAGTAACAGAATCTTACAAGTGACACATAACACCTTGGCCATTGTTGAGATGCCAATAACAGGCCTTGCCAATCTCAATGGAAGGGAATTAAACAGGGTGAGGATTCCAAAAGGAAAAAAATATTTGCATTTACCCTATAAACTGCCTCACTCAAATGTGACAGATAACCATGGATTTACTTGATTTTTGTGAAAGCCTGATGTAAGTCCTACTGTGTCCTTTGTTTCTCTTAGGACTTCTCCATTTAATTTTTTACTAGTTAGAATTAGAAATCACCTTTTTCAAAACTACAAGTTTCTGTTTTTAGGACTTGGTATTATCTTTCACTACCACTTGCACACTGGCTAATTCTCTTTTGTGGTCAGTATTACCTTGTGTAGCGTCTTGCCAATTCAGCCAACTGCAGCCACCACACACTAACACCAGTCAGTTCCCTAAGCTGCTGCCCCATGGGAGTTCAGAGCTAAGACATAGGAAGTGGAATGTCATCTCTGCTTCCTGGCTCCCAATGTATCTGTCTCTTCTACTGTTCCCACACTCAAGAACATAGGCTATTTCTCTTGCACTCTTTACAAACAGTAGGAATTAAGTTTCACTCAATTCCAGATTTGCCAGACTCTTCTGGAGATTTATCTCCTACCCTTGTATTTTGGAGCCAACCCTGAAAGTGAGAGTGGTAGAGGAACCATCTCTATGATGGTTCCTCCATGTGAGGACAACACTTTTCTTTGATTCTGCTGTATCATGAAGAGGCAGGAAAGCCTACCCTTCAAAACCAGCTATTATTATATATTTTTGTATTCTTCAAAAATATATGGATTTTGACACTGGCCTTATATTTGAGATTCAAAAGCCCTTTATCTTACTCTGTCATTTCACTCAAAAAGTGTGTTTTGATTCTTGAACTGAGAACCTCACTTCATTTTTATTCTGTTCTGGATTCTTCCCCTGGATTTGCCCAATATGCCTTAGATTAGATGGAATAGAAGTACTGAAAAACCAGACATATAAATGCAAAATCTTATCTTAATTATATATGCTTTCTCTTCATGTTTTAGAAAAATTAGAATTTCTACTGTGAATTTTTATGAAAAATTTGTCCCCAGAGTGTAGCATGTGATGACTCAACACCCTATCACTCTTACTATCAACAAATTATTATTTAAAATTTAATGTATTTTGAGATCAATGATGTATGTATGTACATGGGGATGCAAACATTTATGCATTGGGATGTACTTTGGGCATGAAATTACAGAGTAGTCTCCAAAGGAGAAGAATTGGTGTCTGCATTTCTGATGTGTATAGTTTCTGAATCAAAGAGCAGGTGAGAATTGAACACATGTCTTCCATTATTTTTTTCTAGGTAGGTTTAGTTCTGTGAACTGCACATACCATGGAATCGTGGACCTTAAGTCTGAGTGGCTTTTTTTTTTTAAAGACTTATTTATTTATTTGAGAGGAGAGGGGAGGGGAGGGGCAGAGGAAGAGGGAGAGAAAGTCTTAAGCAGACTCCACACTCAGCATGGAACCCCACATGGAGCTTGATCTCAGGACCCTGAGACCATAACCTAAGCTGAAACCAAGAATTGGTCACTTAACCAACTGCAACACCTCGGTGCCCCACTCTGAGTAGCTTTTTTAAAAGTAATTAATTTATTTGTAATTGAAGTAAACTGACATACAATATTACATTGGTTTCAGGTTTACAATATAGTGATTTGACATTGATATGAATTATGAAATGCTCATGATGATAAATGTAGTTACCATCTGTCCCCATATGAATTTATTGCAATATTACTGACTATATTCCTTATGCTGTACTTTATGTCCCAGTGACTAATATATTTTATAAATGGCTGTTTGTACTTCTTAGTTTTTGTCCCCACTGCCCCCCATGGCAATGACCAGTTTGTTATATTTATGATTCAGTCTCTGTTCTGTTTTACTTTGTTTTTTAGATTCCACAAATAAGTGAAATCATACGGCATCCGTCATTCTCTCTCTGACTTATTTCACTTCTCATAATACCTTCTAGGTCCATCCATGTCATTGCAAATAGCAAGATAAAACTCTTTTTCATGACTGATTTATATTCCATTGTGTATGCATACCAAATCTTTATTCGTTCATCTATTGATGGGCATTTAAGTTGCCTTTATATCTTGGCTATTGTAAATAATGCTATGTAAAGAGGTGCATATATCTTTGAATTATTATTTTTTTCTTTTTCTTTGGTAAATACCCAGAAGTGAAATGACTGGATCATATGGTGTTTCTATTTTTAATCTTTTGAGGACTCTCCATACTGGTTTCCATAGTGGCTTTTTTTTTTCTTCAATCATACTTTCTTGATCTTAATTTTTTTTCAATTCCTCTAAGATCTAGGCTTTTATATCAATATTAAATTTCATGTTATTGATATTTTTAATCCCTTGCTTATGTCTTGGTTATTTTGTGAAAAAGTGAAAGAGGCTAATAGTCACATGTTCCTGCCTTGAAAGCTATGAAGCATGCTTCGAAATTTTTATCATATGATTATATTAACAATATACTATATGTTGCTATTTTAATTTTATATTTAAGCAAAAAATCTATATTGGTAAAATTATATGTTAATAACCTAGAGAAGTGCCACCCTAGAAAGAATTGAAGATCCAAAAAAGTTACATGGTAATGTCAACTGTAGTGTGAATTAGAAAACCAGAGAGAACACTGTGATCAATACTCAAGTAATGTCCATTTAATTCAAATGTGAATAATAATAGTACAGTATTAATTGGATTTTTGTGTATATAAGATAAAAATATTGGTAGAATTTTATGATGTTTCTTATAACAAATGTAGCTCTTAGAGATACATCTCTACCATATTCTTAAAGTTCCAAGAATGTATCTGAATCATACCCAGTGTAGGATAAATTACAAAAATAAATAAGTTTGGAGAATAAGTAAAATTTGTCTGAATCTAGATGTTTTAGTATCATACTGCTGCCATGTTCCAGAGAACACTAAACACTAAAATATTTCTGATTGTTATTGTAATAGTGACTTCTTTTCTTCTTACTTATTTAAATCTAAAAATTAACAGATACCTAGAAAAAAGAATTCCTGAACAATGTGTTTAGGGTTTCAAATCTTCTATACCTCAGGAACTAAATCATAACAGTGATTGTCTTTAACTAATGCCTCCTCACCATTTACAGATTTACAATATATCTGTCTCCAAATAAGGTCATTTGGAAACATCTACAGTGGTACATGGTTTTTTTTTTCCAAATTTTTGTTCAGTAATTAATTTTTTAAGAAAAATACTGCTTACGAAGTATAGCTCTATCTGAATATTATTTCTTTAAACAACCTTGCTATTGTGTCAGTTGGAGAGACTTATTATATACTTATTATAGTTTAGTGGTGTCATGCCAATGCCTTAATTTGTTATCATAATAATATAAAGCTTGCCCTGGCTAGGAGGCAATAATAAATAACAGAAACATTAATAACAATTAGAAAACAAACTTTATATAAAGACCCTTTTGAATTTATGTTTAAATTAAACTACATATAAATTAGGATATTTCCATTAAATTTATATTTAAATTACATTTATATTTGAAATAAACATATATGTATTTCCATTTATTATCTGTATATAATTATACTACAAATATAACTCATAACATAATTATATTTATCATAATCCCATGAGCTGAGATTTATTTAAGGAAACATTGTAGAATCCCTATGTAAAGCAGTCAATAATGTTTGTTGTGATAAAAAGGGATAATAACTTATTATATATTGTATTTAAGTAAACTGCCTTATTTTGTAATAAATGCGGTATATTGTATTTGTGTCTGACTGCCTCAAAAGTGAACACTGTCAAAATAAATTTTACATTTGTGTTCATAAATTAATATGTTATACATGATAGGCCTATTTTTATAGATATTATAGATATAGAATATATATTTCTATATTTGGCTTGAATTTTATATTGGCAATAAAACATGATCTTGTAGTGGAAGTTGACAATAAATATTCTTTGTAAGCCCACTAGATTTTGACATACAATTAAGGAGAGCCTCACAGTGTAATTTTCACATAGATCAATAACATTAGAATCTCAGCACAGTTCTGCCTCTGCTGATACAAATGAAGGTCTCATTTTAAATTACTTCAGCTAAAATGGGATTACTCAAGTAATGTTAGATAAAATATCTTTCCTTAGCCGTGTTGAGGACTTCACGTAAGAAAAGATAAATATTTAAGTAATAATTTAATCATGGATTTTTGGGAACTTATTAAAGTTGTGACACAGATGGTTTGTTATACAGAAAAGAGCTAATTTTATAACATATAAGTAAATAGATTATTGGAATTTGTTCATTGACAAGGATGTGTTTAGCTATTGCATAGTAAGTCCAACTATTTTTTAACTATAAAATTCATCTGTATTTATAAACATCTGGTGGCAAGGAATGAGGAAAGGATAGAATAGGGTCTATTCCAACAATGGCTCTGTTTCTTTGTTTTTGTGTCCCCATATTCAACAAATTTTAGTCCTCTAAATCAGATTTTGTCTATCTAAATTATACTTTTTTAAAAGATTTTTTTTTAATTTAATTGACAGAAAGAGAGAGGAGGAGGGGGGAGAGAACACAAGCAGGGGGAGTGGCAGGCAGAGGGAGAGGGAGAAGCAGACTTCGCAGTGAGCAAAGAATCAGATGTAGGGCTCCATCCCAGGACCCTGGAATCATGACCCAAGCTGAAGGCAGACACTTAACTCAATGAGCCACCCAGACACCCCTAAATTGTACTTTTTCACTCAGAATCCACATTATTCTATTTATTGATCTGAGAGTTTCAGAAGGGAAAAAAAAGACAATTTAGTCATAAAATGAAGCCCTTTCAATTGGGCTATGTATCAAGAACCTGGGCTCATTAGTGAAAAATGTGTTATATAAAAAATGTAAAATATAGCAGGACCAGAACTTGTAAGACTTAGTAAGACTTGTTCAGCTGGGATTTAAATTCAGGAGTTTTGACTGCAGAATCCATATCCTTAACCACCATGCTATAAACCTTTCTGGGTGACTTTTTATGAACATTGAGGCCTTTTATGACAATATACTTTCCACTTTATTAATTAATACTAGAAAACTGAAGTTATATTCACATTTTCAATTGCATGCAAGAAGCCTTATATTTGAATAGGCTGTACAGAAATGTTTAGTGATTGCTTCAAAGTCTGGCTGTCAAAGCCATAGGAAATGCTCATTTGTTTGAGCAATGAGTCTTTCTTGTTAAGACTATGGAAGTTGTGAAATCAGTTTATTTTTCCTTTCTTCGGAATCTTTTCATATGTCAGCTGTAATGCTGTTTGAATCAAAGACATTTGATTACCATCTATGTTCTTCTCTAAAACTGAATGGAGAGCTTTGTGGAAGATTGGCAGGCTTGAATAGTGGACTATTTTGACATTGGCAAAGTATTGCAACAGAAGAGAACTTGCAACTCTTCTGTTCTATGGTTGTCAAAGCAGAATTCAGTGCCAAACTTGACAAGGGTTTCAGAGCTTTTTGCTTTATCAATTACTGGTTCCCTAAGAAGCCCAAGCCATCTCTTTCTATTCCAAGAAGTTGGTCCCATTGGTCAACTAGTTTAAAGTCTATAGTAGGTTATTGTGTTATTTTCATTAGGACACCAATACCAGTCCTATTTTTATCTGTAATATAAAAGACCTTAGGGAAGATATGATTCCCCTCAATCCTATTCAAAATTTGTATTATTAGAAAATGCTGTGTAGATAAATGTCACAATTCTCCTCCCTGGGTGCAGCCTCTGGAATCAGAAGGATAGGTCTTGCTCCTGCTCTATTTCTTTGGTAACTGTGGCACTTTGAGTAAATGTCCAATATGCTTCTTTGTATGTTAAATATGCATAATAATAGTTTCAAAGTATTTGTGTGAGGAGTAATTGATATGATTTCTATTGAGTAATTATGGCTCTGTCTGAGACATAGTCAACACTCAATAAATATTAGCTGCCTTCATCATGATTATGATCATGGACAGAAAGAAGTCTGAGTAAATAAAAACATTATAGAGGCAACTTTATATTTCTTTATGCATATGATAACATATCAGAAAAAGAAGGAGAGCAAAGGAAGATTGGATTGGGGGAGAATGTATTGTTTCAGAGTAGATTGACATAATCTGAAATACAAAAGACTTGGTCATAATTTGAAATTCTAAAGACAGGAAGACTTATGGCAGGTCTCTCTGGCATATTTAGCAATCCATCATCATATATCTTAGAGACTTGGATACTGATTGTCTTTATTAACTTTTCTCACTTTTTTGAGAAACTAGATTTGCTCAGTCCTGAGTCAAAAGGAGTTAGGCTTTTAGAACACAAGGTGTTATGAAATATACCCCAAAGAGATAGAAATCCAAAGGAAATAATTGTAAGTATTAAAGATATAAATGTGGCTGCTGCTCCAAACTCAATAAAATAAAGGGAGCTATAGGCTTGGGAACCTCACATTGCTCCTAGGAACAAGTTACAAGAAATATTTCTGTAAAGATTTGGCTGAGTCTTTCTTATTTATCAGGATTTGGCTGAAATATGTCCTGCATGAGAAGCCATATCAGACAACCCTATATTAACACCTCTTTCTCTTTTGTTGGCCTTATTTTTCCCTCTTTATTATACTTATCATAAATTGTAATTGTTTAAGTATCATTTTTTAATCTAGTATCCTCTAATTTCCACATGTGTGAAAGCCCTGTATTTTTAGTTTGCTCTTATATACAGAACACTGGATGTAGTGTTTTTTTGCACTATAAGCCCTTAATACAAATTTGTTAAGTAGAAAAGAAGAACAACAATAACAAAGACAATAAAACTTGAGGCAATCTAACTTTACATTTGTTATAAAATAAAGGCAAAATTAAAAGGATACTCCTCAACAATAAAGATCTTTTTAGTTATTTCCTCCCTCCTTTGTGGAACTATCACTTAATTTAACCTCACCTGTATGAAAGTGTTGAGGGCACAGAGAAGAAAGTCATTAGGTGATACATCACTCATTCTGCCCCATTTCTACAGCAGTCACCTTAGTGATGCTTATTAATTTTAATACTTCTCTACTGCCTCATACATATAACAAATTATATAACTGAAGTTCATCATCAAAAATGCTGAGATTTTAAACACCATATTTCTAAGATATTTAAAAATTTTTAAATTCAGATACCTGTATGGTAAATTGCATTGTCATACAGTTTTCTGTATTTCATGAGATAGAATAACTTACAAAGAAAAGGTAATGATTTAGGATTGATCACCACAAGGTCCCTTGAATAGCACAGTGTTTGTAATTAGTTCCTTTTCAGAAAAAAAAAAAAACATTTTTCTAATAGATTAGAAAGATCTGTTCTCCATATTTTATTCCTGGCCATTCTAGGAACTAGAAAAACATTTTTGGACCCCAAATAGGAAAGGCTATAAAGTAAAGGGTCTATAAACATACCATCAACATGTGTATCTGAATGGTGGAAAAAGCTTCCTTCTTTGAAGAAGTAATCACAGTGTTCCTTCTCTTTTGTAGACCTTTTGCAGTTAAATGTAGCAACTTTAAGAATAAGTCTTTTATTTCAATATGGTAGGGGATTCTTGTTAGAATAAGACGATGTGTAGTAACAGACTTGAGATTTTTACACAGATTGAAGAGAAGCAGTAATTTTCAAACTCACAACAAGCATGTAATTTAAGCTATTTTCAAAATTGTTTGATTAAATGGAAAATAATTGCTTTTGAAATAGTTATCAAGTAGTAAGTCCTTTTGATTTTCTCCATTATTTTAGAAGCTGATATAAAAAGACACAGTACTCTCAGGAGAGCACATTTTGATTCCAGGTTTTGATTCCATTGTGTTTGATTAGTAGCTGGTGTTACAGTGAGTCCAAGTTACATGAATGGCCTATGGAGTGTACTCTGCGAAGTGTCACCTTCTAGAGAAAGTAGACCATAGGGAAATATTTCATTCTTTAGAGTTTAAGCAAACTGTGGAGAAATCACTATGAATAGCAAGAATCCAGGAGAAGACAAAGATCTGAAAGGAAACACAAGGACCTTAGAAAGAAGGAAAGAAGTTTGGTTAATACCACCATTTGCTTTAACGTGGATGGACCTGGAGGGTATTATGCTGAGTGAAATAAATCAATCAGAGAAGGACAATCCTCATATGGTTTCACTCACACGTGGAGTATAAGAAATAGTGAAAGGGAGTATAAGGGAAAGGAGAGGAACTGAGTGGGGGAAAATTAGAGAGGGAGACAAACCATGAGAGACTCCTAGCTCTGGGAAACGAACAGAGGGTTGCAAAGGAGAGGTAGGTGGGGCGATGGGGTAGCTCCAGTCTTTTTATAAGAGCACTAACCCCTCATGATCTACAACTCACCTCCCAAAGGCTGCACCTCCAAATACCATTACACTGGATATTAGGTTTCAACAGATACATTTTGGAGAGGAAGATACAAACACGTTATAGCAGTGCCCAACAGAGAAACTGATAATACACGATACTCAGAATCTTCTGTTCCCTTTCTTTGCCTCATCATCAAGAATGCCACTCCGGGGCAACTCTGGTGGCTCAGTGGTTTAGCGCCGCCTTCAGCCCAGGGCCTGATTCTGAAGACCCAGGATTGAGTCCCACATGGGGCTCCCTGCAGGGAGCCTGTTTCTCCCTCTGCCTGTGTCTCTGCCTCTCTCTCTTTGTCTCTCTCTGTGTGTCTCTCATGAATGAATGAATGAATAAATAAATAAATAAACAAATAAAAATCTTAAAAAAAAAGAATGCCACTCTGTAAAATATAAGCATTTTAATGGTATTTTTTGAGTGCATTGCTTTTGATGGTCTTACATACAGAGGAAAAGGGCTTAGTAAAAAAGGGAAGAAAGATTTCACATATTTGTGGCTGTCTCTCTGAGCCAAATGGTTTGAGTAGGCTCATGATTTTGAGACTATGTTTAGTTGATGGCACCAACATGCTGATACTAGGCAAAGTGGTGTTGATTAAGCAGGTTACAAGTGTCCACTTGGTATTTGTTGTCCAAGTTTAGGAATCCAGTTTCTATCTTTCCTCCATGAAAACCTTTTTTTTTTTCTTTAAGAGAGAATTGATCACCCAAAAATAGGTTTGATATTTTTTCCAATAAGGACTTCATAATAGCTTGCAAGCTTACAAAGTTGAGATCCTAGCAGATTGCTCTGTTTAGTACAAACGAGACTTTGATCTAAAAAGATGAGTACTGACAGGCAGCCAACCTACATTTTAGAGAAATTTAGTACTTATGTGAGAAATATCTGATTTTTAAGACCATTGACAACTTAAAAGTCCCCACCAAAATGAATGAATTTTAAAGTGTCCTCTGAGTACTGTGTTTGAATGAACTTAACCATAGGATATGACTTGGTATTTCTAAATGTTGGAGAACATCACTAAGCTATTCACATAGCTAGCAAGTTTTATCTGCTGCTTAATTCTACCTCTAGGTCACAATAATAAAATCACATCCATATAAATGAGAACATTTATATTCCTACTTTCTGTAAAATGCAATAATCAAATAAACTGTTTATTAGGTTGGTGACACAGAAAATGAAAAGACAGGTTCTAGAACATAATCCAGTTTACAAAGCTTTGTAGTCATGTAAAACAGCTCTTGAAGATGTTAAGCAGCTTGGATTATTCATTAATAAATTCCTATTTAGAGGACTACAAGTAAGAGTAGTGGTTATATTTTTTAAAATTCATTTTACAGGGATCCCTGGGTGGCACAGTGGTTTGGCGCCTGCCTTTGGCCCGGGGCGCGATCCTGGAGACCCGGGATCGAATCCCACATCGGGCTCCCAGTGCATGGAGCCTGCTTCTCCCTCTGCCTGTGTCTCTGCCTCTCTCTCTCTCTCTCTCTCTCTCTTTCTCTGTGACTATCATAAATAAATAAAAATTAAAAAAATAAAATAAAATTCATTTTACAGGTGAAATTATATAAAAGTAATAATGGTAGGAATCACTTATAAATTTATCATACTCCATAGTACTAAGTTTTTTATGGATATTTTAAATTTTCATTCAACATTTTCCTTTAAGAAATATAGGATACCATTACTTTTATTTTTAAACGAAACTTAAGCTTAGATCATGAAATTAATTTGCCAAAGTTACAGAACCATTCAGTCGTAGAACTGTATGCAAACTTAATTCCAATGCCTGTGGATTCTCAGGATTGATAGCTCTTTGTGTCTCCTAATGAATATCATCTTCACCTCTCCCACTCTTACTGTGTGGAAACAGAAGTAGATAACATCTATCATGAATTAGACAAATTACATCTTTATGGTTAGAGCCATATCCTTCAGATTTTTGAAAGAGTGTTATCATTTTTTGACCCTGAGACATTTGTGTCAATTACCATGAAAACATTTTTTGACAGTAAAATCAATTATACTCTAAAAAGTTTTTAAATGATAGTAATAGGAATGCTATCAATCTAACATTTACAAAAACAGAAAAAGAATACTCTTGCTTTAAAATATTCTAGAAAGTTGTCTCAGCTCTGGAAGATTAAAATACTCTTACAGGAATTAAGAATTAAGTGAGCCTTAAGAAGATTTATGGAAAAGTAAATTAGATTTCTATTTTAGTTTGAACCAGTTAAGGTTCTATGAACAATGCAAGTAACATCTCAATAAGTAATTACAATGGAACTTTGTAGGCTAAAGGTGTTTTCTATAAATAATGTGCTGAGATCAATTAGTATCCCTAATGAAATATATAGAGAAACTCTAAATGACATAAACTGAAATGTGCAAAAGCAAGGGAATGTAAATTTTCTAGGAGGGATTTACTACATTTACTTTGGAAGCATACCAAAGCTTTCACCTCCTGTGAGCAATGTCTGAAATCATGTCAGATAGAATCAAGTTAGATATATTGTCTACAATTGGGTTTTTCTTTGTAAGAAAGGCTTTTTAGAATATATATATATATATATATATATATATATATATATATATATATATATATTCTTGTTGGCAGTTCATGCCAACATTTACATTAGGACCAATTAGAAAATAAGAATGGATATTGAAACAGAATGAAGGTGAGAATATTTGTGTAAAAACGTCCAAATGTTTAATAGGAGCAATGAATTAAGGCAAAGATTGCTGAGAGTCTAGGTCTACTTCTATAAGAAAACTCAGGATTATTCATTTCTCCCCTTCATACATTTTATAAGAGAAAATAATTCAGATCTATGATCCTTTGATGAAATACCATAAAGCAAACATTTTTATAAAATCGTAATATTCAAAATTTATTTTTAGAGCTATATGAATATACAATATACCATACAAAAGCCTTTAAGGGAAAGGGTGAAGGAGGAGGAGTAAGCGGAGAAGGGGAAGACAAGAAGAAAGAAAAGAACTTGGGGAAATGAGAGAAGTCAGGGAAATAAAATTTATTCTTTCATTCAGTAATTCACTTACATTCTCTTATTTATTATTCTCTCTCTAATTTACAAAAAAATATCATATTTATTTTAGAAGGTTCACAGGTCCCACTGCCTCATCGTTTTTCTCTTTAGTTACTCTATACTGCCTATGGCACTACCCAGTGCCCCAAGCTAACATGATGTTATTTCAGGTCATGTTCCTCTTTTTCTTCTCCAAGCATCATAGGATATTCCTTTTTTCCTCTTTGGTTCTGTTCATCCTTTCATTGTATCTTTACATCCATGAGTTTTGCTTAAGCACTCTACTGTGGTCATTTAAAATTTTAAATTATTCTTTATAAATACCAAGTGTAAATAAAATGGCAAAGGAAAGCATACAGAAAATATTGCAACATATATAAAAGACCAAAATTCCTTATTTCATGTATTAAGAAATTTTTCATACAAATTAAAACATATAATCTAGGAGGAAAAAAGTGGTCTGGTGATAAGAGGAATAATTATCCAGCAAATACATAAAAATATTTAACCTGTATAATAAGAAAAAGAAAACCATGATAATCCTATATGATTTTCATGTTTAAAACTGTAAATTAAAAGAACTCGCATACTTGATTTAACAATTTTTCCTTTAAGAACCAACTTCAAAGAAATTAATAGGAATAAAGTACCTTTATTGCAGTACTACTTTTAATAGTGAAACTGAAGCCTTTCTAAATATCCCCGAATAGGAATGTGGTTAATTATATGAATGGATATATCTATAGATATATAGATATATCCATGAATGACAACAATGGCTTTATTAGGTATTAGAATTATGTATTTTTAATTTTATTTTTATGTTTAAGTTTTAAAATATATATATAAGATCTTATTGGATTTATTATGTTATAGTACCCTTTTTTATATCTTATTATAGTGTTGGGTTTAAAATCTAGTTTTTTTGATATAAATATTGCTAATCTGGTTTTCTTTTGACATTAATTTGCCTGATAAACTTTTCTCTATCCTCTCTCACTTTTAATATGCAGATGTCTTTAGGTCTAAATGAGTTACTTATATGCAGTGTATGGATAGGCTTATTGTTGTCCATTTCAATACCCTTTGTATTTTGATTGGAGCATTTAGTCCATTTACATTCAGAGTAATTATTGATAGTTACATATTTAATGCTATTTTATTACTTCTTTTGTCATTTTTTTTTTCTGGAGATTTTCTTTGTTACTTTCTAGTCTTTGTTGCTTTGGTTTTTCCTTCCCACTCAGAGTCCCCTTTATATTTCTTGAAGGGCTGGTTTAGTGGTCACAAACTCCTTCAGTTTTTGTCTGGGAAATTCTTTACCTCTCCTTCTATTCTGAATGAGTATATCTCTCCTATTCTGGATAGAATATTCTTGGCTGAGGTTTCTTTCTTTTTTTTTTTTTTTTCCATTCAGCACGTTGAAGAAGATCTAACAATTGTAAATATTTATGCCTCCAACTTGGGATCATCCAAATATATAAAATAATAATGAACATAAAGGAACTCATTGATAATAATACAATAATAGTAGGGGACTTTTACACCCCACTTACATCAATGGATAGATCATCTAAACAGAAAATCACCAAGGAAACAATGGCTTTGAATGATGCCCTTGACCAGATGGACTTAACAAGTAGATTTAGAACATTTCATCCTAACGCAGCAGAATACACATTTTTTTTAAGTGCACATGGGACATTCTCCAGAATAGTTCACATACTACGTCACAAATTAGGCCTCAATAAGATAACTGTTTGTAAATGTGTGTGTAGTAAAATCTAATAGAAATAGCTGTACTTTTAACTCATTAAAAGTATACTGTGCATAATGTGTAAAAATATAAAACATATATGTAATGATATGAGACTATTAAACTTTTACTTTTCATTTTTACTTTTCTTAAAAAAAATATTTATTTATTCTTGAGAGAGAGAGAGAGAGTGAGAGGGAGAGACATAGGAAGAGGGAAAAGAAGCAGGCTCCATGCAGAGCCCAATCTGGGACTTGATCCTGGGACTCTGGGATCATACCCTGAGCCAAAGGCAGATGCTCAACCGCTAAGCCACCTAGGTATCCTGAGACTATTAAATTTTTAATCATTTATTTACCAACTTCTACATATATTTTTACTCATTCTTTGAAATTTTTCTATGTAGATCCTCTCTGCTCATTTTTTTACCCACTCACATACATAAACAATTCTACCAATTTTAGCTATCTTTGCCATTCTTCTTCATGCATTCATGTACATAGCTATACTTTCTTGCATAAGGACAAAACTCACCTCAAAGCAGGTTAATAAATGAGGAAATGTATGGATTCACATAACTGCTAAGTTCAAAGGTAAGCATGGAACCCTTTGAACTAGGGGCACCTGGGTGGCTCAGTAGTTGAGCACCTGTCTTTGACTCAGGTCGTGATCGTAGGATGGAGTTCTGCATCAGGCCCCCCTCAGGGAGCCTGCTTCTCCCTCTGCCTATGTCTCTGCACCCCCCATGAATAGATAAATAAAATCTTAACAAAACAATAACAATAAAAGAACCCTTTGAACTAGAATTAGGCTCATATCATTGAATATATGCCTACTGATACTAGGCACATCCCTTCCATTTGCTTACAAAAATGAGTGCTAAGGTTTCAGGTTTCTGTGAGCATTATTGCCTGTAATTCAAAAAGGCATTTAACTAAAATTGTGTGGATTTTCAGCAAAAAAAGAAAGAGACAAAAAAAAAAAGAGAAGATCATCAAAACTAAGAGCAGTTTTTTTTAAAAGATAAATTGATAGACCTTTAACACCGATGAGAGAGAATACTCAAATAAGTAAAATCAGAAATGAAAGAGGAGACTTTACATCTGTTACCCAGAAATACAGAGGATCATGAGAAATGAGGAATAACTCTATGCCAACAAATTTGATAACTTAGAAGGCATGGATAAATTTCTAGGGCTGTACAACTTACCAAGGCTGAATCATGAATAAGACATCTGAACAAACAAATAACAAGGAGATTGAATCAGTAATCAAAAACCTCCAAACAAAGAAAATCTTAGGAGCAGATGGTTTCACTGGTGAATTCTACAAAACATTTTTTAAAAGAATTAATACTAATCCTCCTTACGCTCTTCCCCCAAAAAAGAAGAGGGGGAACAATCCAAACTCATTTTATGAGGCAAGCCATTCCCCTGATACCAAAGCCACATATGGACACTACACGAAAACTGTACACAAATTTTTCTGATGAAAATAGATGCAAGCATTCTCAAAAGGTATTAACAAACTAAACTCAATACCACATTAGAAGGAGCTGACAGGTTAATCAAGCAGAACTTGTCCCTGGGATGCAAAGATGGTTTGACGCATGCAAATCAATAAATATGATACACCACAATAAACAGAATGAAAGGTAAAAATCATGGTAACATCAGTAGATGTACAAAAACATTTGGCAAAATACAACACTCTTTTGTGATAAAAACACACAAAAAATTGGGTATAGAAGCAATATATCTCAACATAATAAAGACCAATGTGACAAGTCCACAGCTAACATCATACTTAATGATGAGAAGTTAAAAACTTTCCTCTAAGATGAGGAACAAGAAGAGTGCTTACTATTGCCATTCCCCTTAAACATAGTACTTGGAGCCAGAGCAATTAGGCAATAGAGAAAATGAAAAGACATTCAAATAGTACAAGAAGAAGTAAAATTGTCTTTGCCAATGATATGATCTTATATATAGAAAATCCTAAAGATTCCACTAAAAAATTATAAGAACTAATGAACAAGTTCTGTAAAGTTGCATAATATAGAGTCAATGTAAAAAAAAAAAAACTTTTTTGTGTTTCTATACACTAACTGTAAAATATCTGTAAAAGAAATAAAAAACTCATTCACAACAGCAACAAAAACAATATAATACTTCGGAATAAACTTAACTAAGGAAATTTAAATGCTACAAATTTTGATAAAATAAATTGAACATGACACAAATTAAAAGATATCCTGTGTTTATGGATCACAGGAATTAATACTTACTGTTAAAATATCCGTATTTCCCAAAGGCATCTGTATGTTCAATGCAATCCTTATCAAAATTCTAGTGACATTTCTCACAGAAATAGACAAAATAATTTTAAAAATTTGTATGGAACTACAAAACATTCCAAAGAGCCAAAGCAACCCTGAGAAGGAACAAAGCTGGAAACATCACACTTCCTGATTTCAAACTATACTACAAAGCTATAGTAATCAACACAATGTGATACTGACCTAAAAAAATAGACACACAGACCAAAGAAATGGAATAAAGAGCCCAGAAATAAATTTTCCATATATCGTCAACTAATATTTGACAAGATGCTCAATGGAGAAAGACTAATGTTCTCAGTAAATGGGACCAGGGAATCTGGGTAGCTATGCAGAAGAACGAAACTGGGTCTCTTTTTTATACCACTCACAAAAATGAACTTGATGTGGATTTAGGGTTTAACATAAGATCTGAAACCATAGAGTTCTTGGAAGAAAATATAAGGAAATAGTTCATTGGCATTAGTCTTGACAGGCATATTTTGGCTATTACACCCAAAGCAAAAGCAACAAAAGCAAAATTTAATGAGTAATATTGTATCAAACAAAACATTTTCTGGACTGTAAAAGAAACAATAAAAAGGAAACTCCTAGAATAGGAGAAAAAATTTGCAAATCATGTATATGCCAAGGAGTTAATGCTCAAAATACGTAAATAGCTCATACAATGAATAGAAAACAAAGACAATCTATATTAAAAATAGGCAGAGGAACAGAATGGACATTTTCCCAAAGAAGATTCTCAAGTGGACAACAGATACGTGAAAAGGTGCTCAACATCACTAATCATTAAGGAAATGCAAATCAAAGCCACATTGAGATGTCATTTCACATCTGTTGGAATTGCTATTATCAAAAAACCCAAAAGATAACAGATGTTGGTTAGGATACGGAAGAAAGGGAACCCTTATGTATTGCTCACAGTAATGTAAGATGGTACAGCCACTATGGAAAATAGTATGGATAGGCCCGGGAGTGGACAGCCTAGTATAGAGATCCCCTGGGGTGCAGTAAGTGAGAATGTTCCCATTCTTGGAGTCCATTTGGAAGAGAGTATATTGCCTTTACAAGGACAAAAGACCCTGCAGATGCTGTGAAGCAGCCGTTCTTTGGAAGGAGACAGAGACACAGGCAGAGGGCAGATAACCTGGTCACTGCCTTTTGCTGTGCTTCACCATAACTCCAGGCACCCACGCAGGTGTGCAGCTGTTTTTCTGGGAGAAAACAACCAGACTCAGCATGGGGAGGCATTCTCCAGAGGAGAGGTGTGGGTCTGTGCCTTGCTTGGTCCTTTAAGATTCAGAGTTTTGAATCCCAACCATATGCTAGAGATAAAACACTTAATGTGTGGCACGGGGCATGTCAGGGGCTCCAGGCACAGACAGGTTGAGGGCAGGGACCTGAGAAGGCCCTGGGACACAAAGGGGAGATTATTTGCTTTTCTGTGAGACCTTCCTGAATGGTGGCAGCAGCAAGTTTCCCTTCCCCAAAAACAAGAAGATGGGGTGATGCCTTCTTCCACCCCTTACCCACCAGTGGGACATCAGTGAGCCAGCACAGTGGGCCTCTCCCTCAGAAGCCCAGAACAGGCATCCTGCATGCACCAAGTCTGCTGATCATAGAGTGCTTTGAGGCATCAGTTTCAGTTCTGGTAGAAATAGGACTTTTTTCTTTTCTTTTCTCTCTTCTCTTCTCTTCTCTTCTCTTCTCTTCTCTTCTCTTCTCTTCTCTTCTCTTCTCTTCTCTTCTCTCCTTTTCTTTTTTCCTTTGGAATCAGACTTACATAGTTTTGTTTTTTAATGTCTTGCTTCTTCTCTCTCTCTCTCTCTCTCTCTCATCAGGCTTCTTTTTCTACCCTTTTCATTCCAGGCATATTCTAAAAAACACATCAAAGCAAACCTAGTTAAAGGTCCAAACACTGCCCACCATAAGCAAGGAGGAACTTGGTGAGGATTGACCTATGGGAAAGAGCAGGCAAAACACAACATCAAGTGCACACAGCATAATTCCAGAAACACTGGGCCTTGAACAGTGTATGACCCCTTCTTCATATGGCATTACTCTTAGGAACAGGAAGCATACAAAATGACAAGATGGAAGGATTCTCCCCAAAAGAAAGATCAAGACGAAATCACAGCTGGGGATTCGCTCAAAACATATACAAGCAATACATGTGAACAAGAATTTAGAACAACAGTCATAAGAATACTAGCCAAGCTTGAAAGAAATCAATAGAAGACACCAGAGAAACCCTTGCTGCAGAGATAAAAGACCTAGAAAATAAGCCAATAAAAATGCTATTACTGAGATGCAAAACCTACTAGGTATAATTACAATGAGGATGAAAGAAGCAGGGAATGAATAGGTAATATAGAAGATAAAACTATGGAAAATAGTGAAGCTGAAGTTCACCAAGGTAAACTTAGGGAACCCAGTGATTCCATAAAGCTAATAATGTCCATATCATAGGGATCCCAGAATAAGAGGGGGAGAAAGCAGAAAGTTTATCTGAACAAATTATAACTGAGAACTTGCCTAATTTGGAGAAGGAAACAGGCATTCAAGTCCAAGAGGCCCAGAGAACTTCCCTCAAAATCAACAAAAATAGGTCAACACCTATCCAGATGTATCATAATGAAACTTCCAAAATACAAAGATAAAGAGAGAATTCTGAAAAGCAGCTGGGAACAAAAGGTCCTTAAACTACAAGGGTAGACATATAAAGTGAGCAGCAGAACTACCTACCCACAGAAACACAGCAGGCCAGAAGACAGTGGCATTATATATCAATGTGCTAATTGGGGAAAATACGCAGCCAAGAATACTTTATCCAGCAAGACTGGATAAAGTCATCTGGAATAGAAGGAGAGTAAAAAGTTTCCAAGACAAGGAAAAACTAAAGGGACTCACGTACACTAAACTAGCTCTGCAAGAAGTGTTAAAGGAGACCATTTGAGTGGGAAAGAAAGACCAAAAGTAACAAAGACTAGAAAGTAACAGAGACTATTTATGGGAACAGTGACATTACAGGTAATACAATGGCACTAACTTTGTATCTATCAATATTTACTCTGACTGTAAGTGGACTAAATGCTCCAATGAAAAGACATAGGGTATCAGGATCCTTGCTTAGCATGTGCTAAGCAAGGAGAGCCTCCCTTTGCCTCTCCCACTCATGCTGTCACTGTCTCACAAATAAATATTCAAGAAAAATATAACAGCAAAAATAAATGATATAAACATTAAAAAAACAGTAGAATAGATCAGTGAAACTAGGAGTGGGTCTTTGAAAGAATTAAGAACATTGATAAATCCTTAGCCAGATTTATAAAAAAGAGAGAGAGAGAGAGAGAGAAGCATCCAAAATAAATGAAATCATGGATGAAAGAGAAGAGATCACAACCAACACTGCAGAAATACAAACAACTTTAAGAGAATGTTATGAACAGTCATATGCCAATCTGGAAGAAGTGAATAAATTCCCAGAAAAATATAAACTATGAAAACTGAAATAGGAAGAAATAGCTTGAAGAGATATCTGCAGCTTTGTGTTCATTAAAGTATTATTCCAGAGAGCCAAGGTATGAGATCTGGAAACAACCTAAGTGTATATACGATGGCATATCATTCAGCTATGAGAAAGAAGGAAATCCTATCATTTGTAATGTTAGTGCATCTTGAGGGTATTATGCCAAGTAAATAAGTCAGACTTAGAAAGACAAGTACTGTGTGATATCGTTTATATGTGGAATTTAAAAACCCAAACTCATAGAAACAGAGTATAATGGTGTTTATCAGGCGCCGGGGGGCGGGGATGAAGGCAGTGGTGAGAGAAACAGGGAAATCTTGGTCACAAGTTATAAACATCCATTTATACGATGAATTAAGTTTTGGGGATCTGATGTAGAGCATGGCCATTATAGTTAATAACAGTGTATTATGTAATTGAAAGTCACTAAGACAGTAGGGCTTAAGTGTTTTCACCTCAAAACAAAAACAAAAACAAAAACAAAAACAAAAAAGAATTGGTAATTATATGATGTGAGGGAGGTGTTAGGTAAAGCTAAGTTGGTAATCATTTTTCAATACACAAGTGTATCAAATCAACATGTTGTATCCCTTAAATTTATACAGTATTATATGCCAATTATTATCTCAATAAACCTGGAAAAATGTGTGGACTTTCAATTCCAGGTAAAGGATTTTAATTGGTTCTGTTAGGTCACATAATTTGAGTGCTCTGATTCACTACAATGGACATTCAAAGACACATTCAAAGACACAGCTCTCATATTTAATGTCTCTATAGTTAAGAACACCACATGGGATCCCTGGGTGGCGCAGGGGTTTAGCGCCTGCCTTTGGCCCAGGGCGCGATCCTGGAGACCCGGGATCGAATCCCACGTCGGGCTCCCGGTGCATGGAGCCTGCTTCTCCCTCTGCCTGTGTCTCTGCCTCTCTCTTTCTCTCTCTCTCTCTCTGTATGACTATCATAAATAAATAAAAATTAAAAAAAAAAAGAACACCACAGTAATTTATAGGGCTTTTGGCACATGCATGTTGATTAGTCTTGCAAAGAACCACTCATCAAAAGGAACAATATTTCTTCTGGAGATGCAATGAAGAATGCTGATTTATTTTTAATACCAAATGTACAGTCAACTGTCAATTAACTGTATTAATGCAAAGATGGAACACTAAAAATTCTCAGCATTATTTTGATAAATAATTGAGATTTGTCCTTTCCTACTTATTCTACTGCAAAAAGCAAAATTGAATGGCTTGAATTGCATGATTTTTAGTTTTTCAGAACTTCACTGTAATAGTGAAGGGAAAATTGGGCAAAATAGGCAAAAGTCATTCAGCAGAAGGGAGGAGAAGTCAATGATCTGGATAATTTACAAACTCTGTAATTAGTTCTGAAATAATCAGGGGTTCACTGTATCTCTTCTGAAAAGAAATAGAAGGGAATTAGTATTTGTGTTAAAAAATGAAGCTAGGTATTAGATTTTATGGGATAGTATTTATTTCATAGCTTCTGTCAATTTTACTAATTGTATTTAATGTTGATCACATTGAACTTCTACAAAATTTAGTAATAACTTTTTGAGGCAGGGCACAGGTCAAGAAGAACTATGGCATAAGAAGTCCTCAGGACTAGAACTGATGTGTATCCAAAATGTGATATCTGCTTTTGGATATTTCAAGAAAACATAACCTGTTGAACACCCATTCTGTGTCAGTCACTCTGATAATTACAAAATTTAGATACGCATACAATTTTCTTGTATCTCTAAAGTATAAGTTTTTTTAGAGGAAAAAAAAGACTTGTATATAAGTAAATTTGATACAAGTTACTATACAGGAATGTACTAAGCAACAGTAGGAGTTACTAATTATTAATTACATCTTAGAAAGAAAGCAGTCAATCTTTCATGGAAGAAACAATATGTAAAATGTCCCTTGTGGGAAGGATTCCAACATTTAGGGAATTTGAAAGACAATAAAATGTGAATTAAATAATGATAATAGAGTAATACAAGAAATCAGAAAACATGCCCAAGGCTTAGTGTGAATTTGAAGTAAAATGTAAAAAAAATATGAATTCACATATTGAAATTAAAGTTGGAAAGGAGAAAAAAATTGGAGCCAATTCACAGGACTTTGAGCATCAACCATAAACTTTAATGGGAGATGACTTGATAACATGGACAGAAGTTCTGCTTTTGATGTTAGGACCTGATTCCATCTTATATTTGTAGCTCGATAACCTAAATACTCTTGTCTCCATTCACTTATCTAAGGAATTATGTAAGTATTTCTGCTTGAGTCAGCATGAAGCCTGGAAACTGCTTGTAAGTTATCTAGAACATTGTACCAGATAGGCATTGTGCTCCATAAAATCAATATGGAGTCATGACCTAGATTGCTATGAAAAATTATTATTTCCCTAGTATAAGGTATCAATACAAAAATGCTTTGCATAAAGTGACATTGGAAGTGGAGAGACCACATTGATATTACAGCAATAGTCCTGGAATTAGGAAATGTCATAATGTGAATGTTGATATTGATAGCTGATAGGGAAATAGCTTTGTAAACCAGAAGAAAACCTTGAAGCTGAAAGTATCAGTTGGATAGCTTTCCATTCCTCATCCAGGAGAAAGTTTGTAAAAGGCTAAAAATTACCCTCTGCCACACTCAAAATTACATAAGTGAGTCTAGTAGTGATGTTTTCATGCAAAATACGTCTGGAAAGAATATAGCAGTTCCTAAAGTTAAAAAGAGACTTCTCAACAATCTAAGCGATAGAGGTTGAACATCACTTTTTAAATAGGAGTGGACCCTGAAATTTGTTCAAATAACTGTTGTGAGCTTTAAACAAAAAGAATTTGGATAAACAAAATTTATATCAACTAGTTTCTATTTTAAGAAACAATAGGGATGCCTGGGTGGCTCAGCAGTTGAGCATCTGCCTTCAGCTTAGGGTGTGATCCCAGGGTCCAGGGATTGAGTCTCGTGTCAGGTTTCCTGCATGGAGCCTGCTTTTCCCTCTGCCTGTGTCTCTGCTTCTCTCTCTCTGTGTGTGTCTCTCATGAATAAATAAATAAAACCTTAAAAAAAACCCCAAAACAATCACTTGCTAAGTACTAAAATAACCCCTAAATTAATAAAAGACTCATTATAGTAATTGATTTTAAAAAACTGGATTCACAACCAAACTGTTAAATCTTCACTACCTACAAAGCACATCTAAATTGGAAAGAACAGTCTTCAAACATTTAAATAAGAGTTAATACTTATTCATATCAAACTATTCCAAAAAACAGAATAGGAAGGAAAGTTTCCAGATTTATTCTATGAGGCTAGCATTACCCCGATAGCCACACCAGACAAAAAAGATGCTACAAAAAAGAATTCTACAGATGTTATCCCTGATGAACATAGGTTCATAAATCCTGTATCATATTTTAGCAAACGAAATTCAACAATACATTAAAAAAAGTAATTCACCATGAGTTACTAGGATTTATCCCAGGGATACAAAGGTGGTTCAGGAATCACAAATTAGCCAATGTGACACGTAAAATAATTATTTATCTTAGTAAGCTCAGATAAAGCATTTGACAAAATATGACATCTGATCATGATAAAAACTCTGAACAAGGTGGATTAAGGAGGAAATGTACTACAACATGATAAAGACCATATATGGAAATGCACATCCAATCTCATACTCAGTGGTGAAAAACAGAGCTCTTCCTCTAAGATCAGGAATGAGACAAAGATGTCTTCTCTCGCCACTTTTATTAAACACAGTCCTAGCTATCCTAGCCACAGGAAGTAGAAAAGAAAAAGAAATAAGACATCCAAATTGGTAAGGAAGAAGTAAAACTTTCACTATGTGCAGATGACCTGATACTTTATATAGAAAAACCCTAAAGACTCCACCAGAAAACTACTAGAACTGATAAATGAATTCAGTAAAGTCACAGGATACAAAATTAATATGCAGGAATCTGTTGCATTTCTATATACTAAGACTGTCAAAAGGAGAAATTAAAACAATCCCATTAACAATTGCACCAAAAAGAATAAAATACTTAAGAATAAACTTAACCAAGAAAGTATAAGACTTATGCTCTGAAAACAATAAAACATTGATGAAAGAAATTGTGATACAAACAAATGAAAAGATATCCCATGTTCATGGATTGAAAGAACAAATATTGTTATAATGTCCTTCTACCTCAAACAATCTAAATGGATTTAGTGCAATCTCTATCAAAATACCAACAGAAATTTTCACAGAACTAGCACAAATAACCTTAAAATCTGTATTCAACCACAAAGGACCCTGAATAGCTGAAGCAGTCTTGAGAAAGATTATAACTATATATATATATACCATTGTGGGTACTGAGTAATATGTGGAATTGTTGAATATGTCTGAAAGTAATATAACACTGTAGGTTAATTATACTTCAATGAAAATTTAATTTAAATTGTGGTTCTAATGTTAATAATAAAATGGTAATTAAAAATAGTCAATATTTATTAATTACTCACTGTAGGAGGATTTAATAGGTTGATAGGAGAGAGGACTCACTCTTAGAGAAGTGACATCATGGTGGCCATACTTGTAGAAAATAGTAGTCTGTGTTTCTCTATTTTCTCTCAGTCTTCTGTTTACTGCCACTCACAGTGCAACACTTTTTTCAATACCACTTGCAGGTTGTGAGTGAGGATAAAAAGCAGGCGGGATGAATCATAAAAAGCTAATTTACCCGATTTTTTTTGCTTGTCTCTATACGAGAGACCAGCTAATATTCAGAACCATTTAACTGGTATACAGCTTGTCTACTAAGAGTTCAGTAACTTCATCATATCTTTCTTATGATGTTCTCTTTCACCATTAGTAATTCTTCTTTTATATCTTAGGGTAACTAAAATAACCAGTTATAGAACCTTGTAAAACAGGAAGTAGAAAAATAGTGAAAAAACAAAACAAAACAAAAAAAACTACAATAGGCAATATTTATAATTTTCCATGCAAAATTCAACTTTATGAGAGAATTATAGCTCTTCAAATCTCTAAAATTTAATAAAAAAACAAGCAAATGAGCAAAATGAAACAAAAAAATAACAGCAAAACTTAAACCGTTTTCTTGTTTATAAACACAGATGAGAATAACATCAGATTTCTTATCAATTTTAACTCCTTTTATAGATTTTTGAGAGTAACATTGGTCACTAAAGATGTCAATATCCATCAAGTAAGAATGTCATTTCAGAAAGCAACTGAGACATATACTAACGTGTATAAGAATTCAGAAAAAAAAACCTATTAAAGATGAATTTAGATCTAAAAAAAGAAAGGAAATCAGAAAGTAGATTGCTCATATACTTGTCTAAAAATAAGATATCAAAAAGTTATTAATGAGTTCAGAAATTAATGAAAATAATTAACTTAAGCATAAGAAAGCTGTTATACTTTAAAAAATAACAGGTGGATAGAATCATGTCCAGTGCCATAAAACTAAGCCTAAATAAATGATGAGAAATTAATTCAAACTTAGCAGGAATGTTAAAAATGAACAAAAATTTATTTTTGAAACTACACAAATTAGATATGTTGGATGAGAAAAATGTCAACAAATGTCATTTCATCTTTTTATGAGGGAAGCATGTTTAATTTTAAGATTTAGATGAAGTGAACAGGTTCCTTTGAAAAAATGTAGGTACCAAAACTTAACACAAGGAGGGAGACACAATCTGAGTGGTCTGTAACTATCAGACCTAACTATTCACAGAAAGAAAATTTGAGACCGAGAGAGCTTTAGTATATTTTACAAAGCTTTTAAGAAGCAAATGAAGAAAATACTACACAAAATCTTCCACAGAATAGAAAATTTGGGAAAATTGCTAATTTTATGAGCTCAGTATAACTTTGAAACTAGCTTGATGAGGACATTACAATTCAGTCAAATTATAGACCAGTTTCACTAAGAAACACAGATGCAAAATCCTAAACAATATATTAACTCATCAAATGTAATAACTTATAAAAAGGATACTGTAATATCACAATTTGTCTTTTATCATAAATGCAATGTTAATTTAACATTTGAAAATCAATTAATGTGTTTAACCACATTAGCTGAAAAAGGAAAAGCTGATTAATCCATCTCAATAATTTCAGAAAAAGCATTTGATAAAATCAATATCTATCATTTATAGACATTTATCAAACTAGAAATAGTAGTTAATTTGACAAAAATTAATTACAAACACAACCTTAATTAAACAAATTGGTACTGAACATTATACTTGTTTGTAGAATTTTGAAAGCCTCTCTCTCATTTTCTAAATGAGAAAAGAGAATTCTCATTGCTACCACTTTTTTTTTTTTAAGATTTATTTTTTTTTATTCATGAGAGACACAGGCAGAGACAGAGGCAGAGGGAAGAGAAGCAGACTCCATACAATGAGCCTGATATGGGACTCGATTCCAGGAATTCGGGATCACGCCCTAAGCCAAAGGCAGATGCTCAACCGCTGAGCTACCCAGGTGTCCCTCATTGCTACCACTTTTATTAAATATTTTACTAGAGAGTC
Organism: Canis lupus familiaris; assembly: GCF_011100685.1. Classification (NCBI taxonomy): domain Eukaryota; kingdom Metazoa; phylum Chordata; class Mammalia; order Carnivora; family Canidae; genus Canis; species Canis lupus. Next base: position 7,213,161 of record NC_049224.1, on the reverse strand, counting down.
TAGGTGGTATCAAAAGGAAAGAAAAAATAAATCATAAAAATTAACAAATGAATAAATAAAACTGTAAATGTTATTGTGTATGTTGAAAATTCAAAAAAAATTATACATAAGTTATTGGATTATGTGAATTTAGCTATGCTGTATACCAGTTTTATATCTGTAATCAGACACAGTACTTAGAAAATATAATTTTTCAAAATTTTATGATTTGCCATACTGTATGGATATAAAGTACTTAGAAAGTTTCTTTTATTCTACTTGAATTTTATTTAGTACTTCTGTTTATAAATTTATTATATGTTTACGGTAGTTATAAGAGTTATAATCATAAATGGTTTATATCTAATTTTATGTTTGAAATCACATAACATTAACATAAAAATTAAATTTATGTTTCAAAATAAAGTCAACATAGGCAATCAGATTTCTTTCTTTCTATTTAATAGTCTGTCCTTTACTCAAGCCTAAAAATTATTATGTCAGTTCATATGTAATTATGAAAGAATGAAAAAGGTATACAAGAAATTTGTACAGAAAGGCCCAATAAAGGAAAGGATCTGATATATCCATGGATTTCATGGTCACTTTTCCTTGAATTGGTCTATACAATTCAAGATCAATTAGACAATGGTCTAATCTATTAATCTATTAATAGATTAATAAATTAACAGATTAATAATAAGAATCACAGCAATGTGCATCTGTATAGAAACTGGCAAGCTGACTCTATATTAAAGGAAATTCAAAGGACCAAGTATATAAAAACAATTTTTTTAGAAAAAAATAAAATTAGTGGACATATACTAACAGATATCACGATTATTATAAAGCTACAATGATTAAGACATATTAGTATTGGTACGGGATAGATATATAAGAATGGACCACAATTAAGAGTCCAGAATATAACCCAAGCTTGATAGTTGGACAAGGTATCATTGTAGAGCAGTGGGTGAAACTAGTCTACTCAGTCAAGTGCATTTTGACAAGTGGATACCTATATAGCAACTAATAAAAAGAAACAATTATGGTGATTGGTTATTTGCAATCCATATCATCAAGAGAGAGTTCATACTGAGAATATATAAAGAATTCCTACTACAGGAAAACCAATAACACAAGAGAATTTATATATCTTACATTCTGAATGGGACCATCACAGAAATACCTAAGTGGCTAATAAATACAAGGGAAATGTTTCACCCTCTTTAATCAGAATGAAAATCAAAAATATAAGGGGATAGCACTTATGATAGATGATGTTAAAAAAACAAAAATTGACCTAAAGTAATGTAAAATTGCACTGGTGGTGGGAATATAAATTGTTGAACCCCTTTGGCATAGTTGTTACTACTTACTAAAACAGACATACATACCTTATGACCAGCAGTTAGTTCCTTTCAAGTTTTCAAGGTATATATGCAGCAAAATTTTGATCACTATACCAGAAGTTCATGGCACAATACTACAAAATTCAAAAAATCCTAAATCTCCATTAATAATAGAATGGATATAAAAATTGTAAATTCATTCAGTGAAATATTATGTAAGAGTGAATTTAAGCAAACTATCGGTTACAACAAACAATATGAATTAGTAAACCGATGTAACAGGCAAAAGAGCCACACAAAGTGATACAGGCTGTACTGGTCTCACTTATATAAAGTGCAAAATGGGTGAAACTTTCCTATGGTGTTAGAAGTCAGGAGAGTGACCACTTTTACACAGAAAAAAGGAAATAGGAAGGATACAGTAGAGCTTCTAAGGTACAGATAAAATTTCATTGATTGACTTCGGTGGTAACTACACATGTTTCTGCTCTTTGTGGTCATAAATTGAACTATATTCTTTTGTGCCTTTCTCTGAATGAATAGTGAACCTCAAAAAGTGTTAATAAAATAGCAGCCAAAATTATGATTTATGACATTACTAATTTCCTTACCTCCTAAATTATTATTCTGATAATAGCAAATTTAAAATGAATGTCACCAGGACGCCTGGATGGCTCAGTAGTTGAGCGTCTACCTTAGGCTCAGGGCATGATCCCGGGGTCCTGAGATTGAGTCCCCCATCAGGCTCCCCGCAGGGAGCCTGCTTCTCCCTCTGCCTATGTCTCTGCCTCCCTCTCTGTGTGTCTCATGAATAAATAAATAAAACTTTAAAAAAAAATGAATGTTACCCTTCTAGCCAATAGTCTTTTTTGAAGATGAATAGGTAAAAAAATAAAATTGCTCAGAGAGCACAAAGTCCATGAAATTATAGATTAAAGGGTAAGTATACAAGACATAGAAGTTATAGTTAAGAAAAAGAAAAATAGTAGGGAGAGAAAGTTTAAAGAGAAGTTTATTATTTAAAAATTCATGAATGGAAAATATTACTCTTATTTCAAAGAAAATATGCTTTCTGAAAGCAAATACCCCCAGTTTATTTTTTGTCTCTCCTTTTTCTTTTTTATTTTTTTTTATTTATTTATTTATTTTATTTATAAAAAACTGGCAGATTTATTCGGTAGGGGCCCATTTTCAAGAAGCTAAAGGTGAAGGTGGGAGAGGGGAGGTTTCCTCCCCCTTTCCTTTCTCCCTCATCTTATTTCCCCAGGGGGACCCCAAAACCTACCCAAATAAAAAACCAAAAAACTGAGGTTCCAAAAAGTTATAGCATCTTAATTCCTCATAGAAAAGGGGAAGGAGCCAAAGGGAAGGGAGCTCCCTGGGGTGGGGGTGGGGGTGGGGGAGGTGCCCCCAGCCTGGTGGGACATCCTCCCCCTTAAATAGCTGCTCCAAAGGGGACAAGCCCTGGGCATAGCATTTAAAAACTCCCCACACCCCAGTTTTATCAAAACGAAAGAGAAACAAAATTTCCCTTCCCCCCAAAACCTAAATATATATATATATTTTTTTTCCTTAAAAAAACAAAAATTCGAAGGCATTAAGCGTTAAAGTGAATCTAGAACAAGGGAATGTGAGATTCCCTCCTTCCTTCCCCCTTACTGTGGGGTCACTTGGTCCCCAATCCCCAACAGAGGAACCAGCCCCAAGGGGATGGCGAAGGGGAAGGACCAAAGGGAGCAAAGGGTGGGGGCCTCCCCAGCCAATCAGCAGCCAGTATGGGTGTGGCCCTGGGGCCACGGAGCCACACCCCCTTGGTATTTTCCAAGTAGGACAGGGAGTGGGGGAGATGCATTCCTGTGTGGTCTTTAGCCAATTCCAAGTCGAGTTGAGGCAGGGAAAGCAGGGTGACAGGCGGGGTGTGCAGAAAGGAGATACAGGATCTTCTGGAGCCCTGTGGTCAGGGGGAACCCCGCTTCCTCAGCTCCTGGACAAACGCTTCAATGATCTCTTCTTTTACTTTCTGCAGTTCCTTCCTCACCTCTTCCAGAAGCTCCTGTTTCACTCTCTCCAGGTCTGACTCGTCACTGGAGCTGGGCGTGGAGGGGTGGGCCTCGGAAGTGGTCACGGATGAAGAGGACTTCATCCTTGGCAAGGTTGTGCTGTTCTTCTCCCAGGGTCTCTGCACAGTTTCACTCTGGGCTGGGACTGGGACTCTGGCCTCTGGCCTCTGGCTCCTCCTGATTGGCAGATTCATCCTTGGGGGGTTTCTCCCCAACTTGTGTGGCTTTCCTTCTCTTGGCCAGCATGGCATTCATCTCTTCCATCAGCCCCCCGCCCGTGCTTCGAGTGCTCTCTGCTTTAGGGACTGGGGGCCCCCTGAGGCCTCCTCTTGCTTGCTGACTTTCCTGAGTTTGGCTCCGGCAATGGCTGCTGCAAGACCGGGGGCCCCTGTTCCCCCACCACTGGTGCCTTGTGCTGTGGGGAGAGGGGGCGCAGGGGGTGGGCCTCCCCCTGCTCCGTGCCCTGCCGCAGAGCCCCCTGAGAGGGACACACCAGGGGGTGGGGGGGGACCCGGAGGAGGAGGAGGTCCTGGAGGGGGAGGCGGTCCCCCAGCTGGGGGAGCAGGAGGCCCTCCTGCATTGGAGACTCGGCGCTCCAGGTGCTCTGGTGGGCCCGGCTGCTGCCTTTTCTGCTGCTCCACCTCCTCTGAGGTGGGACCATTCTGGACAGACCAGGTGGGAGGTGCTGCAGGTGGCGGGGGTGGCGGAGGCCCCCCTCCTTCCAGAGCCTCAAGGGCGCTGGCCATGGCCGCCGCGAACTGGGTGGCATCCTCCTTGCTCCCAAAGTTGAGGCCCCAGACCTGGCGGGCATCGCGCCACTGGTGGAAGGTGGGGGTGGCCTGGTTATACTTGATACCCCGGACGATGGCACAGTTGATGACCACCTGCTGGTCTGGCTGCATCTTCCAGCCCACAACCCGGAAAGAATTGGCCGTGGGGTTGTGGTAGATCTGGACGCGGCTGAAACTCTGGGGGCCCGTGCCTGCCGGCAGCCATCGCTTATTGCTGTCATCATAAAGCATCACAGTGGCCCAGCTGGAGCAGATAACCGTCTCACTCATGGCTGCTCAGCGGGAGGGCGGCGCACCCACGGGTGGGTGCTCCCGGGGCGCCCCTGGCTCAAGGTTCCCTTTTTCTTTTTTAGATCTCATTTTAAAAATAAACCTTGACTTGCAATATTCAGATAGTTCTAATAAACTTGATTTAATTTTGCAAGATAGATTACCCTTCTAATTGGGGAAAGCATTTTTTACTCTAATACCTGGTAGGATTTAGTCTGGTGAGTGAATGTTAAAATGCAGTGGGAGCTGATACAATGCATTAAACTATTTAGGGTCTTTTCTCCAATTGTGTTTTAGCTTAGTTTTCTATGCTGTTTTGAATATGACAGAAGAAATAACAGAGAAAGAAAATAAACTGTTTGAAAGGGTGGAAATATTTCTAAGGTATGTAGTTAGCTGTTACATGATTAAGACTGTCTCCAGGCTTGATTCTTTTTTTTTAAGCTTTTATTAATTTTTAAAAATTTATTTATGAGAGATACAGAGAGAGAGGCAGAGAAACGAGGAGATGGCGAAGCAGGCTCCCTGAAGGGAGCCTGATGTGGAACCTGGTCCCAGGACTCCAGGATCATGCCCCGAGCTAAAGGCAGGCGCTCAACCCCTGAGCCCCCCAGGTGTCCTTCCAGGCTTAATTCTATAAAGAAATTTAAGTGTTATCTGCTTGCTTCAAACCAAAAAGGTCTTCCTACCCTGAAACACTCCCACACTGGTGAGTAACATGGCCAGACTCCCAACAACCTGAAATTTAGTCCATTAAGTTAAAGATTTTTCTCTAGGATTCTCTGCCATTTTGATACATTTCTTTTAGGGATAACATATGAAGCCATGATTTGTCATGAGTGGTTTAGCACAGATTTGTTCATTAGATTACTGTATTAGTTTCCTGTGGCTGCTGTAACAAATTACCACAACCTGAGGGTATAAAATGGCAAAAGTTTATTCTCTTACAGTTGTAGAGGCCAGAAGTCTGAAATGGAGATTTTGGCAGGGCTCTGCTTCCTTTGGAGGCTTTATGAGAGAGTCCATGTCTTGCCATTTCTAGTTTCTGGTGGCTGACGGGGTTCCTTTGTTTGTGACTGAATCACTCTCAGTTCTGCCCACAATTGTGTGTGGTGTTGAATCTCCTGCTTCTCTCCTATAAGGACCCTAGCCATAGCCTTTAAGGCCCACCCAGGTAACCTCGTATAACCTCCCCATGTCAAGATGCTTAATTTAATCACATCTGGAACCACACTTTTCTTTATAAAATAAGATTTACAGGTTCTAGGGCCGAAGACCTAAAACCTTGGAGAAGCCATTATTCAGCTTCTATGTCGATTAAAGAGAGTCACAGTCTGATGTAAGGAAGGAAAATATAAGCAGGTACATTTTGATAGAAAACATGAGGAAGTGGTTCAAAGACCAGACCATGATCTTGGCAGTGGGTGGTTGAAACAGATTCAAGGCAGTGAACATTAGCATCATGCAAAAAAGGAAAAGAAAGATCCTGAAATGGCACGGATGATAATGATACAGCACTGATTTAGTGTTCAATGGAAGTCTGCATGCACTGTGATATCAGAAGATCTGAATTTTTGGGGAGAAGGAATTAAGGAAAGAAAAAGAAATTGCTTTGTTTTTGTCACAGTTGTTCTACAATTCCCCTGATTCCAGCAAAATGGTAGAATTATGAAGTGTGTATAGGTATTGACATGCACCTCAGAGCTAGCTACTTATAATAATATACTAAAATTTAAAAGCAGATATTTGAGGGATTTTTAATTTGGCTCTGGTTTAATAATGTATATATGGTAGCAGGTATTTCCATGCAAATTTATGATGCTAGTTACTGTTTTATTTGGGAACTCTTGCAGCTTTAATTTGCATCTGTACTTTTGTATAACATTCTAAATATGGCATATCTAACCCAATAGAACCTATTACCTTCAGTATTACAAAAGAAGCATTTAATGCACATACCAACTATATGAAAATGTGAATTATATACTATATATAACTCAGAAACATCATGCTAATGAAACTTACTTCCTTGGGCTTTCTACTTATTTATAAAGTGAAATTTTAAGAGGAGACAACTGGAAAATGACTTTGCCACTGGTGTTACCAGTTTTGAACACTTTGAAACCTGGTCATTTCATTTTTGTTGTTGTCTGTCATTCCTTTGATGACCAATTTGCCTTATTTCCTCTTAATGGTTATGATATACCAGTTATAAACCCAGCCTTCCAGTTTTCTTACCTGCTGTGCATTGAAAAAAAGATGAGGCAGGCTTCACAGCCTTATAGAGTTTGAGATAGGGTTGGTGATTTCCCACTATAGTCCTCATTTGGTTGCCAAGATATATAACATCAGAAAATATGGTATTTCCTCAGAACTTATACCTATCTTAGAATGACAAGCAGGATCTGTGTAATTTGCTTGAGTCAACATTCCAAGCATAATAATATCAGTTTTTTTTAAATTTATGAGTCAATTTATAATAAAAATATTTCTTTTTAAGCAACTGAGCAGTAAAATATGGATGATGAGATGAGATTTATATTTTTTAAATATATATATTTGTTCATGACCTTTTACCAGAAGTTTTTTTTTAGTAGCCTACCAACTGGTCTCTGTATCTACAATTTTCTACTTACCATGTATATCTATCATTTTGGTCTCAGACTAATGTTTCTATGTACGTATATGTCCGAAATGAAGACTTAAACATAAACATTGATGTAGTCACCAAATTATTAGGATCGTAAAGAGAATTAAAATATAGTCCTTGAAAGTGCTCTCCATTTTGACTTAGGTATATAGGAAGTGCACGTAAGTAGTTATAATACTATTTCCCTAAAATGAAAAGCATGAGAAAGATAAATATGAATTTTAAATAATTTAGAGGAGGGTGAGATTATTTCCTAATATGGGGGAAATATTAATCTGTGTAGAAAGTCCTCTTTAAGATTGAACATGATATTGTGATATTATTTGTATGCAAAGAGTTAGGAGGAAAGGAAAACATCTAAAACATTTAAACTTCATTCTCTAGATAATTTCTAATCATTGGCAGATTTTAAGTGAGAGTGTTCCACAATGTTTATTTTTTCTTTAACAAGATAATATTTTTGAAAATTTGACAAGTGGCCGCAGGGGGGAAGATATGAAAGAAAAGTGATTTAAGGAAGCTATTATAATGGTGAGTATCCATATTAAGGGATTGTCCATGAAAATGGAGAGAAATTGGTATTTTTTGATAAGTGCAATTATTGAAACCTGGTGAATGATTATATGTGGAATGATGAAAATGAGAGCTGAAGACAAAGCAGTTTTCTAAATTGATTTGACGGATGGTGATGCCATTCTCTAACAAAAAAAAAATAGAAAAGAGAGGTTTATAACAGAGAAAGAACAGAGGAAGATCATAGAACCCTGAAAATTTAATTTGATATCCTTGCAAATGAATATTCTTTAAGTATATACATTTTTTTCACATTTTAGTTATAGAAGAGGACCTTAAGTTCTACCTTGGGATGGAGTGAAGAGGGAAAATTCCTTGTGGTTCTGCCTTAGCTTGCACATCTTGGTGAGTTAAATGAAATTTGTAGTTACCTGGACCCATCTACCTCAGGAGATACTTAACAAATACCAGTTACTATTGAAAATGCATCTTCAACAGTAGTTTTGCTCAACTCCCTAGTGTCTTATGCAGTTAACACTTCCAATCATATAGAGTTCTGGAAACAGTTTTATCCATCTTGTTATATTTACAGTGATATTTTTATTTCCCCTATAGTTTGGAGATTGGCTTCGTGGCAGCTGTTGAGCAGGCTTAACATTTAAAACACATATGGCTAAGAAATAACATATTCTGTTTGGCTCCTTTGAGTTTTGAAGGTGTAGTAGGGGAGAAGTACAGGTCTGGAGTTGAAAAGAAGCTACAGCAGGATTCTAACTTTAAAAGTCATCATAAGGGGATCCCTGGGTGGCGCAGCGGTTTGGCACCTGCCTTTGGCCCAGGGCGCGATCCTGGAGACCCGGGATCGAATCCCACGTCAGGCTCCCGGTGCATGGAGCCTGCTTCTCCCTCTGCCTGTGTCTCTGCCTCTCTCTCTCTCTCTGTGTGACTATCATAAAAAAAAAAAAAAAAAAAAAAATTAAAAAAAATAAAAGTCATCATAATGTTGATAGTTGAAACCATGTTAATTGATGTGTAATTGGCAAGAAAACAGAAGAAAAAGTATAGAGAATAGTGATGTGATTAAAAGCGCTTGGGGATGCTAACATTTAAGAAATGGAAAAAAGAAGAGCAACTGAAGAATGAAACTGAAAAACACTAACCCAAATTGTAGAAGAGATTAGAAAGACTGAGCAAGGGAAAACAGGAAAAGATGAACACCTCAAGGAGATGGTGGAAAACAGCGTGGGCAGGTGAAGAGAGATTTTTGGATAGAGACACAGCAGGTCAGCAACTTTAATAATTAGGAGACCTTGGTGAGAAATTTTAGTAGACACATTAGAAGGGTTGAGGGAAGGCAAAGACTGGTAATGAATTGCTGGAAAATTCTCTTTCAAAGTTTGGAAGTGAATACAAGAAATAATGTAGATTGTTTTATAGACACAGGATTTAGAGAGTGGTCATGAAATAGTAAGATTAAATCTTGTTTATAGGATTAGGAGAAAGAATCAGAGGAGAGGGATTAATAAAGAGATAGACTGTTGGAATAATGTCTCCAAGGAGGCAAAAAGACAGAGTATGGGAGTAATGAGGTGGAGACAAAGAACCCGAGTGGGTAGAGGAAAGGAAAAAGAAGAAAAAAAAAAAAGATTTGTTATAGAAATTAGGGAAAATCTACATCAGGAATACAGGGAGATTAATATTAAAGGAATTTGTTATCCATATCTAGGTTCTTTTAGGTAAAGTTGTTGCCAATAATTAGAGGTAGATGAGTGGTGGTGATTTTTCTACAACCTTACTTTGAAGTTATCAAGACCTAGGCCTCATATGACCATGCACATAAATAATGTATTAGTGAGCAGACACAAAAAAATCATACAGAATATTTAGTGACTTTGGTGAGTTTTTGGCTTTCTGTTGTTTAAGATGTTGAATTACAATGCATGAAAGGTTCTTTGAAGTCATACATAAAAATATTCTAAAATCAGCATTTTTTAAAGTTCATATCAGACAACTAAATCCTCCAACTGTATAACTGGGTGGTACAGATATATTAGAGATTAATTCTAGGGTGTTTCTATGATCTCAGTAATTTTTTGAAAATAATTCAACATAGTTATGTGTGATATCATGTCTATAATATTTAGCTTCCATTTATTTCTAGTCAGTTTTCCTAATCCATATTCCATGAGTGATCAGCTAGTATTATGTTTCATAATAGGGAATTTCAGGAGCCTCTGCTATCTGTATTAACCTTCTGTGTTTTTTAAATTAAAAGAGCCAATGCAAGAAATTGATTTTCACTGTTGGAAATAATGCCTGTTAACAATCATTTTGAATGTTGGACTAGTATGGTAAGCGGGAATAGATAATTAGAGATATTCAAGATACGTGCACTGGGTACTCCCTATCCTCCTTGTAAAAACCCTGTGGGCTCTGGTACCCAAGGTTTGATTCCTAAATGTGTCCGTGCCACTACTGGGTTAGGAGAATTTCTGGCTCCCTGATGCCTCCTATAAAGTGTAATAGAATTCCACCCTTTGGAATGTTGTCATATATAACTCTAGGGAACATTTCATGCAAAGAGTTGATCAGAGAACATAAAAGGATAGAGAACTGGAAAGTAATATTCTTGACAGAGTAGGTGCTATAAATTGTTTGTGCCTGCTTGCTGATGAGTGATTGTTTAATAAATGTTCATATGTGTGACAGACTTTGCTTTGAGGCACATTTTCATTACAGCATTGTTGGGAAGTGGTGGTGAAATCGCTAAATCTTTGCCGGCTTCGAAGTGCACTTTTCAAAGTGTTTGCATTGGGCGTGACCTGGTTAGCAGGGATCAGCTTGCTATAGAGATCATCCTTATTCTGCCAGGATTGAAACTGTCTCTGAAATATTGCAGCCGGTCCACTGTTGCACCACAATGTCTTCAGGCCACTTCGTTATTCAGCAAAGCCTCTCGTGTTAATAGGAACTAAAGGTAACTGAAGTTCTTCCTGTTTCTCCTGAAGAGACCCTGATGATGATAACCCACAGTATGTTTTTGTGTGAATTTCCAGTTGATGCAAATGAGTATACCTAGATTTTAATTTCAATGTAAATCATTAATAAATATGTAATATCATGCTGCCTACACTGAAGTATTTTCAAGTGAATTATAGATATCCTTTATTTTATTTTATTTTATTTTATTTTATTTTATTTTATTTTATTTTATTATTTTTACTTTTTTTTGAATTATAGATATCCTAATACTCTGTCTCTTAAATCAAATGCCCATTAAGAATGTAGTCTTACGTGAATACATGAAAATCTAGATAAAGCTAAGTGAGTCCCTAGATCCTTTCCTTTTATAGAACCACAACTAGAAGTAGACGTTGTCTAGTAACGTTCTTCAAGAGGGCGATCCCACTGTCAGGAAGCATTTTGTAATACAGAATGGGGCTTTTTCAGTTGTTAAGATGAGTGTCATAATGATTGAAGAATGCTGCGACAGTGCTAAATTCCACACTGTCTAAGAAACAACATCTAAAGAATTCAAGGCGGGATCATCCCACTGACAGTGGGAGTTGCATTTCTGTTGGTGAAAACTGCCAGACTGAGCAATATCAGTTCCCTCATACTTCTATTATGTTAAGGGATTTGGTACATTGTAATTAGTGTTTCTTGTTTCTGTCTCCATTTGTCTGGAATTTGAGGGAAGTTTGTCATTGTAATCTTCGTTTGTTGAGAACTCTTAAGAGTGTTTGGCAAACAGTGAGTTTTTAATAAAGGTTTTTGTCAAATAAATGGCATGAATATAGCACAAGTGACTTAGCTTTTTCTCTTGAAGAAGGAAATGCTGAACTTTGCTTCTTGAAGCCAATTTAATTATTTACAAGCAATTGGGATAAGCCTCTAGATGTATACCTTTAGATAGTTAAAGAATAAATCAGGTTGAAATTAATTTTACTAGACCTGGTAGAAATTTCCTAATTGGTATTATTCTGAATAAGTGTAGAGAAACATAATGAAGGAAAGAACTTCAATTAGAGTCAAATGTTTCTAAAGATAATCCAAAATTCTTTTTTTACATATTTGTTCCTCTAATGTTTATGTAAAACAAGTTTCAACACAAATAGGAAAGCTCAATCTCCACTTGCAGATTCTAGAACAATATATTCGAGTTAATTTTTTCTGACTTTCTGGAAATGTAGGCTTCTAATCCTAATTTGTGGTCTAGTTTGTGTATGAAAACAATCATCAGTGTTAGGACATACACGGTTCTCTTACTGAGCATCATCATACCATCTAAATATATTGCATAATTCTATTAGAATATTACATTTTAATTTTGTATTGTATGTACCAATCTTTGTTCTTGGAAATATTTAATAAAATATCTAAGTTAATGTTAACCCATTAACTAAAATTCTTATAGTTCTTACCAATTTCCAACATTGGATTATAAATCACGCAGATACCTTGCTAACATTCTGAAGAGGACAAAGCCAGCCGATACCAGACTGAATTTCATTGTTTTCCTTGATTGTTTGGGATTTCTTTGTTAGTGAATGCTGTTGCGGTGAAAATTGGTTTTCTTTTCCCAGTTTTATAGAAAATGTGTTTGTGTGTATATGTGTTTGTCCTTAAAAAGAAGTTTGATTTCCATCTATAGTGTCTTAGTCAATAAAATAAAATAGAGCTGGAATTTTTTCACTGGATTTTTTTGCATGTTCATAATACTTGAAACTTTAGGCTTTCTATATTTTACCTAACCTGTAGGACTTCAGCAGATTCAGGGTTAAAGAGTTGGTTTTAGGAAATTCTCCATTAGATCATTAGTTCATTATTATAGGTTATCCAGTGGGGTGTAGGATAAAAACAGATGGGAAGGTATAGTTTTAATAGTGGTATATAGCCTGGGAGAAGTTTTGAAGGTGTGCATGGCAGTGATGAGTTGAAGCAGGCGAATGCATCATTTGAACAATGTCTCTGTAGGGCAAACATACTCATATTGGATTCAACACTCTGGCATTTGCTTGAAGATAGTATGCTTGCGACTTTCAGTTATTTCTCACTGTCACTGATGCAGGGAAGAACAGTTTCCACCTAACTTAGATTCTGAATTCTTTCCCAAATATAAGTGGTACCTACCGGAAGATGAGCTAGGAAATCATGGAGTTTCACATCCTCAATAGTATTAGACTGCGTAGCAGATGAATTGTTTCTTCTGCAAGTAACACGGTGGCAATAAAAAGAAGGTGGATTCCTTTTTTATGCAGTTATGATCTCTAGAGAGAAAGAGGGGAAAAAACCTCTAGTTGTATGTATTCTGGAAATAGGTTAAGAAAATGTCCAGTGACCTTACTGGTAATGTAGAGAATTAACAAAGAAAACACATAGACTATATTTTGTAGCACTTTTTAGACATTTCCTACAAAGCTGTCTTATATCTTGATATCATTGCAGAATCATACACCACTCTGCCATCATCACAAAGAAATTCTATTTTAGAAAACTGCTTTTCAAATTAAGTCTCTTGACCAATATCTAATATGTTCCTAATTTTATTGTTCAATAGGACTGGTTAATAAAATACTGACAAGTTTCATATATTACTGACCAAGTCTTGAACTCCAACATCCAATCAGACAATGTCTTTAACAACAGTCACAATTTGACCTGTTTGGATAATCTGAGTTAGTACTGGGGGGGGGGGGGGAAGTCTATAAGAGAAGAGAGAAACCAAAATCCTTGAGGGGAATGAAAATTTTATCCTTGATTTTATTTTCATTTCTCCAGGATATGGTGTGGTTCTTTTTTCTTTATTTGTAAAAGGCATACAAACCATTCAAACAGTTATGATTGATTTAATTGAAATATACATTATTGTTTGGTTGATGAGAAGGAAATATATGATTTCTTAGTGATATGGGCATGGCAATTTGGATATGGTTTTCATGTGTTAGACACCTGTTTGTAAGGAGCTGGTGAAGAGAGGCAGCCAAATCATGATCCAGGTATCAATCCTAGAATAGCTGTCAGATGCCATTGACATTGAGCTATTGAAGTGATTTGGGTTAATTAAACTGGAACTGGTATGGAAACCTTACTTGAAGGCTAAGTATGTTATTCCCAAGGGCTAGATTCATTGAATCCCATTCCTTGTTCTACCTTTAAAGGGTGATTTATTCATAATAGTACTTGATGGTGGGGTTGTTTGATTTTTAATGAGTCCAATGTATTCGTTTTGTTTCTTTTCATAATCTAATTAATATTGTCTAATTTGTTTTCCAAAGAAAAATGTGGACTCCTGATTTATGAAAACTTAACTTCCCCTGGCGTTTCAGTTACTCATATCTTAATATTTCTTTAAAAATAAATAGAATAATGTATTTCATGTTTAACTCACCAATCTATTGCTATGCTAATCATTGAAGTCCCGATTTAATTAAAATAATTTATTTTTAATATAATATATTTTTATTGAAAATTACTGTCTCCGCTACATGCAGGGACTTAGTGGCACAAATGTTTGATTTGGGCAGATTGTAACACAAAATATTAAATGTTAGGGCCTATGAATAACTTGAGAGTGCACACACAGTCTAATTAAATTTCCAAATATTTCCAACTTTGTGTTTGCCATACAAAACACTTCTATGGAACATATTAGACTAGTGGGTTGGCACTTTTTAACACTTTATTTAGATATTTCTAAAAATAAGTTCAAAGCCTAAGTTATTCCTTTGTGTGTGTGTATGTGTATGTACATACGTGTGTATTGTGTTATTATGTAGATGTAACTTTTTCAACTTAACGCAGCAGCCCATATTTTTACCAAGTTTGGGGAGTGTATGTTCACAAAATTATTGTTGCCTAGTCAGCACTACTTGATTTTGTTACTTTTCTCTTTTATATTTTGTAGCTGTATTTGAGATTATTACTTTTTCCTTTGTTTTCCACTGTTTCTATTTTTATAATAAATTCTTAAAAGTGGAATTCCGGCATCAAAAGTAATGATTGTTTTCAAAACTCTTGAAACACTTTGCCAAATTACCCTCCAGTCAGTAGTATATAAAAATGGCCAATTGGTACATCCTTGCCAAGTTCTGTGCCCTTGTTTTCTCCATCGTAGTATGAAGACAATATCACTGTATGGTAACTATATGACCACATAAGCTTGTTGTATTAAATGAGTTAGTAACCTGTAAGTATTGAGAGCCAAGCCATGTTACTATTTGAAAATATAAAAGTAAAACTTGTTTATCATTTAATATCCTATTTTATTAGTAGAAAGATGGGACACATTTTCCTATGTGTATTAGAAATTTTGTTTCTTCCTCAGTGAATTGTCTATTCATATGGTCAGCACAACTTTTTAATGGGTTTTTGCTTACTCATACTTATTTTTATGTACTCTTCATGTCATAGGGATGTTAACCCTGTATCTCAACTAAATGTTTCAAATACTTCCTTCAGGGTTGTTTTTTTTTTTTTTTTTGTCTTTTTATATGCAAATACTTAATTTTTTTATTGAGTCATAATCAATCTCTTTGTGTATATTTTTCCTTGTCTTTATTTAGAGAATGTTTCAGTTTTCTGTGGCTGCTATAACATGTTACCACAAAGCAGGGGGCTTAGAATAACAGAAATGCATTCTGTTGTGGAGAGGAGGAGTCTGAAACAAGGTTGTGGCAAGTCTGTTTCTTCTAGAGTATCTGAGAGAATACATTTCCATGCTTCTCTTTTAGCTTCTTATGATCGCTAGCAATCCTTAGCTTTTTTGGCTTCTAGATTGTTTGACATCACTCCAGTCTCTGCCTCCATCTTAACATGACCTTCTTCCCAGTATGTGTAGGTATCTGTGTCAAATTTCCTTCTCCACATAAGGACACCAAACATGCTGAATGTAGGGCCTACCTTAAGCCTCCTCTTAAGTTTATTACATCTGCAAAGGCATCATTTCCAAATAAGGACACCTTCATGGGTTCTGGATAGACACAAATTTTTGCGGGACACTATTCAATACAGTGCAGGAATTAATTTCAGATTCCAAGATCACAAAAAAAAATATTCAATCTATTTTTATCTTATTTTTTCAGTTCTTTAATTTATCTGGATCACCACTGTTTACTAGGGTAATTAGTAAAAAATTAGCAATCATTTAGACCTTGAAATTTAGGAATGCTTCCATTTTCTTTCCTTTTTTTTAAGATTTTATTAATTTTATTCATGAGAGACAAAGAGAGGCAGAGACATAGGCAGGGGAGGAAGTAGGTTCCCTGTGGGGAGCCCAATGTGGACTCGATCATGGGACTCCAGGATCATGTCCTGAGCCAAAGGCAGATGCTCAACTACTGAACCACCCAGGCATCCCCCATTTTTTTAAGTGGCAAAATAGAAAAGTAAAATACCAAATGTACATTTAAATAAAAATTGGTAGTTTCACACACCGTGCACAGAGAAATAAGAAACATTTTTAAAGGGCAATTTGATGACTCAGATTTTATCTAAGAAACACCAGGCTTGATTTCCATTATTTATTGCAAAATAAAGACTCCTCACTCTTCGAAATCTTAGAATCTGATACATAATCCTCGTCTCTCCCTGCCCCCCCCCACTAAGATTTACAGTTTTTCTTTTATTGTGGTAAAAAACATATCTTATGAGACCTATGCTCTTATATCTTTAAGTGTATGATACAGTATTATTAATGATAAGTACAGTGTTGTACAGTGGATTTCTAGAACCTTTTCGTTTTGCATGCCTAAAATGTATGATCATTAAACATCAACTCACCATCCCCCTCCTCCATCCCAGCTCTTGGCAGTCACCAAGAACTTGGCAGTTCCGTACACTCTTCACCCATTAACCCATTAGGGAATATCCCAAGTAGTTATTGCAGAGGTTTTATTGTAATAAAAATCCAGCTTGTTTCTGTACTTAACCTTTAGTCCTTTTTAATTTCTCAAGTGTTTTTAGATTCTATTGATACCTTTGACCTCAACTTGCACTACTGGCTCTAGTATTGTCTTTCTCATGGTGACTTTATAACCCCTCAAAGGCTCTTTCATTTTCCTTATCTCTTACAGGTTAGAGTTTCAGCTCTCTTTCACTCTCCTAACTTTTCCTGGGCAAGGCCCTTTTTTGTCTCTTAGGTTTAACATTGCCTACATGATAAGGGCTCATATATTTTTGTCTTTTGTGCCATAGATTTCTACTGGATACTTCCACCTTGATCTTCCAAGGTGCATCAAACTCCATAGGTACAAAATTGTTATCTTTACCTTTATCCCCATCTACTCTTTCAAAATTATTTCCACTCCTACTTAATGACATTTATATTCAGTTTTCCCAAACTAAAAACCTCCTCACATGTCTTTAGTTCTTATCGCTTACTCCTTATAGAGCTGTTGGGTTCCTTTTGGAATTTTTACCACTTATTTACCGCTTACCATTCTATTTCTCTATAATTAGTTCTCTGTTATTCTGACAGGGTGATCTTCCCAAGATCCACATTTTATAGACTTAATCATCTGCTGCAACTCTCCCTTCCCTCCAGAACTTTCTTGGCTCCATTAGCTGTGTTAGTACCATACCAGTAGGTCCAGAGTCATTAGGATGACACATGAGGTCCCTTTTCAATATTTTAACTTAACCTTTAGCCTCATGTTCTTTGCTTTATTATGGACTCATGCTATGCTCTGAACACACATTCTAGTTTCTACTATCAGCTATCGCCCCTCTCTTGCCACTGAACATAGTATTCCTTCTGATTATCCTGCTTGGAATTCTCTGGCAGCAAAAGTAAAGAGATGACTTCTCTACGTAATTGTATCATTTTATCCTCACTTTTTGCACAAATAATTTTAGGCTGTTTTTATATAATTAGAACTACAACGTGATTCTCTAAGAGGCTGTGAAAGCCTAAGAAGTCTGTCAATGAGTTTCCCCTGGAGATCATGCACTTGGGTACCCCTGACCTTGATTGTGCCCTGCACTTGACAGCTGAAGTCAAAGGAACTATATATAGTAAATTTGACAGAAATGCCATTGCCAAGGCATAAGCCTTGCATCCTCTCTTGAACTCTCGCTCTCCCTTGTATTCTTGGCCTACGGAAAGCCAGCTGCCATGTTATGAGGCACAGAAGGCTAGGAACTTAGAAAGAAATGCATGAAATTAGGGAGTTTTCAGGCCTTTATTAAGTTTACAACCTCTGCTACTATTCCCCTTGTTAAGCTAACAGATAGTTGGAAGACCCTGCCACAGCAGCCCTTAACTGGCCATATCCCCAACTCAGTGAATTTCCTAATCCAAGAATTGATTCTTTAAATTCCTAATTAACACTATCTGACATTGAAGCTTCAGGGTACCACAAAAAATTCCATCAAGTGACCAACGGCCTTCTGATGCTGGTAATCAGTGAGAAGTCAGGATGTAGTGCCTTTGTCCTTCATTTTGTACTGTTCTAAAATCCTTGTATCTCACACAACATTCATTTTCCTGTCCCTGCATATACAGTGCTGTGCCAGCTTTTTATGACCAGGAGATCCCCAAAAATTGTTAATAAGCTCAAATTTTGCTTTATAGGACAAATATAAGCTAAACCAATTTTGTTTTCAGAAGTCATTCATTCTATTTCCCTCTTGTCCTTCTTTTCCCAAATTCGGGTCTTGTGAGATCACCAGCAGGCACTGCTTTGTCCAATGCTGGGTTTGATTAGCATAGATTATCTGCTGGGCATCTGTAGCCTTTCTTACTCTTTCTGTCAGCTTTCTCTTA
The DNA here is from genome assembly GCF_011100685.1 of Canis lupus familiaris. Lineage (NCBI taxonomy): Eukaryota > Metazoa > Chordata > Mammalia > Carnivora > Canidae > Canis > Canis lupus. Next base: position 7,194,781 of record NC_049224.1, on the reverse strand, counting down.
TCCAGCTTACTTGAGGTGAACAACTCTTCCTCTATTAAAAGTTTGATCTGACATGTGAAATTTGGAGGGATCCCTAAAATGCTAACCATCACTATGAACTGTAAATCAAGAGTTTGATGGTAGGCAGAAAGGGATGTTTCCCCCAGTACCCTCCCAGCACCAGCCCACCACCACCATCAAGCCAGATCTGCCACACCTGGACCAGATCTCCATTTAAAAAAAATTCAAGATTTATATATTTATTCATTTTTAAATTTCAGGTTTTTTTTCATCTAAATAAAGTTGGACCAGTGCATGCTTTAGAAATCCATGATGTCACTAGAGGTGGTTTTGGTTTTTGGCTAAAAATTAAGTCTTGTCTATTTTCTCTTACTAGTAAAATGAATTAGCTCAGTCTATGTGTGTGTGTGAAAAATAATATTGTTAACTGTTTTGTTCATATAGAAAACATGTATGTTCTACTCTTTAGTTATGTAGCCAAATTACATGAAAAAGTAAGAAATTTTTGTTATATCACAATGCATTTCTATTCAGTCAATAAGGACATAAAAATCTGCAGTGAAGTACAAAAGGTAAAAAGGTAAATTGCCTTTTTTTGCATCTTAAAATCTCTGAAGAAAATTGAACTGTTCATAAATCTTAATGAGTAATACACTTTACACACACACACATACACAAATAACCAAAGAATATATAATGCTGTTAATAAAAAAAAAAAGGCCTTTGAACATTTGGTATTTGAAGTACTACTTAAATGGAGTGACATCTGAGATTTTTATCCTTGGATAATTCTTTTATCAGTTGTTTGATATAATGTAACAATTATTCATGACATGATGCAGTTGAAATAGATTCACTAGACAAATAATAACCTACGCTCTGCTTCTCCATTATAATCCATGACTTTTATATTTATCCTTCAGATGAAAAATTTATTTAGGGATGTAGAAGAGGCACAAAATGCTTTGTTGCATGGAATATAGTGTAGAGCAGCATGTAAGAAGAGGGGCAGCTAGCCTCATACCAAAATTACTCTTTTACCAGCCTCTGTTATTTACAGAGACACAGTAATGGAGTGGACGTTTTTGGTTTTGTTTTACCAATAAAGTAGAGATTAGAGACAGAATAGTATCATTTTAAATGTACCTCCTATGTGTCTTTCCTTCTTTCCATGGGCATTGTTAGATTTTCTTTCTATTCCATCTTAATAGAAAACATCATCTCTTTATAATTTCTCAAATCCTGAATTAGCACATTTTATCATGGTAGACTTGTTTTTTGCTATTTCAAACATCTGTCTATCAATTTGGAATATTTATTGTAGCACAAATTATCCAGAGTTATGTAAATAATTCAAACCAAACCAAGCCAAACCAGAATAAATACATAAACAAAAAGGTAGCAGATGAAACTATATCAGGTTATAATTTTAGCAGAAGTGTTGATTGTTAAGACTGATAATACATTAGAGAAGTATAGTAATACAAATCTAGGTTATAAGAACTGTATTTCTGTTATCTGTTTTCCAAGCCTTAGTATAATTTTTCAATTTCCTATTCTTAATTAGTAGATTGCAAATTATTCTAAATAATTAGAAATAATATGGTACAGATCACATAGTATTTATGTGAGTTCTACATGCCATAAAATGACTTTTCATCTTCATTTTTAGTGTAAAAATAGGTGAAAAAGCAGACAAATTTTTTAACTACATAGTTATTTTCTCCAAGAGAACTTTATTTCTGTACTGAATGGCTAGCAAAATAAATAGAAAATATATTCACATTGTTGAAGTTATTCTTTTCAAAGTAAACTGGGAAATTTTGAACTGGATTTAGTGTACTGTTACTGCAAAGAGTTTCTTTTTCCAATTCTAAACATATATTGCCTATCACTGGCCCTATTAGTTTGCAAATGAGTACGTTGTGTTCAGTCATAAATCTAAAGGTATATTGGTTAGAAGTTGTTCAGAGCAGAAAAGAATGAAAACGTAAAGTAAATCTGATGGTGATATCCAGTGATGCAACATGGGAAAATATATAATGCTTGCTTTATTACAAAGTTTTCTTCTGTCTAGAGCTTTTATTCTGTTTGATGTCATTATGATATTCACAATAAGCTTTTTTCCTGAACTTGTTGTATGTACTGGATCTCTTCCATTTGTCCCCCAGATCTTCTTGTCCCTCAGGATGTTGATTGTATGAACTACATCAACATCATCAGCTGCTTTGCCCTCTAGCTTCTTATTTGATTTGATTAATCAGAGGACCCAGCAAGAGACAGGGGGCAGAGAAAGGAGGGAGAAAACTAGATTGGGGTTATTTTCCTTTTTCTCTTCCTGAAATAGAAATGATTCGTATGTGTTTTGTTTTGTTTTGTTTTGTTTTGTTTTTCTGTTTCCCTCTACTAACGGCCATAGTTTGTGTCAGGCAATCTAACTCATAAAGCTCTAGTATTTGCCTATATGTTGTAAAGTCTTCCGTCCTTAATATCTCTTGGCATACTACGTTATCCCTTTTAGGTCTCCTTAATCCTTCCTCATGAATGAATTGTTATCTCTTCAACTCCTCGAAGCCCCCAGTTTCAATGTGCCATATGTTTCTTGCCTGAAATCTGATTTATATAGTGAGTGGGAAAATGGGTATGTGCTTCTAAAAAAGTTTATAGAGTTGATGCACTAGTAGAGTATTTGCTGCCATTATACAAACTATTTTAATATTTAATCTAAGAAATGAATTGTGAAAAATATTGCTTTTGTTCTTTGAGAATATTCAGAGTAGTCGGTTAATTATGAGGGAAACCAGAGACCCTTTATTAAAATATATTTCTTATATATGAATATACATACCCATACCCACATACATACATATATACATAAACATATACATATATACATACACATATACATATGTATTTGTGAAACTAAAATCCTGTAACTTATTAACATATCTTATTTTTATTTTATCCTTCAACTTCTCCTCCTGCAAAGCCCCTATCTGGAACCCAAAATACAGAAAATCTTCTGTAGTCTGAGATTAATCCATCTCCTTAACTCTAAGAGCTTGTGCTCATAATACACTATTTGAGAAGAAAAATTAAACAAGAAAGAGAAATTAAGCCTATTTCTACCCTTCATGACTTCCATGTCTAGCTTCCTGTTTTCTTCCCACATATCTGCAACATCTAGCAAATTGGCATCTAGCAAATTCTCAGTAGCTGAGGCAATGATGGCTGTTAATTCCAAAAATTCAACTTCTCATTTAACACACAATGATAAAAAAATAAGAACAAAGATGATTATATAAAATCCATGCCCTTATTGTACCTAAAACATAATCCAAATTTCACATTACCTGTGGATCAAGCAAAAAAATAAACTCACAGGTGTGAACCTTTGGTAAGTGCAAGGGAAATTCCAGGAAAAAAGATGCATAGAAGAGAGAGGGCAGTCAGCAGAGTCTAAAATTAATGTCAAACCCTCATCAGTGATGAAAGATCATTTAATATGTGAAAATGGTGAAATGGAGATTCCAGGGACAAAATCTATAAGAACATGTTGGATGCTAAGAATATGCACTGGTAGAGGTGGAGGGAAGGGGAAGAGGACAGAAAGAGAAAGACACTTTTTTTTTGAATCAACATGGTAAAAAGGGGGGGGGGAAGGGGTAAAATTTAGGATATTTCTAGACAAACATTTTTTTAAAAGTTCAAAGATATCCCACTCATCTCCTATTTCTTCAGTCCTCTAAGTGAGGAACCATTCTTGATCACACAGAGAGAAGTGGGTGCTTTTGAACCAGGATCCTTATAAAACATGACAGGTTGCCAGTCCTTGCTCACAAAGATGCAGGGAATCAAACACTCCTCTTCTGTGAAAACTGTGACAAGATCCAAATAAAAAATGTGATGCTATATGTCATTCAGCTGGCAAGAATTCTGCCGAAAATTCCCCATAAACAGTGGTGAGGCAGAAGAAAACTGTAACACGACACTTGAAAGTGTATTACATATCTTAAACCAAACATTTGTGGATTTGAAAAATCATGTTGACTCAGAAATTCAAACTCTGAAATATAATGTCAAAAAAAAAAAAAAACATGGAAGAAATGAAACCAACTTGGTTGAACCAAGGAAAGGAATGAAAGAACTGATAAAACCTGATCAGAAATGAATTTAAAACTACAAGCTGAACAAGGAAGAATAAATTTGAATGAAAACACGAAACATAGTGAGGATTGATACATACATAGACAGGTGAAAGAAAAAGAGGGTAAAACGAGCAAGCAAATGGGTTAAATGTGAACAACAGGTGAATCTGGGTAAAGGGTTCGTAGATGTTCTCTGTATCCTTACCCTTAGACTACTTTCTTTTAGAATTCATTAACAAGGAAGGTAAAACCTCAGAAATTAATTGATTGATTGATTAACTTAAAAAAATAAATTCAATTAACATACATTCTTGGTTTCAGAGGTAGAGGTCAGTGATTCATCAGTCTTATATCACACCCAGTGCTCATCACATCAGGTGCTGTCCATCCCTCAGTTACCCCATCGCCCTTCTCCTTCCCCTCCAGCAACCCTGTTTGTTTCCTGTGATTAAGAATCTCTTGTGGTTTGTCTCCCTCTCTAATTTTGTCTTATTTTATTTTTCCTCCCTTTCTTCTATGCTATTCTGTTTTGTTTCTTAAATTCCACATACGAGTGAGATCGTATAATTGTCTTTCTCTGATTAATTTATTTTGCTTAGCCTACTACCCGTTAGTTCCATCCACATCATTGCAAATAAGCCTCAGAAAATTTAAATCATAACAAATTTTAGTTCCTAGAACAACGTTTAGGTCTTGACTATCATCTTTTAAAATACCTTTAACCATGCACAACTTCTGTTAATAATTTTCTTCCGCATCATTAATTAATAATCTTTCATAGGATATATGTTTTGAAGACAGTCACTGATACTTGAATTTAAAAATATTTCCATTCTCCCTTGTGAATTATCTACTCATACATTTATTCCATTTGACTGCTGGATTAACTTGAGTATTTATCACTGATTTGTAAATACTTTCAGTATATCAAAAATGGTTTTAAGAAGAAAAAATAGAAAAGATGATGGAATAAAAGCAGGATAAAAAAAGAAAGAAGTCAAATGCTATAAGATAAAATTTAAAAGTCAGTGAAGGATCAGAATGGAATATAGGGCAATAAGAAATCACAATAAAATTTTTAAAATTTGAAAATAAATAAATTTAGTTCCCAGTTCAAAATCCTAAGAAAAAAGTAAATGGAAAAAAAGAAAAATTAAGAAATATATATACAAACAGAAATTGGGATAGAAAATGGAGCTAGGACTGTTTAATATATTCATATCTCAACTATTACTAATTTGAAAAAAGTTTAAAAAATAAACTAGGTGTTAATTTAATAAAGACCAACATGAATGAAAACACAAATACACAAAATTTGTAAGGAGAAGGAAAAAATAACCATTGAAACAGAAGGAAAAATATCACAAGTGTCTGATAGTATTAGTGACTATTAAAAATGTTATTTGTATATATATTATTAGAATCCTTAATATGCTTTATCTTAAGGGGCACATTACTAAAATTGGTATTTATTGCCTGGAGATGGTAACTTAAACCTAACATACACATATTCAAATAGAAAATATAAGTTGATATTTAAATTTGATTTTAATATTACTGGTAGGAATAATTAATATTATTCATTAGTTATTACTATTAATAGAGTATATATATGCATATATGATGTTTTACTTGTTTTTGCTTTAATTACATATATGTACCTTGGAAGGAATGGCTTTCAAATTAGATTTATGTTATGGTTTGCTTTCATCTGTGATGTGAAGTTAAAAATGTAGCAAACATTTAGAATAATTCAATATGCAATATTTCTGTTGCATCGAGATCTTATATTAAATATGAAATATACTTCAAGAAAATCTCCCCTTCTATAAGATTAACACATCACTCTGTAATTCAGATATTGATTGATATCTATTATTTACTGTTAAAGAGTAGCTGATTGTTGCTTTTTTGATTGATTTAAGAATTTTAAGAATTTTGCAGTGGAGGGATCCTTGGGTGGCTCAGCGGTGTAGCACCTGCCTTCAGCCCAGGGTGTGACCCTGGAGTCCTGGGATGTGATCCCACGTTGGGCTCCCTGCATGGAGCCTGCTTCTCCCTCTGCCTGTGTCTCTGCCTCTCTCTCTCTCTCTCTCTCTCTCTGTATCTCTCATGAATAAATAAATGAAATATTTTTTAAAAATGTGTAATGGAGAATATGTCTAAAAAAATGGACTATGGAAATTTAGAGAAGTCCAGGACATTAATCCTAAGATCAACCTGAATGAATTTCTCCTCCACAGTTATTAACAAAACTAAATTCACAAAATTACAGACATTACATATTTGGCTTTTCAAATTTTCCTTTTTCTTTCTTTCTTTTAAGAATGCAGAAAAGTGGGATCCCTGGGTGGCGCAGCGGTTTGGCGCCTGCCTTTGGCCCAGGGCGCGATCCTGGAGACTCGGGATCGAATCCCACATCGGGCTCCCTGCATGGAGCCTGCTTCTCCCTCTGCCTGTGTCTCTGCCTCTCTCTCTCTCTCTCTCTCTGTGACTATCATAAATAAATAAAAAATAAAAATTAAAAAAAAAAGAATGCAGAAAAGCCGATATAACAAATGAAGTGGCTTGAGGAAAATACAATTTATGTCCTCTGGTGACTGGCTAAGTGGTTAAGGGTTGGTGATTGTTTCTGCCAGGAATAGCATTCTGACTCCAGGGAGGCTCATCTTGCTGTTACCATTTTTTAGGAGGCAAGAAAAGGCGAACAGATATGGAGGGAAAGGCAGTTCCTTCTTAGGACATTGATCCCATTATTTCCACTTATTACACCTCAGAGCCTAGTCCTATGGTCACACCTAGCTGCAAGGGTAGTTGTATTTCTAAAATACTAAGTGGAGAACACATCTTGAAGTATTTGTCTTCTCTTCCACGGGATTGAGTATCTGCTTTTAAGTGATTACAATATCTGGTGACTGATTACTTATTGTGAAACGAAAATTAAATAGTACAGCAATCTCAGAAATAGATCACTCTTGTTTATGATTAGGGGCATCAGCGGATTTTTAAAAATGTAGTAATGATATTGTGTATGTCGAAACAGTTTTGGTTACCCCTCTTCATCTTGACTTTAGCCAACTGATTTCACAATATTAAAAATAAAATTATTCGCAGTGTTCTGCTAGTTCATGATCATGACATATTCTAAATGTCAATAAAATGATAATGTTACTCTGTACTGAGGTAACCTGCTTAGTCTGCTTTGAATAGAAGTTGGTGTCTTGATTACACCTCGCTCTGAGGGTTGATAGATAATACTGTTTTCATTGTAAACTTTTTTTGTACCAAGAATGAGCAATGGGAGTTCAGTGACCAAGAAGAAAATCGCAAATAGATTCAGATAAATGAAAAATATCGCTAAATTAGGTTAAAGGTGTATCTCCATAATCCCGGCACAAGCAGCAAAACCTTATTCTCAACTTGCTGTTTGATTCACAGTCTGGTGAGAGTGCCTTTTTCAGCTCTAATGTAAAAAAATATTTAGAAGATTTTTAAATTGTATGCAATACGCTGTTACAGTACCTTGTAGATCCAGTGCAAATTAAGCTTGCTTGGGCATATAGTTTTTGAAAATCCTTTCTACTTGTCTATATAACTTTATGATTTCTCTTTCAGTCCTTTAAACTTAAAGGTTTAAGGGGACAAAATTACTTTGCCTTGAACCTACAAGTGACAACTTCTAGCAGATAGGGTACCCATCAATGTCACTGATGTCTTTTAAAAGAGTGAAAATGTTGACCTGTGTTCCTATGAATGTTCCTCCAGCCATCCAGCTTCGTGTGAAGAAAATCTATTTTCAACCTATATATTACTTCTGATAAAACAGCAAACCTCCAGGGCTCTGAGAGGTTTAGTTGATCAAAATGGTTTTTTAAAGATGTTCCTGAGGAGGGACCATTTGGATCATCTGTCTTGATAACATCTGTTACCCATTTCTAATTTGATTCTTCATGTTCTCTCACATTTTGGTATGTCTAAGGGAAAAATACACATTTCAAATTGTAGTTTGTTGTCCATGTTCTAACATAAAGGTGCAGCCTTATTAAGAAATTGCATCTACATAAATTAAAAAAAAAAACCTAAAGCAAATTCTAGTTCTTTTTAGTTCTTTTGCTAGATACCTATTTTAGTGATTTACTCTTAACACGTAGTAAGGATTTTGCCACCAGGAAAACATCTACAAAATAAAAAAATGGAAATGTGGGCAGTAAAAAATGTTCTAAACCTCTTGCTATAAATTTATATACCAATGAGTAATAGTAATATTGTATGAAACAGACTTATGAATTCCCAAGTAATTTTTCAATTCTTAAGGAACACTTTTCCCATTAATGTAACTGTTTTATTTTGCTCTGTTGAATTTGAGAGCAGAATCACTTTTGCTACTTAGTAATTAAAAGATAAAATCTGTTATAATATGTCATTATAGATCATTGCCAAATAAAAAGCGAGCACCAGATGGTGTGCTTTATGTTAAGCTACAGTGAACATGCATTAGGACTTCTTTTTCTCTCCTAGGAAAATTGCAATTTATTTTAGAGAGATCCTTTATACTATGGAAGCATAGAGCAAGAAGCTGTTTTTGCTAGCATGGAATCCATAAAAAGTTTGGTATCATCTCTGGTTTAATGCTCTGTGATGGGTTCCCTTATGAAACAATATCATGCTTCATTTATTTTCCCAGCTTTCTGTTCCTCACCTTCCTCCTCCTCCTCTTTATCATATGGACAATTGATGAGAGACAACTGAGGCTAAATCATAGGAAGTCTAATTGTCTATCAGTTGTTAATAAAAACAGTTTTTAGATCTAACAAATTCTTTATTTGCCCTTCTTTTATTGACATTCTGACTGTCAACATTCTGAGAGAAAAGATTCCCCATCCTCCATCCCTGATAGGGATGTAGTTTTAAAATTTTGCCCCTTCCTGTACTCTCATTGATCTCCATGCTGTTTCTGAAGACTTCGAGCCATATACTAAGGACTTTCTCATCACTATATCTTAAGTTTTTATCTTAAGTGTTCTTCCTTTTTTTTTGTCCCCTGCTGTCCTGCTCTCCTGACCTCCTTTCTGTTTCTCAAACAGGACCAGCTGTTCCCCATGTTAGGGTTTTCAAAAATGTTATTTCCCTCAGCTTTCTTTCCTCCTCCTTAAGCAGTGCTGCTCCTGCTTACTTTGTGATTTCACTCTAAATATCAGGGAGGCCACACCCTCATCCCATTTCTGGTCTTGACTTAGAAACTTGCTCCCTTAATTTATGTGAGTCAGACATTTATAGTCTGGTAAATTGTCTGTCTTCCTCATTATATTTAAGATCCAGAATAATACAGACTATGCAAATTTTAGTAACTAATATATATTAACATATAAATTATTTAAAGAATAAGTACTAGAAATAACTGAGATAAAAGACGTAGGGAAATAATAACTATCTAACATACTGTCAAACTTTTTATGAACTCCGTATTTAATTATCGATAGAAAAACTACAACTACTTTGGAAATAATTCAAGTTGAATTGGATTCTCTTCCCCTCTCTCCCAAGTCCTTGGCTATTAACAGATGTATATAGCAGACGTATATAGGAAGAGTTACGGTTTTTTACATTTATAGAAATGTTTCATCTGGCGAGAACTGATTAACTTAATGTGATTTAGTGAGTCATTGTTCACTCTTTACCAAAAGCTGAGTGAAGTAAGTATGTAATATTTATCAGAATGGACTTAGATTAAAGATGTTACCAAAATAGAAAAGATTTTTATTTTCTTTTCAAGATGTTCTAAAAGCTCAAATAGCTATGTAAGTAGCGACTATTTTGTAAGTAGGAAAAAAGCAGCTTTAGCACCTCTGAGATTTTTGAGATGGACATCATTAGGAAATTAAAGAAAATAATCTAGTAAGATAAAATTGTATCTTCCTTTCTCTTACTTGAAATATCATCTTCATTTCTTGTTTGGACCTAGCTCTCTAGCCTTTAGCCTAAATAAATAAACAAAATTGAATGATTATAAGGGAAATGTTAAAAAGAATTTAAAGAAACAGAGTGTTTAGATATACTTTAGTTTCACTTTGGCAGTTGCATTAATCTCCTAGGACTGCCCTAACAAAATACCTCAGAACGTGTGGCTTAAACAACAGAAATTTATTTTCGCACAGTTCTGTATGCTAGAAGTCCAGCGCGCAGGGTTGGTTTCTTGTGAGGCCTTTCTTTTTGACTTGCAGGTGATCACCTTCTCGACGTGTGCTTCTTGGGCTTTTCTCTGTGCAAGTGCACTTCTGGTGTCTCTTCCTCTTCCTACATGGACTATTGGACTAGGATCCCACTGACTTCACAATATTAAAAATAAAATAAATAAATAAAACCTTAGCTTTTTTGTTTGGTATTTTCTAGATGACTTAATTTAACCTTAGTTATCTCCTTGATGGTCCTGTGTCCACATACAGTCACATTAGGGGCTAGGGCTTTCACATGTGGATTCTGTGGGGTCACATTTCAGTCCATAACAGGACCATTTACACACTTTATTTTCCAATAATTCATTCAAAAAATATGAGATACTACTTACCAATCACAAAATGAACATGTAAGGGTGACATCTCAGAGACTCATTTACTCATAAAGTCCCCAAGCCTACTAGTCTAGTAACTGAAACTTAGGACAATAAAATCCAGAAGTGTGATGTATAAAGAATATGAGGACTGATGTGAAGTCTTTTTATACATCCACTGTTTCAGAGTTCAGGTGAATAATAATCTCCACTGGTTCTCCTTTAGAAAGGTATTCCTTCTTCAAATAAGTTTGTTGAAAGCTGCATACAAATGTTCTTTGTGAATATTCACAATGCTGTGTGCTCTAAGAAATGCATAAAGTTGGCAGAAAGATTCATATTAACCTAGGTTACTTTTTTCACTTCTTGTTAAGATACGTGAATTGCAGAGATATTTCTGCATAAAATGCACTCAAAAAAAAAAAAATCCCAAACTTAAAGTACCGTTGCTCTGAAGCACAGTAAACAGATAGGGATCTGTCACATTAAATGTTAATCTACTTGCTGACTTACCTGTGCTATATGAAAGTATGCGTCTACTTCCTGCCTGTTTTTTGTATTGTGGCTATTTTAGAGCTATTGTCTGTGGGGAATTTTAACTGTGCAAACCTTTCTATAACTCCACTTTAAAAAGTAGAATAAAAAAGGAAAGTTTAATGCTGTAGAATGAATAGAAGTGTCAGAATGGAGATTCACTATTTATTGTGAATTATCTTGCCTTTATTGGCTGCAGTCAAGCTTTTGAGGTTAAAAAAGCAGTTTTCCGAGATTGACCGAGTATGCTTCATTTGTACATAAACACGCTCAAGAACCATAACGATATTAGAGGTTTCAGAGTGTTGTATACATTGAACAAATGCACACATTGTATCCGAAGATATTATTTATTCAACATTTGTCATGCATTCCAATAAGTAAAAATCACATGTGCATAGAAAGCACTTCCCTTGGAATCAACAGTCAGAGATTCTTATCTTCTTCTGAGAAGAGACTTGGCAAGAGAAAAGAGTATCTGAAGCGTTCAATGCCATTCAAGTTCAGATACTGAATAAACTTGCTGTCAGTCAAAAGTCAGATACATTAGAAAAAAAAAAAAACCAGCTTGTAAGTAAACATCAATTCAGTTAGGCTGGAAAAAAAAAATGAAAAGCCAAATAAGCACAATGGACTAACTCAGGGGCAGCTACAGAATGCTCCAGGTCTTACTCTGTCTCAGAGATCAGAGAATAGGGTTTGATGGAGAAGTAGAAGAGTATTTTCTGTTCTTTGACCCTGCTATCCCTAGATGGAATGCCTTTATGCTAACTTTGGGGGCAAAAAATAAATAAATAAAACATTAGTTTTTTTGTTTGGTATTTTCTAGATGACTTAGATCTTTGGATGGTACAGAGATTACATGTTCTTTTACTTTCATTATACATGTTCTAACACCTGGACTTATTGCAATACTTTCAATGGATAATACAATAAAAATTGATAAAATGTAAAAAAAATCATTAATGTATTTTTAATAATGGAAAGCTAATTTTAATGTTAGATGTAAAGCAGAATTCACTGTTTAATAATTTTGTGTAATTAACCATTTGAATTTCCTCCATTTAAAGAGATTTTTTTTTTTTTAGATAGTGAATTGTACATTAAGTAAAACCATATATGGAGATGGAAAAGAGAGACAATATTTTTAACCCACATTAAATACTTTGAGTAGCATAGCGAAAAGTTATTGAGCACTATATTATTTTTTCAGTTGCATGTTGCTGTTTTAGCTCTGAAAAGGAAAAGATCCAAAGGATAAATATGAAAGAATTCTTGTTCATTCCATGACAATTATATGAATAGCCCCCCTAGGACTGAGAAATAAGTATGTGAAGACCTGGCATCCTAGTTTTAGTAGTTAATTTGTAAACATTAATTATTTAATTATGTTTTTCAAGTTTAATAGTTAACTTGTAAATGTTATTTTATTCTTTTTATGAAATGATTACACTTTATTAGACTTTCCTTTGTGTGAATTGCAATGAAAACATTGAAATCATTATCATGTAATTTATTTCTCTAGGGTATACTATCCAGAGCATCCCTATATTTTGTAATATAAAAGCAATTAAACCCTATTTTTTAATCATTTTTGTGATTTTCTAACTTCTGTTGTAAAAAGTAGTAATCAATTCAATAACTTATTTGTGGATTCTCAAAATAGAAGATATTTACAGAATTTTTTTGATTATCAAAATGATTGCTCCGTCAATTGTTCATTCCATAATTTAGTTGTTACCTGAGAACCAGCCCGTTTTTTTGTAGATTCCAAATATTGTTCCAATTCTTATATTTCTACTTGCTAAACACATTTAGTACAAACTTATCAGCAATAACCAATTATAGTTTTAAAATAATTTTGTTTCCTACTATATTTAAGCTGAGATTTTCATAGCAAATGACAAAAGAAAATAGATATTTTTTCCTATAATAATGCCCAGGTAAATACTGAAAAGCACATTTTGCTATGAAATGTTACACAGTTAAAATGGGTTAAATCTTTACTTCTATAATACTTTGGAAGTAAAGAAAACACCTATTAATTGGCCTTTAACTTCCTGAAGATCCTCATCAAATTTTGTTTTGCCCTTGATAAATATTATCTTAAATATTAATATTCTGATAAAGAATATTTTTGAAAAAATACTTTTGATCTAGAATTAACTATCTCACTGCTTTTATTTCTAATATATTAATGCACATGCATTGCATCTATAATGGTATAAGTTTTTACCACCATATCATATAAGCCTAGAAATCATATACATAAAATATATTGCACAATCTGTGCAGACACATGAATAATAGATGATTATTCAAAATGAATTTATAGGCTTCATATAATCAAATATAGAAATAAAAATAACGAATATCTGTTGGCTTGAACTCTCCAAGTTGGAAAAGATAAAAATGCTTCCAATATTTGAACATTTTAAAAAGAGCTCTTTCAAATAAACTTTAAAAAAGAACACCTTGGAATATTTAATTGAATATCTTATGAAAATATGACCTCAGACTTGGTCACACTGACTTTGAACACATCATCATTTCTTTCAAGATTGACCTTAGGGACTTGATGCATTTTAAGTGAGTTGCCAACATCCATGATGAAGTCCTTCGATTTGCATGTTTCTAAACGCCTTTTTTTCCCCCCCATTTACCTAAGACTGTCAGACTCCAGGGGAACTCTTTGCAATAGAGAATTTTATATTAGCAAACTAAGTTTAAATTTTAAGCTGATGGTGGGGATAGGGATAAGGAGGGAGGTAAAGCAATATTTGCCCTGAATAAGGCCACCAAATATCTCCATAGAATAGTCCTTTTCCAAAGGGCACATTAGAATATTATTAGAATATTATTTTAAATTATAATTGGTTATTGCAGATGATCAGTTGACAACAGAATTAGCACAAAGGCATTAAGCCTTATTTTGGAACGTAAGCATCAGGTTTGGTAGCTGAGTTCTTTGGTTTACTGAATGAAAGAGTACATTTAGAACAAAAAAAGAGCACCTCGCTTCAAATGTGCAACTTACTATCTCTGCCAGCCAATATCTGTCACAGGTTTGTGGGTTTATCCTCTATATCTTTATTTGTAAAACAACAACAGTATTAACAACATTAGCAATGACACTGATAATCCCTACCTCAAAGCATTTTGTGAGGAAGTTATGAGTTAAACTCTTCCTATAAAGGTATCATGTTTGTAAAATTTGTTAGTTATTTTAAATGAGTAAAATAAAATGGACTGTAAGACTACATTTTTCTAATTCATGCTATCCAATAGAACTTTTTGTGATGATGGAAGCGCTCTCTATCTTTATGTCCACTAGGGTACTTAGCAGCTCCCAGGGGCTATTGAGCACTGGAAACATGGCTGGTGTGACTGACAAATTCTTGTTTTAATTTCACCTAATTTAAATTTAAACACAATTTGTCAAATGTAGCTAGAGACTATTTTATTGGATGGTGTAGATTGAACTGTTTAAAAATATGTAGTCCTCATACAGGGCAATTCAGAAAAGAAGAATGCAGTGGCCAAGATTCTGAATATTTCTGAACACCTCACAGAAACAGTGAGTGCAAATGGGGGAGCAAAACGACAATCACAGAGGCAAAATTTACAAAACAACTAGGTGACAAAGAATCTCCAAGAATCTTAATATGTGATCAAACAGGGATAAGCTACTGGTGGCTACAAGATGTGTGTAATATCAACAATGGAACATGAAAAGGCGCAAGAAATAAATGGCTCAACAGATGGACTTTAGAACTCCACAACAGCCAACGGTTATTTAAAGGAAAACATGGAAGAAGAATTTAAGGACAGTAAAGCAGGAAGAGTTTGCCCACTCCAATAATAGAAGAACACAGCAGGTCACAGTAATATCTAAATTAAATGAAGCAGTCTAAGCCCAAAGAACCTCAAAACTGGTAAACCAAGACTAATTTCCGGAACAACCCTCACATTAAGGAGAAACTGGAATAGAATCTAAATTAAACAAACCAGGTCCAGAAGAGAAAGGAAAGAGAAAGTCCAGTTAAAAGTAAGGAAAAGGAACAAATTTTAGCAATTCTTACCAAGAATCAGCATTACTCAGATTACTCATCTTAAAGAACATTTTCTTCCATATTCGCTGTTTCCCTAGATGCCAAATATTCAAACTCAATATTTCAACCTCAACATTGTTTGCTTGAATATATAGTTTCTTATGCTACATTTTTTTTTCCTGTGCCACAAACATTTCAACCAAGTCATAATTTCAAGGGACAGTCAGTAGAGAAATCCAGATTCTTCAACAGAATTTGTGAACAAAGGATAGGCATCATTGTAAAGGAATCATTTTCAGACATAACCTACTTATGCTTTGATTATTATTTTTTACTGATAAGAAACAAGTGAAAGTAAGGTGTAGTTTTCAGTGGTTTAGAAGATTCTCATTCCCATTAAGAGGTTTTTTTAATTGAGAAGACGCAGCAAGATACAGAACAAAATTTTAA
Source organism: Canis lupus familiaris (assembly GCF_011100685.1). Classification (NCBI taxonomy): domain Eukaryota; kingdom Metazoa; phylum Chordata; class Mammalia; order Carnivora; family Canidae; genus Canis; species Canis lupus. The sequence continues at coordinate 7,179,050 of NC_049224.1, read as the reverse complement.
TTTATTTTAATCTGTTATATGTCTAAAGAACTTTGTTCATATCTATCACTCAGGTCACTGAGGACTTTTCTGGCCAACTTAAGAGTCAGGAGCCTGAATTACAACCTAAGGCAAAATGATTTACCCTGCCTGGGAGTTTCAACATTCTTATCTTCAAATTGGATATCCTGTCCAGAGAGTGTTTTTTTAGGTTTTTCTTAATTTCTCTTAAAATTATATTTATAAGCATTTCATATTATATATCTAAATTTTGTACATATACTGTTTATGTATAAAACTTTATATAAGTATATAAGCAGGAATATATAAGTGTACGCACTCCTGCTGCTAAAATGTTGTATAAAGTTAATTTTTATACATTGATTTTTATACTTAGAAATTTTGGAGAATTTATTTACTGATTTTTATAGGTAATAAATAAACTTTTGTATTTTCTGCAACGTGATCTCATCATCTGAGAATAACATTTTCATAATTTTTTTGTTGTCAGTGTTCTTGTTTATTGCTCTCCAGGATTATGTGTGTACTTCTTTTTCTTGCCTACTTGTAGGTCGTTGACAGCATAAGATAAAAACAGGGAGGCAAACTATAAGAAAATCTTAATTATAGAAAAACTGAGAGTTGCTGGAAGGGGTAGTGGGATGGGGTAATTGGGGGATGGGCTTTAAAGAGGTCATTTGATGTAATGAACTCTGGGTGTTACATGCAACTGATGAATCACTAAATTCTACTCCTGAAACTAATACATTCTATGTTAGCTAAATTACGTTTAAATTAAGAAATTAAATTTTTTTCTTTCAATATTGAATACATGTGCCAACAATGGTTGTCCTTTAGGAAAGAGGAAACAATTTCATTTTAACATTGAAAAATTAAAGCTAATATTTTCTATGTTTAAAAAAATTGGTCGATATTTTTTAAAATTAAGAAATACTACGTAGTTTAGTGCACAGAAATGTTTAATCATAGGTAGTAATTGTCTTCATTAAAAATTATTGATGTGACCTGTGTGTTTTTCTCCTTTTTATCTAGTTTTGTTTTGAACTATACTCAACTTATGAAATTAAACTAACTTTGGAATAACAGATGCAATATCTGTTTTACATGTTGGATTTGATGTGCTAATATTTGGTTTAGGAGTTCACATACAGGTGAATAGTTTTTATAGTTTTCCTTTCTCTTAATGTCTTTGTCAGGTTTTGATAGCCTCGTAAAATAATTAGACCTAGGGACGTCTGGGTGGCTCAGTGTTTGAGCATCTGCCTTTAGCCCAGGGCCTGATTCTAGAGTCCCGGGATCGAGTCCCATGTGGGGCTCCCTGCATGGAGCCCGCTTCTCCCTCTGCCTGTGTCTCTCTCTGTGTGTCTCTTATGAATAAATAAATAAAATCTTTTAAAAAATAACTAGATCTATCTGCATTTCTTAGTCTGGAAGAGTTTGTGTTGCATCTGTCCTTCAGCTTCTGGCACAGTCCACTGTTGGAGCCTAGATATTTCTATGTGGAATGATTTTAATTACAAATTCTAGCTCTCTGAAGCTTTAGATTTTCTTTTCTCTCCTGTACAATTTGCAAATCATACTTTTCTGCTTTTTTTTTTTTTTACCATTTCATCTAATAGTTTCAAATACATTGGTACTTTATACTTGTTTATAACATCCTAGATTCTTCTTAATATTAACAAATTTTGTAATGATATTATTATTTCCTTTTGAAACTGATATTGCAAAATCTTTTTTTAAATTAGATTTTTACTAGAGTTTTAGCAATTTAATTGATCTTTATAAAGACACAGACAAAAGGTAATTTTTTGACATTCTCTTTTCAAAGCTTTTTTTTTCAAAGTTTTTTTTTTAATATTAATTTTGCTTCTCTATGTATGTTAGATCTACTAATTTCCTTGAGTTATATTTGCTTTCATCTTTCTATTTAGAGACAGGTGATTATATAATTGATTGGAAACTTTTCATCTAATTGGAAACATTCAGGATCAAATATCTGTCTTATTGCAGCTCTAGTGTCAGCTCTTAAGTTTTGATATATTGCAATATTCACCTTTTTATCTAGTTTTTTGAATTACACTAACATAAAATTATAATTACTTCTGGTTAATTATTTTCCATTTCCATTTGGATTTTTACTTTGAGACATGAATAATTAAGCATGATTTCCTGATTTCCAAGAATAAAACGATTTAGTATAATTTTTTATTGATTTATAGCTGGGTTTTTCTGTAATTTTATGATTCAAGCCTTTGGAATTTGGAGAGGTATCTTTTATGGATCAGAATACAGGTAATTGTGGTAATTTTGTGTGCATTTGAAAGGAATGTGACTTTTTTTAAATCTGGTTGTCTTATTACTAAAAAAATGTTTGAACATCTGCCACATGATACAGATTTGTCTTTACTCCTTTGATTTCTGATTATTTGATTCAGTTATTTCTCATGAACTTATTTCCCTTTTTCTCTAGTAATTCCCTTGGCCACAGTATTTACTTTTCCTAATATTCATATAGTGGCATATTAATTTCTTTTCTTTTATTAATATATTCACAGTATATACTTTTTATTCTCTTTCAATCCAAATCAACAATATTGGTTTTATTTCAAACAGTTAATATTTATTTATAATTTTCCTTATACATGCCTTTCTTATATTGTGTCTTATTTCTTCCTTTCTTATATTGTTCTAATATTTATTTTTATGTTTCCTTATCCATGTCTTTCTTATATTGTTCTTTATGTCTGCAAGACTATCTGAGATCATTTATGTTCTTGAGAAAAAACTCTTTAATACTGTACTGAGTGTTGCTATGCTAATGATAAATTATCTCAATTTTTGTTCTCCTGAAATTTCTTTCACCTTCTTTTTTGAATGGCATTTTGTTGCATATTAATTCTAGGTTGGAAATTTCTTGGATGTAGAATTCCAAACTGGAAATTAGTGTTTATTTTGGCACATTGAGTATAGCATTCATCCACTTGTCCTCTGCCCTCTGTTGTTTCTGTTGAAAATTCAACCTTCAGTCTTATTGTTGCTCTTTTGACCTGACATTTATTTTATTTCAATTTCAGTGTAGTTGATATACATTGTTACAGTTTCAGATATACAGTATAGTGATTCAAAAATTCCATACTTCACCAGGTGCTTATTACAAGTGGGCTCATCCCCCCTCTGGTAACCATCAGTTTGTTCTCTATAGTTATCTGTCTCTCTCTCTTTTTTTTTTATTTATGATGGTCACACATACAGAGAGAGAGAGAGAGAGAGAGAGAGAGGCAGAGACACAGGCAGAGGGAGAAGCAGGCTCCATGCACCGGGAGCCCGATGTGGGATTCGATCCCGGGTCTCCAGGATCGTGCCCTGGGCCAAAGGCAGGCACTAAACCGCTGCGCCACCCAGGATCCCAGTTATCTGTCTCTTGATTTGACTCTTTCCCTATTTTTTCCCTTGGCTCTTCTGTTTCTTAAATTCCACATATGTGTGAAATCATATGGTATTTGTCTTTCTCTGGCCTATTTTGTTTAGCCTTACACACGTTAGCTCTATTTATGTCCTTGAAATTGGAAAGATTTCATTCTTTTTCATGACTGAATGCTATTCTCTCTCTCTCTCTCTCTCTCTCTCTCTCTCTCTCTCTCTCTCTCTCTCCGCACACACTACTGTCCATCTATTCATCTGCGGATGGACACCCAGGCTTCTTCTATAGTTTGGTAGTTCTAAATAATGCTGCAGTAAACTTAAAAGGTACATGTATCCCTTCAGTTTAGTGTTTTTGTATTTTGGGATTAAATAGCCAGTACTGAAATTACTGGATAGGATCCTAGGGTATTTCTATTTTTAACTTTTTGAGGAAGATCCATAGTTTTCCACAGTGACTGCACTAGTTTGTGTTCCCACACACACACACACACACACAAAGTCCACAAGTGTTCTTCTTTCTCCACTTCCTCATCAATACTTGTTGCTTCTTGTGTTTTTCATTTTAGTCATTGTGACAAGTGTGTGGTGATATCTCATGGTAGTTTTGATTTACAGGTTTCTGAGGATAAGTGATGTTGAGCACGTCTTCTCGTGTCTGTCAGCCATCTGCATGTCTTCTTTGTAGAAATGTCTATTTAAGTCTTTTGCCCATTTTTTAATTGGGTATTTCTTTTGGGGAGGTTGAGTTATATCAATTCTTTATTTATTTTGTATACTAACCTTTTATCAGATAAGTCATTTGCAAATATCTTCTCCCATTCAGCAGGTTATCTTTTGGTTTTGTTGATTGTTTCCTTTGCTGTGCAGAAGGTTTTTATTTTGATGTAGTCCCAATAGCTTATTTTTGTTTTTGTTTGCCTTGACTCAGGAGATAGAACGAGAAAAAGGTTTCTGTGGCCAATGTCAGTGAGATTGCTGCATGTGCTCTTAGGACTTTCACCATTTCAGATCTCACAATGATGTCTTTAATACACTTTGAGTTTATTTTTGGATGTGGTATAGGAAAATGGCCCAGTTTCATTCTTTTGCATGAAACTGACCAATTTTCCTAACACCGTTTGTTGAAGACACTGTCCTTTCCTCATTGGAGATTCTTTCCTGCTTTGTTGAAGAGTAACTGACCATATAATTGTGGGTTTACTTCTGGGTTTTCTATTCTGTTCCATTAATCTATGTGTCTGTTTTTGTGCTAGTCCCATCCTGTTTTAATCACTACAGCTTTGTAATATAACTTGAAGTCAGGAATTTTGATATTACCGGTTTTGCTTTCCTTTTTCAAAATTGTTTTGGCTATTTGGGGTCCTTTTTGGTTCCATATAAAATTCAGCAATGTGAAATTTTAGTTCTGTGAAAAATGCTGTTGGCATTTTGAAAGGCATTGCATTAAATGTGTAGATTGCTTTGGGCACTATAGATATATTCACAGTATTTGTTCCTCCAATCCATAAGCATGGGATGTTTTTCCATTTCTTTGTGTGGTCTTCAGTGTCCTTCATCAGTATTTTATAATTTTCAGACTATAGGTTTGTTTGTTTGTTTTTTTGTCTTGGTTAGGTTTATTCCTATGTATCTTATTATTTTTGGTACTGAACTGTTTTTCTTAACTTCTCTTTGTGCTGCTTCATTATTAGTGTATAGAAATGCAACTGATTCCTGCACATTGATTTTGTATCCTGTGGCTTTACTGAAATCTTTTATCAGTTGTAGTGGTTTTGGGTGGGATCTTTAGGGTTTTCTATATAAGGTATCATGTCTTCTGCAAATAGTGAAAGTTTTATTTCTTCCTTACCAATTTGGGAACCTTTTATTTCTTTTTGTTGTCTAAGTGCTGTGGCCAGGGCTTCCAGTACCATATAGAATGAAAGTGGAAGAGAGTAGACAACCTTACATTGTTTCTGACCTCAGGGGGAAAGCTCTGTTTTTCCCCATTGAGTATGATATTCACTGTGGGTTTTTCACATATGGTCTTTATTATGTAGATATATGTTCCCTCTAAACATACTTTGTTGAGGGTTTTTATCATAAATGGATGTTGTACTTTGTCAAATGCTTTTTATGTATCTATTGAGATGATCATATGGTTTTTATCCTTTCTCCTATTGATGTGTGAATTTTGAACCACTCTTGCATCCATTAATAAGTCCCACTAGATTGTGAGTGAATGACTTTTTAGAGTATTACTGGGTTTTGTTGGCTAGCATTTTGTTGAGGACTTTTGCACCTATGTTCATCAGCTGTATTGGCCTATAGTTCTCTTTTCTTTTGTGGTGTCTTTATCTGGTTTTGATATCAGATATCACTCGTCTCATGGAATTTGGAAGTTTTCCTTCCTCTTCTATTTTTTTTTTTATAAACTTCCCCGTTTGAACTGCTTTTGCTGCATCCCAAATGTTTTGGACCATTGTGTTTCCATTTTCATTTGTTTCCATGTACTTTTTGATTTCTTCTTTAATTTCTTGGTTGACTCATTGTTCAGTAGCATATTACATAACTTGCACTTATTTGTGGTCAAAAGAAAACCAGACTAGTGATACTTTTATCAGACAAGACAGAGTTTAAAACAAAGTCTGTTAAAAGAAACAAAGGACGTTGTATAATAATAAAACAGACAATCCATGTTTTGAATTTGTTGGGGGAATCTCTGTGCCTCCTGAATCTGGATCTCTGCTTCCCTCTCCAGATTCAGGAAATTTTCAGCTATTATTTCTTCAAATGCATTTTCTACTCACCTTTTTCTCTCTTCTCCTTCTCTCATCTTCTGGGATCCCCATAAAGTGAATTTTATTACAGTTGATGGAGTCAGTGAGTTCTATAAGTGTATCTCATTATGCCATCTCTGTTTGTCACCTAGTCAGCTTCATTACTTTGCGTCACTCTCTTCCAGGGCACTGACACATTCCTCTGCTTCCTGTAGCCTACTATTTATTCCATCTGTTATATTTTTAATTATTTTTAAAGATTTTCTTTTATTCATGAGAGACAGAGAGAGAGAGAGGCAGAGACATAGGCAGAGGAAGAGGCGGCTCTGTGCAGGGAGCCGGATGTGGGACTAGATCCTGGGACTCCAGGATCACACCCTGAGCCAAAGGCAGATGCTCAACCACCCAGACATCCTTTAATTTTTTTATTAAGTTCTCCATCTCTGATATATTATTTTTTATCTCTGTATAGGATCTCACTGATGTCCTATACCCTTTTCTGAAGTTCAATGTGTATCTCCATGATAATTACGTTAAATTCTATATCAGGTGTATTGCTTATTTCTATTATACTTAGATCTTCAGCTGTGTTTTTGTCCTTTTCTTTCATTTGGGACATACTTCTCTGTCTCCTCATTTTGCCTACCTCTCTATGTCTGTTTCTGCATGTTAGAAAATTCAATATGTTTTCAGCTCTTCAAAGTAGTGACTTTATGAAGAAAGAGGTCCTGTAGTGACCTACAGTGCAGTGCCTCCTGTTCACTAGAACCTGGCACTTGAGGAGTCTACTTTGTGTGTCTCTTATGTTGTGTTATTGTGTTTGAGTTGCTTTCCCTTTCAGTCCCGATGTCTGCACTGACTTTCTGCCTGTTATGGGCTGTGTACTTGTCCTCTGTGATGTTAGTGAGACACAAGTAGTCTGGCTCTGAGTTGACATGTTTGGAGAAGGGCTTGAGGGTAGGAAAGCATGTTAGCAAAATTTGCACTGAGCTGCTGGTCCTAGGTCAGATCCCTGGAAGTGCAGCAGGAATTGGGATGCAGTAGCAGCATTGGCCAAGGGCTGAGGAGTCTTTGTACCAGGCAGCTGGGTGAGGAAGTGATGGCATTAACAAAATTCATGCTGAGCCCAGGCCAGTAGGTTTGGAGTGGGCATGTCTTCTGGAGGACTTGTGGGTAGGGTGCACTGCTAGCAGGTTAGATAGCAAGTGTCTGTGCAGGGCTTCCTCCAGCAGGTGGCTCTTCCCTCCAGGCTGTTGTCTCTTTAAGGATGGAACCTGGGTGTCACCTTCCCTTCCTGCCTGCCAAGTACTGAGTCACCTGAGTTTTACAGCTCCAGAATCCAAGTCCTGCTGGTTATACAAATGCATGGAATTCAGCCCCTTTGGTTTTCAAGGCCAGATGTGAGGGGAACTATTTCTGGTGTAGGCTCTCTGGTCCTTTCCCCTTTCCTTGACCACAGCTGCCACCTGCAGACAGCTCCTGGCTACCTTTCTGCTCTTCCTAACCTCTCCTGTGGGGCTTTTTCTCTATATTTAGTTGAGGAGTTTGCTCTCCCAGTCTTTGGATCACTCTTCAGCTTATTCACTGGGATGTGAGTGATATTTAGTTGTAAACATGGGATGAAGGAAACTTAGAGTCCTACTCCATTGTCTTTCGAAGGCTCCACGTTGTTTGTTGTTTCTTTTTCTCCACTACTTCTCTGATATTTTTCTTTGTTTTAGGTTTTCAGTTGTTTTAGAAGTGCCTCAGTGTGGTTTTCTGTGTAGTATCTCAAGCATTGCTTGTCCTCATTCCCTTTCTTATCTCCTGGGATGCTATTTACACATTTATTACATTTCTCACCATATCCTACATTTCTGTTATGGTATTTATTTTATTTTCCATTCAATCGTCTTCTGTGTCTCATGCTGAATATTATTTTTTTTCCTGATTTATTTTTTAATTTTAATTCTCTTTTCAGCTATATCTAGTCTTGTATTAACAACTCTGAATTATTCTTAATTTCAGTTACTGTGTTTTTTGGTTATCAAATATTTGTTTTTTTCTTATTTTTTAGTAATCTGACAAAAAGTCTTACTGTAACCTTTTAATATCTAATATATTTTAATTTATATAAATAGATGTAATATGGCTATTTTAAAGTTTATGGCTGAAATATTCCTTATCCATATCCATATGCTTATATGTTCTGATATGTTTCATGATTTACAGTCACATAGTTTAATTTCCTAGAAATTTTATTTTATTTTATTTTAGTTATTTAGTTATTTATGAAATTTTAAATTAAAAAAATTAAAGGTTATTTGAGACTCTCAATGGCCTTCCTTTGAATATTACTGAGATTGGATACCGGAAATACCAGATCACTTAAATCCAATAAAGGACTGAAGTGAAATTGATGATGCATTTTTATCTTTGGGAAGAATGCTTTCTTTCTTGTTTAACCTTACTCCTAAGTTTTAGCACTAATGCTTTTCAGCCAGTCTATGGAATGAAGAAAGAAGGCTTTGTCCAATTCTCTCCCTCTACTTAATGTCATGCATTAATTTCAAAATTAATTTTGCCTCTTAATCTAGCAGTTACCTGCTATAAGGATCCAAATATCTGCTGGGGAAAAGCAGTGCTAAATCCTGATTATATACATATTCATCCCTACTCCCTGAATCTTTGCCTGAGAATTCCTTACTTCTTTTTTAAGATGTTCATTGCATTCACATATATACACATAGGTATGTGCACACATACACACTTAGATATACATAGTGTATAAGGATGTTCTGTTTGTTTTTAAGGAATGATTGTTCTAAACCACTAGACCACTACTCCAACTTTACAGAAAGTGGATTGCCATCATTGTATTTTAACATATTTTGAATACTACATTTTTCAATATTTTCAATATTGAATATTCAAGAATTTTAATATTTAATTTTTCGGCCACTGGCTAGTGTCAATTAAGATCTTGAGTTGCCCTTATAAAGCATCGTTTCACTTCCATTCTATTCTTTTTCCCTGCTTATTCCCATCCATGAAGGATGTTTGATGAGATAGAATTAAAACACATATATTAATTGTAAACGTGGTAGGTTTTGGTTAATTGAATCAACAGAGAAGAGAGCCCCCTTTGCCATCTCTGCCTTATTTCAGATGTGTCCTGCTTACGTTTGAAATGAGTTTTCCTTCTATAATCCAAATCTGTCTACTCTTGCTCTTTCAGGAATTCTTCATGGTTTCTAGTTCACTGAGAATACTTCCCGTTTTGCAGATAAACCGTGGAATTGTTATAAATATAGTTAGTTTTTTTACTTGATTTGAGGGATGCCTGTAACTTATCCTCATTATAAAGCATTCTCAGTATTTAAGTTAAAGCAGATATTTGTTTTTATTATTATTTATTCAAGCAGATATTTTAAGTCATCATTTTTATTTAATTATTTATTTAAGGAGATATTTTAAGTCATAATTTACTCAAAGCTGAGAAAGCTGTATGATTCAAACTATTTTAATATATATATTTAATATAGTTTGCAGATAAGTTATAATTTTGACCAAAGAGGGGGCCCCTTTAAACTCAGAGTTATTTTCACACATTGAGTAGAAGAATTGGTTATTCTCTACTTGTGAAATACAAAGTGGATTTGTTTACATTAAGTAGTTATGTCTATCTGGAATATTTAGTTTCCTATTTATCATAATAACTCCCCCTTAACTTTGCCATTCATCCAGGCTGTGTAGATTATATTGCCCTTTCGACATAAATATTATTTAGTTGTAAGGTTTGATAAATGATTTAGGGATGTGTTAAAATAATCTATTTAAATCCTCATGACATACTCCTGAGGTTTACAAATGTGTATGAGCAAAGAATGTAGAAGTAATATTACTACTGTGTACCACTTTCACCTTTTGCAAACTTAGGACAAAATTAAATCTTCCAAGTTTTCTATAGAATTGTGAGCACTTTAATTTTTGACATTATCTATGAAAAACAGTTTGAATTAGCTGAGATTTTACAAACAATGCAACAAGATCCCCAAAGAAATGAAAAGTAAAAGTTCCATAAGCAGAATCCTAACTTTTACAAGACGAATTTAGTATATGTGTGATGAACACAAATGTGTAAAAGTAATTTTGTTAATCAATTTTAGTGTTGCTACAGGGGAAAAATATAAATCGATAGGGTAATGCCCTGGCTGTGGTTAATTATCACAGATATGATGTCATTTAGCAGAAGTCATGTTTCAATGAGAAGATTTTAGTATTTTGCAGTAAAAAAATGTAATGTAAATAATCACCATAAAGTTATGAATTCTGTTTTAGAATTTCACTATACATTTCGGTTTGATAATACTTTTTGTGTAGGTAGTCACAACCACAAACTTTTTGAAGCCATCTCATTCATTATTTTATAATTTATGTGATACATTCTTCGTGATTGATTTCTAACTATCCTTTTGCAGTAATTATTTCTAAAGAAATTAGACAGTTATTTTGACCCTTTATTTGCAAAAATTGGCAAGTAAAGGTGTCTTTTAAGTTACTCAACTTGAATAGTCAAATGGACATATGAGATATCAGCTTCATCAGTTTGCCTTCTTTAATCACATGCTTTCATAGAAAGACACACAAATACATCTTATTAACTATAAAACACGAAAAATTCCATGAAGAAAGTTTTTTTTTCTATCATCATCATCATTTTTCTTCTACCTATTTTTAAATTAAAGAAATAATTTACTGCACAAAATCAGTATTACTGAATTGCTTTTAAGTCTTCTAGGCTATAAAAATTGAGGCACTTGATAGTAAAATTCATTACATTGATATAGATAGATAGATAGATAGATAGATAGATAGATGATAGATAGATGATAGATAGATTTATATTAGTACTGTATATGATATATTGTAAAATATTTTCAAATAATTTTTCTGAAAGACTGAGGGCAATAATAGCATGGCCTTCCTAGAGCATTCCCAAGCTTAATAGTGACAGAGCACAGGTCTGCTGGACATACACTCACAAGCCAGTAGCCTTGATAATACCACTGTTGACTTCAGTGCGACAGGCTGACCTTAAAAATTAATTGCAAGTTACACCACATTAAAGATGTGTCTACTGCTTTAATAGGCATTGTGAGACAGAGAAGCATCTATTAGGCCTCCAGCCCTAATGATTCTGCGTGGGTCGGTTAATGAGATGTAAACCCCACAGCCAACTCAGAGAAGCAAAGATGGTAGCACTGATGGCAAGAGAAAACATTTTGCCTTATCTTGCTTAATTTTCTGGCTGAGTATTCTAAATATACACTGTTTCTCCAAATATATTTTAAATTGGGCTAAATATGTGTTTTCTAATTTTCAGCAAATGGTTACTGATTTTGCTAATGGCGTATTCACCTTTCTTGCATGTTTCATAATTCCATGCCTAAAGCTATTTTTAAAAATAAACAATTATTTCAGTGACCTCTCCGTTTAAAAATGTAAGCTACTAGAGGCTAAGAAATGTCAGATTGCTTTGTCTACTTTTTTTCCCTTTTCCTTTTGTCTTCATAAGAGAGCTTTTGGACTGGAGAATTTAGGGGAAAATAACCTATGTGAGTTTTTCAAAAAATGGAAGTATGAGTATTATCTGGATTCTAAGTTGGGGACAAATTTTTCTTCACACCTCTAATACCTCCTATAATTATCTGTTTAAGTAGGTGTTATTAGATTGCAGGCTTTTTTACACAACATTCAGAACAACCCTTGAATTATCATTGTAACAACCAGCACCAGATGTTCTATGTGCTCTTTTGGGCACATAAACAATCTCATTGAGGTCGTTAAACTCCTGACCAAAATGTTCGGTTTTTACCAAGAAAACTATTCATCTTGCCAGGCCATTAAACCCTAACAATAATTTCAACAGGTACAGAGCTCCAACTCCACCTCACTTTATTCAGCTATAATTGTTCCTCTGTGATTTGAACTTATTCTTAAAATTTCTAAATCAATATTTGAATAGATGTAGAGAGCTAGGATATTTGTGTTTGCTTCATATTGAGCAAAACTGCTACTGTACTCTCTTTGTGTTCTTATTCACACATATTCTCTATTATGAGTATTTTGACTCCTTTGTTAACAAGTATGTCATGGGATTAAAAAAAATGGAGATTTTAGAATTCTTTCCTGGTGTAGCAGGTCTTTAAATTTAGAATATGGAATTTGTTTTTAATTCTGAGTACTACACATAAGATGAAAATGTACTCAAATATGCCAGCTTTGTGTACATTTTACGTAATTATGAGAAATGTGTAAACGTCTACATGATGGGATCCAAAGAGAAGGGCCACACAAAAAAAAGGTTTTCTGTTTCAAATCACAGAACTTCTCTCTAGATTTATGGCATTTTGAGACTAGCAGGGAGAAAAAGGCATTTTGAATCTGGTGGTGTCTAAAGTATATTTTATATGAATGCTTAACATAAGAAATTCTAGTTAATGATTAGAACATGCCAGTTCTAAGCAATGAAAGTGTGGATTCACTTATTATTTTGTATGGCAGATTTATTTGCATTTATTTGGGTTTTTTCCCCCTAACTTTCAGGTCTCTGGAATCAAATAAAAACATGATCAGAAATTATATTTGTATGAAGTGCTTAGTTTGACTCCAGGCAGCAAAATAAAGAGGCACAATTGATTATATAGGATCTGTTATACATCATATATATGAAAAAAATATATGATCAGTAGGCAAATAAGATGTTAATGCAGAATGGATAGAGATTTTAAAATAACGTGTGTATGTGTGTGTGTGAACTAGGAGTAAATTGGTATGTGCAATCTGTGAATTCACGATCCAGCGATGCATTCATGGTTGCTGAAGATGTCATAGTGGCACCTCCATGGCCTTACTGGTTTGAGTTGGAGAGGAGAGGAGAAAGATAATACCTAGTCAATCAACAGGCATCCTTAGGGCAGTCCTCATCAATGTGACTTGTCTCTTTCTGAAAATCAGACTCCAGTCCTTATGAATATATGAGGTAATTCTATTTAATACAGCCTATTAGGATCTTGGGGTTTTCTTGACCTTTTTAACCAGGGAGGACTCGTCTTTTTGATAAATACAGAAAGAGTACTTTGGTGAAGGCAGTCAACATTCCGAGGCATTAACTTTTTCATGAAATAAGCAAACATTTGAATTCTTCTCATGCCATGGCTCTGCTTCCTATTTTTATGGCAGTTGCTTTTTAAAAGAGTTTCTTTTTAACTGCAGTTTTTCTCTTTTATATCCTGGAGGGAAGGAGAAAACAAGCTTGTATTTTTCTTTCAGCTTGGAAAGAGAAAAAGTATTCCCCCCAAACAAAAATATTGACAGTCAAGAGGTCCAGAGAAGATCAGTAAGCCAGAGCCGTGAAAGACATAAATAAGACTTTTTTTTTTGGCCCAAGGGATGTAAGCAGATATATGCAGTACGTGCTACATGCTCAGTTTTATTTTTCTGGGGGTGACATTTCCTAAGGTGACTGACAGAATTGTTTTGTTTTTGTTTTTTTCATCAGTTTTTTTTTTTTTTTTTTTTTTTTTTTTTTTTTTTTTTTTTTTTTTTTTTTTTTTTATCAGTGAGTTGTATTTATGCAGCTTCCTCCGCTATGTCAGGTCTCACTGTGAAGAGAGCAATAATGATATGATTATCTGGGGAACTTATTAACAAGAAGAGGGACAATGCAAGAATTACTTGGTGAATTGTCTCTGTCTTGCTTAAAGGACATGTCCTTACAAATTAACAACCAATAGAGATGTAGGTACATGGTTGGCCAGTTTTACTTGGAGTTTAGTTAAAAAACAAAAACAAAAAAACTAACAACAAACAAAACCCCAGACGGAGCAAACTAATTTGAGGACAACTTAAATGATGTGATGACTCCTAAATTGCTTAATACCAAAAAGATAAATTAGCTTATACATTAAAATTAATTAGTAGCTATACTTGTCTCATTTATGTTTATCTAAAATTTTAAGGTTAGAGGCAGGGACTAAAAGGAAATGAGGTCTAGTACTCCTGCGGGGAATAGGAAATTCAACATTCTTGTCTAAGGCTTTTCATGTCTATTATGAGAAGAGAGAACAATTTTCTTAGAAGACTGAGTCCTCTAGTTAGTTCACTGTCCATTCATTGACTCAGTTACTCATAACAGCTGAAGGTTGTCAGGCACTGGAAATAAAAAGATAGAGCCTTTGCCCTCTAGTACCTTAGAGTCTAGCTGGAAGAAATATAATTACCTATAGTAAAATATTGAAATACTAAAAACAGAAAATGCAGTGTGCTGTGGAGATACAAATGTTATATTTAGCCTTGTTTCATCATCCTTATGCCTGAAATGGGGAAGCAGTGAATAGACTTTTTAAATATTGTACTTGGGGTGAAAGAAAAGAAAAAGACTCACTTGTTATTGCTAGCTACTTTCCTTTTTTATCATTGCTTGTATTTTATCAATATGATTATTAGAGCATTTTCTGAAATATGTGGGAATGAGACATTATTAGTAGAAAATGAGGGTAGAGAAACTTCCATGACTCACTTTTAAAATAGCCAGGGGACACAGAGAAGAAAATGTTCTTAATAATATGATATACGAGAAAAAAAAAGGAAAAGTTGCTTTGAGCAGAAATGAACATGTAAATAAGAAATGAATGAGTTTATTCAGAGTAGTGGCCAAAAATATTAATGTACTTTTAAAATAACATTATTTGTAGAATTTTAATATATGATTTTGTATCTATATCTATGTAGTTATTGATCTTTTTGGTAAAATACCACCAATTAGTAGAACTCTGAATAAATTCTGTATTTTATGCATAACAAAAATGAAGAAAATGAAGATTTGGTTTTTAAACTGAACTGTATTAAAGATCTGATAAAGGAGAATCAATATCATATTTATGATCATATCACCACTAACATCTTGTCATAGGATCTGCAGATGATACTTGTATATGTACAATAGATACCTCTGTCAACATTAAAAATAAATTAAATCTGTATACTTATAAGACATATATTAATGACATGTCAAAAAATGAAGTGCAAGGGCCAGTTTCTTCTTAAAAAAATGATTCAAAGAAAAATATCTGATAATTGAGAGAACCATAAAAACAAAAAATGGATTAAAAAGTCATAAAGCAAAGTGAAAAGCTATTTTTATTAATAAACTCTGCAGTGTAGGAAAAATAAACTTTAGGAGAAAATTCAAATTGCTGCCATATAAAAAGAGGCATGTAAAATTATATACTATAATATTTTGGAGTACTTCACTTTGTAAAATCTATTGTGTTTGGATGTATGTGTTTTTATCTTACATTTTTTTTTTTTACCAAATTTTATCTGTTTACATTATAGCAGTTTCCCGTGTCATTAAATCTTTTTACAGCATCTTACCAAATACATACAATTTCATTCAAAAGGAGCCTTAATTTACTAATATTTGACACATTTTCCAATGTTCCAGTGATTTTGCTAGTTGGCTGCTTCACCTACCCCTTGTATATCAACAGAGTCTGTGTTATCTTTATCTAGTAATGAAATTTCATAGTTAAAAGTTTGTTGGGGTTTTTCAGATAGATGTAGGACCTTCTACTGGGAGTAGAAATTGGAAGAACAGAAAATAGAAGGGAAAGTGGACAAGAAGAATGATGGAGCTACCACTAGAGTGGTGCCATTTAATACGTATCATCATGGTTGATGATGTGGAAGAATAGAGTTTAATGAGAAGACTTTTATTGTATTCCTACTTCATTAATATCTGCTTTACATATATCATCTCACTTAATCTCAAAAATCTAAGTTGATACAAGTAAACTGTTACCCACCTTTTATGGCTGAAGATGCTGAAACTCAAGAGTCTTGGAACCCAAATGTCTGACCCCCTAGCTTGTACCGTTGACTATGACTTTTACTTGACGGTGCCTGTGTTCAAGGAACAGCAGAAACAAGTGCAAGAGTCAGTGGTTCCTGCCCAGGTTTCTATTCAGGGCTGCTGGTTTATATTGACATCATAAATCCTGGGATGGAAGTAATTTTGAAAGGTCACCTAATCCATTCACCCTGCCTTAAACTTTCCTGACAGATGAAGAGCTACCTTAATTCCCCACCCCTTCAAAAGAAAGTACAGCTTCCTTCTGTCCCTTATTTCTGGGTTTAACAACTTCTAGTGCAGGAAATCTCATCTTTTTTTTTTTTTTTTTTTTTTTTTTAACATAAATCCCACTCAATGCTGTTTAAGCTTGTCGCCTTTTGCTCTGCTTCTTGAGTATACACAGTGATGTCTAAATAACAGTATTTCCTATACTTGAAGATGGGTACTAAAGCTGGTCTCTTCTTCAATGAATATAATGCATGTCCTTTTGACTTTTATTAAAAACACTAATTATGCAATGTCTTTAAGTTTTATTTTATATTTGGCATTTTTGGAGGTCTTTTCCTTTTTTAAAAAAATTATCTATCTATCTATCATCTATCTATTATTTATTTATTTATTTATTACTTATTTATGTTAATGGATTCAGAGCAGGAAGTTCAGGAAGGGGTTTGACCATGATTTTGCTGACTTCCCTAGGAGACCCTTATTTAAATCTCTCCAAAAAAAAAAAAAAAAAAATCCACACCTTCCCTGTGGTCTTCATCAACAATGTCAAGACACTGTGAACATCTTCTTGTGTGCTTTTTTTCCTTATGATTTTCATCTGATAACTTGTTTACTTTTATAGACTTAATCAAATGTTGAGAATGGGTATAACCATCCTTGGTGAGTAAGGAAGTTCTCCAGGGCAAAGACCTTCGTAGCTAGGTTAATGATATATTGGTTGATGATGTCTTTTGAAATTCTGCTTACTGTTGTTTTTGTTGTTGTTTTTAATCTCAAGCTCTGTCTATAGTATCTGATTCACATTGTGCAGCTAATAGGGCTTCAGATCTATTCAATGTTTCCTTCTTAAATTAAGTGGAATTAATGCAGTGAAAAGTATTTTTAAGTGATTAGGTTAATAATCTGGAAATTATGGCTTCCCAAATAAGGCATCCCCAAAGCTTCTTTACTTCATTTTTTAGAACTACATTTTTGCCTCTTCTCAGATTTTCCAATCATTAATGCAAAGCTCACGTGATTAATAATTCTAAATATGATTTATCTTCTTTGTGCTTTACTTTGAAAACACTACAGACCATCTTCTCAATTGATTTAACAGCTGTAGATCTTGCTAGAGGTCGCATTGCAAGGTGGCATTTGTCATCAATCATGGCTTTAATTAAAACTTGGGTTATAGCTGAGTAAACTTTCTCCTCTGCTGATAATTTCTCAAACATTTTTACCCTTAATTTTTTCTTCTTAAAATATATTAAAATGATATCATTTATTGCATATTTATATTTTTATTTTCTGGTACTGATTAGCATTCATACTTTATTTAGCAAAAACAAAATGAAACATTAAAATATGAATGATATTTCCTCCCTTCCCAGAGGTAAACTTGATTATATGTACAGTTTCAACCACTATAATACCTAAAATGTCTTGAGCTTTTACATACAAATTTTGCATCTTAATTTTGTACCCTAACATAAGCTACACTATCTTTACCTTTGTATTCTTCCTTGTAAAACAACACCAAAAAGGCAAAACTTCAAGCTGCCATTTACTCATTAAAAAATACAAAGAAATGCAGTGAAATACATGAATACATGTGAAAAGCAACAAGATTTTTAAAAACTACTCATGAAAATAAAAAGTATGCAATGGAAAATTAAGCATTTTTAAGATAGTAGCTCTACTTCTTCCTGCAATCATATATGGACTCCACGATGAAATCTGAAAAACCATACTGTAAATCCACAGCTTCTTGGAAAACTAGGTGACCTGACAGTCGTAAACTAACTGGTTAAAGAAACAACCGAGGATCTCTGGGAAACCAGAATATTCAACAGACGGTCTCTAAGCAGGTCAACTCTACAAATATATGAATTTCAAAATAATATATTTTGTTAAGTATATGAGTAATAAAGTATTTTGAGACATACATCGTCGTGTTTAAACCATTCAAAACAACTTAGTAAATATTTTAGATGTGCATAATATAAAACATTTAAATCTTTAATGAAATTAAAATTTATTTTGTTAAGTCAACTTGTCAGTCTTCAATTACGTGAAACTTTTTAATTAATTAATTTTTAAAAAATTTTTATTTATGATAGTCACAGAGAGAGAGAGAGAGAGAGAGAGACAGAGACAGAGACAGAGACACAAGCAGAGGGAGAAGCAGGCCCCATGCACCGGGAGCCCGACGTGGGATTCGACCCCGGGTCTCCAGGATCGTGCCCTGGGCCAAAGGCAGGCGCCAAACCGCTGCGCCACCCAGGGATCCCTAATTAATTAATTTTTAAAGAGAGAGAAGCTACATGCATGTGAGTGGAGGGGGGAGGGAAAGAGAAAGAGGGAGAACATCTTAAGCAGGCTCCATGCCCAGCATGGAGTCTGACGTGGGGTTTGATCTCACAACCCTGAGATCATGACCTGGGTTGGAATCAAGAGTTGGATGCCTAACCAACTAAGCCACCCAGGTGCCCCTGTCCCGTCCATCATTTTACCCATTTGGGCTGTTATAGTAAAACAACAAAGACTGGGGAGCTTATAAACAACAGAAATTTATTTCTTACATTCTGGAAGCTAGAATCCAAAATCAGAGTGCCAGCATGGTGCGGTTCTGGTGAAAGAACTCTTTAGGGTTGCAGACTGCGGACTTTGTGTTATTATAAGGGCAAGAGAGCTCTCTTGTGCCTCTTTTATAAGGGCACTAATCCCTTTCATAAGGGCTCTACCCACATGTACCGACCTCTTAATAACATCATATTGAGCATTATGTTTTGATCCTATCCATTTTAGGGATAACATAAACATTCAGACCATACCACTCATTTTTTAAAACTAAATTATATGTTCAAAGATGACAGTGTACTCAAATCATGTTTTATATACTTTTCATAGGAATTCTAAAGAAAGCTAGGAGCAACAATCAAGCAACACATCAAAATATTTATAAAAAGTAAATGGAACTCTACCATTTTCAAATTTCTACTGAAGTTTTAGTTTGGCAGCAAATAGTTTTATTTCATTTTTTCAGTTCAACAGTAGTTCACCCAGGTTATAAATCCCACCATAAAGTAGTCAGAAAAGGTGAAGAATGAAAGTTTAGAAATATTATAAAAGATTCTTTACTTTATATCCCAATAATAGATTATTTTAGGATAATTTAGGATTTAAATTAACAGGTATAATTTAAATCTGTGAAAACATTTTTTTAATAAAATGTTTGAATTGAGACTAGTCAATTTGGAATTAATGAATTGTCAATCCATTTTGCTTGCCAATGACTTATTTAAAAGCTATCAGAAATTAGCAGCATTCTTTTGAATTGGTGCAACAAACCCACATAATTTTTCTCTTACCTGATATGATTGAATCCGTAGGTTTTTCTATGGAAAAGCCTGTAAGAATTACCTTTATTCTACTACGCTATACTTAGTGAATAAGAAGGACTTTTTATTTCCAAATATTTAAAATCTTATTGATGTTTTCAGTTTCTCATATTTTGTGTGCACAATTTTCATATCTACGTAATTTTCTCAATAACGTATGAAAACAACTTAATTGTTGCTTATTTTAAAATTTTTTGAATGAAAGTGCAGTTAAGTTTCAAAATTATTTTTAGGTCAGACTTACTAGCAGTGCCTTAATGACAATAAAAGATGAGTTGTAAATTATGTGATTTTGAGTCATATCAGTATTCCAAGTCTGGAAAATAAAACATTTAAGGAACAGATCTAATATCTCCCACATATAAATTCATATAGAAGGAAATAGTTATACCACAAAGACTCAGACTGATGGATGAGTGCTTTGGAAAAGCACGGTAAATGGGAGATCAACAAGATCCATTTCCAAATTATATTTTTCAATTCAGCCATATGAGACCAAGCTGGTGCCGTATCAGGAAATGGTCTACACAAGGGGAAAAATGTGATTATGACATTTCTCATTGAATCAAATAGCACAATATTATACTCACCTCATTTCACCTTGCACAATCCAGTGACTGGCATAGACAGAAGTAATTCTCATATGTTTTTCATACATGGAAAATAAAAGATACAGTGCAAGATTTATACCAAAAAGAAAACAAAATACTGATTTTTTTTCCTCAACAACTTTAAAAATACTGCTATACTAAATATTTAGGAAATCACTTTGTAAAAGTTAAATAAGCAAACAAAGAGGGGAGGCAACTTAACTAATTCTAATCTGTGATTCAAGTATTTATATCAGGAGGACAAAATAAAAAGTTTTCTCTGGATTTGCCTTATTTGCTATTTACAAAAGAAAGTAATTGATGTTATTCTGGAAGTTAGCTTTAATCTGCAACTAGTAAAATAGATTTTGGTCTAAAGGGTATGAGTGAACTTTTAAGCTAGACATTGCTAATTTTAATTATGCCTGGAATGGCCCTATGTGGCATATTTTAGAAGTGTCTTGGCCTCAGACCTGAAGTAAGTGCAAGTTTTCTTGGAAATTCAGATTCTTGATACCTTATATTAATCATTTGTATTATAACTTGATATTTATACTTAGCACAGATTTCTGTTTCCATGAATATAGAAAAAAATATAAAACAAGCAAGTGGCTTTCAGTGGACAGTAAATCAATACTTTGGCAAAAATATAACCTGTTAACTTTTCTCTGTTCCTATCCAAACCCCAGGCTAATAGCACTTCAATATTTCAAACATTAAGTAAATCTTCTATAACAAAACCATACTTTTGAAACCAAAATATGTCTGGTTTTGATTTGTTATTCCCACATAAGCACAGAACATAAACTACTTCCCATTGCTATGGCTTTACCACAAGCGTACTTTCTCTAGTCTGTGAGCATAAAACATGAAACAGGCTCTTTTCATAAAGGAGGAAACCAGTTAAAAAAAAAAAAAGTTGCTGTGGCTTGGAAACTTCACCTTTCCTATCCCACAACCCCATACAAGAAGGTCACTTTTTTTTTTTTTTCTCCCAGAGGATATCTCAAATCATTGCTTGTTTTTATCATTTTATTCTTTTTACCTTAAAGAATAGGACTAAAATTTCCTTGTGATGAGTGGGCATTTGAACACTACCCCCATTGATCCTATTTTCTTGGATTATGTTAAAAACTTAATCCATTTTGCAAATGCATGGAGTTCTGATATTCTTACTTAAACTTTATTTAAAACAAGCCCTGTCCCACAATATTTTTCGAAATATAATTTATTAATAAATACTAAGGGGGATTATTTTGTCTATATTACCAACTCAGTTAACCTAAGTCCAATTTAACTTGAGACCTCTCAATCACTCATAGTAATGGAACTACTAAAAATAGTAATTTTCTTTTCTAACTTTATTTTGTTACAGTTCTGTTATACAGTACAAAAATTTAGTCAATCTATCCCCAGAAAATCTTCATGCCTCTGATTATACTGATTCTCTCTTAGACTATGCAGAGTGGGTCAGTGTGGGAACAGGCCTTCTGACTAGCACATAGCAATGAACTGGCAGGAAACCTGTACCTGCTTGGGAGACTCTGAGCAGATCATTTGATTCCCATGATCCAAGTCTATGGAAAATGTTACAACCTTCTCTTTATGAAAAAAAAAAAAAAAAAAGGAAAAAAGAAAACAAGGAAAATCTTTTAGAAACCAACTTGGCCACATAATATTCTTTGCATAGAAATCAAACAGTATAATCAGATACATGTAATTTATGAAAAAAACTTGAGATGTTCTGATTGAGTAAAGAAGTGAGGACATATGGGCAGCTTCCATGCAGTTTCTGCATAATCCATTATGTAAGCAGTTTGGATTAGTCAGATGTATGATGTCTATGTGTGTTCCATCAATATTCTGTGCCTGGGAGCCAAACTACTAATAGAATTTTCTTTAAGAAGCCACGTAATGCCTTCTAACTACGGGTACGACCTTACAAAGGGAGACATATTTGGAAACTTCTCTTGCTGAGTTTAGGGGCTTCATTTGGTGGATGGGTTTTTTTTTCCCCCATGGTTATAATGGGAATTTCCACTAGAGTGTATTATTTAGGAGAAAACAACATAATTTTCTATAAAGAATAACTTTAGGGGTGCCTGGGTGACTCAGTCGTTTAGGAGGCCGACTCTTGATTTCAGCTCAGGTCATGATCTTAGGGTCCTGAGATCAAGCCTCACATCAGAATTTGTGCCCAGCAGAGTCTGCTTGAGATTTTCTGTCTCCCTCTGCCCATCCCTCTACTTGTATGCTGGCTGTCTCTCTAAATAAATCTTAAAAAAAAAAAGACTAATTTTGGAAATTCCTATAGAAATTACATAATAAAAAATCTTAAAACCATGAATATGACTCTTAGACATACTCTAACATAAAAATAAACATTTTTGATCGATACCATTTTTGTAAATTCCTAGTGGTGGTGTGTGCTTTTATCACTTTCTACTTGTAAATCATGTTCAACATACGATTTTTTATTTTTTGTGCCCTTTTATATGTCAGCATAAATGTAAGCATTGAGGGAATCTTGGTGATATTTTATCTATTGTTATTTTATTTTGGTGTCCCTGCTTTGTTCTCAAACCTCTTCTCAGCAGGAGATAAGGAGGTCAACAGGAGTCCTAAGTTGGATTTCACATGAGCAGACTGATTGGTGCCTTTTCTCTGAAGCCTCGAGATACCGTTCGTTTGATTGGCAAAGTAGGCCTATCTCACCATGTTCATGCTTACTGTTCATTTTGTTTTCCCGTTTTATGTGATTAAGCCCCATTATGAGGATTTTCAGGTCACCCACAGTTAAATGTTATTCCAACTGATGGACACTTTGATCAACTTGTCTCACAACTTTTCTTTGAAAATTGCATGTTCCCTTTCAAAAGAATTCTCAGCAAAAACGGTTTTAAATTAAGTCATCAAAGAAAAAATAATACACAGAGGCAATTAATATACTCACTGACATGGCTTGTGCTCTCTCTTCTTTCTTTTATCCTGACCCATGCAGTTAATTTGGAGGACAAGTATTAAATATGTGACTAAAGAAAAAAAAAAGCAAACGAGAGAGAGAAATCCACTAATATAAGAATGCCCTTGCATTGGCCTCAGAATTTATTTTCAGCATTATTCAATGGAATGAGAAAACCATACCACATGTTGTGTTGTTGTTATTGTTGAAATGTATAAGCTTGAATCTGTAATTTGTTGATTGATGCAGGATGTGCATTTGCCAATGATTTAGTTATGAATATAACGCAGAGAGACCACAAGACAAAGGTTATGTTTTTATGTTCATGATAAGGGTATTTTGAAGAGAAGATTTTCTTAAGATTCAATGTATATATACATTTCATTTAAATTACAGGCCTATTAAACAACATTTAAAGTTTACATTTTTGGGAAAATTTTATTTAAAACATGTATAATAAAGTGGACCACTGATGCTATGCATAAGTAGAAACTTTCAGTTTTACCCTTATTATTAATCAAGTAAAATAGTGTGATTTTACTGATAATTATTTTTATCTTAGAGACATTTCAGTTTTTCCCCCTAGTTTTTACAAAATAAATCTAATAATAATACTTATTTCTCTTAAAGGCGTGTGCATGTATGTGTGTCCTCATAATTACATGCTGTCTTACATTTTGCTCTCTTTTGATATGTCAGCATTGTTACACTTTAAATAATAGCTCGAGTTATCAAATACCCCAAGGGCGTTGATAGTCTTTCAATGAGTTCAAGATATATTCCTAACTTAAAACACACTTGTAATGAATTCCACACCTGCATAGCTGAAAGGCATTTTATGTATCAGGGTCTCCAGGGCTTTATAGGGCTGGAGATTATAATACAGCAATTAAAGCAAGGTTTGTAGTAGCATTCTCATTATCTGAACAGAACTCCATCTGCTGAATTTGACAGAAAATATTTAATTCTAGACATTTAAGGGATACTGTCTGGAACATTTGCATTAATAAAGGGGAAACCATACAGTGGGTCTTGTTACTTTCAAAGAGATTAAAGAACGTATAATGACAGAGAAACTCAGGGAACTTCCTTATAACAAGAGAAGAAGGTGGGAGACTCTTACATAGAGCTTTCAAATGACTGTGCAATGTTAAACTGGCATGTGAGAAAAGAGATTAACTGATGGGATTGACAGCATGAAACTGCCAGAAAACTAACCATGCTATTTCCTGATCCTAGCACTACTCGTCAATGTCAAATTACAAGTTTATAACAAACCTAAGGGACGGAGACAAGGGGATTACAAAAAATTAAAATGAAGATATTGGGGGAAAATCTCTATTAACACTTGATCTTGATACTATCCCGATAAAGGAAAGAAAATAAGCAACGCCTTTCTAAATTCATGGGTTGTAGAAGTAAGGTTGCCAGTGCTTCTCATTATTATGACTTAGGTATTAGCATGTACCTCGACACGTGATTGCAGATTCAGAACTCTAGTGTCTAACCTGGGAGGTTGTTAAAGAACCTAAAACAAAATAAAAAAAAATAAAAAAATAAAAAATAAAAAAAATAAATAAAACAAAATCAACCAAATAATAAAAACAAATAACAATACTTTATAGTGCTCTTGTTCTAGGTATCTAATTTGTGTCTTAAAATAATTGTGCCTTAAAATAAGTCTTCATCTCTTGGTCCTTAAGTCAGTTCCTCTTATTGTATCCGTTTCTTTCTTCTTTTTTACATGTATAATTGATGCAGCATCTTAATAGTTTCAGGTATGTATCATAGTGGCTCGATATTTTTATACATTATAAAATGATTCCCAGGATTCTTCAAGTGTCCTTACCTTCTGTCACTGTACAAAGTCATTACAATATTTTGTGTGTATTCACATTGCAGTGATTAGGTCCCTGTAATTAAGTTTTAGAGCTTATATCCCCTTTCTATTTCACCCATCTTCCTTCCCTGTAACCCTTTCCTCCTCTGGTAACTAATGGTTTGTTTCCTTTATCTATGATCTGTTTCTGCTTTGTTTTGTTTGTTCATTTATTGTTGTTTTTGTTGTTTTTTAGATTCCACATATAAGTGAAATCATGCAGTATTTGCCTTTGACTAATTTCATTTAGCATAACATCTTCTAGGTCTGTCCATGTTGTCACCAATGGAAAGATGTTATTCTTCTTTATGGCCAAGTAATAGTCCATTCTACATATATCACATCATCTTTATCCATTTGTCAATGGACACTTAGATTGCTTCCATTTATCCATTTATTAATTGCTAAGAAGCTGAGGCTTTTTGCTGCTGTCTTCCCTAAAGTTATCAATAAGGTATGAAAGGAAGTTTCTTTCTTTTTTTTTTTTTAAGATTTTATTTATTCATGAGAGACACAGAGAGAGAGGCAGAGACACAGGCAGAGGTAGAGGCAGGCTCCATTCAGAGCCCGATGTTGGGCTTGATCCCAGGACCCCAGGATCACGACCTGAGCCAAAAGCAGATGCTCAACCACTGAGTTACCCAGGCTTCCTGAAAGGACATAACTCTTCTCATTTCCAGCTCTATGCTTTTTCCTTTATACTATGCTGCAACTTAACTGGACTCTTAAAAGAAAAGCATCTAAATCCAGATGTATTTGATAAACTTTGTTTTTTTTAAGGCTGTACTAATTTGCAACCGAGTGTGAAAGGTCACTCTACTGTGTTCATTTTGTGTGTGTGTGTGTGTGTGTGTGTGTGGCTCACATTTATTCCTTATGTGGAATGGCAGTATGTTTTATACAATAAAGACATGTAATCAAAACCAGATTCTAAAAAGAATTAAGCTAAAACTGTATAAACGGTATAAAATAGATTAGCTCCTAAATCAAACTCTCATTATCTGCTAAGGGATCTGAAAGTATCCAGTAAAAATAAATAAATAAATAAATAAATAAATAAATAAATAAATAAAGCTATTCATAGCATTGAACATAATTACGCTTGATAGACAAATAATTCTCAGAATCTGGGAGGACTTCCAGAAAATGGAACTTCAGGTACCGTGCTGTAATAAAAATACTTAATGTCAGAGGTTCTGTTTCCACACAGGTTGTAAAAAGTCACAATAGCGTACTCCAAAACTAACAATGAGAAACTGGATCACCTACAAAATTCATAGCTGGAGTGTCTATATTAATATCAGACAAGCTGCATTTCAAAATATAAAATAATACTAATGATAGAAAGGATCATTTCATAATGATAAAGAGGTCAATTCACCAAGAAGTCATAGTACTAAATGTATATATACCTAACGACAGAGCTTCAAAATGCATGAGGAATAATCTGATATAAATGAAAGGAAAAACAGAGATACTAAAATGATAGTAGGAGACTTGAATATTACTCTCTCAGAAAGTGGATAGTAAATCAATAATCTCATAGAATTGGCCAACATTAGTGCACAAATTTATTTTTATAGAACATTCCATTCAAGAACAGCCAAATACCTATTATTTAAAAATACATATAAAACATTAATCTCCATTTATATTCATGCATATAGATATATTGCAGGCCACAAAACAAACTTCAGTGTTAAATGAATAGAAATCATTCAAAGTATGTTCACAAATGATAACAGAATTAAAGTACACATTAATAATAGTGATATCTAGAAAAGTCCTAAGTATTTGGAAATTAAACAACTTGATGGCTAATAACCCATAGCTCAAATAAAAAGTTTCCAGGGAATTTTAAAAATATTTTGACCTGAATAAAAATGAAGAAACCATTTCAGAATTTGTGAAAGACAGCTAGAGGAGGGCTGAGAGTCAAATCGGCGGCATTAAATGCATATCTTGAAGATAAAAAAGGTCTCAAACCAGTGATGTAAACCTCCACCTTATGAAAGTATAAAGAGAGCAAATGAAAAGTAAAGTAAATAGTAAAAAGAAGTGGAGCATCATGGTACATAAGTTTCTGAAACCACCACCATGAGGAATGATCTGGTTAATGTGGAGCAGAGGATTAAGAGTGGCATAGGAAGGTGAATAAAGTAGGGATTATGAATAAAAAGTTTAAACTTCTCCATGTTAGGGAGCTTGATGAGTTTCTCATACCTGCTTTATTCCCCATTTACATCAGTCATAGACACTGTAAATCATATATGTGTGTGTGTGTATAAATGATTTACCTAAAAGTATATATGATATTTTATATCATATATATAAGCATATATATATATAAGCTTCAGGTACCCATATTTCCTCTCCTGTCTCTTCGGATATCATAGGTTCATGGCAGGTGATTGTAGGTGGAGCATAATGGAAATCCAGCCTCACAATAATAATCATATCTAATGCTAATATAGCACTCTGTGCCACAAACTGTTCCAAATGCTTCCTGTATAGTTATGACATTTAATTAGCCTAACAACCCTGAATGATTATTATTATCACCATTTTACATATGAAAAACCTGAGGCACAGAGGATTTAAGTAATTTTCACAAGGTCCCAGAGCTAGTAAGTAGCAGTGCAGGATTTCACTCCAGGCAGTTTTTATCATTATGCTATAAAATAAGAGTTGTAATGCTTTGAAATTGTTCATAAGTATATTTTCCTATATAATTTTTCTCTCACTCTGTGCTTGAAAGCTAAACCTATTTCAGCTGTGGCAAAAATACACAGTAATGGTCTGACACTGAGCTCATTGAATATTACAGCAGCAATTGGCTGAGAGGAGGCCTTCTCATTTGGAACGGAGTATGAGCCACTGGTTATTTTGGGGATCCAAATTACTTGGATTTCAAAATTTTTCTAAGGTTTAATTTGGTTTCCACATTTTCCTGCTTTTTAAAACTGCTATTCACATTTTGAACTTTTATATTCTCCTCCAAATGTTTTAGTTAAATCTGGTTTATAAAATTCTATCAATAATACTTAAAACTAGTTTATTTCCATAAAATATAAATTGTAATGGTAGATGGTATCTGCAAAGCACTTTATTTTGGTATCTTGTATTCTTCTTTCAAAATACAGGGCACCTGGGTGGCTCGGTGGTTGAGTGTCTGCCTTTGGCTCAGGTTGTGATCCCAGGGTCCTGGGATTGAGTCCCCACATCGGGCTCCCTGCAGGGAGCCTGCTTCTCCCTCTGCCTGTGTCTCCGCCTCTCTCTGTGTGTCTTTCATAAATAAATAAAATATTTCTAAAAAATAAAATAAAATGCATCTTTCAAAAATAAATAGATAATATGCATCTTTCAGGGGTACTTGGGTGGCTCAGTTGGTTAAGCATCTGACTCTTGATTTTGGCTCAGGTCATGATCTCATGGGTCCTGAGATGGAACCCCATGTCAGGCTCCGTGCTCAGTGAGGAGTCTGCTTCTCTCCTCCTTGCTTTCCCTCTGCCCATCTGTCTGCCTCTCTCTCAATTTGTGAATAAAGTTTTAAAAAAGTCTCTTGAAAAAAATGAATCATTCATATAAGTTTTTCGTTGTGCAGTCAGGTTACATGTTATATCAAATTGTTTCAAATACTAAGTACTTACTATTTAAAAATGGAAAATTATTTAGAAATTGATGTACATTATATATAAAGTTGGTGTTTTTTAAAGATTTGGTGTGATAATAAATTATTTAAAGATAGAATATCAAGTTACCATTCATAATTAGAATAAATATATTTAATAGTAATAAAGTGTATATGCAAATATATTTATGCGCGTTGGAAGTACTTTGGAATAATCTTACTGGTTTTCAAAACTAATTGAAAGCTATTTGCAATATTATTAAAAGTGGCACAAGTCTGCAGTTTTCTGAACTTAGGAGCATTAACACTTGGTGACTTTGCCATAAGCTGTTAACTTTGAAAACGACCCTTCAAGCTGGATATGATTGATATGGATGACATTAATGTATTAATATTGTCAATGTAGCATTTGCCAGAGTTACTGTAATCAAAAGACAGCCAACTGTTAGACACTGTAGGAGAGTGGTCTTGCAAGTTATATATATCTTTCTCTGTGTAGGGATTTCTGATATATATTTTAAGAATAAGGTGATTAAAGTATTGTGAGTAGAACAAAGTCAAGCACAGATTTCATATTACAAAGATTGATTTCAAATGAAGATATTGGCCAGCTGCCCCCGATTTGCACTCTCTCATGTTCCTATTGAAATATTCATGAAATTATGTAAGAGATATTTTCAAACTGCGGTGCCACTGAAAACTAGGAATAATGCCTGATAACCTTGCAGATCCCAGGAACAATTTGCTAATTTCTACAATGAAAACATAAATAATCACTCTGTAGCTGAACAAGGGAGAAACACAGGCAAAGTTGCACCTACGTATATGTTTCTTGGGTAAGTTATGATAATGCCTTACTTATAAAAAGCACAAATCGCTGAAAAGAAAGAGAATGGGTAAATACACTATGACATATCTATATGACGGGGTCTTCTGCAGTCATTAAGATGGTGATTTTGAAGAATAATTTAGGATAATGCAAATAGAAACTTAATGTATATAACCTAAAGCAATTTGTGTATATTCTTAACAAATACCTGGGCATAGAAATAAGCAACAGAAGCAGATATATCACAATATTCATGCTAAATCAAATTCCTAGTGATGCTAAGACCCTAACATCTTTCGTAACTGCAAATAGTCTATGCATACTTTTGTAATTTCTTGTATGTGTGATAAAACATAGGCTAAATGTCATAGTTTAATGCATTTTGAATATAGTGTTAATTTTTTTCTATGTCTCTGCCCATGGGTTTCATAAAGAATTTTTTCTGTATAAACAGTAATGTATATATCCACAGAGTATATTATGTCGCTCTTGGAAACATATACCTCTTCTCAGGATGGGTTCCTATTTGTTTATATTTACCTCTTTCGTCAGAGTGTTACTGACATCTAAATACTGAGAAAAACAGTGGAATAATATCTTAATTTTCCTAATAGTTGAGAATATAGAAGTAAAAACAAAATTAACGATGGCATTATTTTACACCTAAAGTTTTCAAATTAAGCCTGACGTGTGAAAGCTAAATGCTAAAATAAATTGCCACACAATTTTTAAATGGCTATTTATAAAATAATTTTCCCTAAACTATTTATATATTGAAATGAAAAATCAAACAAATTAAAGGGGATATGTAGCCCCTTTCTGAATATGAGTAGCATATTTAGCACATGGTTTAATTGGGTTCAGTAGAAAATTTCTATTATTACCCCAGAGTATGGTAGGCAAAGGGCATTTTTCACTTGGCTGCTGTGAAAGAGCCTTGTTTAAAGATTTATTCTCCATATAACAAAACAAAAAGACGAGAGTACTTGACGGACTCCCTGATTCTCTCTGTTGCAGTATGATTGGGCACGATGATGTCACATGCAAACAATCATAATCAACAATGTTTATAGAAGAAATTAAGAAAAACTACCACAGCTTTTGTCATAACTGAGATGACTTATTTTTAAGCAACTAATTGACTTATTTACTCAAAAGAGCAACATAATGGAAATTTTCACTTGAGGATAAATCTTGTGAAGCATACTGTACTTTTTAGCATATTGTTCAAAAACCTGAAGGTGAGGACTTGGCGTTTTTCAGTTTAAATCATTAGGTTAAAAGTGTGAGGAGAGACACTGGCGGGTGGGGTCGTGATCAATACGTTTCAGGAAAAAGGGTTTTAATGCTGTTGTTTCATGCTGATTTTAGTCATTGCTCTCTTTTGGAGACTAGCAATCAGTGTCAGTGTGAGCGTTATGCCGGGTGGCACACGTAGGGTTTGCAGGTGTAGCATTTATTGTAGAAAAATCTGCAATATCTTACAAAAAAGAGTTCGTTGTTTTACTTAAAAGATCTAGTTCATAATCATGCAGTCTTGAAATTTGATTGTTCCTGGTCTCCTGCCATGTGAATTTTGATGGGATAACAGACTGCCATTCTGAGATTTTAGGAGCTTTAATCTCCTTATCTATAAATATAAAGGCTATTTGCCTCACATTTATTACCAGATGTAAAATAGAGGCACAGTGGAAATCAATTTTCTCTCTTCCTTTTCTACTCCATTCCTCCTTTCTTCCATTTACCCCACCATTTTGGTGGCCTATCAACTCATTACTACATCCATGTTACCTAGATCATCATGTAAAGCACTCCTGGAAAGATTTTATAATGGAAAGGAAAGTCTCCAGTAGGTCTTTATGTTGAAATGAATACATACAAGCAGAGGGTAGCCATAAGCAGTCAATCCCCCTGTGAATGAGTGGCCTCTCAAGCCTTTGGATCAAGTTCGTTGTGGTTTTCAATGGGTCTGAGAAGTCCCAGCAGGCTTTTATTTCTCAAAAATAAATAATTAAATAAATTATTATTATTACATATATTTTTATATATTATTTATTTATTTTATATATTTTTGTTTTTTTATTTTTTTTATTTATTTATGATAGTCACACACACACACAGAGAGAGAGAGAGAGAGAGAGAGAGAGAGAGAGAGGCAGAGACACTGGCAGAGGGAGAAGCAGGCTCCATGCACCGGGAGCCCCACGTGAGATTCGATCCCGGGGCCCCAGGATCGCGCCCAGGGCCAAAGGCAGGCGCTAAACCGCTGCGCCACCCAGGGATCCCTATTTTATATATTTTATTGAGGGAGAAGAGAGAGAGAGATTGAGAGCACGTGTCCACATAGAAACAGCCCCCCGCACCCCCCACAAAAAAGATAGCAGGCCCAGAAAGGCAGAAGGAGAGGGAGGGTGAGAGAGGAGAATCTTAAGCCGGCCCAGTACTAGGCCCTACAGGAGAGCTCATTCTCAGGACCCTGAGATCATGACCCTGAGCCAAAGTCAAGGGTCCATGCCTAACTGCCTGAGCCACACAGGCACTCTCTGGGAGGATTTTAGATCTGATTTACTTACTAGCTTATTACAAAATAATTTGCTAAAAAATTGAATTTTTTGAACCTTGTACTTTGAAACATTCTGTTTTCAAAATCAAAATATAGTAGCAGAAGATTAAGGGAGTTTGATACTGAGAGAATAAAAAATGAAACTAAAGTGCTTCCTGATAATCTCTACTGACAATATGTCTCTGGAGGTTTGAATATTATTTAGTATGCTGAAAAGGGTTTCCGGGTCAAGATTTCAATAAAAACAAGAGCCTGTAAGGGCACCTGAGTGGCTCAGTCCGTTAAGTGTCTTTCTTCCACTCAGGTCACGATCCCAGGGTCCTGGAATCAAGCTCCACAGCTGGGGCCCAGCCCAGCAGGGAGTCTGCTTCTCCTTCTGCCTCTCTCTCTTTCTCACAAATTTTAAACAAGGGAAGAACCTACAATTATTAGAAAGCCTATGAGAGAGTGCTATAGACTGAATTTTTTAAAAAGCCACGTAGGAAAATTTTGTGTATCTGTTATGGCCAAGTGCTTTACATCTGAATTTGTAGATGTGGACATTGAAGCTTGAAAAGTGTGTGTGTGTGTGTATACATATTTGTAAAAAGTAGCAAAAACATATCAGAATATGATTTATTCCTTCCCCACATCAATCTTTTTCTTGCTACTAGCCTTATAGTTTTTCAGTATTCATGTCTTTATGTCAAGAAAGAGAGGGAGGAGGGTAAATGGAAACTCAGAGGCAGCAAAGGTAAATTTTCTGTGATGTTGTAATGAGAATGACAATGATGTCTAAGTCAAGGAGTAAACAAATGAGAGCATTGTAGGGAAAAAATTACTTTATCTCCTCGGCGTGACCATAATTGCCAAATTGAAGCCATTAAGGATTTTCAAAGTGAAAACTTTTACCTATTGCCAGAGAAAATAATTTTAAAAAGCAAAATAATGAAAACTGTGTCTATTGTCTTTTCTTCCAAAGTGTATTTTGGTGTTCTTTCTCAATGACTAGAGTTGCTGAAGGAAAGAAGATATATTTATTGTCCTTAAGTTCAGTACAATGTAAAAATGTAAATATAAATCAGTGACCTTGGGAGAAAACAATAGTTGTTTTGCAACCTTCGTCAATTTATCTTTCCATTGCAAAGTGTGGATACCAGTGCCACGTATATGTACATATATGTTTAAAATGAAATGCAGAACATGAATTTTCAAACGTCTGTTTATTTCTGAAGTAAAGGAGTGCACCAGATTTTTCAGAGAATTTATTCTCTGTAAAGTATTGTGGATACTATCCTGTGTATTTTCATTTAGTGCTCAAAAATTATATATACATAATTATATAAGTATTTATATATAATTATATGCATACTATAACATATATGTATATATATTTTAATTATCTGAAGAATTTCATTCTTAATATAGTGTTTCCATTTTAATTTGGTTTTAAACTCCCTTGTGAAATACTTAAATAAATTGACAGACTTCCACATTAAATCATTTAAATATGTTCGTGTGGAATAATTTAATCTTTTCTGGTGTAGAGTTGTGAGTCAACAGAGATTTAATATCTACTTGAACTTCTGTTACGTAAAAGCCAAATATGCCTAGAGCATATAGTCATTTGAACAGTTTGAGCATTAGTACAATATTAAATGCAACATGGTGCTGAGGTAGCAGTGGAATTTCCAAAAAACTGGAAAAAAACAAACAATGTAACATGCTTGGAAAAATAATATTTTTCAACGTACAGATAGATAAAATAAAGGCAAATTAAATAGATACTGGATAGAAAAAGAAATTGACAAATGGATAGATAAGTCTGTCTCTGTATCTATGTTAATCCATCTAGGTGGGCATCTAAGAGTCATGTATGTTCTTAAAATAGCAAATTGTCATGCTTAAAGATGCATAGTATATGCAGTTCTCCAAAGGGAGAATTTTTCCTTTCTCCAAAGAGAAAATTTTATTTTTTTTTTACAGAAGACATATTGTAATTTGGGATTGTTTGTAGTTGAAATTAAGTAATTATCTTCTAAAGAATAGACACTAGAAATGTGTGGCTATGTGGTAATATATGTTTAAAGCAACTATTGCAAAATATTTAGTATTAGTCAAAGTTTTGTTACCTTTTCCCCAAAGTGAGACAATGCCTATGACAATCTTTTAATCTTACCAATTGATTAAAATATTCATGAAGACTCATAATGGAATACACATTGACTCCAAGTGTCTAACTCACTAACATTAGTCTCACTGCTAGAAAAATCTCTTGTCATCCTAACAGACTTCTGTTTAGCAACCTAAGCTGACCATTTTCTTCTCGAAAAACCTCCCCTTCATTTGTGATACACCATTCTGTATGCTTTTTTTCCCCTTTTATTCTGACAAATAGTTCATTAATTTCCCTCCCGTTTTGTCTTTTTATGAACCCTTAGGTTTTCTTCTGTTTCATCACCAGGTCACTTCTCATGACATTTTTTTTCCTTCATATCTCCATCCATCCATCGATCCATCCATCCATCCATCCATCCATCCATCCTCTAGAAAGAATTCAGTCAGGATCTCTATTTAGGTTTTAAGAGAAATGGATTTCAAATTAGATGTATTTTCTTCCTTATTGTGGAGAAGTAAAAAAAATCATATTTATAAAGGTGATTGAGTGTGTGCGTGTGTGTGTGTGTGTGTAGAGGGAGTAAGAAGGCAGGAAGGATCTGATAAGAGACTTATAAGACAGCACAGTTGTGGATAAGAGGCACAGTTTAATGACAATCCAAAGGTGTAAAATGTGTAAAAACTGCTCACGAAAGGCTCGATTTAAATGTAGGGTAAAGGAAGGAGTATTCCCTGGATGATTTCCAGGGTTTTGTTGGTTGGCTGGTTGGTTGATTTTTGCTTTGGATTATGATGATTTTGGAAAGAAGACAGTGCTCTTCAACAAAATTGAGAAATAGAAAGAGGTGTGAGGAAGAGAAGAGAGGAATATTTGTTTAGGGCACATTGCATTGAAGAAACTTTCAGACACCAAGGTGGAGTAGATTTAAAAAAGGGGGGAGGAGAAGCATAGTTCAGGTAATAAATGTTCTTAGAATATATGTTCCTGTCTGCCAGTTTTTAGCATGTTGAAACTCTGAGGGCAGGTGCATTTGCCTGGAGCTTATTAACAGAATGGAATTTATCCTGAGTAGTAATTGCACACATACACAAAATATAAATTGGGTAAAGAACTTCATTATAGTGATGAATGAAGACAATAATGAAATTATTTGCAAGCATTATAAGTGGATATTGATAAGAGAAGATTGCTATGATATAATGCATGAAAAAAACCAAGTCCATATAATATGTATAGTGTGATACCACTTTTGTAAATATGTGTATTAATAGAAAAAATCTGAAAACATCACCATCATTTAATACTGTAATCTTGAATCTGTTGGATGATGAATAATTGTGGTATATAATTTATGTATTCTGAAATTGATTTAATACTATAATATATATGTATTAGAAGTAACCATATGTAATTGCCATTTTTGTAGGTCAAAATAGTCAAATACTGGCAAGTTCAACCTAATATTATCCTAGGGAGGAGGGGCAAGACGGCGGAAGAGTAGGGTCCCCAAATCACCTGTCCCCACCAAATTACCTAGAAAACCTTCAACTCATCCTGAAAATCTACGAATTCGGCCTGAGATTAAAGAGAGACCAGGGAATGCTACAGTGAGAAGAGTTCGCGCTTCTATCCAGGTAGGAAGACGGGGAAAAAGAAATAAAGAAACAAAGGCCTCCAGGGGGAGGGGCCCGCGAGGATCCGGGCTGAGGCCGGGGCGAGAGTCCCCAGGACAGGAGAGCCCCGACCCGGAGACGCAGGAGCTGCACCGACCTTCCCGGGGGAAAGGGGCTCCAGGGAGGTGGAGCAGGACCCAGGAGGGCGGGGATGCCCTCGGGCTCCCGGGGACACTAACAGACACCTGCGCCCCGGGAGAGTGCGCCGAGCTCCCTAAGGGCTGCAGCGCGCACGGGGGACCCGGAGCAGCTCGGGGGGCTCGGGGGCGGCTCCGCGGAGGGGGCTGCGGGGCGGGAGCGCGAATCCACCAGCGCAGGCCCCGAGCACAGGGCACCGGGACACAGCCCAGGATCCGGCCTCCCCCGGGACAGGCAGAGGCCGGGAGGGCCCAGGACAGGGAGGACGCTCCTGCCCCGAGCTGAGCAGATCAGCGGCCCCGCCCGGAGCCTCCAGGCCCTGCAGATGGAGAGCTCCGGAGTTCCTGTGGGGGCTGACTCCAGGGCTGCAGAGCTGGCCCCGCCACTGGGGCTGTTCCTCCTGGGGCCTCACGGGGTAAACAACCCCCCCCTGAGCCCTGCACCAGGCAGGGGCACAGCAGCTCCCCCAACTGCTCACACCTGAAAATCAGCACAGCAGGCCCCTCCCCCAGAACACCAGCTAGACGGACAACTTCCAGGAGAAGCCAAGGGACTTAAAGTACACAGAATCAGAAGATACTCCCCCGTGTTTTTTTTTTTCTTTTTTTTTTCTTTTTGCTTTCTGTTTGCTTCCCCCACCCTTTTTCCCTTTCATTCTTTTTCTTTCTCTTTTTCTTCTCTTTTTTCTTTTTTTCTTCCTTTTTTCTTTTTTCTTCTCTTTTCTTTCCTTCTTTCTCTTTTTCTCCTTTTCCCAATACAACTTGCTTTTTAGCCACTCTGCACTGAGCAAAATGACTAGAAGGAAAACCTCACCTCAAAAGAAAGAACCGGAAACAGTCCTCTCTCCCACAGAGTTACAAAATCTGGATTACAATTCAGTGTCAGAAAGCCAATTCAGAAGCACTATTATACAGCTACTGGTGGCTCTAGAAAAAAGCATAAAGGACTCAAGAGACTTCATGACTGCAGAATTTAGATCCAATCAGGCAGAAATTAAAAATCAATTGAATGAGATGCAATCCAAACTAGAAGTCCTAACGACGAGGGTTAACGAGGTGGAAGAACGAGTGAGTGACATAGAAGACAAGTTGATAGCAAAGAGGGAAACTGAGGAAAAAAGAGACAAACAATTGACCATGAAGATAGATTAAGGGAAATAAACGACAGCCTGAGGAAGAAAAACTTACGTTTAATTGGTGTTCCCGAGGACGCCGAAAGGGCCAGAGGGCCAGAATATGTATTTGAACAAATTCTAGCTGAAAACTTTCCTAATCTGGGAAGGGAAACAGGCATTCAGATCCAGGAAGTAGAGAGATCCCCCCCTAAAATCAATAAAAACCGTTCAACACCTCGACATTTAATAGTGAAGCTTGCAAATTCCAAAGGTAAAGAGAAGATCCTTAAAGCAGCAAGAGACAAGAAATCCCTGACTTTTATGGGGAGGAGTATTAGGGTAACAGCAGACCTCTCCACAGAGACCTGGCAGGCCAGAAAGGGCTGGCAGGATATATTCAGGGTCCTAAATGAGAAGAACATGCAACCAAGAATCCTTTATCCAGCAAGGCTCTCATTCAAAATGGAAGGAGAGATAAAGAGCTTCCAAGACAGGCAGCAACTGAAAGAATATGTGACCTCCAAACCAGCTCTGCAAGAAATTTTAAGGGGGACTCTTAAAATTCCCCTTTAAGAAGAAATTCAGTGGAACAATCCACAAAAACAAGGACTGAATAGATATCATGATGACACTAAACTCATATCTCTCAATAGTAACTCTGCACGTGAACGGGCTTAATGACCCCATCAAAAGGCGCAGGGTTTCAGACTGGATAAAAAAGCAGGACCCATCTATTTGCTGTCTACAAGAGACTCAGTTTAGACAGAAGGACACCTACAGCCTGAAAATAAAAGGTTGGAGAACCATTTACCATTCGAATGGTCCTCAAAAGAAAGCAGGGGTAGCCATCCTTATATCAGATAAACTAAAATTTACCCCGAAGACTGTAGTGAGAAATGAAGAGGGACACTATATCATACTTAAAGGATCTATCCAACAAGAGGACTTAACAATCCTCAATATATATGCCCCGAATGTGGGAGCTGCCAAATATTTAAACCAATTAATAACCAAAGTGAAGAAATACTTAGATAATAATACACTTATATGTGGTGACTTCAATCTAGCTCTTTCTACCCTCGATAGGTCTTCTAAGCACAACATCTCCAAAGAAACGAGAGCTTTAAATGATACACTGGACCAGATGGATTTCACAGATATCTACAGAACTTTACATCAAACTCAACTGAATACACATTCTTCTCAAGTGCACATGGAACTTTCTCCAAAATAGACCACATACTGGGTCACAAATCGGGTCTGAACTGATACCAAAAGATTGGGATCGTCCCCTGCATATTCTCAGACCATAATGCCTTGAAATTAGAACTAAATCACAACAAGAAGTTTGGAAGGACCTCAAACACGTGGAGGTTAAGGACCATCCTGCTAAAAGATGAAAGGGTCAACCAGGAAATTAAGGAAGAATTAAAAAGATTCATGGAAACTAATGAGAATGAAGATAAAACCGTTCAAAATCTTTGGGATGCAGCAAAAGCAGTCCTAAGGGGGAAATACATCGCAATACAAGCATCCATTCAAAAACTGGAAAGAACTCAAATACAAAAGCTAACCTTACACAAAAAGGAGCTAGAGAATAAAGAGCAGATTGACCCCACGCCCAGCAGAAGAAGAGAGTTAATTAAAATTCGAGCAGAACTCAACGAAATCGAGACCAGAACTGTGGAACAGATCACTACCAACACCAAGGAAATACAAACGATTTTAAAAACATATTATGAACAGCTATACGCCAATAAATTAGGCAATCTAGAAGAAATGGACGCATTCCTGGAAAGCCACAAACTACCAAAACTGGAACAGGAAGAAATAGAAAACCTGAACAGGCCAATAACCAGGGAGGAAATTGAAGCAGTCATCAAAAACCTCCCAAGACACAAGAGTCCAGGGTGAGATGGCTTCCCTGGGGAATTTTATCAAACGTTTAAAGAAGAAACCATACCTATTCTCCTAAAGCTGTTTGGAAAGATAGAAAGAGATGGAGTACTTCCAAATTTGTTCTATGAGGCCAGCATCACCTTAATTCCAAAACCAGACAAAGACCCCACCAAAAAGGAGAATTACAGACCAATATCCCTGATGAACATGGATGCAAAAATTCTCAACAAGATACTGGCCAATAGGATCCAACAGTACATTAAGAAAATTATTCACCATGACCAAGTAGGATTTATCCCCGGGACACAAGGCTGGATCAACACCTGTAAAACAATCAATGTCATTCATCATATCAGCAAGAGAAAAACCAAGAACCATATGATCCTCTCATTGGATTCAGAGAAAGCATTCGACAAAATACAGCATCCATTTCTGATCAAAACTCTTCAGAGTGTAGGGATAAAGGGAACATTCCTCAACATCTTAAAAGCCATCTACAAAAAGCCCACAGCAAATATCATTCTCAATGGGGAAGCACTGGGAGCCTTTCCCCTAAGATCAGGAACAAGACAGGGATGTCCACTCTCACCACTGCTATTCAACTAGTACTGGAAGTCCAAGCCTCAGCAATCAGACAACAAAAAGACATTAAAGGCATTCAAATTGGCAAAGAAGAAGTCAAACTCTCCCTCTTTGCCGATGACATGATACTCTACATAGAAAACCCAAAAGCCTCCACCCCAAGATTGCTAGAACTCAGAGAGCAATTTGGTAGCGTGGCAGGATACAAAATCAATGCCCAG
This sequence comes from Canis lupus familiaris, assembly GCF_011100685.1. Classification (NCBI taxonomy): domain Eukaryota; kingdom Metazoa; phylum Chordata; class Mammalia; order Carnivora; family Canidae; genus Canis; species Canis lupus. Next base: position 7,139,180 of record NC_049224.1, on the reverse strand, counting down.
AAATCAGTGGCGTTTCTATACACTAACAATGAGACTGAAGAAAGAGAAATTAAGGAGTCAATCCCATTTACAATTGCACCCAAAAGCATAAGATACCTAGGAATATACCTAACTAAAGATGTAAAGGATCTATACCCTCAAAACTATAGAACACTTCTGAAAGAAATTGAGGAAGACACAAAGAGATGGAAAAATATTCCATGCTCATGGATTGGCAGAATTAATATTGTGAAAATGTCAATGTTACCCAGGGCAGTATACACGTTCAATGCAATCCCTATCAAAATACCATGGACTTTCTTCAGAGAGTTAGAACAAATTATTTTAATATTTGTGTGGAATCAGAAAAGACCCCGAATAGCCAGGGGAATTTTAAAAAAGAAAACCATATCTGGGGGCATCACAATGCCAGATTTCAGGTTGTACTACAAAGCTGTGGTCATCAAGACAGTGTGGTACTGGCACAAAAACAGACACATAGATCAGTGGAACAGAATAGAGAACCCAGAAGTGGACCCTGAACTTTATGGGCAACTAATATTCGATAAAGGAGGAAAGACTATCCATTGGAAGAAAGACAGTCTCTTCAACAAATGGTGCTGGGAAAATTGGACATCCACATGCAGAAGAATGAAACTAGACCACTCTCTTTCACCATACACAAAGATAAACTCAAAATGGATGAAAGATCTAAATGTGAGACAAGATTCCATCAAAATCCTAGAGAAGAACACAGGCAACACCCTTTTTGAACTCGGCCATAGTAACTTCTTGCAAGATACATCCACGAAGGCAAAAGAAACAAAAGCAAAAATGAACTATTGGGACTTCATCAAGATAAGAAGCTTTTGCACAGCAAAGGATACAGTCAACAAAACTCAAAGACAACCTACAGAATGGGAGAAGATATTTGCCAATGACATATCAGATAAAGGGCTAGTTTCCAAGATCTATAAAGAACTTATTAAACTGAACACCAAAGAAACAAACAATCCAATCATGAAATGGGCAAAAGACATGAAGAGAAATCTCACAGAGGAAGACATAGACATGGCCAACACGCACATGAGAAAATGCTCCGCATCACTTGCCATCAGGGAAATACAAATCAAAACCACAATGAGATACCACCTCACACCAGTGAGAATGGGGAAAATTAACAAGGCAGGAAACCACAAATGTTGGAGAGGATGCGGAGAAAAGGGAACCCTCTTACACTGTTGGTGGGAATGTGACCTGGTGCAGCCACTCTGGAAAACTGTGTGGAGGTTCCTCAGAGTTAAAAATAGACCTGCCCTACGACCCAGCAATTGCACTGTTGGGGATTTACCCCAAAGATACAGATGCAATGAAACGCCAGGACACCTGCACCCCGATGTTTCTAGCAGCAATGGCCACAATAGCCAAACTGTGGAAGGAGCCTCGGTGTCCAACGAAAGATGAATGGATAAAGAAGATGTGGTGTAGGTATACAATGGAATATTCTTCAGCCATTAGAAATGACAAATACCCACCATTTGCTTCAATGTGGATGGAACTGGAGGGTATGATGCTGAGTGAAGTAAGTCAGTCGGAGAAGGACAAACATTATATGGTCTCATTCATTTGGGGAATATAAATAATAGTGGTAGGGAATATAAGGGAAGGGAGAAGAAATGTGTGGGAAATATCAGAAAGGGAGACAGAACGTAAAGACTGCGAACTCTGGGAAACGAACTAGGGGTGGTAGAAGGGGAGGAGGGCGGGGGGTGGGAGTGATTGGGTGACGGGCACTGGGGGTTATTCTGTATGTTAGTAAATTGAACACCAATAAAATAAATAAATAAATAAATAAATAAATAAATAAATAAATAAATAAATAAAATAATAATATTATCCTAATAATAATAATTTTAAAGTGATAAATGCATTTCAATTTTTGGGGCGAGAACCTATGGATAGGACCATAACCCCAGCTTAAGAGAGAATATTAAGTCAAATTAATATTTGAAGAATAATGGAATAAAAACTTGTACGCCTGATAAGAAGCCAGAGTTACAGAATGAAATTTAGTGAGCCCTGTCTCATGGAAAGTTAGGAAGGAGAAATACAGTATTTCCTGTAAGCCACAATTGTGCGTATATTCCCAGGATAGCTATTGTCCACTTTTGGCTACATGTATCCACCAGCCTACCAGATATCTCCTTGTGAATATTTTGCATGTACAACAAACTTAATGTGTCAAAAAAAATCTTTAAATTTTCATCCTACCCCTAATCTTAAAACTCGCTTCTTTTCCTTAATTTTACATTTCTGGTAATGACATCTATTCCATTATCACAAGTAGAAATCTTGATAGTGTTATTATGTTTTATTTCTCCAATTCTCAATGTGTAAAGCATATTCAATTGAGCTTAAGTTCTGTTGATGCCACTTTCTTTATATCTCTGTCTTCTGTTTCATCCCCTGCGTGTACTCCTCTCCTCTTTTTGCTCAGGGAGTCATCATTTTTCACCCGGACAATTGGAATAGCCTCTTGACTTTTTCCTTTTTAGGTCTTTCCCGATCAGGTCATTCTTCACACTGCAGCTAGTTCTGTCTCTGTCTCTTTCTTTTTCTTTCTCCAGACAAAACTCTGGAACAAAAATCTTGCCATGCTGACCCTGATTTCTTTATTCCTGCTCTAGAAACAAGTTCTGCTTCAGGCACTAGCAAATGACTATGAATTTTTCTTAGGATCCTCCTTTCTTCCTTAAGACTTGTCACCATGTAGTATTCCTTCCTTCTTTATGGGATTTACCTCTGCATTAGTGAGCCTCAGAGAGAAACACAGGGACTTACACATTTTATTGAAGCAACAAATAAGTCAATTATTCATCTATGAAGTTTGGGATTCAAAAAAGGCATTTCCTTACCTAAAACAATGAGAGAATAATTTTAGTGTAAAAATCTTTAGGTTGAAACAGATATAATATCCCTGAATATATGTGCTTATTGAGCTGGAAAAAAAGTTTTGTTCACACTTAAATTTTTTGGTATACATTTTATATAGTTATTTGAATAAAAAATCTACAATTTATTTATGACTGAGAAATCAAAATAATGTTACAGTTATATGGAAATTGTATTTAAAGGAGGAAAATAGGGAAAAGGGTTTCTTAACTAATGCCATCTCTTATAGAAGTTTCTAAAAATAATATAAGCTAATAAGAATACAGTTCTGTGGGAAAATGTTTTTATAATAAAAACCATCCCCTAGTTGTTTATACTTTGTGGGCTATTTTCACACAAACCAACCTTGAATTTTAAATAGGGCATAAAGCCCTTAAGCTTGCCCAAGATTTGCTAATCCTATACACAAATATACAATTATCTTTGCCACTCTCCTTCAGTCCAGCATCCTGGGCAAGTTAAACAGGGTTGTTTTCAGAATAAAGAGGAGAGAGGTTCAAGGTCTGAGAGAAAGCTGGAGAAAAATTTACTACTTCAAAAAAGAAAATAGTCTTTTTTTACTCTAAAGAGAGCACTTTGATATATTTGGACTGATTAAAAAAATCACTTATCACTTACCAAAATCAAGGCTCGAGGACAGAGGTGAATAGAGAATAGAGATGAATATAGGATATAGAATAGAGGTACTTCTAAATGTCATTTTTATTATTTTATTTCAATTGTTTAAAGATTTACTTGCTTATTTGAGAGAGAGAGAGAAGAGGAGGGGCAGAGGGAAGGGGTGAGAGACTCTCAAGCAGACTCTACTGAGCATGGAGCCCCATGCAGGACTTGATCCCAAGACCCTGAGATCATGACTTGAGCTGAAACCAACTTGGACACTCAACTGACTGAGCCGCCCAGATGCCCCTAATTTCCATAGTTTAAATGCTTCTTATAATTACAGTAGCCTCTCGGCTAGCTGCTTGATTGAAGTGTTGGATCCTCCCATTAACTCTAAATCATTCCTTGATTTTCTTTGTAATAATGATTCTCCAGGACATAGATACTGGAAACATAAGTTTAGTAATCGCAACTCTTTCTGGGGCACCTGGGTGACTCAGCCAGTTAAGCATCTGATTTTTTATTTTTATTCAGGTCACAACCTCAGGTTTTTGAGATGAGCCCCGTCCTCCATCCCCTCAGTGAGCTCTGCATTGGACGTGAAGCCTGCTTAAGATTCTCTCCCAGTTCCCTTTGCTCCTCCTCCTCCCCTTCTCTGGAGCAAAACAAACAAAACAAAACTGTTTCTGATAGGATTGTGCTTAACCTTTCCAACATTTCTATGATACATGAACTGCGTCAGTTAGGGCTAGGGTTTCTGTTTCTGTGTTTTTGTTTTTAATAAGATGCCCGAAATAATAACTAAAAGGAGACAGAATTTTGTTTCTCTTTTATGTACAGTTCTTGAGGCAAGAAAGCAGGTGGTGACATAGCAGCTTTACTATATAGTCTTCCAGAACCTGAGCTCTTTCCAGGTTTAGGCTTTCCCATCCTCATAGTGTGGTGATCTCCATTCTCATAATGCAAATGAAGCTCAAGTTTGATATCTGTGCTCTAAGCAGAATGTAGGGGAAGGAGGAAAAAAGATAAAGAAGAGAACCTTTTGACACTCAACATTTCACTTCGGTTCCTTTAATGATGTCTCAGGCCTGAGAATGTACCTTTATTGAAAGAGAACTTTAGAAACTGAGTCTTTGGGATCCCTGGGTGGCGCAGCGGTTTGGCGCCTGCCTTTGGCCCAGGGCGCGATCCTGGAGACCCGGGGTCGAGTCCCACGTCGGGCTCCTGGTGCATGGAGCCTGCTTCTCCCTCTGCCTGTGTCTCTGCCTCTCTCTCTCTCTCTCTGTGTGACTATCATAAATAAATAAATAAAAAATTAAAAAAAAAAAAAAAAGAAACTGAGTCTTTGCTCCATGAGTTCATCAGCCAATGACTAATGAAAGGGAGCAGGAACTTCAGGGTGAGAAACACGCAACTTTTCCACACTCTGCTGTCTTTCCTGTGTTTTATTGACTCCATGTCTATACATCCTCACTCTTTCAGGTGGAGGAGGTTTTCCTGCACAGCATCAAAGTTCAGGCCAAATATTTAGGCAGCAAGTTAACAATCTTTCTGGAAGAGAAACATTCATAACAACTTATTATTATTTTTTTTGTCCAGGGTTTCTTCCAAATATCATTGTTCCCTGGTAGGATAGATAGGACCAAGTGGTTTATGAAAACTCTTTTAAACCATATCTGTAAAAAAAATAATAATAATAATAACAAAAATAAATTAAAAAATAAAAATAAATAAGCCATATCTGAAGGAAATAGAAGATAATCATGATACTCAGGATGTCTCAAGAGTGCAGGTTTTCATTCTTTTATTCAATACACAGACATTTTCACACAGTTTCATTGAAGTCCTCCATTTAGTCCCCCAGAAATTTCACCTCAAAACCTCTGCTCCAATAGAGTTAGCTGAAATGAATATAGCTCTAGTCTATTTGTAATTAGTGGTTACTTCATTCTCATGTACCTTTTATTAACAGGGACATGAAGCCCTTGGATGCCAACTGAGATCTTAGCTCACCTTGCTCTTCTAATCACAAGAATAAGAGTTGTCAGCAACCTTTGACTCTTGTTCCTTCTTGGACCTCCAAATATTTTCCTGAATGGTGTGCAGTGGTAGGATTTGGCATACTCTGTTTCTACCAACATGTTGAACGGCATGCAGATCCACATTAACAAAGAGTAACCAACTTTCTGAGGAAATATATTTCATATACCCATCACTTATTAACGTACTATAATACTTTCACTATTATTATAGGTTTTCTAGTCATTATTACCAAATACATTATAGTCATTTTGTTTCTGCTGAAGACAAACATGTTCCTCATTTTCTTAATCTTGTCTTCAGTGCCCTAGTGAGTTAGTAAAACTAGTAGTTAGGATTGAAGCCATGTAAGAAGTCTTCCTGGGTCCCCTCATACCATGTGGAGTTTGGATGTTACTGAAACATATCTATGTTGTAAGTGTCCTCATCTGTAAAATACAGACTTTAATAGTTTCTACATCTAGCATTGCTAAGAATATTAAATAAGTCCTTAGAACCTGAACACTTGAAAAATATGCTTAAAATTATCTTTCCCCAGCTACCTAACCATGCATACCTCCACTTAGAGATAATTTCATCCTTATCTGTTCTCACATAAGACTTTACCAATGCTCTCTTAAGGGACTTATCAGAACCTGTCTTTTCTCAGGGGCTGTGTGATTTATCTGTTGTCTTCAGAAGTTTTGAGCTCTTATAGAGCAGGCTTTGTGTCTCCTTTATGACTTACCAATAATATTTGCAGTCAGAATAGTTATTTATTATATATTTGTTCAATTACACTTAGTATTTTATTTTAAAAATGTATTTATTTGAGAGAGAGAGAGCACATATAAGAGTCAGGGGAGGGGGGGATCTCTGGGTGGCTCAGCAGTTTAGCGCCTGCCTTTGGCCCAGGGCATGATCCTGGGGTTCAGGGATTGAGTCCCATGTAAGGCTCACTGCATGGAGCCTGCTTCTCCCTCTGCCTCTCTCTCTCTCTCTCTCTCTCTCTCTCTCTGTCTTTCATGAATAAATAAATAAAATCTTAAAAAAAAAAAAAGAGTCAGGGGAGGGGCAGAAGGAAAGGGAGAGAAAGAATCCTGAAGCCAACTCCCCACTGAGCACAGAGCCCTAGCTCCTTCCCACAACCCTGAGGTCATGACCTGAGCTGAAATCAAGAGTCAGATGCTCAGCCAACTAAACCACCTAGGCGCCCCTATTTCAGTATTTTAGAAGAAAGGAATATGGGTGTAACACCAACAGTATTACTTAACTTTTCATTTTTTTTTCTTGATTCAGCAATTTATTTGTAATATAAGAAATCCTGCTTTAGACTTAGGACAATTACTTATATTCTTTATTAGTATCCTTGACTTTTGTTGAGGTAGCAGACTCTTCAACAGATATTTGTTAATCATCTTATGGAGGTCTCATTTTAAATTATCCAGTATGTTCTGCAGACTTTGGAGAATATTCATCATTTTATAGTCAGTCAAGTGCCTTCTCTGTGGAGACTTCCCTCACCAACCCCCAGATACTTTTTTGCTTTATTCTTGATTCTTTCATATTTTGTTCAACCTCTACCACTCTTGTGTCATAATTTTGTAGAGATATATTCATTTTTGTCTTCACAAGATGTGTACTTTTAAAGTGTAGTCCTACATTTCAATTATTTCATATCCTATCATCCTACATAATACAACAGAAAGTTTATCACGAATAAAAGTGTGTTCAATATTCCATATTTTCTTTCCAGCATTATTCAATTATATAATAAGAATTCATTGTCAGCATAATGATTTCCAAATACTGCATGATTATCAAGGTAGTTAAATAGAATTAAACAGTCCATTGACTCACTATAGCAGTAAATAAACAAATACTTGAGAAAGATGTTTAGTGAGACTGAGAGGCAGTACGATTCATGTGTTTGGGAACTCGATTTCTGTGATGAGATTGTCTGCCTTTACATCCTGCCTGTACCTTTTTCTGGCAATGACCTTAGATAGGTTATTAACCTCTCTGTTTCTCAAGTTCTCTCATCTACAAAATAGAGAGAATTGTCCTTAACCCATAGGGTTGTTGGGAGGATCAAATGAGTTAATAAATGTAAAGCCCTTACAGTCATGTCTCATACATGGTAAGCACTATTTAAATATTTTTTATAGAATAATAATAACACCTTTTCAATAAATCATGGTAACCCCACTTCCTGAGCATTTCGGTTAATGAATATTTAACCACACAGAGTTGTTCACCTGCATTCTCTGTGTTGGCATGTATGTATTGTTGGCATCAGAAAGAGAATTTTAATGGATTTTGAAGTCACTAGAAAGGAAGAATGAGGACAGTGAGCCCAAGGATAGAATAGAAAATGTGGGTCAGCAGAAGAACTGGATCTGCAGGACAGAAACTGTCTCATACACAGCTATCCAGATCTGGTATGGAAGCAAAGCCAGGTGGCAGCTGATGTGGCATTTGGAATGTGATAGCAGAACTCAGTTGCAGTTGACTAGTCTCTTCCTCTTAAATAACATCATGCATTTTAATGGTTTCATGCTGAATGTTTAATGGCACATTTTATAAGTTGAAACTGCCATCTTCTCAATTTCATTTGTCATTTGGATGCCAGAAGCCCAGAGCTTCCTTTCACATAATTCCCTGGAGAAAGCAGCCTTATTGGAAACTACTTGTTTTCATCTGTTCACATGAATATATATATATTAAAATTCAAAGGAATAGTTTTCTTTGCCTCCATATTGGCAAGTTCCATCTCTATGATTTCAACAGCTGGGTTTTATATTAGTTTTGATATTTTCCTTTTTCTGGATCCTGTGTTTGATAGCCTACTGTGATGTCATTTCTGATCCTTAAGAATTTTATGTCACTTTTTTATCTTTCATGGCTCTCTCTCATAAATAATGTGTGATTAAACATAGATAAAAGGGAAGTATTTTGTTTTCTTGTGATTTTTTTTCCTGCTTTAGATTGGCCTTTTTCAGCAAAGAATATTAATTCTGATGTCATTTTGTTATTTGACCGTGTATTTTCCCCTGGCTACATTTCTGGTATTAACTTTCTATTTTTTTCTTTAAAGATTAACATCAAAAGGATAGTAGATAGAATAGAAATATTAGATTATTTTTACACAATTAGTTTACATTGTGCAAATAATAACTAAAACCTTAAAGCATTTAGTTGCTCATCATTCCAAAGAGAACTCAAATAAGACCACAATTCCTTGATCAAGTATTTTTTTGTAATTATCATGAAATCGCACTATACAGTCACTTCTGCATTGTTACATAAGCACTATGGACTAGAAGCTTCCTTGTGATATGGATGATCCCTTGGATTTTCTATTAATTACTACTGTTACCTTAACCATATTTAATTCTAGCATTTGGACAGTTGAGATTGGAAAATAAGGTGCCTCATGTATTGGAACATATAAGGACCACACCAGAGCCCAAGTAAATTAAAATGGAGGAAAATTAATTGTATATTTGTTGTACAATCACATACTTTTTTATTGGCCTTTTACATAAATGTTTCAGGAGCTCATTGCTCTTTTTTGCCTCTTGATTTCTCATTCCTCAGAAAATGTCCTCTGTCCCAATGACCATATTAGAGTTCTTGTCAGTACTTTTTTTAAGCTAAGTTCCCCATGGCTACATTGCTAGCTAACAAGTAGATATCAGTGGCTGAACATTGCTTAAAGATGAATGAGACACATTTGTAATTTTACTCAAAGAAATGTAGAGCCTTTCCTTTCTTTTCTCTAGATTGAGTATAAATTTTCTAGATTATTTGGAAGATTTTATGAAACTCTTTGTAAAAGTGCTTCATATACAGTAAATTTATAAAAAAAAAATAAAAATTCAGCTGATATATTTTCACAGCCTGGACTTGATGGGGGAACAAACAATAAACTTTTGACTCCTTTTTCATTACTGCTGCTTTGCTTCCCCTCAAGGAAATTCCTTGAGTTTTAAGCATGCCGAAGTCGCCTTTACTGTATGGCACCCATTTGAGTAGTTTAGAATTCTTCAGACATGCTCTGCTAGAGTCCCAGATCCTCTTCCTTTGGAATCTTCTTGATTATCAGTAGCTCTCTTGGCAAGCTTCTGGCAAGACCAGGTACCAGGTACTGGTCCTTTTTATGTGATAAGCTCCTGAACATGCCATACATGAGAAAGAGCTAAAAGCATGAACCCTGGAGTCACAACGCCTTTGCTCTGCTCTGGGCTCCACCACTCACGAGCCATTTGGCTTAAGACAGGTTACTTGACCTGTCTGTGCTTTAGTTTTCTCATATGTGTGTGTGTGTGTCAACTGAGAACAGTAACAGGGCCTAACACAGCTGTGATAAGGTTGGGATGAGACATGCCTATGGGAAATCACATAGCCTTACAGAGCCAAACTACAGACTTCTATTAGTTCTCCTTTATTCAGTTTCCCCCTGCTCAAATGAAAACAGAATATAACAGGAATATCCAACTATACAGTGAGATGAATGATGCCAGTGTTCCCTTCCAGCAGGTAGCCCCAATTTTTACAACCCATGGGTTTTTCCTCCTGGGTTTTTCTCCTGTCTGGTTCTTAGCTCTACAACTTACTTACTTACTTACTTACTTATTTATTTATTTATTTATTTATTTATTTATTTATTTATTTATTTATTTATTTTAGCTTTACAACTTTAGAAGAATCTTCTGCATTAGCTCATATTTTCCACAGATCTTTAAAAAAAGGAAGGGAAAACCCTTAAACACACTGTCTATGAATGTCTTCATATTTCTTCATATCTCCCAAGTCTCTGCTCATAGAGACCAGTGGGTGAGTGTGTTGATGTTGGTACAGTGAGCTGAATCATATCTTACCAAACCCTCCAGGGGATGTCTTTCTTCCCTTCCTCTTTAAAACGAGGGGATATACTTAGCACCTGGTGTTTTTATCTTTGGGGGATATAGCAAAAATTCTGAGGATCAGAAAATGTCCTTTCAAAAATATTATTATTATTTTTGAAGCAATTTCAGGCAAGAATGTAAATTAGGACGGAAGAGATTGTGGGAATACTTCAAGACAATACTTCTGAGACAAATGGCAACTCTGCTCATAGGTGAGGGTGACCAGGGCTGTGACTTATACATGCTAGTAATAATATTATTAATAACGACTATGATACTAATAATGATAAAGATGATAATGATGTATATTTACGGAAGTTTTACACTTTTCCAGGCACTCTCTTAAGTGCTTTGAAGGCACTCACTTAATACCTACAATAACCCTATAAAGAAGTACTATTAAAATTATTTTGTACTGGAAGAAAGTGAGACAGAGGTAAGAAATTTCCACACAATCTGACAGCTAAGAAGCAATGGAATCAGTCTTTGAACCCAGGAAATCTGGCTCCAAAACTTTCTTTTTAGCCAATATATTATTATTTCTTACTAAATATTAAAATAATGACATGTTTATATTAATACGTCCACTTGTTTTTTATTTGGGTATAGTTGATGTACAGTGTTAAATTAGTTACAGGTGTTCAACATTGTGATTCAGCGTCTTCATACGTTGTTCTATACTCCCCACAAGTGTCAATAGTATCTGTCCCCATGCAGGGCTGTTACAATATCATTGACTGCACTCCCTATGAGGTCCCCTTTTTCCCATGACTTATTCATTCTAATGGAAGCCTTTATCTCCCACTACCTTTTACCTATTTTGCCTATCCCTTCACCCCTCTTCCTTCTGGCAACCACTAGTCTGTTCTCTGTATTTATGGCTCTGATCCTGCTTTTTGTCTGTTTTATTTAGTCATTTGTTTTATGTTTTAGATTCTACATATAAGTGAAATCATATGGTATTTGTCTTTCTCAATCTGACTTATTTCACTTAGCATAATACTCTCTAGGTGTATCTATGCTGTTGCAAATGGCAAGATCTTGTATATTTATGGCTGCATAATATTCTAGTGTGTATGTGTGTGTGTGTGTGTGCATGTGTGTGCCCCACATCTTCTTTATCCATTCATCTATCCATGGATCCTTAAATTGCTTCTATATCATGGCAACTGTAAATAATACTGCAATAAACCTAAGGGTGCATATGTCTTTTCAAATAGTGTGTTCATTTCCTTTGGGTAAATACCCAGTAGTGGAATTATTGGATCATATGGTATTTCTATCTTTTTGAGGAAAAAAAGACAAGAAACAAGTGTTGGCAAAGATGGGGGAAAAAGGGAACCCGTATGCACCATTGGTGGGAATGTAAATAGTTACAGCTACTATAGAAGACACCATGGAGATTCCTCAAAACAATAGGTTCACTTTTTAGTGAAATATAATCCAGATAATTAGTTGTTGATAAGGATGTAGTTTCATTCATACATATGCTTTTGCATAAAATATTTAGATAACATTTGCTGGTTATCTCTGAAACTTTATGATACATTTATAAAATTAATCATGAAGGATAGTTGAAAAAATGCTGCAACTTAGGGCAACTTCAGTTATGGCAATTGAATGGATTTAGGTATGCTGATCTTAACATAAAGATCACATATATAGATTTTTACCTTCTTATGCCATCTAGCATCTGCATTTTACTTGGCTATCTGACAAATGTTATCCCTCTACCCATCTAAAACATTTTATCTCATTTTCCATTCAATAATTGAAAAAGCTCTAGTATATTTTCAGATGGCAAATCTTTAAAACAAAAACACTTGTTGATCTCTTCTGCAATTTTATTTCTTTCTCCCTAATGTTTTCATCCATTTATAAATATAATATGTGTCTAATAGTGTGATGGCAAACTGAAAATTGATCATTGGGTAATTCTTTGAAATAAATATTTCATTGAGTGCAAATATTCTAAATTAATAAAGCTAATGTGATCACCTGTGCCCACAACATCCTTGAGGAAAATGATACCCATACATATAATTCTTCACAAGATGTGTGTTATTAGACATAGCCTATTGTATTAAAATGTAATTCAGTATAAAAGAATAAGAATAAATAAGGAAGAGGAAAATTTTATTAGCTTCTTCTGAAATATGGACACTTTTTTTTAGGATTTTTCTTTTAAAGCATGATAAAGTATATACAAAGTAATGTTCCTAGCTAGTAAAAATCATCATATGCTAGAATATATTACTAGCATAAATCCAGTATTGCATGGTTTATTTACTGGAAGCTGAACTCTCTGGGTGATTTTGGAATGCCTTGCTACAATTAGCGATCCTTATTAAAAACAACAAAAGGATGCATCAGTCTGGAGGGATAAAGAAAAGAAAAAAAATACCTTTGATACATTGTTGGGCTTTTTTATAAGTTCACATTTTTAGAAACTGAGGATTCTCATGTTTTGGTTTTATCTATTGCTTTGTAACAAACAAACCCTGAAACCACATGGCTTAACCAACCATTTCATTTTCTGATAACTTTATGGATCAGAAATCTGGGAAGGATTTGGCTGGGTGCTTACTCAGTCCTTGACAGTTGTAGCTCATTTGAGGAGTCTGGTCCTAGAGAATGTACTTCCAAGTCTGGCTCTTCTAAAGTCTTTGGTCTTTTTCTCTCATTCTCATAAGATATCAAGATAGCCATCCTTTATGGCTCCTCCTGTAGGTTAGGCTTCCTAAGCCTAACAACCTGAGGATATTGGGATTTCTTACAAGGTGGCTCAAGGCCGTTGGCCACCAACCTGAAATCTGCTAGGCCTCTGAACTCCTAAAACAGGGTATGGCATTGTGCCACTTGTGCCTCTGTCTTGGTTATAGCAGTCTCAATCCAGTACAGATTCAAGAAACTGGGGACAAAAGCCCCCCACCTCAATTCTTTGTGGGGATAGGGTTAAAGGATTTGTGGAGCTTTTTAATGTGAGATGTGTAATTGGTAAAAGACACTTTAGAAACACTGTTTTAGTCAGTTTAGTTTTAGTTTTGCTTTCTCTTTTTCCAACCAGTGCTGCATTGGTTAACATATGGCTCGCCATACACTTTCTAATGAGAAAGCTTCAAAGAGCTCAATCCCCAAATGCCAGTACAAACACTAGCCTGGCAAAAAGTCACCTGAATTCCTCTCTTTGATACACAGAACCTAAGCTGCATGGACTTGTTTTCCCAACACAGAAAACATTATAGTAAACAAGGGATTTGAATTTAGATATTTACCCAGCTTCTCTGAATCCTGGGCTCATTTTTGCCTCATTCCTCTGCCAGGAGTTCTGCTGTTTTTCTTACACTTTGGATCCCCACCTCCCCTAAGCTAATATGCACTTCCTGGCAAATTAAAGGCATTCTGGACTGGAGCAGAGATTGTGACTTGAGGGTAAAATTAACTCTACCAACTGAATAGTTTCCCCTGTTCATCAAAATATGCAGTTGGAGGCTTAAAAATGTGTGTGTATGTGTGTGTGTGTGTGTGTGTGTGTGTGTGTAAACTTGGCTGTCAGTTAAAAGAGAAATAAAAGCCAGATAGAGTAAAGTTTTCATGTATGAGAGACCCCACTCTGTACTTTTATGTACCCCTTAATCTATGGTCATTCCCGAGTTGTGCATTTGTAGCACTATTTGAAATGCATACTCTGCTCTCATTTTCCATCTCTTAACATATGTTGAATGTTCTTACTGATAGCGTCAGATATCATTATTCTTTTTGTATTTAAATATTCACTTCTTTAGTCTTAAATACTCAAGTATCATGCATGTTGCCCATGATCCATCTAAGGGTAATAGCAAAATGGTAGTGTGCTGGTGAATAGCTGTACCATCCTTCAGGGGATTCTGGAAAAGCTCCATGAGACAGAATGTGGTAATGGATATATACATATAATACATATATTTATGTGTATATGACATAAAATATATATTTATTTATATCAACTTCTGTTCTACATTAAAAAATTCTAAAGAAGATTGCATTCTTAAAAAAAAAAAGAAGATTGCATTCTTTAATAGCATTCTTTATGATTTGTTTGGCCTATGCACGCTTTTCTATCCTGTGGCATTGGTGTGCTGTGCCTTTTATGAATCTCGTCAACCTGTGCTAATTGAAATGTTTATAAAATGCTGATTCTGAAATATTGCAACTTAACAGTTCAATAGTTCTTTAATGGCCCCTCTGTTTTATTAATGAAATGATTTATAGAAATATTTAATCTCACTGATTTACCATTAGCATTAATGAGTCTAGTTATTAAGCACTCTATTTCTAAAGGCTGTGAAAACAGGTCTGGAAAGTGTATAGTATTTTGCGATGAGTTATTTGTGCTGAGATAGAATCAATGCTGTGGGAAGCTTATTTCTCAAGTGGAACAGCATTATTTATGAACATGTAACTTGATGACTCTTTTTGTAATTCTCATACCATTGCTTTCTTATTTATAAGAAATTTAATACCAATTATGAAAACCATCCCACAGATCTTTTAAAGACATTTAGATGATATGTAAATATATTTTTTATATTAATTAAACTAAGCTCTGACAGTAAACCATTTAAAAATACTTAAACCGATCCTTCTGGAATACATGGTTTATTCTTTGAGGAAACCACAATTGTAGTTCCTATTGTCTATGGTAAATGTTTGAGATGACCATTCCTATTTATATAGACAATTATCTTCAAATAACAAATAGAACCACGTAAAACACTCTTTGTCCCCTTAAGACATTTTTTTCTTTTTGCCTATTTAAATAGTTCCTATTTTAGGGCAGAATTTATAGATCTTAAAATGATATTCATGTGACATCTTCAATATGTGATGTCACATTTTAGATCCTTAAAATACATGGATGTTTGAAGATTTTCCCCCCTTGCCAATCTGAAACAATACTATTTTAATTACTTATCTTGGATATTAAAGAGAGGTGATTTTTTAGGTTTCACCTTAAGGCTTTGATGCTTATAGAAATGTTGATGCCTCTTTGAGATGTCATTGGCTATTTTGAATTGCAAATCTGTTGAAATAAATGAAACTGAGGAGAGGGAATGAGAATATATCTTGAGGAAAAAAAAGAACTATTCAGTAGCCTGAAATACCGTCAGATGACTCTGCTACTGTTACTCTCTCCTTCTAGCTTATAATGTTGAAGTATGATACGTCATAATAAGGAACTGGCATGATCCAGTGACATAAAATACCAACATTATGTGGTTTAGCCCACTGAAATGGTATATTTCCCCTTTCTCTTGTTCTATTTCCTGCTTAGAGCAGAATTTGTCTTTGTATTATTTGGTAGCATGTGGATATGATTTATGTTGGAGAGTTTGGTGACTAACCAGAAACTTGAGGATTTTATGAAAATCCTTCTTCTATCAGCTAAGTAAAATGTCCTTGTTTCCTAAAAGCAAATTAGTGGCAACCCAAGATTTTAAGACAAATTATAATTTCAAAGTTTTTATTCCTAGTTAGGAATTTAGAAGAAATAGATCTTTTGGATTCTTTGACAACAGTTGAAAGAACTGAGATATGATTCAGGTAATTTCAAGAGAAGACATTTGTACATCTTAAAATTTGATTTTGCTGTTTGATTATCTGAGCTACTCAAATTAGTGGAGCAATGTAAATTCACAGAACTGATATTTTGCTAACATTGTCCATTGATTCTTCCAAACAAAGATGGTTGAGTATATTATTTAAAAGTTATCTGAAGTTGGGGTGCTTGGGTTGCTCAGTCGCTTAAGCATCTGCCTTCTTCTGCTCACGTCATGATCCTGGAGTCCCAAGATTGAGCCCTGCCTGCTCAACGGGGATCTGCTTCTCCCTCTGACCCTCACCTCACTTGTGCTCTATGTCCCTCACTCTTTCTCACATAAATAAAAATTTAAAAATATATATCTGAAGCAATCAAAAAAGGTAAAGACTTTTAAATTGCCAATGAGTTATTTTGCAAAGGGTTCACAATATACCCAACATTCTTAGAGGCCTTTTAGATGAAACAAAATAATGGATATAATTCCTTTTCTTAGCTCATCTATAATTTTTAGGAGGCCTTAAAAGAAAATGTGAAATCTGAACAAACATAAATTGACATAAGCCCTTTGGGAATCCATAAGGAAGAAAGATCTATAGTGTAGAAGGATTGACACAACTTAGACTCTGAATAATACCAAGTCAGAATTTTTAGAAAACCTCAGAATATATCAAGTAAGGAGCTTATCGGTACAATTTTTCACTTTAAATCTTGGACTTTTAGTTCTCTTTTTTTTTTCTGTGTACAAAGAATGTGTTCAAAAGAAGAGCCAAAATAGTGTGCTGTATGCAAAATAGAGCAAAACTAAATAAAAAATAAAATGAAAATAGAATAAAGAGTAGTAACTGAGGATCATATTGGTTTTCTTTTAATTTAGAGAAAGAAAAGAAATGCAGATGTATGACTTCTTATTCACATCCCCAAGATTTACAGAGCTTTATGAAGGAAAGCTCCTTACTAATTTATTTTGTTGTAAATCCTGACCTGAACCAATACAAGTCTATTTAGAGTTTTTGTTTATCTCACTTAATGTAAATGTTTGTAAGTTTTGCTGATGAAACATTAAGGTGTTATGTAACACATAGTGTGTGTGTGTGTGTGTGTGTGTGTATCTTATTATATTTCTAAATATACTAATTCTATGATAATATATAATTATTATTCAGAATAATTTCATATTTCTAAAATTGCTGTGAGTCTGAATTCTGACACATTTGCCCCAAGAATTTCATCTGAGATAACTTGGATATAATTCAAGTTCAATGCCTTATATTGATAAAAACCTCTACCTTGTATCTTTTTGTTCTCAACTTTAGTTTTTATTGTCTATAAGGGATTATGATTGTGAATCTGGGCATCATGATGTGGGTTAAAAACAATAGAAAACTGATTTAGTTAGCCTGTGCCTTTTAAGGTACATGCTTTCTTTTTCTCCTTTAAAGAAAATAAAATGTAGTATTTCAGAGCATGGGCTTTAGAGGCAGAATAACTTGGGTTTGGATAGCTGTGCTGTACCTGTTTTTTGACCTTGGGGAAGTCATTTTGAATTTCTAAATCTCTATTATCCTTTCTGTGAAACAGGGATGAAAACAAAATTGTATCCCTTGTAGGGCTGATATAAAAGCAAGCATGGAGAGAATTTAGCCCAGTGCCTGTTTCATATTTGCATTTAGTAAATAGCTATCATGATGATAAGTAAATCTGCTCTAAAAGTAAAAGAGGAAAGAGGAACTAAGAAAAAGATTATTTTAATGCATCCAGGATCAACAGGATTATAATGTTGGATAACCTCTAAAACTGTTTTCTAAAATAGGTATTTCTTTGATTGCTTTCTGAAACAAAGATTTGATCTCTCACCTTTTAACCTGTGGTAATCATGCTTTAAACGTGTCTTAAGTTAGCTCATTTTGGAGACACAAAGAGGTGATAGGATGAGCAACCTATACTACTGAGTAGGATTGCAAATTACAGAGGGTTCAAAACCCTTTGTACTGGTTTCCAGGCTACCAACTCCAAAGACAACAAATTCCCCCAAATCCCTGACTGTGTTTCAACTAAGTTACAGTAGGAAGTAGCTGATTCTTGTCACAACTTGTCACAACTCTCAGTGAGAAAAATCCAGTGAAAATTGTAAGAAACAAATCACTTGCAGAATAATTTATTCATAGATATTTTGAACCTAGAAAGACCATATAGAATTAGATAATGTAATACAGCCATCACTTTATCTTATATAGGGGAGAACAAGAACCAAAGAGGCTAATTTGTTTGTCTAATATGACACAGGTAATAAAGAGCAGAAAGAAACCTAGAATTAGTTTTCTAAACCAGTTTTTCACCCTTTTCATAGTAAAACTCAAAAGTATTTTATTTCAAAAAAATGTGCAAATTATGGACTTTTCTGTATGAGCAGAAAGACAATGTGGTGTCACAAGAATAAAATAAATGTTATTATGTGATATTTGAGGCAATTTCTTATTGTACTCTTGTGATAGCATGCATCTTTGCATACAAATGTACTTCATCATGCTAGGATCCACTAGCAATGCTTCATCTGGAAGCATTTTACATTTGGTCAGCCTGCTTTATGTCACAGCGTGCTTGTATCAATCAAAAGACAAAAAATAGTTTATAATAGAAAAATATACTGAGTCAACATCGAAATACAGATTCTTAAAAAGTATGAAAGTGGAATCATGAAAGGTATAAATTTTCAAAATACAAGACTAATAAAAATTGTGAGACTAAGACTCCTAGTATTAGAAATTATTTAAAAAAACAAATCTGTATTTCTTTACTGGATAAGAATTTGTATTTATTTATAATTATTTTATAACCTTCTTAGCTTGACTTACTATATAAATATTGCTTTCAAAATACACTTTATACTTTTTGTTATTAATTTAGTGAGTTCCAAGGGAGACCTGGTAGGTGCACACACACACACACACAAACACAACTCTAGATACTATTAGACTTGAACTTATTTTTAATGTTGTTGTTAATATTAAGTTGTTAAATATGGTCTTATTGTCCTCTGAGTTGTTTAGAGGACTCCAAACGAAACAGAGTCAGATGGTTTATGATCCTTCTCTCATTGTCAGACCTTGAAAAAATTAAATGATACCGCTAGCCCATAATTTTCGCCTCTCTAAAATGGAATAATACAATACCTATCTCTGGTGATTATTGTGGGGGTCAAATGTGACAGGAAATAAAAAAGTAGGTGCTCAATATGTACTAAATAATATCACTGCCTTATCCATTTAAATGTGTAAATTCCCCAAGTTATGTCAATTAGACTTCAAGAATAAATTGAATTTTTGTTGGTGAAGTTGCAAATTCAACATTTATGGTGGGTAGTTTAAGCAAATATAGCAAATACCTTAAAATATTTTATGCCTTTTAAAATTTAAGCATTTATTAAGTTTTTTACATTAAATTATATGAGCACACTCAAAAGGAATTTGTAAAATACTGTTCTGTAAGTGTTCTTTATCAAAGTTAAGTAACATACAGAATGTATTGTTTTGAATCTACTGAAACTTTCTTAAAGTGCTTTATGAAAGAACAAACAAAAAAATTCTTATTTACTGGATCGTAATTCTAATTATAGAAATTTACTCCAAATATTTAATCGAAGAACTGTGCCATTACTTATAAAAATGCTCACTGGAGCACTTTTATAATTATTAAAAAGGGGGTGTATAAAAATGTTCCCAAAATAGAGAATTGTCCACTATATTCATACATATAATATTATAGTCACTGAAATTTTTTTATAGAAAATATGGAAATATATAGACAGATTTTCACATATTATTGAGGGAAAAGGAAAGTATAAAAATAATCACTTAGAATATACTTATATGGATATTTCTGGGTCCTGATAATATGAGAACTAATGCTAGTTTTAACTTCTGTCTTCCTTAAAATCATCATTAGAGAAAATATAGTAGGAAACAATGACCTGAAGTACTAAGGCAAACCATGCTGCAGGGTTGCTATGGCAAATCTGAATGCCATCTTTTTTTGTTTGTTTGTTTGTTCAAGATTTTCTTATTTATTTTAGAGAGAGAGAGAATGAGCAGCATGAGCAGGGAGAGGGGCAGAGAGAAAGGGAGAGAGAATCCTTAGGTTGACTCCCCACTGAGCACAGAGTTCAACAGGGGCCTCAATCCCAGAACCCTGAGATCATGACCTGAGCCAAAATCAAGTCAGCCACCCAACTGACTAAGCTACCCAGGTGCCACTGAATGCTGTCTTGAGCTATAGTGTGTGTGTGTGTGTGTGTGTGTGTGTGTGTGTGGAAAGTGAATAGTACCCGAAGCATGGAGTGGAATTTAGTTGAATGATTTTAAGGTCTGATTTTTTGGTTTGATTTTTCCTGGTGACAAGTCACCTCCTCTTTTACAAGGACATTGGCACAGCATAGTTACCCATCGCAATAATACCTAGGTGACTGTTCTACTACCGTGGCCCTCTTTCCTCCACCTCAGCCCTTCCAAAACCTTAGGGTTGGTGGATTACGACTTAGGCAGGGTACCTTCTCCAATAGGGTATTTTTTGAAATATGGAAAGACCATGAAATTCTGCTCCACGTGATTGCCTGGTAGAGACTTCCCAAAAGACAAAGAACAACAGTTGTTTTTGTCTCTATGGGATTCTCCATCCTAGGACACATGGTTATATATCCTAATATTCTTTGTCATTCCTTCATTGCACATTACCAGATATGATAGGTGGTATCTTCAGCAGAAAATTAGTTCACAGCTAAAATAAAGTACATAAAGGAGGAAGGTAGAAGGAAGGAATATATACATAGTATTTAAGTGGCACTTTTCCCTGATTGCCATATTATGGGTGATTGTTTTACCATACTTTTTTGTTATTTTCTAAATTCTCAGCCAAAAGCACATGACTACCTAGTTTATATTATCAGAGTAAGGGAGATAAATATTATGTTAAACAATATTTGATTTAATTATCTAGAGGATTCAGAGAATTCCCCATTTGTGAATAAGTTTTTATCAGTTTCCTAATCTCCTTTAAAGGTTCTTATTTTTCTTTCCATGTTTCAATGTCATTTTTTAAAAGTAGTAAAAGATGTCATGTTGAATTTGGCAGTCCTCAAGACCACTCTCAAGTTGAATGATTTGCTAGAAGGACTTAGAGAACTCATGAAAGCTATTAAACTGATGGATATGGTTTATTTCAGTAAGAGTACAGTTTAAGATTAGCAAAGGTAAAAGGCACATGTAGGGCAGAGTCCAGGAGAGAACAGATGCAGGCTTCCAGTTGCCTTCTCTGGGAGTGGGAGTCTTACACGTGGGGCTTAATTCTTTCAGTGACTGGGTGACAATACATACCAAGTATTGAGGTTGAGCTTCCTGTCAACAGAGAACCTTAGTGTCTAGGGTTTTCACTGGGCATTGTGCAGTTGACAGGATTGACTGCCCACCTGGCTGATTTTACTTAATCTGTGACCCCTCTAAATGTGGCACTGATACTGCATGATCCATGCGTGGTTCCCACAGTAAATCACACTGTTGGTATAAAATACCCTGGCATGCAGGCACCTGGGGGGTGCAGTAAGTTAGACTTCCAACTCTTGGTTTCAGTTCTGGTCATAATCTCAGAGTCCTGAGATCAAGCCCCACGTGGGGCTCTGCACTCAGCTGGGGGATCTGCTTGAGATTCTCTCTCCTTGTCCCTATCCGCCTCCTCTGCTCCTGTTTGCTTACGTACTCTCTCTCAAGTAAATAAATCTTTAAAAAAAGATTTATGGGGTGCCAGCGTTGCTCAATCAAAGTGTCTGCCTTTAGCTCAGGTCATGGTCCCAGGGTCTTAGAATTGAGGTCCGCATTGGGGGTGGGGGGCTGCTCAGTGGGGACCCTGCTTCTCCCTCTCCCTCTTCTACTCCTCCTGCTTGTGCATACTCTGTCAAATAAATAAAATTTTTAAAAAATTAAAATTAAAAAAATTGAAAAAGATTTATATACATAAGGGAGAGGTAATCTGATTAATATTGGTCATGTGTCCACACTTTAACCAGGAAAAGTCACGAAAACTTGAAGGACAGCCCCACCCACCAATTCTTGTTTTATCATGATAGTGTAAACTCTCTGAGAGAAAATGTAGGCACAAGTAGCACACTAGGGGATGGGATCCTATTGCTTATGCATAGTGTCCTTCACCATGTAGTTAGCAGTATTATCCAAAAGCAAAGTCTATGAAAAGTGTAATTGGTGGCCAAATGCTCAGGTACCCCAATGGTTTAATTTAAACCATGATTTCAGAGTACTCAATCAGATGATTTCAAGCCTTTTGATATAATCTCTCTTTCAGTAAGAATGTGATGATAACCTAGAGTTGGGCTCTCAACTCAAATATTAAGTACATTAAACTTGAGAACTTTGTATGTATGTATAGCCATTAAATATTTTTATATTATAAACCATGTATAAAAATTAAGCAGGATGAAATGTAAAAAATAGAAATTCTAAGATTTTCTTCCTATCCTGAGTGCCTCTTCTCTGTTGGAGATTGACACAAAACATTGAATGTACAATACGTTAGGTATCCTATGTAAATGCTATTTTTCTTCCCATCAAAATTTGATAGCATCAAACAGCCACAAACCAGAGATATGCCTAAAGAACAAGTACTTTTCATTGTAGCTTGATGGCAGATGCATGTGTCTTGATGATGGAGCACCCATCAAGCTTACCATATCTCTGTTATACAGAAGGATGCTACTAGAATACTTTGTCCTTAGACCTGGGAGCTGCTTCTCGGTACCTTAATCGTGATCCTGCTAGTGATTCCCTAAAACCTTTAAAGGCCTAAGAACCCTTTCTTTCCCAGTACAGAGAATCAGTTGGTATGGCTTCTGCTTCCTCTAAATAACTCTCTTCAAGAAAAAATAATAATAAATAAAATAAAATAAAATAAAATAAAATAAAATAATAAAAAACTCTCTTCCTTTGGTGTTAACAGGTCTGTAAGTCACCACTATCAATGGAAATAATGTACCCCCTCCTTTAAACAGGAATTAAACAGTGCCTGTGCATCAGGCACAATCACTCCAGGTTAGCAGTTAGCAATGATTGTCCTTTTGACAAGACTACAAATATTGCACAGCTTCAGGTTCCTATGGTTCGCAGTGGTCTGACCTCTGAATAAGTTTTATTATATAAAATATAACATGCTGTCTTTGCTGTGGGAGATTAGTGAGAAGCTAAGTGGATAATTGTAGATTTTACAGGTTTTTGAACTGTTAGCAATAGATGCCTAGCTTTGATGTGGTAATTCATAATGTAATCAAAACTCGTTTTGGTAGACCTGGTTCCAAGATGTCCAGAGAGATATTATTTCACACATTTAGTAGTTCATAAATAAGCATCCAGGAATTATTTTTAATAACCACAAACTCTAAATATTGAACTCCCTCTTTTTTATTAGATGTCAATAGAATATTCAGATATTAATTTTTTAATTATATAAAGAATATACCAAAAAATCAAAACAGCTTATATCTTAATTAGATAGATAGAAAGGGATATATATTTATTTGCATCCAGTTACAGAAAATACATAGTTTTGTCAATATATTAGGGAAAGTGTTAATATTTTTTACCAATTTTAACCTATAAACAATGCTTTCACATGGTTCAAATTATGTTAGCAAATTGTTCAGTAAAGACTTTCTACAGCACTTCTAAATGGATTTGTTACATCATATCAGATATTATGAAATTATTTGTAAAGTGGACTTCCTTTCAAGGTTCTTAATTTATATTGACCAAAGTTTTGAAAGCAAAAAGACTCAAAACAAAAGTTTTGCTTAAAATAACTGTTTAACATGTACTAAGATAATACAAACTTACCATTTCTTTAAGTGTTGTTAAAGAATAAAACTGTAAGTCAGATTTTACCTAAATTGCCATAAATTCTAAATCAATGCAGTTAAGTATAATGGGGAAGTCTTCTTATCTGATGTAGTAATAAGATGGTCATGCTCTTTGTTTAAGGTAATATGTTAAATCAGCATTAATGCCACACATAATTCATCTTCTTTTAAAAATATATAAAATATATATAAAATAAGGATATTTGTCATACAGGAAAAATAATACAAATCTACTTAGCTTCAGCAAGAACATGCAATAAGTTCTTGAGATCACGTTGTCACATCACTGTCCAAAATGACAATGGATAAGATCACATAAAATCGATGTACACGTTGTTATTCTTGTATTTTTCTATGTAGATTTCATAGCCTCCACCACTATTTCTTTATAATCCTCAGATAAGGGATTGAGTTGTTACTAAAAGGATTTTTGTGACTTTCTTGAAATAGGTGGCCTACAGAAGCATGAGAATTATAGCAGCATGAGCATTTGGGGACTTAACAATGTCGAGTATATTCTAATAACAATCTTTTAAGAAATTCCCTAGAAGTAGTTTTCTCAAAAAAATAAAAATAAAACTTACAGTAAGGAAATGAACAAGAGTTTAATTATAGCTTTTATATATGACCCTTAGAGAGTAAATAGTAAAGATTTTTAAACCAAATTGAAAATGCAGAATAAATTGTGGCAGTTTAAAATATTATCTCAGAAGTCTTCTTTGAATTAATTAAATGTCTGATTTTATCATATAATTTATCACAATGGTCAATTAATTCATTTGTCTATCTTCCTTGCTGGAGTATGAGCATACACTGGCCAGTTTTCATCTCTTTTTTTTTTTTAATTTTTTTTTAATTTTTTTTTATTTATGATAGTTACAGAGAGAGAGAGAGGCAGAGACACAGGCAGAGGGAGAAGCAGGCTCCATGCACCGGGAGCCCGACGTGGGATTCGATCCCGGGTCTCCAGGATCGTGCCCTGGGCCAAAGGCAGGCTCCAAACCGCTGCGCCACCCAGGGATCCCCTCAGTTTTCATCTCTAATTCAACATTGCGTATACCCAATCCCAATCCCAGTGCCTGGGCACTCATTCAATACTTACAGAATGAATTGAATAAATAAATATGTTAATGTATATTTAAACAAAGATATATGTGTGTAAATTTGAGTATATGAGTCCCTCTCTTCTCACTAAAATTGATTCTTTCAAGAAATTAGGCTCTGACTTTTTTTGGGTGATTTATTGATGTGTATTTTGTTTAGGAACATATGAAAGTAGTTTGAAACTATCAGCAGTAAAAGCCATATTTATTTTGTATTATAAATGGAATGGAAGATTTTTGAGGTTTTTTTTTTTTTTCTTGGTAACGATGCTGTGACCGCTTGTTCCTAACAGTTTTATGTGTGGTGAACTGGCAAAACAAAAATTAAAAAAAAACAAAGCACGGGAGCATTAAAAAGGTCAAACAATTTGATGTGTATTCTAATTATTTAGGAAAAGCTTCCAGTAATATATTTGAAATGTATTGGCCTTTTATACAGTAAGGCTTATACTTCAATTATAAATTTTCTTGCTGGAATTTGAAATTATATCCACAAAAATGTCAGTGAATAAATGTATAGGGATGAGAGGACTTATACAATTATGAAGCAGTAATAGGATGCAATGAAAATTATTTCTGACCCTCTTGCTTAAGTATTATCTAGTATTTTAACAACCTTTAAATGTTTAATTTTATTAAATATTTGCACTTAATTATTTACAGTGATTTCCCACCCTTGTATCAAGCCTCAGTATAAATACTGTGTAAAGTTTGTGTACACTAATATTAATTGAATTAATAATTTTGAAAATAAATGACCAAGTGAATTTTAAAATCTACTGTCAAATGAAATGTCTCTAAATCTGCATTCTGTTTGGATCATGTAATTCTTTTTCTTTATATTCTTATAGCATATTAAATGTTATCATAGACTCAAGTGATTTGCTCTCCATTTCCATTTTTGAGCTTTCATAGCTATCAGGAATATAATTTTATTTTTAATTAGAAAAAGTGATAATAGAAAAAAGAAAAAAATCTTCTTAATTAATTAGTTGAGGTACAAATATATGGATTTTTAATTTTAAACATGTAAAATTTGGGTTACTTTTATCTTGTTCTCATAACTACTTGAAGTAGAGTAATGTGAGGGAAGTTTTTCCCAAAATTTAATATATCAACTCTCCATTTAAAATAGTGATATTCAAATGTAATTTATTTCCCAAAACTTGTTCCAGCCATCTCCTTTCTTTTCCTTAATTAAGTTAATTTTGATGATACCTCTACAGACTTTGGCTCAACAATAATTTGAACTGACTTCTGGAACCCTCTTGGCAAAGAGATTAATTTTTAAATATTTGCTCCCTCAAGCAATAATTTCACAGATATAATTGCAATGAACCACACCTATGCTATTATTATATTAAAGTTAATTTTATATGATTAGTCCAAGCAGAATAATTTAAGTTAAAGAGCTTAAAGATTCCTATAAAACATAGAATATCATTGATACATAGCCATAGAGATCTACATTGTCATCGAGTTGTAAAGATGGAAAATGTCTCGATGATGTATAGTCTATAAATTTTGTCTTACAGTTAAAAAAAAGTGGTTCACGAATGAGAAATGTCCAACAAACCAGAAGTATGTCTCATTTCTAGTCTTGTGCTTGTTCTTCCATTCTACAAATGTTTAATATGTCACCACATCTCTGATACTGTATTTTCAGCTAGGCTTGAATTTTTCAATCCTCAATTGTATCCCCGTAGATTCTACTCAGATGCTCTGCTGTTAACATTCACTAGAACAAACAATGGTAAAGGCATCTTCTTATGCTTCCACATCTGGGTTACTGGTGCAAAGACTTAAAATTTTGAAATCAGCATTTACTCTCCTCCCTTATAGAAACGTTCATGGAGTAATACAGTACCTAGCAATACATCATAGGTATAGCGCTGATGTACTTTACATGGATCATCCGGTTATCTCTCAAATTAATCTATAAATGAATGATAAAATATAAATGAATCTGTACTTCCCACTTAAAAATGGGTGAAATGATCTTAGATAATGGAACTTGTGCAAGGACACATCCTTATGAGTTACCCTTTGCTCATCTATTATCCTGAACAAACTGCTATTAAGTCAACTATCTCTTTATTCTAAATATCTTTTGCATTCATCTTCCTCCTCCACAGGCATCTGATAATACATGATTGTGGAATAAAGTCATAGCAGAATGAAAAGAAAGAAAAAATAAAGCAAGAAGTTTTAAGGGAGGTCTCTAGTGGGGCGATTATTATAGTAGTCATTGGCAAGAGCTGTGACATCAGGTGGTCTCCACCACAGCCTGGGTATACTGTAACTGGGTAACTGGGTAACTACTTCCTAGAAGTAGGTTGCATTTTTTTAAAAGCTGGCAATCTCAAATTTAAAATAGAAGTGAAGTTAAATAGATGTGGATTTTACTAATGAGATGTACTCTCTTCTAGAATATCACATTTTACAGCTTCTAAGACTTGGCTAGTACCTTTTATGATTATTTTATATATGTATGTATATATAAATAATTATATATATAAATTAGTCATTGATATTTTTGGGGGGAAATAGTGCTTTCAGCTAAGATAGCTCATTGACTATTTTTATAATATTTCTACTAATCAAGTAGCTGAACTTTTTACACTGAATCAAAAATTCTATCCTCTCACCCACCTCCCTTCTGGTAACTATTTCTTTTCTGTACTTAAGAGTCTGTTTCTTGGTTTGTCCCTCTCTTTCTTTCTCTTATTTTTCCCCTTTACTCATTTGTTTCTTCAATGCCACATGTGAGTGGAATCGTATGGTATTTGTCTTTCTCTGAATTACTTATTTCACTTAGTGTTATACTCTCTAGCTCCATCCATATCATTGCAAATGGCAAAATTCCATTCTTTTTGTGACTGAGTAATATTCCATTATACATAAGGAACACTGTATATTATATAATTTTATATATGGAATATATCTTCTTAGCCATTCATCAGTCAATGGACTCTTGTGTTTCCATTGTTTGGCTCTTATACACAATGCTGCTATAAACAATGCAAGTAGTTAGTATTTTTGTATTCTTTGGCTAAATATCTAGTAGTGTAATTACTGGGTTGTAGGGTAATCCTCTTTTTAACTTTTTGAGGAAGCTCCATACTGTTTTCCAGAGTGGCTGCACCAGTGTGCATTGCAACCGATGGTGCAGCGAGTTCCATTTTCTCCACCTCTTTGCCAGCACTTATTTCTTGAGTTATGGATTCTAGTCATTCTGATAGGTGTGAGGTGATTTGTCATTTTAGTTTTGATTTGAATTTCCCTGATGATGTTGGGCAAGTTTTCATGTGTCTATTGGCCATCTATGTGGCTTCTTTGGAAAAATGTCTATTCATGTCTTCTGCTGTGCATTTCTTAAATGGATTATTTGTTTTTTTGAGTGTTGAGTTTTATCGGTTCTTTTTATATTTTGGATACCAACCCTTTATCAGATATGTCATTCCCAAATACCTTCTCGCATTCTGTAGGTCACATTTTAGTCTTGTTGATCATTTCCTTCACTGTGCAGAAGCATTTTATAAGGGAGGAGAGTAAATGCTGATTTCAATATTTCAAGTCTTAGCACCAATAACCCAGTTTCATTCTTTTGCATGTTACTGACCTGACCAGTTTTCCCAACAGCATTTGTTAAGAAGACATTATTTTTCCCTTTGGGTACTCTTTACTGCTTTGCTGAAAATTGAGCATATAGTTGTGGGTTCATTTCGGTGTTTTTCTCTTCTGATCCATTGATCTTTGTTTCTATTTTTGTGCTAGTACCATCCTGTTTTGATCACTACAGCTTTGCAATATACCTTTGAAGCCCAGAACTGTGATGCCTCCAGCTTTTCTTTATTTTTCAAGGTTATTTTGGCTGTTTGGGGGTCTTCTATGGTTCGATACACATTTTTAGGATTGCTTGTTTTGGCTCTGTGAAAAATGCTGGTGGCATTTTGACAGGAATTGTGTTAAATATATAGATTACTTTGGGTAGTATAGACATTTTAGTAGTATTTGTTCTTCCAACTCATGAGCATGGAATGTGTTTCCATTTCTTTGTGTTGTCTTTAATTTCTTTCATCAGTGTTCTATAGTTTTCAGAGTACGGATCTTTTACCTCGTTGGGTAGCTTTATTCTTAGGTATCTTAATGGTTTTTGGTGCAGTTGTAAATGGGATTGATTCCTTGATTTCTCTTTCTGCTGCTTCAGTATTGGTTTAGAAATGGAAGAGATTCCTGCATGTTGATTTTGTGTTCTGTGACTTTACTGAATTTGTGTATTAGTTTTTGTTTTGTTTTGTTTTGTTTTTGCCTTTTGTTTTTTGTTTTTTGTTTTTTTTTTTTGTTTGTTTGTTTGTTTGTTTGTTTTTAGTGGAGTCTTCAGGGTTTTCTATATACAGTATCATGCCCTCTGCAAATAGTGAAAGTTTTACTTCTTTGCTGATTTGGATTCTTTTTTTTTTTTTTTTTTCTTGTTGTTTGATTGCAGAGGCTAGGGCTTCCATTATATATATAGTCCCAACTCAGGCTCCCTGCATGGAGACTGCTTCTCCCTCTGCCTGTGTTTCTGCCTCTGTCATTCTCTCTCTCTCTGTGTCTTTCATGAATAAATAAATAAAATATTTTAAAAAAAAGAATGATGTTCGCTGTGGGTTTTTCATATATGACCTTTATTCTGTTGAGATATGTTCCCTCTAAGCCTACTTTGTTGAGGATTTTTCTTCTGAAAGGGCTGTTGTAGTAGTATTTCTTATTTTTAAAATAAGATTTACATTCTTAGTTTCTGACTGGACATAGATTTGTGGGGAACACTCATAATACTCAAGTTTTCTGTGTGAGAGTTTTGTAACTATTGATGGTATAATACACATGGAACTTGGGGCCCAGTTAGTTACATATATTATTCTTTATCCTGGGATATACTAGTATAATTAACTGAATTTTATTAGAGCATTACAGTTTCTATTTATATATATGGAAGATAATAATTTCCATATACATTCTACTTCTTGATGAGACCATGCAAAACAGGAATTTATAACATGTTGGACTAAGAAAGTTTAATAACTTAATAATGTCATTAGAATAAGAACAATTGTCATATGTGCTAGTAATCTGTTAAGTAATCTTGGGGGAATCAACTTCCTCCCTAAAAATTGTATGGTTCATACCTAAAGTAAAGAGGTAGAACTAGAATCATAGATGCAAAAGCAGTAGCCTATGGGTCAGTTAATCATTGTACACATTTTATTTGGCCAGAAGAATAATGTAAAACAATGAATTTGATTTTCTTTATGTAAGATTTGTACTCTCCGGTTAATCACAGTCATTATCCTTTTTTAAAAGTCATGCTGGCTGCTTCATATTTAGAACCTTCATATTTAGAACCTTAGTGACCTCTCAAGGCATCTGAATTGTGACCCCAGAGTTTCTAACCGTGTAGTCTCACGATTACTAAGTTATAGATTATTTTCAAATTTATAAAGTTACATACTGTAACTAGTTTATAATATTCAAAAATGTTATAAATTTATTTGACTTCTTAAAGGACAGCTATTTAATAGGTATAAAATACTATTATGTTGCAATCTCTTTCTTACTGCTTGAAGTACCACTGTGTATTAAGTGGACATCTGCATTTAGCTTTTCATTATGACTTCTAGATTATTTCTTTGAGAGGTTAAAACTAATTCAACTCCTATCAGTGGATATAAGTAGTCACAATTGCCTCTGCCCAAGGACACTCATGTAAATCAAATGTTAATTTCATCTCTGCAAGGTGCCATTAAAACAGCAATAAGCTGTCTGCCCACATTTCAGCTTTGTGAAGACAACATGCATTTAAATACTCTTTTATATCCTTGGCCTTATGCTCACTAGAGAAATTTCTATTCAGAATAATTTTTACTGCCAATGTCTGTCCATCTTTTCTCTCTTCAAAGTAATATCCATTCCTTGGAAAAGACTTAATTGGTGTTAACATGCAGACCGGTAGTTGGATATCTATGTTCTACATGCTAGTGTAATTAAATATCCTACATGCAAATGGATTTTTCCATATAAAATTAATTTAAGATGTAGAATTCTCCTTTAAGGAGGGAATGAATCATGCATGCCAAAAAGATGCTTGGGGGTCTCACAGAAGAGACAAATCATTATGGAAATATTTATTAAATTACAGTAGTAAGTGCTATGATGAAAAAGTGTTATTCATGAGAAGACCTTTTCCAGGTAGAGGGCTCAAGAAAAAAAAAACCTCTTTGAAAAATAATAAGTACTTCTTTTTCTTTTTTGATTGAAAACACAATGTTATATTAGTTTCAGGAGTGCAACATAGTGATTTGACAACTTAAATCAAGTCTGATTTAAATGGAAGGGCACCAGGGTGGCTTAGTTGGTTAAGCTACTGACTCTTGATTTCAGCTGGGGTCATGATCTCATGGTTGTGAGATCAAGCCCTGCCCCTGCCTCCTCCAGGCTCTATTCTGGACATGGAGCCGGCTTAGGATTCTCTCTCCTTCTGCCCTTCCCCACCCCCATGTGCACACGTATGCTCTGTCTCAAATAAATGAATCTTAAAAAAAAAAAAAAAAAAAGGGTCTAAGGTTTTCACATTACTTTAGAAATGGAAAAGTTCTAGTTTAGAATAGATGCTAGTATGCCAAGGAGGTAGGTTGTAATCTCTTGGTTAGGCACTGAAAGAATAATAAAGCATCAGATCTTATAGATGAGAAAGGTGAAAAAGAAAGATTAGGAAGGAATCCAAAGGAAGTCAAGATAGAGGAGAACAGAAAAAAGAAAACTGGCAAAAACAAAAAGCAAATCATATACTGATAGCAAAAATACTGATAAATTACAGCAAATATAAGTGTAATAAATGTGTTAATAAAAAGAAAAATAATACTAACCCTCTAAAAATAGTATACTACTTAAATTTAAAAATTCACTGAATACTAGGGCTTAAGAAAATATAGATGTGTAAAAAATCCACAAATATTTAGCTATTAAGCCATACATTTCCAAGTAACCTGAGTTAAAATAGAAATTACCATGAACTTAAACACAAGTGTATATATAAATGTATTATATATGTAAATAATAATGTTCATACATATGTATATGTTTAACCTAATGTTCATATTATTATAGCACAGCAAAATTAGTGAAATAAATTAACACCTTACTCTACAGGGATTTGTATTGCTAAGTGGATTTATTAGAGACAAAATACTGAAAATAAATTATCTAAATTTATTCCTTAATAATTTTTTTAAAAAGATGATAAATCACCTTGCCCCATTCTCCACAAATAGAAGGAAACATTAAAAATAAGTGTGAATGAAACAGAAAACAAATGAACAATGTAGAAAGTCAACAAAGTCTAAAACTATGTTCTAGATTAATAAAACTGATAAACCACTAGAATGATAAAGGGGAAGTCACTCTAGAGCCCATAGAAGAATAGATATTATGAAAAAAATCATACTAATTAACTAGAATTTAGATGATATGGAAAACCTAGACACAACTTCCAAAAATGGACACAATCAGGAATAGAAATATAGTTACGTATTAATATTAAAACTGTGCAATACATAATGTAATGCATTCACACAAATAAAGGTGACATTTCAGTGGAGTTTTTCTAATATATAAGCCTAAACTTGGATGACTTTTGCAGTAGATTCATACAAGGAAGAAATAATGCTAATTTAGTAATTAAAAATAAATGCTTTATAATGTATTTTATAAGACCAACATAATCTTGATTCCACATCATGAAAATAATATATAAGAACATAAACTTATAGGTCAATTTTTGTAAACAAATAAATGCAAAAAGTCTTGAAAATGAGAACACCTCAAATGATACTGGATTTATTACTAAAACACCATATTAATTTACCACTTGAAAAATCAATTTACATCTTCACATTTATAAAATTAAGGTGAAAATTTATGTGATCATCCTATTAGATACAGAAAATTCATAATATTTAATACCCATTTATGATAAAACAAGCTCCTAGAAATTCAGAATTAAAAGACAGTGTTCTAAGTGTGATAGAGTAACTACATTGAATTTGCAGCAAACATACTACTGTATAATCTTTCCCCTGCCATTGAGATTGAGACCAGAATGTCCAGAGACTCCAGTCCTATTGAACATGCAATTGAGACCTTGGTGACATTAAAGAGAGGGATGAGATTGAAAAACAAATTAGATGGCTCTACAGGTGATCTTCCCCCAAATCTTAATCTGATGAAATCATTTCCTTGTTCAAAACTTCCAGCGGATAAAATTTAAGCTCCTTAGACTGCTACACAAGGAGCTTCATGACCTGGTAATTATTTACCCCTCTTGACCCTCTAATCAAACCTTCATCCACTATGACGGAATTATGCCTACTGAGGAGGAAGGTAAAGCATCTGGAGTGTGATCCACTTCTCCTGTGATCATCCAAGGTACATTGCTGACTGAAAGAAGGCAGACAGACCAATCTAATCTTCTTGTTGACATGATTACTAGATCCCCAGGCAAATGGCCAAATATTTATAGAGAGGAGAATTTATATCCATGAAATTTTCATCACAAGGTGTTCTTGTTTAAACATTGCTTATAGTAATCAAAACCTAGACTCATTCTGAATTATCTCTGATTCATATAAGAATGATCTTACAAACCAATCCATTATTTTAATTTACAGCCCTTTTCTCATTCATTGCTAGTGCTGTTATTAACATTTTGAATGTATTATTGACACAGAAGATTAGACTTTTGCTATTTTTAATGGATCTTTAAGCTAGAGGAGGTAAGGGTAAACAAGTAAAAAACCCCAGTGATTAAGATAATTTTAAATAATGTTGAATATTAGAAGACAATTAAATAGGGAGTGCTTGTGGCAAGGGATACATCAGATAGAGAGGACAGTGAATCATATTATATTTTATTTTACTTTAAAGATATTTATTTATTTGAGATAGAGTGAGTGAGAGAGAAAAAGCACAAGTGGAGGAAGAGACAGAGGGAGAGGGAGAAGGAGAAGCAGGCTCTCCAATGAGCAGGGAGCCTGATGCAGGGCTAGATCCCAGGACCCTGAGGTCATGACCTGAGCTTACAGACTGAGCCACCCTTGTGCCCCTGAATAGACATTTTAAATCTGAGCAAATATTTCAATAATATGTGTATACGACCCTTAAAATGATCTGAATGAGGAATGTGAGAGATGAAAATCAAAGCTTAGTAAACAGGTAATAAAAGGAGAAGTAGCAAAGCTCTCTGATGAGTTGAATATGGAATGCAAGAGAGAACTTGAGGCTAATTCTTGGGTTTGGGATTGAGCAGTTAGGTGAATGGTACAGTTATTATTTGAAATTAGTAGACTTAAAGTGGAACAAGTTTGGGAGGTGAGATTGAAGGGAGGAACCACAAGTTATATGACATTAAGTTTGAGATACTAAACTGTCATACAAGAGGAGACCTTGAGTAGGAAGTTAGATATCTGTGTCTGGAGCTCAGGGAAGACTTCTGCTCTGAAGTTATTAATTTAAGAGTTATCATCATATAGAAACTATTTAAAGAAATGAGACTTAAAAAAATGAAATGAGACTTGATAACGGTAAACAGGCAGAGTGTTATATAAGAAGAGAAGATAACAAGACAGTCCTGGGTCACTCAAATATTTAGAATGTGGAAGAGAGAAAAAGATGGAAAAGTAGTCTTGCAAGTATTGCGTGGAGAGATAGGAGAAACGCCAAGATTGCGGTGTGCTAGAAGATAAATAAGAGACATGTTTTAAGAAGGAAGGAGATAAAAGTATGACAAGTTGCCAGAAATTTAAAATGAGGACAAGAAATTATGCATTTGACAAAATGGGTATTGGTGACCTTGCAGAATGCTTTTAAAAGACTCTTGGAAAAACAGAACAAAACACACAAACCTATCTGGAAGATGATCAAGAGAAAATGTGAAGTAAGACTGGAGGAAAGTATGAAATATTGTATATCCCTTTAGCAAGAGCTGCCAAAAAGTGAGGTAGCAGCTGGGGAGAACACTTGCATTATCTATATGTGTTAGTAAAAATAATCCACCAGAGTGGGGATATTGATAGATTAAAGAAGGTGAACATTAGGAGAACAAAGAACCTTCTGTTCAGACTAATTGAAGTGAGACCCAGGACACAAGTAATAAGTTTAAATTTAGAGAGAAACAGGACTATTTTAACTAGAGAAAAAATAAAAAAAAAATAAGGAGAGACATAGATGGACACTGTTGTTAGGAAAAATAAGATATGATCTTATCACCTTCGTTTGGTAAGATAATTAGGAAACAAAGTTCTCATTATTGAGACATACAACTAGACTGGGATTTTGAAAGCATAATGACAGACGAAAATATACTAAAAATGTTTTGGTTAAACAGAACATTTCCTAGGTAATTCTATTAGTATTGCCAGCTAGCACTGAGGGCTAATATGAGATTGGAGAGATTAAAATAAAGTGAAAACTCATTTTATTTTCATGTTCTCCTATACGGTGTATGCCGAAAAATCTGGCTAAACCAGAATTATCTTTGCAAGTACAGTATAAATAAGGAATAGAGAAGTAAAAGAGTGAAGTGTATATGTAAAAGAAGGATGGAAATGGAAGGTGATCTAGGTTAGAAACAAACGAGAACTTGAAGGAGGTGCTGGAAAAAAGAAAAAAAAATATGGGATCATTACACGCTGATGTGGCTAGAGATTGGATACAACCAGGGCCTGAAATGATTTAAAAATAAGAAGCTGTAGTCAAGGAATGGGATAATTGTAATAAAGAGTTTGGATATGATGATCCTATTAGAGACAAGGTCGGGAACAGTGCCCTCATACAGGATACTGCTGGTATTTTTTGGGGGGAAATTCACCATTGTGTGTAATTTAGCAGCACGTCATACTAGCTTCCCTGACCCCAACTTGCTAAATGCCAGAAACATCCCTCCATTGCAATAACTAAATATCCTAAACATATTTGCAAACCTGTCCTGGATTACTTCCCCGGGTAGAAGCCACTGGTGCATGTATATGGTGGATCCATGGATACATTGGAGAGTCATTTGGAATCACTTCCCTCCTTAACCATGCTATGCTATTCCCTCCTTAACCAGTGGCTTTTTGCATCTATGTGTGTTGAGTATTAGTTTTGAAATATTAAGGACCAAATCCATCTTTTCTATGTCCAGCATGATGGCTAGCCCGCCAAAATCATTCAAAGGTATTTTGAATAAATATGTAGAATGATTGAACCTATTTGCCTCATTTTACTTTAAATTTCACTCCATCTTGCAAATGCTTTTTGATGAATGATTATATTTTAATTTCCTAATGAGGAATTAATAACTGTGTAATTTCCTTCTGGAATGCTAAAGAGAAGTTCTTTCCTGTCTTTTAAACCAATGTTGGCCTTGAAATATGTTGGTCTTAATCCACAAAGTATCTATCATTTTCTTTGTAAGGTTGAACTCTTTCAGATGGATCCATACTCTCATTCACAAGACCTGACTTGTTCCTACTGTTTTTTATCAGTCCTGTTTCACTCAATGTCATTATTGATATAATCTAATACTTTTAGTTCAGATGATACTTTATCTGGCCTAACTGAAAAAAAAATCTGACATAAAGTAGGTACAAAATAAATATTAATTACAAATAGATCCATTTGATTTTATTTGCTTTTCTTAAAAGTAAGGACAACTCTAGTACAATATAATCCTACTTGAATTCCAGATGCATCCTTAATTAAAAAACATATCTTG
This sequence comes from Canis lupus familiaris, assembly GCF_011100685.1. Classification (NCBI taxonomy): domain Eukaryota; kingdom Metazoa; phylum Chordata; class Mammalia; order Carnivora; family Canidae; genus Canis; species Canis lupus. Next base: position 7,102,330 of record NC_049224.1, on the reverse strand, counting down.
AGCCATAATGCGCAATGCTTAGATGCTTGACATATTTTATTTTTAGCCTACCATTTCTAAATTATATGAATATAACCCCCCAATGAAAGACTGTAACATATTAAATATGCAGTAAAGATGTATTATTAACTCCAGTCTGCTTCTAATAACAGATTTTTAAATCCTTTGAATGTACTTAAAATTCCATAAACTAGAATAACTTTTACATTTCAACATCTATTATGTTTAGCTTTTCCCAGCTTTATTTTGATCTAATAGGCTATAAACAGGTACTTTCTTGCTTATTTCTACTCTGAGTCCAATATATAATGCACAAGAACAAAACCAAAAAGCAAAAACTGGTCTCTGTAACTCAGTGTATGTTGCTGTACAGTCATGTGTCCAACTGATAGGGTAATTTTTGCAGCATCCATTCCAAAAGTGTTTTACATAGTTACATCTGATTAGGTAAAAATACATTTGGTAAGATGAAAGGTGAAAAGCAAGATTAAAAAGAAAGCATTTGATTTTAACTTGACTTATTATGTTTTATTTTGAACTCAGTTGTTTTCAAGACATTATGTTAGGTACTTTTTATATGGTTAAATAGTTCTGTTTCCAAACCAGCTTTTTAATATATAGAATCAAAGAGGTTTTTTTTTAAAGTCATAAAATTATTCTCTAATTAATTGATGGAAAAAATGAATGATGATTTAAGCCAATATGAACTTTTATGAAATTTCACTAATTATTGCAATAACTTCAGAGTAAAATAAAATTATCCATGCAGTAGGCAATGAATTTATACTTAGTATCACCATGACTTCACAGATGTTAAATTAGCCACAAAGGAACTCTTGGGAGCAATCCAAACTTAATAAGAATGGACAGGAATGCTATTTTAAAAGGCACATGAAGCCAAATATCTGGTGTATAACCCTGATTCAGTCCACAATAATGTGTCAGTATTTCTCTGCTATTTTTGTAGATAGGGATTATATTTTTGCTTCTATTCTTAGTCCTCTTTCTTTCTCAAAGAAAGCGGAATTTCAGAACTCTGCTACTTCTCTCCCTCTCTTCCTCTCTCTTATAAAAACCAAACTATTTTTAGGCTTCAGGTATTGGTGTCATTAAACCAGTGTGACAAGGCATATTTTGAAAGGGAACATGACTAATAAAATTGGTTTCAAACTGTGAGTGTGTGGGTATTTCTTTAATTCCGGAATAATACAACAATTGGGTCTCAAAAACCTCTTGAAGTGGCTGCCTGCCAGGCTTCAGCACACAGCCCCTTAAAGATGTCCCTTGATAATCAGGACTCGCTTGTCTGCCATAACATTGGGGCTCTTGGCAAAAGACTTTCCCACTTTATGGGCTTTGGGAGCCACAGCCTTGGGCTCTGTTGGAGTGGTAGTTGAGCATCTGCCTTGCCAGAATGCCCAGGATTTCCACTGGCAACAGTGTGTCCTTGCCTAGGCAAGCACTGTGAAGTGTGGGAGCTCCAGAAGACTCCCACAAGGCTGTAGGCAAGGATGCCAGTTGCCAGGCTGACAGTTGCAGCTGCCAGCATCAAGCAATTGATGTTAAGCCATGACTGCAAAGATACCTTATGAAACTTGGCAAGAATATCTGCATTTAAAACATCTCTGTATCATCAAGTAAACTCTACATAACCCCTGGGTCATCAAGACCCAGAAGAACCCATGAGAAATCAAAGTTCTCAGAATTCAGTTTGAGGATTAATTAGTCCTACGCTGAAGCACCACTGAATATCCTTTATAGGATTCCTATAATGTAGCTACTGTTGCTGAACATGCATCAGATGTCAGAAGCTGTATTCAATGATTTCGGTACAACAGATTTTGTATTCCTTATGAAAGCTTCCTGTGCAGGCAATACAATACTCAATTCCAAAATTGTGAAATTGACCCTGAGACAGGTTAAGACATTTGCACAGGGTCAAGGCTGATAATTAGGAGGCTGGAATTTGAATACAGGTTTTTCTGATTCCAAAGCTGTTACGGCACCCTGCTTTTCCAGTGGCTTTGCATTTGTTTATTCTTATTCTCAGAGCCCAGTAGAGCAGAGAGGATCGAGTTTTAAGAGACTGTATATATTGTTCTAGGTTTAGATTTATTAAGGAGATTTGAGGTATAGTCCAAATTAGTTCTGATAGGGGCATCTGGGTGGCTCAGTAAGTTGGTTGTCCAACTCTGGGTTTCAGCTCAAGTCGTGATCTCAGGGTCTTGAGATGGAGCCGTGGGTCAGGCTCTGTGCTCAGCAGGGACTCTAACTGAGATTCTCTCTCTCTCTTTCTTTCTCCCTCTGCCTTTCCCCACAGCCTTTCTCCAAAATCAATAAACAAATCTTTTTTAAAAACCCACACAATTAGTTCTGATAAAATTTTCAATAATTCTTTGACTATCGGGGATGTTGACCTTGTGTTACTCAGAGTTATTTTCTTAACTCTTGCACTGAGAGTTTGCTTAACTTTGGATAAGCCTATCTAGAGCCTATGTGTCAAAATTAGACATTAGAAAAATCACTTGAAAGGGGAATTTAGAGGAATATGGTACAATCTTATCATAGCTTTTAACAATTGGCATAAAACACTATTTGGAATCAACAGTATGTTTGCATATTACTGCTTACCCATGAAAAATATTTGCTACAAAAAACACTGATATCGTCTTTATTATAGCTATATAATTTTCACTATTGTGGATGTCAGCTGTCATATATTAAGAGAGACACATGTCTGAGAAGCATAGACAGACTCATAATATCACTCAGGGAAATTTGTTATCTTCTATTCTGAATATTAAGTAAATAAAGTGGATATTTTTGAGAAAGTTCATTTTATTGTAAAAGAGATTATTTATAAAAGTAATATGATATGATATGATAGTTCTTCATTTGTCATTTTTTTTTGGTTTAAATGTTGTCTACTGTAGTATGTCTTTATTCACTTATTAAATTATATGTACTTTTTATTTTTTTATTACATGAAATGTAATAAAGAACATGTGCAGGAAACAAAAAGTACTATCATCTGTTTACCCCCAAAATTAAGTGTTCTCCTTTTAATTTTTTTAAAGATTTTACTTATTTATTCATGAGAAACACAGAAAGAGAGAGAGGCAGAGACACAGGCAGAGGAAGAGGCAGGCTCCATGCAGGAAGCCCAATGTGGGACTTGATCCCAGGTCTCCAGGGTCAAACCCTGGGCTGAAGGCGGCGCTAAACCGCTGAGCCACAGGGGCTGCCCAGTGTTCTTTTAAGACATTAATCATATCCACATAATGATGCTTTTGTAGAAGGTAAAACACAACTATAATAAGTATTTGCAAATGTCAAAACCCTGAATAAATCAGGATTTTATATTCTGCTCGCCTCCGGAATCAGTAGTTAATGAAATTACTCTAGGAAACCATAAAATGAAGGTAACAAATGCTTTGTTCAAAAGACAATTTGTCTAATTTCTTCATTTTGTATGGACACATTTGGGAGACTAAGTATATACCACTTAGAAGAGGGAAAAATTGGGAGAAGATATAGCATAAAACGATTTCTTTACTTTTGCATAATCATTGCCATTTTCAGTCATTTCTCAGACTCATGGTCTTTGCACACATTTTCTATCTGCTTTAGACTCTTCCTCCCCTTCATTTAACTCATTGATATCCTTGCCTGAAGCATCACCTCTTTGGAGAAGTTGTGCCTACTGTATCCAGTCTACATCTCTCTGTCTATCCCATATTTGCACAGAGCTATGATAATTTCTTTTAGAACCTTCATCTGGCTCTGTAATGGTATTCATTGATTTTATTATTTGAATATCTCCCTCACTTGTTAGAGGGAATAAGGCTCATTTCTATTTTTTTTTCATTTTATTCATATCATTAGCACATTGCTTGGCACATAGTTGTCAATCAGTCATCCTTGATTGAATTAATAAGTTAATGAATGATTTAAAATTTAAATTGGATGTCTGTTTAAAACCCAAATAATATGAAATCATTCATAAACTCATAGTTTTAAATATATTGTTTCTCTCTTTCTAGAATGTTATTTTATTTAACCTTTATGATTCAGAGTAAATGTTATCAATACTGCTCCTTTGTGAAATACATTTTCACTTGCTGAGAATATTTTAATTACTGCTTCCCCAAGAGCTAACGCTTTTGACCATCTACCTTGAGAAACAGTCACCCATCTCAGAATGAGAGGCATGATAAGAAGACTTGGATGCTGGACTGTGAAGCTGGGTTTCCCCAGACAACACAAAAGCAAGAACAGTAACCACACGTGATCATAAAGCCACTGAGTATTTAGAGCTGTTTATTATACAACATTATTACAGAAATAGCTGACTGGTAGAGCTATTATTAACACTTGAACCCAACCACATCACCAAGGGGTCAAAGTAATCAGATTTGGTTTATGTGATGCTAGAGAATGTGAATAATTTTTTGTCAAGATCTCACAATTAAAGAGAATATTGTGGTATATAATGGGATGTGCTCTAAAGTCATTTATTTTGAAAGCTGGATAAATGGCTCTGTTTTCTCTTTCAATGCAACTTCAAAACTAATTATCCAACCCCTTCTGCTAAATCCATGGAGTCAAAAAGAAAGAACCGTTTTTACAAGATTACGTAGTTTACTTTTAGTGATATGTTACTTAATGACAGACATTATGAAATAAATATTACTCACTATATTCAGGTCTGTTTGATATCACTTGTTATCTAAGGTTCTGTGTGACCTAGGTTTCAACAATACCCAGATTTTTTTTTTTCTGTAACTAATTAAAATAACCCTTTCTCTGCATGGAAAGTCAATCGGGTATAAGACAAAAAGGTGCCATAATAAAATGGTCTCACTGAGATATAATTAGTAAGATTCGGATTTCCATCGATGATAAAAATGGTTTTGTGAAGGAAGATCTGGGTTCTTGGTGGTTGTTAAGTATCCATGATATGAATAAGTATAAGGCCGCATAAAGATGGGTGAGATGGCATCGGAGGGATACCCAAGAAGGGACGCATGCCACAAGCTCTGGCTTAATTGGTGCGGAGCCTTCTTCCATTTCTCCGTCACTAGCCAGGAGCCTGTGGCCATTAGCACTCATAGGAATATAGGCTTGTACTAAGGATCTTTCACCTCAGACATTTATGACTTGTCTGTTCTCTCAGACATATATTTTTTATCCATTTATTCATTTCTTATAGGCCTGGCAACTCAGCAGTTCGATTACTGGCCACTGCATTGTGCCTTGTATCTGTCACATTACTATTTCTTTTCAACAGGAAGGAGATTTTCAAGGTATTTTCACTTCTTTAATCAAAGGGTGTTTGAGAGTCTGATAATCTGGTTTTCCTACTACTGTCATCGTCCTGAAATGGAAGAAAGATGGAGTTGAAGTGAGGGTAGGATGGGTCTCTAAAAAGCTCAGATGACAGGAAAAGTGTTTCAAGTTCACACTGGTATTTAGTGATGTGGAGAACAAATGCCAAAGAGAAGAATGAAATTCCCTTACAACTTGCAGCCCATTGACATGTCCAAGGGACAGGCTGAGTGACCCTCCTGTAGGGACTCAACTCTCCCAATGTTAATACTTGGCTAAGGGCAAAAGGCAGTCTTTGCTTAATGTTATCCCGACCTCCAGGATCCTGTAAGTCTCCTTTAACACATAAAAATTTCTATGGAAACTTCGTTTATTTCTACCCCCCAAGACAGATGTTGGCAATTGTCTTCCAAGCATATGGCCCCACTGATACACATCTGAAGGGTCTCATAATTCAGGTTTTACTAGATAGTAGTAAATGACCTTTTCCTAAGAGCAGCTAACCTCTCAAGGTCCTGAAAACCCTGCTTCCAAAATTCCTTAGAGATTACGCTGTACCTAACCCACTTGAAAGTATATAATGGGCCACTCCTCAAGATCCCACTGCAGCTCTTTCTGCCCATGGGTCATGTCCCTTTACTTTAATAAAACCACCTTTTCATGACAAAGACATCTCTGGAATTCTTTCTTGACTGTTTGCTCTAAAACCCAACATTTTCACCATTTAATACTCCCTTAGTGATTAGGAATGAAGAAATCAGAGTATCAAAAGATCGTTTTTAAAGACATTAGCTGACTTTATGTTCACCTTCAGAAGGGCTGCAGAGCAGTGTCTTCATTTCTTGAGTGAAGAAGTACGTGAGGCATATATGTGAAGGGTGAGGGGAGAAATAAAGAAGCTGGAACAGGGGAATGGCTTTCTAGGTTCTCTTACATATATTTTTCATAGAGTCTTCAGGAACTCTGCAGGGTAATAACTTCCTTTTCTGTTAGACAGCCTTATACATTTAGAAATATTGTTTTGTATAAGCATTAAAGTGTAAAATTGAAAGATGTTTGAGTTCACGTACGTAATGATTTCATTGACTACACAGTGTCCTTAGGTTCATACCAAAACCACTTCTGGTTTCAATTTTCTTATCACATGAGGAAGTTGGATTATAAACCTCCCCTAAACCCCTTTTTAGCTCCACCATTCCCCAGAGCCAAACAAACTTTAGCTCAGATTATTTTTTTAAAAAAGGCTACATAGCTAAAATGCTTCAATTTTATTGGCCCCTTGTGTCCAATGCTTACAATTATCTTAATGATTGAGATAGTCATCAGTTATCTAAATGATTAGGGCAGTAATACAATTTTATAATAGTAACTAGATCTGATAAAAATATATATATTTTTTTAATTTAAAAATATATAAATATGTATATTTATATATCTATTTGGTTGAGATGACCAGACTATTAACTGGGTCATTATACACAGAAATAATGACAGATTTTTAGGGCTCAACTATCTTTCAAAAAGTAACATAGTGCATTTTTATGATTCTGGAAATGGAGACTGATAAACACAAGTCAGGAAACATCTATTCAGTATATGTGCTACATAAAAACAGTGTCAGAATAATTTTCTTGAAACTTATGAGATGATGTACAGAAATTGTGATTGATGTGAACATTTCAGTGGTGAGTTGTGCTCCTACAAAGGAATTAGTAACAGACTCATTTTACCAGTTTGGCTCATCCCCTTTTACCGATTGTAGCAATGATTAGCTTTAAATCTCTGAGCGAATTTCAAGTCAACTTTCTGTCTGCTTCAGGGCTTATTCTCATTTTTAAAAATAAAATGCAGTCAAAACTTTAAGGTCTTGAGACTGGTCGAAGGATTTTGACTGTCCTTTCATTTTTTTTTTCCATTCATATGTTTCACCACATTTAAATATCACTCACACTGCTTTCCTCCCCCAGTTGAAAGCAGAATTATTCCCATCTCTGCTTCTCACTTTCTTTGTCTCTCGCTCTCACCTGTCTCATGGAGACTGTTAGCAAATGTAATTGTCTACATCTTCAAAATATATCCTGAATGATTTAATTCCTTGCTGCTTTTTTTCCTGATTATCTCACTGGGATTATTCTAATATTCTAGACTAGTTAGAGTCTACTTGTTTTGTTTTCACTTATCCCCTCCATTGTTAAATATCCACTTAGGAACCAGATCATGAACTATAACATAATCCAGATTATGTTTTTTTTCTCAAGACCTCATAGTGCCTCACATTTTTCTTGAATTAAGGAATTGTTGTTAAAGAATTTTTGCTTTTCAAGGAATTATTAAAAAGATTAATCTGTTTTAATATGTTTAAATTAAAACACAGTTTCAAAGACCTAGTCAAAGATCAACCAACTTGTTTGTTTAATAATTGACTAAAGGATTATTTCTGGGACAAATTGCTGTACAGAAAGGCTTGAGTTCAGTAAAATCAAATGCTTTGTTGAATCTACCTAAACATCTTCAAAAGTAAACTCATTGCTCATATTTACTATTGCTCCCTTTACAATGTGTTTTTTGTTTGTTTGTTTTTAAAGATTTTATTTATTTATTCGTGATAGACACACACAGAGAGAGAGAGAGAATGAGAGAGAGAGGCAGAGACACAGGCAGAGGGAGAAGCAGGCTCCATGCAGGGAGCCCGATGTGGGACTCGATCCCGGGACTCAAGGATCGCACCCTGGACCAAAGGTAGATGCTCAACCGCTGAGCCACCCAGGCGTCTCATACAATGTTTTATTTTTCCGTAGCAAGTGTTATACCCAGATACCAAGTTGAGGAAATAGACTACACAGCAATACAGTGTAATATATTAGGAAATAAATTAATGATATTCTAAATACCTCAACAAGATACTATTACTAAATTACTCTAGGCAGTGGGGGAATTTAAAAATAATATGAACTTATATATGAGAGTTGCTTTTACATAAAATTATCTAGATTGGGTAAATATTTTCCTTAAGAGCAAACATAAACATGTTCTTTGCCTAAATCAAGACATATTCACGTACTGAACTTATTTTTGCCAATCTTTAAGTTGGGTAATTGAGTTTAAATTGAATCACATATACCACCCGTTAAATCATAATGGTCATTCTGTAGTGTATTTTAGCCCTTAGATTAAAACCTCAAATGACCTGTAGACTCATCGAATTACTCATAACACTGTATGCAATACAGTAAAAATGGTGCTGTGCCTTGATGCTCTTTCATTATCCAGGAATGGATTCCTTTGTTCTTCCTTCACAATCTGTTTTCTCTGTGCTTTTTGACTTTGTTCTGTAAGAGCATAGTCTCTCAGATTTAAGTGAGCTCCTGGGTGGATTTAAGAGACTGCACCATGAGGTCTCTCCCTTGGAAGTATTTCCAGAATGTATGATCTGAATTATTGGAAATATATAGTGAAAATCTAAGTTTCGTAAATCTACTCCCGTACCTTATACACATAATGGTGAACAAAAGTAGAAAGATACACATACACACAAATGACAGAGAGTATGAAAATGTAAATTTACTGAAAATGAAATATACTTGTATCAGAACCTTTTAGAATGGTTTGTTAGAACAATTTTTTTCTTCCTTGTCAACCAAATTTATTTTCTAGTGCCATTTTCCTGGTGAAAATTGCAATTACCAAAACACGAACACTTCATATGTGCAGAGAATTTCATCTCCAAAATGTAATTATTTCTGTTAATCCTTAGTTGTTCTACCCATTTTCACAGTATATTTAAATATATGAATGTTGTATTTATAAAGCCTAGTTACTATATTTATATCCTTTGAATATGTGAAACATCTGAACTTTATTTTTTTTTTTTTTGAGTTGACATTCTGGTTTCAAGTAAACACACAGACACACAACTTCTTACACATTTTGTTAAGCTTTTATATTTTTGATTAAGTTTTTCTAATATATTTTCATTGTTTCTAGTACTGTCAGTAATGACAAGTGCAATGTCATAAGCAGATCACTTGTACATGCATCTTGGTATCACTTGTTCAACTGTATCCATATGTCTTTTCATTATTTTAAAAAATGTTTCCTTATGCCTACTGTTTGCTAGAAAATGTGCCAGATGCTATGTATATAAGACAGCTCTGGTTTTTGCCCTCATATATTTGGTTTTTCATTTGTGTGAAAGACATGGAATTAGCAATTGCATACATAAAGAATAATAAGTGATATGATATAAAAATTATACAGTGTCACCAGAAAGCATAATAGTAACTCACTTAGTCTTATAGGACATTTGAAATTTTAAGCTGAGGCCTAAAATATCCTAGAGTATGACCAATATAACTTAATAGATGATGTTTATTTTACTTAGCATGTGTCAACTCCCAGCATTCTACATATCAGACATGTAGTAGGCAGACAAAAATCTTATGGAATAAAGGATGGATAAATAAGAGTTTGGCCAAGAGGTTTGGCGATGAGATAGATGCAGGGTTACAGAGAGAACAGAAAAATGAAGGAGTGAAAGTGAGGGAATACAGATGAAAAATGTTCATTACCAGGTGAACAATGAAGAGATGAAGCTAGAAAGGTAAATTATGGCTGATTCACAGAGGTTTGTAAGACAATCAGAAATCATTGAAATGATCTAAACAAAGGACTCCCATAATTACATCACCAAATTACATTTCAGAAAGATCACTCTGTTTGGTCAGTGGAGAATAGCTTGGAGGGACCAAATCTGGTAGAAGAGAAGATTTTGAGATGCTGTTATGATAGAGTCGAAGAGTTGGGTCATAGAATCTAAACTAGATAGTCAATAAGTGGAGGCAGGAGGAAGTGGAGAAATGAACTGAATGTTCTTCTGAGTCAAAAAGAGCATGTAGGGGTAATTGACCAATGGTTTAGAGGGAAGCATTGCTATTATTCTAGATTAATTAGGAGTTAGTATGTAGGTTTAATTATTTTTTAGGAAATTGAGAATAAATGTATGATCCTGTGTCAGTACCTACAGAGAATTACTGATGCTATGCATGTACTGAATTTCTTTAAAGTAACCAGGGTGCAAAATAAGCTTTGCTATCTTATCTTTTCTTTCTAAATAGCAAAAGAAGGAAGTAGATTCATCAACATGTTAAGCTAGCACTGTTCAAAATTAAAGTTGATGAGAAATGACTTACATCCAGTCTCTCTCCATGGACTCATCACATCTAGGCCAAACAGTTTGAGAGCAAGTGGAGGACTATTTTCATGTAGAATTGTTCTCTTAGGGCAAATACAAGTTCCTGCATATTTTGTGATGCACAATGATGCAATATTTATAATATTTCCACCTTTATCTTAATCCCAGGCCAAATATATATACTTCTTGGCTCTTTTATAGGACGGACTTCTTTTCATTTAGATGAAAAGCCTGGGTGGCTCAGTGGTTGAGCGTCTGCCTTTGACGCAGATCCTGATCCTGGGGTCCTGGAATCGAGTTCCACATCGAGCTCCCTGCACGGAGCCTACTTTTCCTTCTGCCTGTATATCTGCCCCTCTCTCTGTGTCTCTCATGAATAAATAAATAAAGTCTTAAAAAAATGAAAAGAAATTCTATTATATTATGTATTCAAGAAAAAAATCAATTTACAAAGATATTTTGTGGTTCAAAAATTATTGATATAATAGGGAACCAAAGATACCTATTCTTCAATAAAATTAAATGAGACCATTTCACCTCCCAGCCAGTCTTGCTTTTGACAAATAGGTAAAATCAATTTAGATGGACATCGCTATCATATCTAGCTATTCATTGTTCTCCAAGAGAAAATAAAATGAGATAAATGATTTCCGAGATAAATTACTTCTATCTCTTTAAAAAAAAAACAAGAATTATAGGATAAATATTTACATTCAACAGCTTCAGGTAATTGAATATTATAGAGAAATTTACTTAATTTTCTTCAAAATGAGCAAAAGTTCAGGAATGTAAATTCCTATTTTGCTAGGGAGAAAATGGACTATTTTGTTGAGAAATCAATTCCAAAGATTTAGTTACCGTGAGAATGAAGATTCTGAAACAAAGGAGATGTAGAAAAAAACCTGCTTAGCATTGTCAAAACAGAATGAATTGTATAAATGTACAGTCTATTGGGGAAGCAGGGAATGATTTTTCTGGCTATGTCCACAGGGATCTGAGCTTACTATACTAAATTATTCCTCATTATCACTTTCAGTTTACCATACAATTCTTCCAAATTTTATATGGCATAGAACAAAATGAGTGAAGTCAGTGAGAGGCCAATATAGAAACTTCTAGATAAACTTAGACAAGATACAGTCTATTTTATTATATTCTGATACACACACACACACACACACACACATATTTGATGATGATCTTTACCTGTTCTTAAAATATTACTTGTTGTCATAATCATAAGGAAAAGGTTGAATTAGTCAATATTAGTCTCACATCTAAGAAAAATGTGTCTTTAGCTTTAGATCATTTCTTCTATAAGTTAATTAGCTTCACTGTTAGCCTGATACATGACTTAGCAATATTATATATGTGCCATTTCCCCCTTTTACTTCTGACAAAAGAAAATGATGATGTCAAAACTCCAATTCAACATGTAACTCCTAACATCTTTTTAAATTTAATTAAAATTAGGAACAATTAAAAATTCATTTCTTCACACTAGCCCAATTTCAAGTGCTCAATAGCCACATTTGCCTAGAAACTATATTATAGAAGATTTCCATCACTCTAGAAAGTTCTATTGGACAATGATGTCATTGAGTAACACTATTCAGCTATCTAATCCCTTCTAAAGAACTAGGTTATTATATTATCTTGGATATTTTCCAGTAGAGAAGCAACATGTTTTAAGAGAAGTTACCTTGGTGTTTAAAAATTCGGAATAAATTTTCACAAAGACAAAGACAAAGGTTACAGCTGTAGGTTAGATTCTCAGTCTGGTCTACAAAATCTATTTAACTCTAATAGTCACTGCACTGTATTAACCATCAACAGTAGGATTCTCAAGTCTCCCAGGCCTTAAAGGTTTTTTTGGCAGAGATCTAAGAAGTGAAACCATACATCCTCACTGGCAAATCTCTAAATTTAAAAGTATTTATACAAGGAAGCAGTGAATAATCCAATAAATAATTCAGTCAGATTAGATTTACAGATATTTACTAAGCTTAAATGTAACTGGTAGGAATGTAATTCCCTCAAAGCTCAGTGATTAAATTAGATTGCACTTCCAAAGATATACAATTATATCAACTCTTTCTGCTTCTCTATAATGTGACCTTTCCTTTCCCTAGCAAAAGTGGAATCTATTTTCTCTACCCTTGAGTTTGGGCTGTCTAGGACATCCAAGCCTTCCAGATTTACCCAGGAATGCTCTGGTTTTAGCATTGAAAGTCCTGTGGCCCAGGAAACAGCTTGGCCCCAGGCAAAGAGGGATGATCAGTGACCCTCACTATCCTTAGGATTCATTTTGAACAATAGAATGCAGCATAAGTATCTGTAACTCCTGAGGCTGGACTTTATGAGATCTATAACTTCTGCCTTCATTACTTGGAATGTTCTTCGACTTAGTCACTCTGCTGTGAGGAAACCAAAGAAGCAAAATTAGGAGGTCCACATGGAGGAGAACAAAGGCCCAGGCGAAGAAAATCAGCTGATCTCCCAACCAGCAACTACTCCAAACTGATAAGCTTGTAAAAGGCCTTTTTGGACATTTTGGACATTTATTATACTCCCAGATCATACCACATTAAGTAAAAATAAAAATCCCAGCTTAGTCTACCTATAGAATCATGAGAGATAGTCATGGTGGTTGTTTTAATCCTCCTAACCATGCGGATGGTTTATTATGTAGCAATGGATAATTGAAACAAGTGGCAAAAGGTCAGCAGGTCCTCAGAAGTAAATGTCTAAACATTAAACACTGTATGGTAGAAAATGGATTGGACAAAAATGGATTGGACGTGCAATCACTGTGCTGATTTCTAAGTTCCAGATCCTTGTATTTTAGCTCTGGGATTTTGAACAAATCAGTCTTATTTCTTCATGAATTAAATTGGGGATTACAATATCTTACAAAATCTTGCACATTTTCAGATAAGGTAACCACCTTAAACCACAGAGTTAGGGCAGCCCGAGTGGCTCAGTGGTTTAGCACCACCTTCAGCCCAGGGCATGACCCCAGGGTCCTGGGATCGAGTCCCACGTCAGGCTCCCTGCATGGAGCCTGCTTTACCTTCTGCCTGTGTCTCTGCCTGTCTCTCTGCGTCTCATGAATAAATAAAATAAATAAAATATTTTAAAAAAAACAACATAGAGTTCTGTGAGGATATAAGAAAATGTTACTATGTCAGTCATAGTTGGACAATCATTATACTATTATTAAAATGTGAATATAACAACATGTATATTTAGAATATGAATCTCATGAAAGAGGGGCAGCTTAGATGGAGGTGAAAGTTGCCACTGGTTTCCATAAAAGCTTATTAGTAAAACCTTAACTAAGGAAGAAAAGCAACACATCCTATTTCTAGCTTTGTCAAATATACTGATACTTTATACAATATCAAGATATATCCCTTCATGTTCACTGAGAACCCATAAAATTAATGTAGACCTCATGAGACTCCTCCACATTACATTTCACTGTGGATCTCACACTTAAGTATTTTAAAGTTTCAAGATTTACTTTGCTCTTAGCATTACATTCTCATTAGTTTTTCTGTTTTTTTTTTTTTTTTTTCCCTCATTTTTTCCCTGATATGGGAAATGTGAAAAGAGTAGCTCAGGTAAAGTAACATATAGCCTCTAGCTCCTATAATGATATAGGAAGTAATTCTCTTGCAAAGAGAATAGGGTCTTTGAAGAAAATAGTGAAAAAGGAGTGCTGTATATTAAAAAAAAATTAATGAGCATGAGATCTGAATTGTTTTCAGAAAAAAATGGTTAGTTTACAGAAATAGTGTATTATGAAAATTCTAATTCAAAATTTAGTAAACCCATGAAGAAAGGTTAACCATGTAACTTCCAGATCTCATATAGAAATGATGATAAAAACATCTCAACAAAGCCGCGATGCCTTTTGTTCCAGATTGCATTTCAGAACGTGGAAAAAAAATAAAGCTAATTTTTCCCAGGCAAAAATATTTTTATCCTTTTCATGGTTAGTATAATGCTGCTGCATTTTTAAACTTGTTATAGAGATCTGTTAAGTTTTACTGCTGAAATTGAGAAGGAAAATTATACACATGGGGTGTTTAACAGGTTTTGTGTCTAACAGCTTTGACACTATCCCACTGATTTTTGTCTCTGCCCTGATGGGTAGTCTTGAGAAGTGCCTGTTGTCTGGAGTCTAATGTCACAGCAATTAAATTCCCACAGGAAGCAGTAGCTTTAGGAGATGTGATTAGATTGGAGACACTGATGCTTGTTTTGATTTTGAAAATGCATCATCGATCAAGGCTACTGATTTCAGCAACTGCTCTTGCTGAGGGGAGGCGTGGGCTTAGCTTCTGCCTTTATATTTCACTGTGGGGAAAATGAAGTCTTCTCTGCCTGTCAAGCCTTTACTCTGATACAAGGCCAATGCCTTTAGCAGATAATCCCCCAAATGTCAAATAACCTTTATTTCCCAGAGGTCATGTTGATCTTTTTCTTCTCATTCTGACCTCAGAACAGACCTATTCATTTTACATCTGACATCAGACCATGAGAAAACAGAGTAAGTTTTAGCATTTTTTTTCCAGGGCTTGTTGGGGATGCTTTTTGTTGTTGCTGTCATTGTTCTCCCCAACCCCACCCCCAGCCACCAAAGGAATGTGTTGTGTGTGTGTCCATGTGCATATGTATGTGTGTGATTATTGTTCAAGGCATATCAGAGAAATTTGAAGCACTTCATTTAAGTCAACTAATTTTTAGAAACAGAAGAAAACATCATCTATAGGAGTAGTCTCCAAATGAAACTAATTAATCAGAAAATTTCTAGTCAATAGGCAAGACTTTCTCTAACCACAATTTTGGAGCAGATTCCTCTCTTCCATGATTATCAACACTAAATCCCATAAGATATTCTTCGAAGGCCCTACACATCTGAAAATTAAGTTAGATAATTCCACTCATAAGATTGAATGTAAGTCTATTCACATGCATTCAAAACTGCCCCCTAATAGAGGTGACTGTATCATATATTGACATTTAATTGTCAGAGTAGCATATAAATGAATATGCATGTACTATGAATTGTGGAATCAAATAATTATTTGACCAATTATGTAAGTTTACCGATCCATACTATTGAAGATCCCTTAGCTCTCTCCTAAAATACCCTCAAAATTACTATTTTTTATTTCAACTTCCAAATTATCCTAAGATTGATGTTTGTCTCAATATTATGTCAACATTATTTTGGAAAGAAAATCTCAAGAAGCGGGATCCCTGGGTGGCTCAGCAGTTTAGCGCCTGCCTTTGGCCCGGGGTGTGATCCTGGAGATCCTTGCGTGGGGCCTGCTTCTCCCTCGGCCTGTGTCTCTGCTTCTGTGTGTGTGTGTGTGTGTGTGTGTGTGTGTGTGTGTGTGTCTCATGAATAAATGAATAAGATCTTTAAAAAAAATCTCAAGAAGTTAAAAACTCAATTTTTTTTGTTATTTCCATGGTTAAGAATGTTGGAGAAAAGCACTAGTTTAAAATAAGTCAGACCTTCCTAAAATTATTTATTTTGCATTAAAATATATTTTCTTCCATATATGAAAACTACTTTTCAAAGAAAAAGAATAATGCACTTTTAAAATGAATATAATAAATGATTAAGCTACAAATGAATATCATACAATAATTAAGCTTCAATAACTGACCCCCCCATCAAATTCTGTGTTTTGAGAAAATATACATAATCTTGTTAATCCTCAATTGCTTTACCTGAAAATGGTATTATAATACTTAATTCACAAGGTTGTTTGAGGATAATTATATCTATATAATCAGTGAGTGGTATATATGATATATATATCATTATATATAATATAATGATATATATATCAGTGAGTCACTGTAACTGAGTGAATGAATGGTACATAGTAAAAAGGCAGTAAATATTAGTGACTGCTAAGCTAGCTGCTGAAATATGATCTTTAAGGTATCGTATCTGTAAATATTACTTAGCTATGAGAACTAATCTTTGGTCTTTCGTTCATAAATGTTTTCTTGGGTGCCAACTCTGAATGAGCAATGTGCTAGGAGTTTAGATTACAAACTAAGATAAGACAGATTAGGAACCAAGAGTTTGGAATGGGAGAAAGAACGGTGCATGCACACACACACAGCAGTGGACAGCTTCGGTACATGTTGTGGCAACATTAAGGAAGAACACCCACGGTGACCTGGGCCCCTAACCCTTTCTCGACAAATGATAACAACTAATGACACAGAGGATAAAGAGGTATGGCTCATGGTGCCTGACTTGGAACTATGATCAAAACACAGAACTATTGGCATGACCACATGCCCAGAGGTGCAAATAGCATAGTACAGGGCTGTAACTAAATGCAATGGATGAGAGTTAGAAAGGTAGGCAAGGGAAGGGTCAGTCACTGAGCACCTTGAATGTTCTAAGATGCTTGGACATTATCGTCTGGATGACAGGTGGCTGGTAAGCAGCTAAGAGATGTCCTGAACGTTTGCATTTTAAACAGACCATTCTAACAATAGTGGGATATATGCATTTACCTAGGGCCTCTGTGAAGGATTTCTTAATCTTTGTAGCAGAAGATAATTTAGATAAAGAACTTCTCAGAGAGGTTGAACTAGTAGATCAGGCTTATTGTTTTGAAGGGATCTAATACAGATACCGCTTTTCCCGTAGTACGTATACCATGAATGGTCCTCCTACCCATCGGATACTATTACTACTTCACCTCAAACCACCTCCATAATAAACTGGTTTCAGGGATGCCACTACAAGAAAACTGAGGGGTTTTTGTTTTTCGTTTGTTTGTTTGTGTTTTAAATTTCTTAGACACTTTTGAAGTGCATTGATATTTCTCTATTTAAACCTAAATCAGCGGGGCAGGAGAACTAGGCTGCACTTAGAGACAACTACTACCGGAATGGGGAGGGTTTCTTCTGTGGCTTCTCTGTTACTTTACAGCCACAGCTGACCTCAGGGATCAGATTTTAAGAGCAAAGGAAGATGAGAATGTTCCATTTCTGCTGGTTAGTAATAAATCAGATTTAGAAGATAAAAAAGAAAGTTTCTATAGAAGAGGTAAAGATCAGAGCTTATCAATGTAATGTTAGCTATGTGGAAACATCTGCCAAAATGTGAGCTAGTTTGACAAACTATTTTTTGATTTAATGAGAAAAGTGAAGCAAGAAATTGGAAGACCTCTGAAATAGAATTTACTATGGCTCTGATTATGTATACGTGAGATGTGCCTGGCCCAGCCAGCTGGGTTCACACGGTTTGTACCTTCAATACATCTGAGGGGCCTACTCTCTGCATTTGGAAAATGCTCACGCTAGTGGTTCAGTCCACCTTCCAGGTTCCCAGGCTCAGGGTTCCCTAGATCAACTTTTCCTTTATGCATTGGACCCCAACACTCCTTGCATTTCTGGGTCAGTTTTGCCTTCACCTGCTGGCTTACTCAGTCTCCAGGCCTTCCCAGTTGTCACTGCCCCATGAATCTGGTCTCAATATTCTAGAGAATACTGTTTATAATGATGTTACATATGCACACAAATATAAATATGCATGAAATTTGTAAACAATAAAAGTCCCAACTAGAGAAGAAAAAGACTAAAGATTTTTTTTTAAAGATTTTATTTAGTTATTTGAGGGAGAAAGAGAGAGACAGTGAGAGAACACAAGCAGTAGAGAGGGAGAAGCAGGTTCCCTGCTGAGCAGGGAGCCCAGCCCGGCTGTGGGGCCCTATCCGAGACCCCTGAGATCATGACCTGGGTGGAAGGCAGCCTCTTAACCGACTGAGACACCCAGGTGCCCAAGACTAAAGATTTTGTGCCGTGAGAATAATAAGTAAATAAATAAGGTGACGTGAGTTGGTAATTGAAATCATTAAGGTTGCACTGATATTGAAAATGAGACTCATTTGTCAAAAACACATTAAAGAAGTCATTTTAGTAAAAAAAAAGTCATTTTAGCATGTGGATATGATGTCAAATTTTGATCAATGCAAAACATTTATTTTTTTACCCACTCAGTATACGTTAGTTTCTAGTGATGTTCGTCATATATCAGGCTGAACAGAATAGTTGGAGATAAGAAAGAGAGCTTAATGATCTCAGGATTAATGATTTTAGGATTCTGTGAGAACTTTACCTCTTGGGTTTAATAGAAAGGTCAAGACATAAAACACTTATATCAAAGTCTGCATACAATCTTGAAATAATAACAAGGTAAATTGTGTGATATTCTTGAATATTTCATCTATTATTAAAAAGATATTCAGTAATACTACAGGCATCATTTGTGGTATTGATTTGACTATTTCAAACTGAATAATTTATTTCACAGTATCATTTATCTAATATATGCTGTTGCAAAAGATGCTGCAACATCATACACACACGTATGTGTTTAAATAAACATATATAGACATATACATATATACATAGCCAATATATATGCATAATCAATACATATATATAAACATACTCAATTATGTGTATTTTTATATATATGTATACATACCCAAGAATATTGGCAGTTTTTTTCAAATAATGGGTATTTTCAAATGAGGGTATTCTATAAAAAATTAAAACCTTTTAAAAGAAATACTTAACTGGGGCTTCATAATAGGATGAAGAGGAAACAAAAGTATTTTGAAACTACTGGATTGTTCCTCATAAAATGGGAGTATTGATGTTATTCAGATATAGTAGGAGGTTTATCTACTCCAGTTTATGAGAGCATATTACAAAGGCAGTGACCCATTTATTAGCAAATAAATAGTGTACATTTGCAGACCTAGGCGAATTTCATTATGTTGACTACTCAAGTAACTAATGCAAAAACAAAATTATTATTTTTTTCTGGGCATATAGAGACAACTGATTCAAATAAATGATTTGAAATCATAAAAAACAGTTGCTGGTTGAAAATATATCTCTTCATGTGGCTTTTTTTTGGTGGTTTTTTTTTTTGTATTGACATTTTAGGTGATGTTAATTTCCATTTAAATGTAATAGTTCTAAAAATGTATGTCATGCTCTGCATCAAAGTTCAGATAGAAAGAGGAGGGAAGGAGGAAGAAGAATGGGAGGAAAAAGGAAAGAAGGAATGAGAGAGTGAGAAAGGAGAGAGAAATGGAAAGAAAAACAAAAAAAAATAAACTATGAAAACGACATTTTCCAATAAATAACGTTTAATTGCAATGCACTTGTTTTCAAGTGAGTACTGTATCACAGAAAAAAATACTGTAAGCTTAAGTACAGTCTCAGGATTGTCAGGAAAACTGATTAATTTTGCTCCCATTCCCATTTTCTCAACAATCTTTGTCTTCAGAGTGGATAAATGCAGTGTCACTCTGGGTTCGCTTGGCAATCTTAAAATTGTCACAAGAATGGATTGGGTGCCGTTTTCTCTTCTTGTTACAATCTTTGTCATGAGCTCTCACAGACCTTTTAATGCTTGATATGCTCTCATTCTCATTACATATTCTCATTCCCATAACAAAGATTATAATGAAAGAAGAAAATGTCATAAAATTAATCCATTCTCATAACAGTCTGTAACGAGGGCAGAAAATTGAGCAAAATTAATCCGTTCTCATAACAATCTGAAGATTGTAATGAGAACAGAAAATGGCATGAAATTTATCCTTCTTTTGACAATCTTTAAATTGTAACAGGGCAGGAATGGGATACAAGATTAACAAGCCCTTGGGACAAAGGCTCTAACTAGAACTGAAAATCATACAAAATTAATTTGGTTATGTGTGTGTGTATGTGCGGGTGTGTGTTTGAGAAAGGCCTGGAAGCCTGAAATTGTAATGCCTGATTCCATTGGGGTA
Source organism: Canis lupus familiaris (assembly GCF_011100685.1). NCBI lineage: Eukaryota > Metazoa > Chordata > Mammalia > Carnivora > Canidae > Canis > Canis lupus. The sequence continues at coordinate 7,081,951 of NC_049224.1, read as the reverse complement.
CCATATTAAAATCAGTACCTATTTTAATTTGCCTTTAAATGCTAAAGCCTGACACCTTTGCTAAGATAGTGAATTAAAACAAATATGGATGTTCACTCTTCAAGTAGATCCTGAGGGCAAAACTGTTTTAGTAAGTAGGATAGTAAAGAAAGTGGAATTTGCTATTGAATTCATGAATTTATGAATAACCCATTTGTTATCCAACAACTTTGATTTGAAAATCTTCTTTTAAAATGAACAACACAGTAGATGTAGCCTAATGTTGAGCAACAGTTGTGTGAAAATTAATTTTAATTCATTTTTATGCACAACTGACCCACGTGCTTTTATGTATGCAAACTACACTGGCTCATTTCCACTAGCATATGTGTTCAAATATCCAGATTTTTGGTTTACACTAACTTTTTTTTTATAGTTTGTCTATTGTATAATTTCTTCACTTAGTCACTTAACGAATTGAATTTATGATTGCCTTTCAGAACGTTTTCGTTTTAAATATCCTCAATTTCTGAAAGGAAACTAAGGTCAAACAACACTTGCATAGACTGCAAATCTATTCAAGCAGAACATGAACAGCTTTTTATTTGCTTTTATAATTGAAGTATAAACAATGTAATGAATTAATGTGCTAATTATTCTTACTTATGAGGGCACACATATTTGTGCATAGAATGGATTTTAAAAATACATATTTAGCACTTAAGTTAAAACATCCATTAGAAATGGATTTATGAATATATTCACACTTCATAAAAATTATCAACTTTTTTCCATGAGTACAGGACTTATTACAAACAGGCAGTAATTTCAATTGCTTAAACAACAGCCTGTCCTTTTAAAGGTGTATGTTAGGAACTAATAATGAGTGATAATAATATTAAATACTTCACAAAGTTTTATTTTTATAGCATCGAAATGAAAAGTCTCATTTATATTATTGGTTTCCCTCTTTTAAGACTGTACCTCCAATAACATTGGAGAAAATTGCAAGTATATCAGTGAAATTGCAATAGATTATCGGGATGCAAGCCTATTTTGTGGCATTTTCCTGATACTTTAAAAGGAAATATCTATTTGAAAACCCTCACGGTTATGTATAATGATATCACTGGTTGAAAATGCATTATTGAACATCAGTTGTCTTAAACATAAATGATAGCATTTCAATAAGTTGGAGGTATAGTTAGCATGTTTTAAAAATACCCTTTTTCTTAGTTGCACTATTAGGTTTTTCATATCCAGAGCCTAGCTATGAATGATTTGCTAAACTGTATCTTCTGTTTCTTCTGACAAGAAAATATATACAACTGTAACTACAATTAAGAGTGCTTTTCTGATAAAAATAAAATTAGAGTCTAGGTCAAGTACGTAAATCTGGACCTGGACATGGTCATGTGCCATATTTTGAGAACCATGCAAGGCCTGGGCTTAAATTGCCACCCATTTTTCTACATCCAGAAGAAAGATAAATATAGTGATTCATAGTACTTGTGAAACCTTCAGAAAGTAAACCTTTTTGCTTCATGGAAAAATGAGAAATTTGGGAGGTGGCACTTTTCATCATCAACAAAAGCTATTTTTGCAGACCAAAGAAGAAATGAAAAACTTTTCATTTATTTAGCTGTTCCTGGAAAGGTTGTAAAAGGTCCTATCATAAAAGACGAAAAGGAAGAGCTGTTCATAGAAAGCTTTTAAAGAACAAACATCATAAGCTCAGATTCATATGGTAGGTGGAATATTGTAGGAAGGTGCAGGGGGCAAAAGCACCAGGATGTGATCCCAGAAAGAGGAGCCTCTTCTCTGTACTTTTTCCATTGTTCCCACCTTTTATATACTTAGCTATAGGTATGTTCCAATTTAATGTACTATTCTGTGTGGAAATCCAGGTTTCAAAAAAATATATATGAGTGGAATTTCTCTTTTAAATTAGTTTTATTAAATAGTACACCGTGGTACAGTGTTACAGCGTATCCTCATCTAATTCCAAAGCAGTATTTGCCATTATCAAAATATGTTCATCATTCTTGGTAGGCTTTTTCAAATTGTACTGTTATTTTACACCTAAGTCTTTGTATCTGAAAGTATTGATGTGTATTACCAATATAACAATATTCTTTATTGTCTCTGTTTTACTGAAATAAAAATCGCCACATCTGACATGGGAAAAGTTGAATATTTTCATTTCATTATAACATAATCCTTTAAAAAAGCTTTCACATGACATATATGGAGAATGCTTTGTGTTCTTACCAATCATATGAGAGTTCCTTTGCAGTGTGAGAAACTCCAAGAGACTATAGTAATCACAGCGGCAGATGACATGGAGTCATGGTGAAGAAAAAAGGGACTTGTCAATACAGGGAGGAGTGGAAGGCAGAGACAGCACAGTGCAAGGAAAGGGTGGGCTGAGAATAGAAAATCTCCAGGTGACAGTGGTCATAAAGGATTTGTGGGCTTGATTAAAGTGTTTGTTCTGTACAGGTGATGAAAATATTTTCCTCTATGTCATCTACAAAATAGTGAATAAGTTATATGTTGCTCTCTAATTCACTTGTATAAACAGAATTTTGTTTGGGGAGCTTGAACAACTGAGGAAAGTGATATTAATGATACTGAGTCACACCTGTGAGGAATGGAGCAAGAGAGTTCATATCCGGTATTCAGTTAGTGGATAGAAATTTTACTGAAATAGAGATAATTAGTCGTGAGGTGTGGCTGCTTCTTTAGTAATGGTTATCCCTCCAAACTTTGTCAGTGTGGGAGTATAGACATGACCCAAGATAATGAGTAGATTATTTACGAGGTGATAGGGAGAACTTTCCATCCAATTTCTCAGAGACCTCTTACCATTGAAGTCACTCCAGCTCCTTCCTACATTTCGATCTTGCCAGGTGGGTCAGTCTCCAACTACCTTTGCAAATGGAAGGGGCCATTGTCTCCCGCCCTAGATATTCTTTATAAAACATTGATGTTAACTCTTACCGTGGAAGCTGTGTTTCCCAGGAAACACAGTTGCTTTTCTCTAGCATCAAACTATGGAGGAGTCTGTCCATCTGCCTCTCATTTTACTTTTGAAAATGATTCTGAAATGTCTGTAATCATTTTCATGTTTCTCAAGGACCTAATCTGCTAAAGCCTAAGTTCTAAGGCAGAAAATTGCTTTCTGATTATTATGTTAATTTTGCATTTCTTTTTTTTTTTTTTTCCCAACACCGTTTTGTCTCCCAATTTTGGTTACTTGACCACAGTGCCAGAAGTTTCCATTCATTGAATTTTTAGTTTATCCTGTTCTGTCCCAAATTTTTATTTTTATTTTTTCCTATTTACCAAGACCCCTCTTGAATTATATTTAGGTTTTATACTCCCCTGTTAACTCTCCAACTGAGATCTATAAACTTTAAAATTTATGTGTCAAATCCCTACATTTAAATTAAATACGATAAATCAAAACCCATTGAAGGTAGAGTAGTACACTCCCTCCCACCAAATAAAACCCAATGTAATATGTTCTGCCAGTGAAATGATCACAGTGGTTTATTTTAGCAACACTAAAATCATGAAGTGGTTCTGTGCGATGTCTTTAAGTCGTAGTATAGGTAATTTTCCCTTGGATTTCACTGATCATGTGCGACATTGCACTGATAATTCATTTTAATAAGAATGAGGCAGGTGACATACTGAGTCTAGCAAGCAACATGAATGGTGAGAAAATGCTTTGTTTAGACATAGAAGAAAAATACCACTTTATATGTAGGCATTTATTTAGCCTTTATTTTAGACGTTTTAACAATTGTATCCTGTCACTTCTGACAGCTGTTTCTTACAAGCAAAGCCTGTCTTAGAAACTATTCCTGAGTCCTAACAGCTCTGAGACTTTGTATAATGCTTTATAAAAGATAGGAAAATAAGCATGGGAACTAAACCTGGAATTAGGAGTGAGAAAGTCTCAGTTGGATGGAGGTGGGTCACACTTAAAAAAAAAATCAAAAGAAGGATCGTTTTTGAGTCTCCACATGTTTTCAGGTTCTGTTATAAAGCCAAAAGTATAACAAAAGCTTTTTTTTTTCCTTATTAGTAAAATAAAAATTGATTTTGCTAGCGGGTAGTTTTAAGGTAATTGTACTGAATAACATTCTAAAGTATATTTCTACTAATAACCAATAAAATTTATACTCCTTGGAGAACTATCATGAACATTATGACAAAATATTTTTCCAGAGCTTCATTTTAAAATCTACTAATCAACAAAGTAATAAAATGCTTATTTATTAACAAAACAAATGCATATGTACATATAAAGGAAATGTTCACACAATAATACAACATTCATTTATTTGATTTTTTAATATCTTTGAGATATTGATATCTTGAGATAATAAAAATTATTTTTTCTTATTCAGTAATGATTTCTGTGGAGTCAGTAAGTAAATTCCTCTCTGTTCTTCTAGGTACAATGGAAGTCCCATTTATTTCAGAGTTCAGAGTTATTTCCAGTGAATGAGAGAGAGTGAAAAAAGAAGAGAAGGAAACAGTGAGTTTAATGTTGAAACTTGTAATAAGTTGCACCTAGGAGTATAATCATGGTGAGATTTTGCATAAGCATCTATGATCTGCTCTAAGTAAGGGGGTTTAGATACTGCACATTAATTATAAAATAATTCAAATAGATGAGCATAAATGACTTCAAGGGGTAGTTTATTGTTTTCTATCTTGATTTGTATACTTTGGGAATTGAACAAAGGGAAGACGACCCATGACCAATGTTGACAGCTGGTCTCATTTATTGTTGATGCATACCCACATGGTTTTCAAAGTTTCATATTTATAAAACTATATGTAGTATGTTTCCTTCTGGGTAGTTCGTGTCTCCTCTTTCTTCAAAAATAGTCATTGTATAGCAGAGAAACTACTGTTGGATAACTTCCTATTTCTACACAAGTCTCTCTTACCCCCAAGCTGCCACTCTGCTGTAGTCCTTAACAGAAGGGTGAAAAGCCATGATGAAGAAAATACCCAGAATTTGGTCAGCATGTGGAGGCAATTTGCTTCTGTTTTGTTTCTGAAACACTATATAAGTGGGAGATTTTTTTGAAACATTTGATATTATTTCTTAAACACTATATAAGAACACTTTAAATTCTTAAATAATTTTCATAAAGTTTAAAATGTTCATAAAGTTTTAAAACAATGCTGGTATTGGTATCAAAGCATTAAAGGTGAATCTGATAATGAATCACACAAATTATTACACCTAATATTTATGGAGAAGGATCTTGGGGGTATGCACTTCAAAATCCACTATGTACTGCCTTTTTACTTTCTACCATAATATTTCTTTAAAGACTGTTAATCATTTTTAAAGAAAATGAATCTTCACTACTAAATTAATGTTTTAATGTTTAACTATTATATTCATGAACTGAGAATCAATGAAAAAATTAGAGAAATAATTTTATTTATGATTGCCTGAATTATTATGATTAATCATGTGAACTAGTTAATTTATACTGATTATAAGCAAAGGAATATCATAATGATAAACTGTAATATATCTTATTCATTATTTTACTTCCATGATATAGTCAAGAAAACATCTTTAAGAGGGAATTTTTATTTTAGCTTTTCCTTATAAAGCCTTCTCTATAGCTTTAGGTGCTCATATTTAACCTTCATGTTATAGTTGGCCCCAATAGCTTTTTCTATTAAAAATAAGTTTATTTAAAAAAAATAAAATAATTAAAAAAATAAGTTTATTTTTAAAATATGCAAATATAATATGTAAATATGTTTTAAAATTAAATAGTATATGCATATATAAAGTAAAAATGGTGTTGGTCAGAGATTCCATCAAAATTTTATTCAGTCATGCACATCATACATACATACATACATACATATGGTATATTTTGCTATTTTTCTTATTTTTCTCATTTAATGTCATGTGTAGAAAAATAAGGATTGAACATGAAAAAAAATTTGGAAAATTTGTTTGAGTTTTTTTTTTTTTTTTTTTAATAGGTTACTGTTCCAGTTCCTATCACTGCATAAGGATTGTCTCCAGAACCTAAAGGCTTAAAACAACATTAATTGTTTTGCTACTTCTCAGTTTCTTTGGGTTAGGAATCTGGGAATGTACTAGCAGCGTATCCTGGCTTCAGGTCTCTTTTGAAGTTGTAGTTAGATGGTGGATGGTGAGTGGAGAAGCTAGGGGATTTGCTAAGCATCTCCTTTTTCGTAGTTTCTGGGATTTGACCTCTCCGTCCTGGACCATCCTGTGAGTTCTCTCAGCACGGTGGCCTGAAGGCAGTTAGACTGCTTACATGACAGCTCAGAACTCCAATGTTAGTGCTCATATGATAAGTCAGAAGCTAAATCGCCTTTTATGATTAGCTTTGGAAGTCACAAAGCATCATTTCCATCCTATTCTTCTTAATGACACAGTCACAAATATGATTATCCTGTTTGCAAGTGGGGTGATCATCCATCCTGGTTTGCTTGGAGACTGTCCAGATAGCATGAAAATCCCACCTCCTGGGAACCCTTAGGACTGTTAGTCACCCTACTCTTAGTTAAAAGAAAAGTATTTAAGTTTAATAAATTCCATTAGTAAATTTCAGCTGTGTTTTACTTTATGGTTATTGATTTTAGAGCTCTGTATAGTCAACCTTTACCTTTATCAAACCATGAGGTCTCCAGTGTTATTATCTAGAAGAATGATCGTTTTTGCTTTAATTTGACTTTTAATCTATAATTACTTTTTGTGTTATGGTATAAAGGAGGAGGTAAGGTTCATTTTCTTCCATATAATTTATTTATTTATTTAATTTATTGAAAAGATCACTTTCCCCCAACCAATCTAGTGAGATATATATATATAGTATATATAGTTATATGTATAATAAATATATAGAATACTGATATAATAAATTCTAGTAATATACATTCTATATGTATAATACATATATATTATATACATCATATATATGCTATATTATATATATAAATATGTAATTTTTAAAATGATTCCCATTGTTGTAATTAGTGAAAATGTCTTGACCTATGATACTAAAAGACCTTCACCTTGTGCTCCTGTTTTTTAATATCACTTTGGTTGTTTTAGATCCTTTCCATTTCCATGTAGATTTTATAATCTACTTATTGATGAAGACATGTGTATATGTAGGATTGTGTGGAAACCATGTATCAGCTTGGACAGAATGGGTATTATAGATAGACTCAGTCTTTAATCTGCTAATGTGATTTTCATGTACATTGATTTAGTTATTGAGTTTTCTCTCAGTAATTTTCTGATTTTCCAATTTCAAGGTCTTTCTTATTTTTACATAATTTCCAGATATTTGATATTGATATTTTTGTATATGAGTGTAACTGATATTTTCACTTCAGTTTTTCTTTTTATGTGTGTGTGAATATATATATATATATATATATAAATATTTATATATATATATATATATATGTATGTATGTTTATCTTAGGATTTTTCATATGTTGACTTTATGCTAGGGAACCTTCCTAAATCAGTAAAACTAAATTAGTTTCTTTTTCCCAACCATTATTATTGTTTTGTATTTTTCTATCTGATTGTAACAGCTAAAACTTTCCGTAAAATTTCAATAAGTACTGTTGCCGTGTTTCTAATTTTTATCTAATTTTGTTCTAAATTTTAAAAGTATATATAATTAACGAGAAAGCAGGAAACATTTTATCTTTCAGTGTAATATTTGCAATAATAGTTTTTGTAGATTATCTTAAGTTGTAGTTTTTTTTAAATTTATTTTTTATTGGTGTTCAATTTACTAACACACAGAATAACCCCCAGTGCCCGTCACCCAATCACTCCCACCCCCCGCCCTCCTCCCCTTCTACCACCCCTAGTTCGTTTCCCAGAGTTAGGAGTCTTTATGTTCTGTCTCCCTTTCTGATATTTCCCACACATTTCTTCTCCCTTCCCTTATATTCCCTTTCACTATTATTTACATTCCCCAAATGAATGAGAACATATAATGTTTGTCCTTCTCCGACTGACTTACTTCACTCAGCATAATACCCTCCAGTTCCATCCACGTCGAAGCAAATGGTGGGTATTTGTCGTTTCTAATGGCTGAGGAATATTCCATTGTATACATAGACCACAGCTTCCTTATCCATTCATCTTTCGATGGACACCGAGGCTCCTTCCACAGTTTGGCTATTGTGGCCATTGCTGCTATAAACATCGGGGTGCAGGTGTCCTGGCGTTTCATTGCATCTGTATCTTTGGGGTAAATCCCCAGCACTGCAATTGCTGGGTCGTAGGGCAGGTCTATTTTTAACTCTTTGAGGAACCTCCACACAGTTTTCCAGAGTGGCTGCACCAGGTCACATTCCCACCAACAGTGTATGAGGGTTCCCTTTTCTCCGCATCCTCTCCAACATTTGTGGTTTCCTGCCTTGTTAATTTTCCCCATTCTCACTGGTGTGAGGTGGGATCTCATTGTGGTTTTGATTTGTATTTCCCTGATGGCAAGTGATGCAGAGCATTTTCTCATGTGCGTGTTGGCCATGTCTATGTCTTCCTCTGTGAGATTTCTCTTCATGTCTTTTGCCCATTTCATGATTGGATTGTTTGTTTCTTTGGTGTTGAGTTTAAGAAGTTCTTTATAGATCTTGGAAACTAGCCCTTTATCTGATACGTCATTTGCAAATATCTTCTCCCATTCTGTAGGTTGTCTTTGAGTTTTGTTGACTGTATCCTTTGCTGTGCAAAAGCTTCTTATCTTGATGAAGTCCCAATAGTTCATTTTTGCTTTTGTTTCTTTTGCCTTCGTGGATATATCTTGCAAGAAGTTACTGTGGCTGAGTTCAAAAAGGGTGTTGCCTGTGTTCTTCTCTAGGATTTTGATGGAATCTTGTCTCACATTTAGATCTTTCATCCATTCTGAGTTTATCTTTGTGTCTGGTGCAAGAGAGTGGTCTAGTTTCATTCTTCTGCATGTGGATGCCCAATTTTCCCAGCACCATTTATTGAAGAGACTGTCTTTTTAAAAAGTTATTTACTATGTCCAATTTAATGAGAATATAATTTTAATAATGAAGTGGCACTGAATTTTAGAAAATAATTCTAGCTCTTTTGGTTTTGTCTTTTATTTGGTTAATATGATAAATCATAAGGAATGGTTTTCCATAAATAAATCCCACTTTATTATCAAATATTAACCATTTGTACATCAACTAGATTAAATTTGCTAACGATGTTTTAAGAATTTTTGTATTAATGTTCATGGGAATGGCTTTTCTCTAATTTTTCCTTTCTAATATTCTTGGTAGGTTATGTATCAGCATTAGACTGCTTACATAAAATGATATAGGAAGTGTTTCTTATTTTTCTATTCTATGGGAGATTTTTTGAAACATTTGATATTATTTCTTAAGTATTTTGAAGAAGGCATTGGTGGAACCATCTGACCCAGTTATTTTCTTTCTGACAAGGGTTTTATTTTTTTTGGATTAGCTTTTTCTTACTGATATAAAATTATTCAGATTTTCTATTCATTTTGTATTAGTATTGGTAAGTTGAGTTTCTAAGAAATTTGTCTATTTTATTAAAAATTCTAAGCTATTGACATAAAGTTATATATAATTACTTGTCATTATATTTTTAGTATTTATAGTTGTGATGTCTCTATTTCCATTCTTGATACTGGTATTTGGATATTTTCATTTATTTTGATCTCTTCTGTAGGTGTTTATTAATTTTAGATTTCTTTTTGAAGATCCACCATTTGACTATTTTGATTTTTTAAATATATGTGTGTTTTGTTCTTTGATATTTCCTCATTTAAATATTTTTTTCTTTACTCTTTTGTACTTTGTCTTTAATTTACTGCTTTTTCTCACTGATTGAATTGGAAACTCAATGTTTTGGTGCATATCAAAACTGGATTTGTTTGTCTTCTTGTTTAATTAAGCCACATATCACTATACAATATTTTCTTTATATCCAATGAGTTTCTTGCTTTAAGAATTATTTTATCTGATAAAATTAGTAGCAGCCACTTTGATTTCCAGTGTTCACATGGTAAATATTTTTCCATCCGTTTGCTTTCAGATTGTGTCTTCATATTTCGAGTAGACTGTGTGTGTATGTGTAATTTTATTTTAGTCAGTATGGTGATTTTTTTTTTCTTTCTGTTTTTTTTTTACTAGGAGTTTTTATATCATTTAATTTTAATGTAATTGATAATTGAGTTCGGTTTAAGTCTATCATATTGCTAATGTTTTGAATTTGTCCCATCTCTTCTTTGTTTAATCAAACTTTTTTTTCTTTGATTTAATCAGTTTTGAAATTACTTTACTATTTTATCATCTTTTAGCTTTTGGTTATGCTTTCTTCTGTCATTCTGTTAATTGTTACTAAGTTTATTAAAATATTCTTTTTAAAATTTATTAAAGAGTATATTAAAAAAAAGAGTATATTAAAATAATGCATGAGCCACTTCCAAATGGTGCCATAGGTAGACTCCATTTACCCTTTATGTACCATTTGTTATGTTCTTATGTTTTACTATTATATATGTTACAAATTCCACAATAAATTCTTATCATTACTTTAAGATGTTAATCTTCATTATAATTATCAATTAATTTACTCTTTCTGGAAACTTTCAGTCCTTCTTAAAGGTTTATGATTTCATCTGGAATGCTTTACCTTTAGCATAAATAACTACTTCTAGTATTTCTTAGAGTTCATATCTTTTGGAAACATATTTTTTCAGCTTTTCTCTTTTTAATAAAATCTTAGTTTTGCCTTTGTTTTTGAATAATATTTTATTGTCATGTTATATATTTCAGTACCTTAAACTTGTAATTCTATGGCATTCTGCCTTTTATTGTTTCTGTTGAAAAGACAGCTTTCAATGGTATTTTTAGCAATAATGGCGCCTCGGATAAACCTCATTGGCTACGATACTGCCACTGCGCAAAGCTCAATGATATTTTTAAAGTAACTTGTCTTTTAATTGCTTCAGCTACTTGTAAGTATATTCTATCCGTATTTGTTTTGGTTTTGTTTTAGCAATTTTGCTAAAGTGCATTTACTTGGGATTTTTTTTCTAGTTATCCAGCTTTATGGTCACTGAATTCTTGAGTCTGTGGTTTTATATCTTTCATCAAGTTTAGAAAATTCCTAATCATTTTTCTTCAATGATTTTTTCCAATATTCTCTTTTTCTCTTCTTATATCTCAACTACCTATATTATAAATATTATGAGCTCTTTTATATATTTTGTTCTTGCCCTTTTTCTATTTTTTCTCCATGTTTCAGTTTGAATATTCCTGTTGATCTCTATTTGAAATCCCTGATCTCATCTTATGTTGGCTACAGGCTTCTGTTGAACTCTTCCATCAAGACCTTAACTTCAAGTAGTCATATATTGGTACTTATAGGGTATAGATTAGAATCTTATTTTTACTGTTTCCAAATATATTTTGAAGTTATGTCTCTTTTCATTCGTTTTATCCATGTTTTATTCCATTTTTGTATTAATCACATGATCTGGGATCATTGCCTGTTGCACCCAATATATGAATAATCTCTGGCTCTAGTAAGTTTTTAAAAAGATTTTGATATTTTAATTTCTTCTGAATATAAGTCACTTTTTGCAAGCTTGGAAGTAGAACCAAACTAAGGTTGTCCAGTCTTCTAGGGATCCTAGAACCTAGGGATCCTTGGCCTACAAGGCTTGTTCTTGAACAGAATAATATCATAATACAATGTGCTAACAGTGGGGTTATAAACTCTAAATAATTGCCACTTATTTATATTTTTCACTTAGGAAACAGCCAAAGCCCAGAGCTTAAAGCCATGATATAAAAACAACTCAAGCCTCAAAGAATATAATCACTCAAATGATATGCTTGACCAATCTATTGGTAAACCAGATCAGAGCTAGCCAAGGATTAATGAGCAAGGAATACTTAGACATCTTGAAAACTTGCTCTGAAGCTTAAAAAACTTCTAATTGCTGTTAATAAGAAAGCAAGTGAAAAAATATTACAGTTGCATCCACACCAATATTTAATTTAGCTAGTATCTTCCAATAGAGCACAGAGTTAGAGATTAGTATAAAGGATAAAATACTTAGATATTTTCTAAATAAATTACCCAACTGCCACCTGTATATGTCCCTCCTCAGACCTGACCATTTAAGTGCTAGATATGGAGCACTGGAATGTGGTGCAATAGAAGTCCATAACTAGTAATCTCTTGTTTGTTGGATTTGTGTAATATGTATTATAGAACACTGGATTTTTAATTTTTTTTCTAAAAATTATTAAATTATCTTCTGTCATGCACTTAAAATGTATTGTCCATTATCTTGGATCCTGTATTTATTTAATATTTTCAAGACATATTATCTTAGGTTCTCCTTTATTTCAGGGTTGACTAGGGTTTGTTTTTTATTCAGTTAATAGTCTTCTTGGAATTTCAGTTAAAGGTTCAGGATGGTCACCAAGATTACTCCATTCTGGCTGGGATTGGAATCCAAACCTCATTTCTTAGCTCTGTCTTGCCTCTAAAATATTTTCACATTCCTCTGGCCTCTAAGTGACTATTTTCTACTAAGCATGCACAGATACCAGGGACTTTTTTCTCCAAGACTCTATACCCTCAAATGCCACTTGCCTAAACAATTTTAATATGTAATATCTGTCTTCTCTGTCAATGGAGAGCTCTCTTTTTGTGGATTCTCTTTCCCCACAGTATGATCTGGATCATTCTTTCAAGGAGAATGCTGCTGTGAATATTGGCATCATATAAGTTTATCTTCTCTTAAATTTTGGCCCAAAGTGGATTATTGCCCAGTGCCTAAAAGTAGTTCTTTATATATTTTGTTAGTTTTTAAAATATTCTTTTTACCTTCTCCCTCTCTTCTTCCTCCTCTTTCTCTTCTTTTTCTTCCTCTCCCTCCTCCCCTTCCTTCTTCCCCTTCTTCTTCTTCCCTTCCTCTTTTTATCTTCCTCCTCCCCTCCCTCCCTTCCTCCTTCCTTCCTTCCTGTTGTTATAGGTCATGGTGGTAGAGTAAGAGAAATAAGCCTGATTATACCATCTAGGTTATGATTGGAACTGTAAGTCATTTGGGTGAAAAGTTAAGAATAATTTTCTTCTTCATTCATATGGAATTGGCAAGATTGGCAATTTTACCCAGGACATAGATCACAGTCAGACATAAGAAGTTCCTATCTGTATTTGGAAGGTATCTGTTGGTTCAGCTGCCTCATTCCCTGTCCAAAAACTGTAAGTTTAGTTCTCCTCACAGAATCAGACTTTATCCTAACAGTTTAAACTTTAATTCTCCCCTAGGCATTATAAGAAACACTGCCAAAATTTTTCACAGTCCTGTACCTGCATTTTCCCTTAGGAGCGGAAAGCTTCAGATGCATGTGGGTCAGCCTCCAATGACCCAACGCATTTTTCTTTTCACCCAATATTAGAATAATCCAGTTCTTCATTTATTTGCAATTTCAATGTCCTCCTTTTTTTAGCTTTATAATTATGATACCAACATACTGCAAGTATGAATATATCAACTTTATATTTTAGAGTAGATGATAGAATAAAATCAAATAATCTGTTTAGTTCCTGTATTTTACAACATTGCAACATAGTTAGTTAGTATACCAAGACACCGGTCTCAGTATCAGACACTGTTGTCATTTCTGATAATACAAGTATGCTATTATACAATCCTGCTCTTCTGACATGGATACGTGCTTTCATTTGTTTGTTTTTATTTTTCATGCAAAAATTGTTGAGTGTATACTCTGAATATTCTTGGGTGATTTGGGCACACAACCTCTGATTCTTATGAACCTTAAATTAGAGAATCTCTGAGAGGCATAAATTCCATGAAAATTATAATTCGAACATGAAATACTTAGTGGAAAGTATGCCAATAATATATTAAATAAACATAGTGTTCTATTCCAGTTCGGATTTTAGTGCTACATGGAACAGTTTTCTAAACTTATTTTAGGAAAGCAAGCCAACGCTGCAGCTACTACTTTTACATGAGAGGATTTGTCTTTTGGTCCATTTAGTTATTGGTAACCATACAACACAGTTTTAAAAAATATATTTGTTTTACTTTTCTATGCCTGAACTTTTGGGGCTTTAATTAATAAGATTTTGCATTTAGCTTGATTTACAAGAGGGAAATGTATATAATATAATAATATGTATTCTAAAATTGTACATTTTCCAATGAATAATTATAAATATTAAGAAAGGAAATTACCATATTTGTGGTACTTTAATGCTATTACTTACCTTGTCCTCAAAGTCTTCCTACAAGTGATGTGTACACTATTTTAAGCTTCTTTGCAGTATCTGAGAATAATACAAAGTTTAGTATATAGTATATAAATAGTATGATAGAGAAATCTTACCTCAGTTTATACATTTTGGTGATTATGACTAAATTCCCTGAGTGCTGGTTTATAAACAGAATACCAATTAGGAGTGTACAGATATTAGAAATAGAACTCCAAATCAGGTAAACTTATTTTTTTAGGGAATAGGCTGACTAAAGAAAGACAGATATTGTTCCAAGATTCATATGAAACCTAGTATTTACGAGTAACATATAATACCTAATTTCCCTTATGTACAAACTCTTAACATTACCATTATCCCTCGTGTGGGCCTGCCACTCAAAAAGTGTTGCTTTTGTTTTGTTTTTATGTAATCTAGTTCTTCTTAAGTAGTAAGATGTATAACAGTGACATAAGGTACTTGGCTTCAAACTCAGAGATTCCAAATATCAAGTAGACTGTAGGCTCAGATATATGCATTATAATAATGGATACCTAATCCAAGTAATTTAAGGACAACATTTGGTAAATACTACTTTGAACATTCTAGCAAGTGTTCTGTGGCATTGGGGTTGTTGCTTAATAACTCTGAGATTAAATTTTTCATATTTTAGTGGATGGAATGATTAATCTCACTCATTCTTTAGGTAGAGTTTTAGATATATGGTAATTATGGAAATATTGTTCATTTCCATATTTGCCATTAGTCAGGAGATATTGTTCATTTCCATATTTGCCATTAATCAGGAATCATAGGACTGAGGATGAAATAATTATAAGTCTATTTGTGTAAAATACTTTATACATTTATGATATTTTATACCTATTTCTTAATTATTGCATACACAAATTAAAACCAAAACCAAGCAAACAAAAAACACTGTCACATGAACATAATGAGCCTAAGAAAGAATGAATGACTTTTAAATTGAGAGTATGAAAGAACTGAGAGAAAACCTGAACCCAAGCACAACAGATTCTGGGTTCAGTTCTCTTCTGGTTTTATTGCAGTGCATCCCTATTATCACAGCTGATTAAGTTATCAGAGAAAGAGTTGACCTAACATTCTACTAATATTTATTTAGTCTTTGAAAAGGCATTATACAAGATACAACAGTTAATGAAGCAAACAAAACCTTGCTGTTGTGGCTTGCATTCTACAGTGGAGAGAAAAGAATACAAAGACAGTGTGAGCAATGTATAAGTCATGTATAACATGAGGTAAAAAAATATACCTGGCATATATGAGAAAATCAAGAAAATCTATGTGATTGTGAGTAATGAGAAAGGAGAAATCAATAGGAGATAAGGTGAAAAGTCTGATAGTTTTGTAGACCATCCATAGGACTTTGGCTTTTAACATGAGTAAGATAGAAAGTCCTTATTAATATTTTCTGATGAGGGAAGTATTATAATCCAACTTATGTTTTTCTATGCTAGTTTTGGTTGCTATTTTGAAATTATTGTGAAAGACCTAAGTGCATAAGCAGAAAAAAAAGAAATAAAAAAGCTAGAAATCTGTTGAAATAAAAGACATTAGTGAAGTGAGCCAGCTTGGTAGCTGTAGTAGCAGCAAGAAAATACTAGATTCTTCATAATAGGAGTAGAAACAATAGCATTTTCTAACAGATTCGATATTGAGTTTGAGAGAAAGAAATCAAATGATTCTGAAGGTCTTAACATTTTATTGATATGGGGACAATTGTGGAGAGTATATTTTCTTGGAGGAAGCCCACACTTTCAGTTTGGACTTTTTAAGTTTGAGATGGCCAAGAAGCATTCAATTGTATATCCTAATTATGGAGATAGACTCAAGTACCTAAAGTTCAGGGAAAGATTCAGATTGAAATAATAAATGTGGTAGCCATCAGCATGTATATGAAGTACATCCACAAGACTGGAAGAGATCATGAAGAGAGTAGACACAAAGGAAAAAAAAAAAAAAAAGAAATACCAGGAAACAAGTTGAGGATGTAAGGAAGAACCTAAGAGGGAGATCGATAAATATGTACTGATGTAGGAGCAAAACCAGATAAGTGTATTACTTTACTTAGTAAAAAAAAAAAAATACTTTGAATAACAGAACATGATCAACTCTGTCAAAATGTCCAGAGAGACTATAATCTTTCATGTTTCTCTGGATTTTTCATAAAATAGAAAATACTTCAGTGTTACAGTGTTTTATAAAGGGGGCTTATGCTTAACCTGTTCAGGCTTAAATACTTTTGTTCTCCAATAAACTCTAGAGTCAACTTGAGATCCAGTTTTCAATATGGAAACTTCGGTAGCCCAAAATCACTTTCCTAAGCTCTCTGGTTAAGCTCTCTGGTTTCATTTTCTCTCTCTTGACATCTGAGGACTTTTGTTTTCTGAGCTGATCTTTATATTTGTCTTCCATTTGTTTCCTAATTTATTCTGCTTTTTTTGTATTAACTGAGTGTTGACTTACCAGAATCAGCCAGATCCACACAACATTTTCCTTGAATATTCTGTAAAATTTTATATCCATTTCCAAACTAAACACAATGTAAAATAAATCCATGTCATGGAACAAACCTGTCTTAAAAATAAGCATGCTCTATTTTTTCAAGTTGAAGATCTTAGATAGTTCCTCTGGCTTGGCAGTCTTATTTTGTGAATTAGTTTAGCCTGTAATCTATGAGACCTCTTCAATACAATGAGTTCCTGAAATTAAATCTTAAAATTATTTTGCTAAGTTCTCATGGTGCTATAGAATTTTTTTTTGTTTTTTTTTTTTCTTTTGTTTTGTTTTGTTTTTTGTCCTGAATAGAATGGAATTGAATTGCCTTGATGTCATCTTTGGAATAAAATTCAAAGTTTTGGTTGAGTTTTGATAAGAATGATCAATGTTGAATACATCAGAATGGGGGAAAGAATGGCAATTAAATGAGAACTATTATCTGATATCCTTATCACGAAGATTATGACTGGTGTCTAATTCTCATTTATTAACCCTACTCCTGCTTTCTGGGAATCATTATAGACTGGGGTTCTACCTGAAGTTAGGTATCTCTCATTTCCTTCTCACTTGACTTAGAAGAATATCAAAGGAAACAGATACCAAAATATTGTCTCATTTTTGCTTAGCATGCAGCAATTACAGGATCTTAGATCACTGAAATCTATTGTAAAGAAACTATGAATGTAAATTTGAATAATCATCCCTTAAACAAGAGAGTTTGGCGGATCATTGGTGATACTTGCTTCCTGGAAGACTCAATCTACCCTTTATTAATAGTGAGTCTCCCCCAGTTAGTTGGTCTGAGCAGACTGCACTTTCTAGAGAGAAAAAAGTTCGAAAAAGTCAAAGGTAAAAGTCACATCCATTCGGGACTAAAGTCAAGTCCTGATATGGGCCAGATACTGCAAAAGTGAATAAAGAGCTAAGAACAAGGCTAGGCACTTAGAGGATATTCACGCACTACATCATAGTGAGGCTTAATTATTATTATTATCTATACCAAATGGTTTTATATTATACCAGTCAATGCTTTGATATTTATAAAGTGGTTTTATATACAGCAATTGTTTTGGGACCTAAAACAAAGGGTAAGTCATCTTACCTTTACTGTACCAGGAAGAAGCTTTACTGATACTTTTCATTTTACCACATGGCCTTCAGGACAGTAAAAGATCCGGAGATCTGAATCTTTTTCTGATTCACAAAGTTGTTCTATGTGAACAACTCAGGGACGGAACTTACCTGGCAGCTAGGTTTAACAGCAGGTAATAGGCACCTTCATTTCAGAAAAAGGAGAAAAGAGAGAAGAGAGAAAGGAAGGAAGGAAAAGAGTGGAGGAGAAAGAGAAAGAAGGGGGGGGAGGGAGGGAGGGCGGAAGAGAGAGAGAGAGAGAGAGAGAGAATATGAGAATTTCTTTCCTGGCAACCAGAGTTGTCTTTCTTCTGACAGATATTTTAAAGGGAGAGGAAAATTTTCCATAGCTTGTTTCCAATATAGACTGCCTGAGGCTACATTCTGATATTCATTGTAGTTATTATGGCATCATTAGTAAGTCCTTGGTGAATGGAAATTATTGATAAACACTTTAGGAAGGCCAAAATGTACCTCAAATGTATGTAAATTCACAGGCAAAGATTCTATTTCAATTCTATTTTCTGGGATGACTTCAAGGGTCCAAACCTAAAATCTATTTTATAATCTATTTTATTTATTCAAGATGAGGAACTATCCTAGATGCTGATCTTATTCTTTCTCCAGGTTCAGTGGTTTCTTAGATCAACACTATTTTAGAGCAAAAAACAAAACAAAACAAGACAAAACAATACAAAATAACCACGGAGAAAAACCCTCAACTTTCTTCTTGGGATTCTTGTCTTCCTGCTTTGCACTGTTTACCTCTTCTCTACCCTTTCCTTCCCCCAGCTCTGGAGTATTTTAGTAGAGGAAATCTTTAGATTCTAACCTAGGTATCATAGGGTCTGGGTGAAATCTTTGTTCTCTGTTTTTACTTCAAGTAGGCTCACCTCATTTCAGTAGTTTTTCTTAATTTAGAATAACTAGTATTCTTTACACCTTATTGATTTATCCTGCTTTTACTTGTAAATAATTATTAGAACCAGTTATGTTGGGGATCCCTGGGTGGCTCAGTGGCTTAGCATCGCGTTTGGCCCAGGGTGTGATCCTGGGGTCCTGGGATCAAGTCCCACATTGGGCTCCCTGCATGGAGCCTGCTTCTCCCTCTGCCTGTATCTCTGCCTCTGTCTGTGTGTCTCTCATGAATAAATAAATAAAATCTTAAAAAAAAAGAACCAGTTATGTCTTTATAACATAAAAATTGGCAAAAATTCAATGTATCCTGATAGCTAATTATGAAAATATAACTGCAAAAATCAGCTTTAAGTTTTTATAAAATATAACTACACAATCCAGTAGAATATGATATACACTACTTACTTTTTTTATTTGCTAATGTATATCTTTAAGAATTTTCTAAAAGCACTTATCAATTTAGATTTTTAAAGAAAGTCTTGCTTTTAATGGTTTTGATGTACATAATTCAAGAAAAAGGATTTCTTATTTAGACAAGAGTGCTGTTTCCAGGATTTTACAATGATATAATGATTTAAAAAATGAAAGAATGATTAAATATGCGCTTCTGTATACATATATATATATATATATATATATATTTGCACCCAGTAAAAGCATATATGTATGATAAATATTTGTAGAAGAATTAGTAGATCGAAGATAAGATGCCTTTTGAATTTTGTTAATTAGCTAGTTGTCTTATCAAAAATCAGAGATTTATTTTCTCACCTGTAATATACACAAGTGCTTATTTCTTCATGTTCTTATGGTGCGTTAGAACTCTGTAGTAGTTGTTCATCTTATAGGGAAAATTTTATTCTAACATGGTTCTAATTTGAATTTCATAATTATGTTGAATACTATACTATTTTATGAATATCTATTTTGCATATGAATTCCCATTCTGCACTTTTATCCATTTGTTTTTGGCAGTTGCTCTTTATCTCTTATAAATTCAAATCATTTTTCTATGTTAAATGAGTAACTATGCCTATCATATTTGCTGCAAATATTTTTACTCTCACTTTGATCAATTCATTTTTACATTGTAGGGATAGTTGTGGCACAAAAATTCCATTTTATTGTAGTCACAGTATAGTAAGCAAATAAACCTTAACTCCTTGTTCCTGCTTTCCCTAATGTGTCTTTGATTTAACATATATTTTTAGGGTCCCATAAAGGATTTTATTTATGTAATTTTGTTTGAAAATAGTATTTATCTTTGTAAAACATTAAAAAAAACTCTGGCCTTTTTTATTAATGTAGTCACACTTTAACTTGACACTAAAATTTCTCTGCAGTATGACTACACGCTGCAGTTAGTCTTTCATAAATAGAAATCTATATCATAAATTCAAACCATATCCTGTATTCTGTTTTCATAGTCATTATTTCTTGCTTTTATTCTATTGCTTTCTGCCAGAAATGTCTTTAATATGAAGTCTTAGTTTTATAAAATCTTATCAGAGTTCAATTTTGGAAGGCATTAACAAGAGAAAACAACTTTGGACTTCAATAAATATTTGTTGGTCAGAAATGTCTTAGACTGCTGTTATAGACATACTGAGTTGATTGTAGTTAAGAATTTGGATTGTATCCTCATGCCATTACCTGAAGAAGTATGACTTTTGATAAGGCTAAGTCACTTTTCCGAGACTATTAATTTTTAATTTTCAATTTCCTTATCTACAAAAGAGAGATTATACCAGAGTTCTAGCAGGTTCATATGAGATAAAGTTAAATAATTCTAAAATAAATGTTTGTAGTGGCACAAAAATAGACACATAGTTCAGTGGAACAGAATAGAGAGCCCAGAAATAAACCCACACTTCCCTGACCAGTTTATCTGTGCTAAAGGAGGCAAGAATATACAAGGGAGAAAAGAAAGTCTCTTCAACAACTGGTGCTGGGAAAACTAGACACCTCCACACAAAGGGCCACTTTTTAACCCCATACACAAAAATAAAATAAAAATGGATTAAATACCTACGTGTGAGACCTGAAACTATAAACTCTTAGAAGAGAACACAAGCAGTAATTTCTTAACATTGGCTGTCGCAACATTTTTTCTGGATATGTCTCCTGAGGCAAGGGAAACAAAAGCAAAAATAAACTATTAAGACTACGTTAAGATAAAACAGCTTTTGTACAGTGAAGGAAACCAAAAACATAATGAAAAGACAACCTAAACGAATAGGGGAAGATGTTTGCAAACGATACATCTGATAAAAGATTAATATCCGAAATATGTAAAGAACATATACTACTCACCAAACAATTCAAATAAAAAATTGGGCAGAGGTCATGTAAATACATTTTTCTAAGGAAGACATAGAGATAACCAACAGACACATGAAAAGATTCTCAACATCACTAATTATTAGGGAAATACAAATCGAAACCACAGTGAGATATCACCTTAGACCTAGCAGAATGGTTAGGGTAAAACACAAGAAAAAACAAGTGTTGATGAGGCTGTGGAGAAAAAGGAACCCTTGTGCCCTGTTGATGGGAATGTAAAGTGGTATAGCCAGTGTAGAAAACAGTATGGAGATTTTTCCAAAACTTAAAAATAGAAATACCACATGATCCAATAATTCCACTACTGGATTTTTACCCAAAGAAAATGAAAATACTAATTTGAAAAGATAAATCACCCCTATGTTTATTTCAGCCTTATCTATAATGGCCATGGTATGGAAGCAACTTAAATGTCCATCAATATATGCCTGGATAAAGAAGATGTGGTACACACACACACACACACACACACACACACACACACACACCAATGGAGTTTTACACAGCCATAAAAAGGATGAGATCTTGCCATTTGCAGCAACATAGATGAACCTAGATTTTATGCTAAGTGAAGTGAAGTCAGGCAGAGAAAGACAAATACCATATGATTTTACTCATATATGGAATCAAAAAACAAGTGAATAAAACAAAAAGCAGAATCAGACTTAAAAATACAGAGAACAAACTTGTGGTTGCCAGAGGGAAGGGAAATGGGACGATGGGCAGAAGGGGTGAAAGAAAGTGGGAGATACAGACTTCTAGTTATGGAATGAGTAAGTCATGGGAGTACGATGTACAGATAGGTATTATAGCCAATGATATAATAGCGATGGATGATGACAGATGGTAGCTACACTTGTCAGGATTTTAGCATAATGCGTAGAGATGTAGAATAAATTATGTTGTACACCTGAAACTAATGTAATATTGTGTGTCTGTTAGGCTCAAATAAAAATAAGTAAATACATCCAAATGTTTGTAAAGGCACTTTTTATATTACAGTTTTCAAAGTCTCAATTATTATGTTCACTTGCATATAAAATTGGATGGATAAATATTCAAATGGTTTAAGGTTTCTTTTTTGCATAATTAAACTTATATTCCTTTAATGATTGGTTAATTCAAATTGACTTAATTTTGTAAGCATATGTTGTTCTCGGTCATTAATAAAGTTTAATAGGTCATTCAAGGACAGACCACTGTGTCCCCTAAATATTTCACTTTATTATTTTCAGAACTAAAAAGCTAGTGCAATAAAATCTGTTAATCAACTATACAGTTCTAGTAACTGTGATCTGGGCCTATTTGAATTTTTCAAGCTTTCTAGACTTTAAACCTAAAATTATGAATACTTAAGAAAAATATCTATGATGTATCCAATTAATTCACTTTTCAAATTATAGTTTATTTTTCCCTTTTTTATGAAGGATATGGAGCTAAATATGTGATAAGCATATATTGAGTAAAGAGTAGATAGAATTCTAGGAGTTTCACTTTGAGATTCAAAATTTAACATTTGTGTTCTTTTCCCCATCTGCCAAAATCTCTTCCAATGGAATCAGAATATACTCATTCATGCAAGAGCAAAATCTTAATGTCCAATTCCTGTTTCACCCAATCTGTTTCTGAATCCTGTCAACTCTACTTTCCAAGTGAATTTGTTTTTTCATTCTCTATCTATGCTGCCACTGTCTTATTTGAGTTTTCATCATTTCTTTCACCTGGATAATTATAATAATTTCATATTTGATATGATTACCTCTTATTTTTTCCCTCTTAGCCATTTATCACAGTACCACTAAAGATGTGCATTGAATCATGTTTAATTACTTTCTTTTACATCTACATTTGCTTTCTATTCCCTATAATCTTATAACCCTCATATTCCTCTGTAAGATCTGCAAGGCCACTCAGAATCTTGCCACAGCTTATTATTCCAGTTTCAGCATTATAAACAGCAAATCCTCCTACCAATCAGATTATTTGTTATATGTTGCTTTGGCTGACCTCTTTAGTTGGAATTTCATTTTCCCACTTCTAGCCTAAGGAAAACCCTATTCCTCCATTATGACATACATAAATGTCACTTCCTGTGGGAATATTTTTCTAGCCAACTCCATGATTACAATTACTGCCTCCCTTCTTTGTGGATCCTCCAATATATCAACATTATTGATATTTCTGTATTTGTTTTATAATTACCTATTTATTTTCAGATCAAATTTGGATGAGAATCAGATATCATATCTTTTTCCATAAACTGTACCTGTTAGTCTCTGGCACATATTTGGCCCACTATGAATATTGATTGTTGTTTGCAAAGAGGAATAATGAAAAAGAGAGCTCCAATGATCTGTGAAGAAGGAGATAGCGCATGTGAAATGGTATCCTTCACAGAGTAGCACTTTTTTTCTTACTTTCCCACAGCACTCTTACCATTTGCAGTAAGTCTCATCATTCATGGGTTGTTATTACTGAAGTCCTCACAGAAGAAATATTATTCCATCTCTGGCTGCTCTCTGAAGCACTTATACTTCATTATTTCCCCGCGGATTTTGTGTCCTTCAGTTTTTTTTCACACTCCTTTTTTCTTCAGTAGTATCTGTGATGAAGGACTGATGCCAAGTAATCAACTTCACTTCTTTTGAAAAAAAAGAAAAGAAAAGAAAATCTCAGTCTAAATGATGGTTTATTTTATAGACAAAAGCATCCCTCCATATTCTCTGCAAAACCTTAGAAGCATTTCAGCACAATGTGGTACAATATGCCAATTGATGAAATGCCAAAGCTCCATAATGGAAAACTAAGAAAAAGATCAAAATTCTTTTCACCTAAGAAATTGCTATTAGTTCAAGTAGCACTTAACTAGTGAAATGAATATGCCCTGGAGTAGAAATTTCATCTTTGGCAGCTGTAATACCTAAGACCCACTGGCTGTCCTTTGTTCCTGCTTATTCAGAGAGTCTCATTTTATAGGGAGGATGATTTAATTGGATGTAATTCCTCTTCTTTTTTTGTAATCATAAAATGAGGTGTTGGGTGATCATAGGGTCCACTTACAAATTCCTCATTATTTAGTGTAATGTCAGTTTAGCTCACAGAAATACTTTTTTTTGTGTTCTGATACCCAGTTTTGTTCAACCAGAGTGTATTTTTATGACATAAAACAGAGAGGAAGTGAATGTTGGGCATGGGGTTGAGGAGGCAAAACAGACGAGGTTGGCAGATGGTTAATGATCCTTGTAGTTATATCCTCAGGAATAAGATGTTTAAAAAAATGCAAGAAAAAAATAAATGAGGCAAGATAATCTGAGTTGAGGAAGGCATTGTAGCACTTAATATACAACTGTGGAAAGATTTCTGATAACACTTTTTATAGGAAAAGTTGAATAAAATATATACATCTTCCATCTATGTCCACTTGAATAAACATAATGAGTTCTGAAAGACAAGAGAATAGACTGGAATCCCATTTAATTTGTAGCTAGATTTTGTGACTCTGAATTAGTAACATCCTTTCAATGTGCCTACCAGTAAGTAGGAGTGGTTCTTTTGTTTAGTAGCCATCTAGTGGGTGGACTATTTGTGAGGTTGCCAAATTTAGCAAATGAAAAGGAAGAACAGGGAGTTAAATTGGAATTCAGATGAAAAATAATTTTAAGTACCGTGTATTCCATGCAATGTACTAAAATAATCATTGTTTATCAAGAATTCTAATTTAACTGGACATTCTATATTTTATCTAGAAATTCCTTACTAGGATATTAAAAATCTCTTTAATAGGCATAGATTTTTTCCTGTTATAGAAGCATATGTTAACATAAGATGAGCAAAGAATACCAGTCATACTGAGCATAGAGGGTACTCTCCTCCGAATACAAGAGGTCTTTAGACAAAAATATTCTCAATTATCCCTTGGTCTTCTTGAGCCTCAGTATCTTAAGCTAAAAGACTAATACAAGACTGGCCACTGTTGGATACATGTGTACCCTGAGACTCCCAAATAATCCACTTTGAGCCTCTACCCTGAAGGATGTCTGGTATGGAAACCAAGAGACATATTAAAGGACATTTATTGTGTCCTTGTTCACAAGGGTAAAAAAATTGGAAATAGCTGGTTTGTCCATCATATAAACATATGGTCTCTTCTTTGATTTTGAGCACAGGGTAATGTGATGAAGGTGTGGGCTCTGGATCTGAACAACGTGTATTCAAATTCCAGCTCTACCATTTACTACCTAAGTAGCATTCTATTAATTACTTAACTCTGTGACCCATTTGGATCATCTGTAAAATGACGATATTTTAAAAATATAAATAAGATATATAATGTAAAATGAATTACAACATAAAATATAATATAAAAATAATAAAATCTTTGCCATAAGACCATTGTGAGGGTACCCCAAATTAATATATATGTATATTTCACACAGTGATTGACACCAAGATCACCTAGAAGACCTGGAAATATTCAGTAAATATTAGCTTCTATTAAAATGAAGTATTATACAAAAGTAAAATAAATGAACAGAAAAGTATAGACAAGTAAGTAGCATTTATGTGAAACAGACAAAGCAATGCTATGAATTAGCTGATGCTTATGTATATAGTGAATACATGAAGCCATATATAAAATGATAAATACAAAATTATGATGGTAGCTGTCTCTGAGAATTGAACAAGGGGCCAGTCTAGTGAATAAAATATTTATTTATAAAGTTGTAATTATTTTTTTAGAAAATATGAGGTTACAAATCACAATATGTTGATGTTTGCTGATTTTTGGTTTATAGATATTTGCTAATTTTTTGAAAATATTTTATTTATTTGAGAAGGAAAGAGCACAGTAATGGGTGGGGAGAGGCAGAGGGGGAGGGACGAGCAGACTCCCACCAAGCAGGGAGTGCGATTCAGGGCTCCATGCAGGGCTGGATCCCAGACCCAGGATCATGACCTGAGCTGAAGGCAGATGCTTAACTGACTGAGCCACCCAGACTCCCCTATGGATATTTGTTATTATGTCCTAAGTAGTTTGCTGTTGTTCAAATGAATTTAAAAGTAGACAGCGTATAGGTACAAAGACCTTGTAATCTAATGGAAGTTCTTTGTTGAAGTCTTAATTTTTATATGATATCTGCTGAATTAATGTGCAGATGTGATAACGAAGAATTTTATCAAGTAATTATTTGAAGGCCTAAAATATGCCAGGTGCATTTTAAACATGACTATGATATGAAGTGGATTTTGCTGTTCCAACTTCAGTGATGGTTTTATGCATAGTTTATGTGTGTATATATTTTATATATATATATCATAAAACTTTATATATATATATATATATATATATATATATAAGTTTTTTTCAGTTCTACCCAAACTATTAGCAGGTTTTTCACACGACCTATCAATCATTCAAAGGTAAGGAGCATAATTTAAAACAAAGAGGGAGTAAGTAATTCAATTTAGCATAGAGTTTGGAGTCTGGATCTTTCTGGCATACGGTATTTGAGTTTAAGAGCAATACCACATGAAGGCCTATTTTAAAACAGGAAAAAAACACACTAAACTATATTGTGTAGTTATGTTTACCAAATGTTAAGTTTGTTTTAGTCTTTAGGGTTTGTTTCTGAAATAGGTGCTTCTGATATTGCAGAAAAATATCCTGATTAATTAAGACTGTCGAGTATGTGACATAACCTATATGTGTACTGCATATGTCCATAAAACACGAAGAATGAGGCTTATTGAGGGGGTCTAGATGCAGAACTTTTAAAATGTTTAGAAATGTTTGATTTCAATTTTCATTTTAGACAAAGTTTTCATTTGTTATCACATATAAAGCAGATAACCATAACCATAGTATTTAATATTGGAACAGAATTAATTTATTATATTTCATAAGCAGATTCTAAATGCACAATCTTCGGATAGAATAGGATAGGAATAAAATGCATCTAAATTTGTAGTATTTGAGATGAAAAATCTTGCCCATTTAATCATTTGAGAATGAGGATAAGAAAAATAAATGTCCATTCCCTTGCTTACTTTTGAAGATAAGAGCAAATTTAATAATATAATAAGATAATATTTTCTCACATTCATGTTTTTTGAGTGCTTTTCAAAAAGCTTAAAAATAGCTAATTTTTTGGAATAAGATAGATTCTAAGAAGAATTAAAAAGTAAATAATAATGTAGCACATTCTCCTTATATTTTAAAAAGGGTCATATTCCCTTTTCAAATAAAATTATTGAAGATACTTTTGAGATGTTTCTTCTTCTTGGCTTAATTTTTAGTGAAAAAAAAAAGTGACGGGACTTCTTTTATAACATCGTGCTTAAAAATATTTCCAAGGGATTTGAAGTTTATAGAAATGCATGATTTACTTGTTTTTAATCTACATTAAAATCTGTATTTATATGTGACTAGTGTAAATGTGTAATTAAATATAACAGTGAATGTGAGCCCAATAGCATTGCATGTGTAAAAAGTAATTACTACACTCCACTTTGTAAAAACTTAAACATTAGTTTAAATAATTTTCTTTAAAAATCAATGAGTGATTTACTTTAATTTACTTAATCTTCAACTATCACATACTGTGTATCTGGTTTGATGCAAGACTTTCATTCATGTATACAATTTTTAAGTTTTTACAAAGTGAAAAAAATATACAAACTTATACATTATTTTACCTGAAAGAATAGAATTAAGTTTACTCTGATAAATAACTTCTTCACAACTTACAAAACTCAATATCAAATTATTAAATCCATTGGATAAGATAATAAAATATTAGCACTTGTGTATTCTTGACATGAAGGAAATCAGCATTTATTCTTCATCAATTTATTTCATTTCCTATGATATGTCAAGGAAAATAATTTCTTATAATTCGCTTGAAGTAGAAGAGAACTCAAATAGCTGGATTTTAAATCCTCTTTTTTCTTTACTTTATCCCAGTGCACTTCAAAATTTTGATTTGAAAAGTGAGGTGGTATCAATCAAAAGAAAAGTAAACAAAGAAGGAAGAGTAAATTCCTAATTTGTATAAACTATTTTAGAATGCCATTAAAATATAGTTGGCAATTTAATTTTGTGAGAAATCAGTTAGTTTTCTACAATCATTTTTTTCTTTTGTAATGTTTATTATTGTCTAATATAGCACAGATAAGTATATTTTTATATTTGTATTGTGTCTACTGTTCGTCTGCCTTCATATCCTTGAATGACTTTTAACATACTAAAAAAAATAATAGAATATTGAAGTAGATGTTCATTGTATGGATAGTGCATTTAGTCTAGTGTTACATGAAAAATATGTTCACATACTATATGTGAATAAAAATATACAATGACAATTTCTATACTAGAACATGAAGTATATAAACAAAATTGCATAAAGCAAAATAAATTTAAAAATCATGAATGAAAATGAAAAAAACTTTAATAAAGGGGAAAAATAAAATCTAGTACAGGGCAATAAAATTTCACATAATCTTGTTCATCAAATTTTCTACAAAATTCAAATAGTACATTCTGAAGATAAGCATTATATTTTTCTAATTCTTTATTATTTGTTCCCAGCACCTATGACAGGACTTGACACGTAGTAAACACTCAATAAATGTTTGTTAATTAGCAAAGGAAATACAAATCAGAGTTGTTCTAGTCTTGTATATGGGTAAATACTTCCACAGACATACACATAAAAGGTTTTAAGTTTAGACAGGGAATACACAGGAGAATAATTTTTAAATTCTCCATATACTTACCGGTAGATTAGTTTTTATAAAATTTTGATCAATTTTAATAATTTTCTTGGTGTAAAACTATGTTTTAGATTTGTTAACTGTTTTGCATAAAAACTTCCTAAGTGTAGGGTAAAAGAAGAATCTTCTTTTTTTTTTTTTTAACTTGTCAGTCTATTTTGAATGTGTGAAACTGTACAATGTATGCCACAATTAAGAAGGTTCTTTAATTGATGCTTGGTGATGAAGCTTTATCATTTAGTTTAATGAAATTATAGTGTGGGCTAGTAAGTAATCTATTTAATTACAATTCTAAATTAATCCCATTAATGAAATATATCTGTGCATATTGTCCCTGTGCTTAGGCCATGATTGTCCATTATCATTCTTTTACCAGCTTTGTGAATTATTGAGTTTTGCTAATTAAATTTCATATTATGTGGTGTACGTTAGTAAGTATGGAGGAAAATGTGTCTTCTTTTTTCATAGAGATAATTTCTTGATTATTTGTTTAGTGTCTGTTGAGCAAATATATAAGCACCACAAAATTTTGTTTGCTTTCAGAAACATTCAATACAACCAAAATATAACCAAGAAAATGAATTTCAATCAAAGAACTTAATTCATATTGTGATAATATCTAACTGACCTCTAATTTACAGTCTGTTCTTTTTAATGGAATACAAATTTATTACCATAAGATCAGAGTCCACATTAACAACTACACTCATCATTGTGGTAATAACCCAGAAGTATGATTTGCAAGGAAAAGTGGAGTGTCAGTGAAAAAAATTCCAGATAATGACTCTTCATAGTGATCAAGAGTGTAATTTATTATCTTTATATTAATTTCAGGAATTCCAATGCAGAAATTTTAACATTTAAACATAAACTTCTCTTCATTTTTATTTTTTACAATTCTCTAAAACCTGTGCAGCCAGATGACAAACTCAGGGGATTTTCATTTCATCTTAAAGCAACCGTCTTAGAATTTTTATTCCTGGTTTTCTCACAAGGGTGTAGGAGAAATCAGCACAAAATGAGAATGAGCTGATATATAACAGGTTTTCTTATCAATTGTCTCTGTACTCATGGGTGATACATACCCACCATTCTCTAATAATTATAATTTAGGAATAAATTCCTCTTTGTAAGCCTATTCGAACTAATGTCCCGATGGTTCTATCTCACAGGTCATGCAGAAATAAAATAAAACAAAAACATCTAAATGACGAAATTCAAGTAAATATCGCCATTCAATAGTAAAGCGATAGGAAGTGCACACCTTTTACATGAAGGGGGAACTTTCAGAAAGGATCATTTAGTTCAGTTGTACTGAGGGTGATTTCTAGTTTTCCAGATAGCTGTTGATTTTGAATGTCCCTTTTATTTCTGTCTTACATCCATTTCTGTTAAATGAACAATATTTTCACCTGCGCTAATATATCAAAGTTATTGATTCCTTCAAAGTAAGTTGCATAAATGTTTCACTTCAAAGCATTTTAATACATACATAATCTTTCTTAGTCTCCACGCCATGAATAACTAGTGATCTTTATGCTGCTGCTTGTTCCAATATTGCTTTCACTTTACAATTAGGTACAATCCCACCGAGGGCTACTGTGAGTGTATACGGCCCAATCTTTGGCAAGTATACACACAATTAAAGTTAGGGCTACCTTCCTGTCACCCAAGGTACAGAGAAATGCATTAAAACTAACAAAGCGATAAAAGGGGCCTGAAATTGAAGCAGTTTAGGAAATGACAGTTTAATGAAAGCAGTGTAAAAATACTATCACACTGATGGAAAACATCTGTCCTCCACCAATCTTGAATGATAGAAGGTTGTGTGGCTCTTGAGGAATGTGTTGCCAGCCTATGGTTATATCAACGGCAGGTCAGGCATGGCCTGTCTCCTTTAATATCATAGTAACGACTGTCCAAGTGTATACCATTCCAACTGATACTTTGGCTTCAGCATTGCAATAGGTTGCTTTAAAGTTATTTTCACTGTTTGTTGGCTTTTTTCCATGGAGTGTGGGAATAACGCTACTGAAATATAAGGAGAAAGAAAATAAATATATACTAGAGCTGTTGGTAAAGAAAAAAGTTTATAAATATTATAATTCTGGTTATTGTAATAATCAAAAAGCAACCTACCCTGCTCTTTACTTATGGATTTACTAAATCATGGTTGTAATCACCAGTTGATTCAATCAGTTGATTCACCAGTTGGTTGCAATCAACCAGTTGGTTGCTGATTCCTTTTGTTTTTATTTCAGCAGGTGAATGTTTATAACAAGAGTGTATTAAAGATTATCATTGTGTGATGAAAGGGTTAAAGTGTTTCTACTTGGTATGTGAATTACCACGACAGACTTTCACAAGAGGAGAAAAAAAATTATATTCCAAATTGGCAATGAGGAAGTGGATTAGTTTCATGCCCCAAATTTGGAAGAAAATGGAAGCTAATACTTTCAGTTAAAGATCATTGTATTTTCCTTGTCTCTTATTCATTAAGGAGTAATTTTTGAAATCAGATTTTGCAGATGAAAAGCCTATAATGCAGAATAAAAAAATTTCCTTTGAGATAAGAAAGAAATTGAATCGCTTCTCACCTGCAAAAGTAGTTAATCTAGGTGCTATTCAGACATGCTAAATGTTTAGTTATATGTGAGTTTAAAATAAATGTGAATTTTTCGTTCTTCAATAAGTTCATCTCTCCATTTATTCCATTGATGGGAATGTTTTCCCTATTTTTCCCCCTAGGATGAATTTATCATGTCTATCAAGGCACCTTTAATCATTTATTCAGTCTTGTCTTTCACATCTAGAATCGCATTCCAATAGTGCCCAGGAGTTGGAAAGTAGGATGAGGGTGGACAGGAAAATACGAGTATGACTTTCCTTTTTTAACAGGATGAAAATTGATATCATAATTTTCATGCTTTTAGGTTATTAGTCTCTTTTCTGTGATCCACAATAGCGTTATCATAGGAAAAGATTCCCTGTACAAATTCAAGCACACTTACCTGGTACCTAATCAATAATTTGGTTACTAAAGGATTATGCCACATTTTTTTCTGGTGCCCTCAGGAAACCTCATAAAAACCTTATTTCAGAGGGGAATTCGCTTGAGTTTTCTAGGTTATATACAATAGTGATGCATGTGTTGAAATCATTTAATGAAATAGCAATTATTTAGAGACTTCCCAATATTTTTATACTATGTAGTAAAAATATTTTTGTGTAAGTCACTATACTTATTATAAATGTACTTACCCAAGTGTGAAAGTAGGCCAGATTTCATACCAACACATTTAAATTCACATCTGTAATCCTACCCATCAATATATTTTCTAAAACAAATCTAGCTTAATACTGAGGTTCAAATTACCCTTCATTTTTAGAAAAGAAAACTCTATGGAGGATTTAAACGTAAATATCTTTAATATTCTTTTTCTGACACATACTACTAAAAGTAATTTTTTATCTAGCACTCTTGCATTTCCAATGATAGTTGAATTTTCATGATGTATCAGGAAGAAAACTTAACTTGGTACTAAATATCTTTAATAACACTCTTTAATATCTGAGCTTTAGGTCAGAGCAGTTTATAGTATTTGTCAACTCAAGTAAAATGGTTTTTCTGAAAGCATGCCAATCAAAAATAGAATTTATTCAGTTGATAAATAAGCTATTAGTTTTACAGAGCTATATGTAAAAATAAATGGAGGTAAGAAAAATCTAATAACTGGTTAATAAATGATATTCTGTGGCTGCCATTTCAGTGTGATAATGTTAAACATAAAAAATGATAGTGAAATATATTCTAAAATTCTATTATTTCATCTCTGTTTCAGTTATACTAAGGTGTCCATTAGAATTATAGGGGTGCCCGGCTGGCTCAGTTGGTAGAGCATGAGACTCTTGATCTTGGAGTCGTGAGTTCAAGCCCCATGTTGGGCATAGAGCTTACTTTAAAAATTTTTTTAAATAATTATTCTTATATGTTTCATTTTTCTTTCATTTCTGAGTAAAATGTTTGTTCTCTCCTCTGCTGGTATAATAATGTGACAGTCAGCCACTTGATTCTTACCATTTAGCATTCCGTTTTTACATAATTAAGCATTTGTAATTTCAAACTCCGTATGTCGCCTTTCATTCTAAGGAACCCATGATCTAGATTTAGACTTTTTGCTAATATGTTAGTCTTTTCTGTGACAGTCTCTCTTTAAGCCTTCTTTCCATGAGCTAGAAAATAGAGAAGTATTTTTTTTACAAAGCTCCTTTCTTCACACAGAGCATAAGCGTAATTTTTTCAATTTACCTGGACCGGAATTCTGGATCTCTTCATGATGTTTGTGCAAACGTAAAATTCAGTTTCAGTTATTTACCTCTATTTCATCCACTCCATCCCCTTCCATTATTTACAGGGTTGAGACACAGTCTTAGAGAGGTCTGCATACTGCAAATAACGTTATGGCATTATGATTTCACTACCATCAATAAAAAAAACTCAAATGCATGACAGATGCAAATTTAATTTCCACTGAATCACTAATATAAGTGAAAAGAAGTATCACTTTCCAATTCCTATTTTGCTTCGTAACCCTAAAAATTTGGATAATGTGTGAGGTTTTAGCCTTATGTCTAACAAAGTCATAATAATAACCTACTTCTTAGGATTATTATGATGTTAACTTTCACAGTCCTCTCTGAGACTACTGATTAAGTAGGCAATTTTCATGTGCATTATTATGCTTTTTTCCAGGGGCCAGAACCCCTATGGGGCATCCTCTGCTTAATCTAAGGAGATTAAGATAGTGAATATCATATTTCATATTGCCAATCTAGATTCACTTAGACCCATTAATTATTTACAGCAAACACACACAGAGAAAACACTCCATGTGAGATTCTAAAGCAGAAGCTCTCAGCAGCTTGAGTTGTCTTGCAAACTATTCCCCGAAGCAGAGACTAGAGAGCAGATACAAGAAAGGGAAAGTATATCAGGCCTCTGGGAGGCAGTAATAATAATTGCAAGGACATTTTAATTTGTTTAAATTAGCATCTAAATCTTTCATAATAATGTTTCAAGCCTGGTTTTTAAAATAACTTCCAAGAGATATTTCACAATAAATAATCATACCCCTAACACAACTGGCCATCGGAAGAAAAGTGGGAATAGAAATTAAATTTAAAAAATATAGACTAGAATAATTTTCACTGCAGTTTAACCTTAAACTAAAGTAGTTTGTTACTAAAAGAGTGTTTTTAATGTCTGTACTCACTATTGGGGAACAATAAGTATAGTTTCAATTCATAGGACTTTATTTCACTGTGTATAGATTCTTAAAAAACAAAGATAGGATGACATGCAGTTTCGGATATCGTATTTTTTCTTTTGATAAATTATTTAATCATACTCTGTCATGAAAAACTATATTTTCCTTTCCTTTCTCCACTTTTTTTTAAACTGTAAAATCAAATATAACTGGCAATTTTAGCAACCAGGAGATTTTACTCAATTATCGGCGTCAATTCCACATTTTATGGCAGAAAATGTTGCTCATTAATGATATACTATATTCCTTCTTAATTTATCTAGTTATATCTTCCTAAATAATTTATAGCCTCACACTATTTTGAAGGTCTATAAGCCCCTGTTAGCCAGTTATCCTCTTTATATGTAGTTCTCTATTATTTGGGGAGCTTTTCTTCCACCTGGGAAAATGTTATGGCATCTGGTGCACAAATGTTCTGTGAGCGACCTGGATTAATCTCCATATCTCTTGAGGCAATAGCTGTTTGTCAAGTCAAAATTTCAGATTTTTTCTAACCAATCTAAATCTAGGTAAATGTGACTAGTTTTATTCAAAATATACATTTCAAGGGCAGTCTAAGCCACCTGATTTTTTTGTTCTATGTCTCAGCTTTGACAAAGTGTAAAGGAGCAAAGCATCTCACAAAAGCTCTAAAATTTAAATTCTTACAACCAGTTTGTTGATACGGGACTTACATGTTTTTAACTCAGACTTTAATCTGTAGGATGATTGTATTTCTATAAACATAGTGGCCATTTATATAAAAAAGTAGGATGCATGAGTATCAAAATTTGGTTATCTTGCTATCTAATGATTTTACCTATAATTTATACAAATGTAACACTTATTATGCAATGTAAGTATTACATTACAAAGATGTTTTTAATAGCTTTAGCTATTAAATAAAGCCACACTCTGGTAAGCATTCTGACAAAGGAGAAAATTTACCTTCTTGTTTAGAGAGGTAGTGTGTGCGAGATAGTAGAGTGTAAGAAATAGCTATGTCTCCTTTTAATTACTCAGCATCCTAACAATAGCATTAGACCAAGATCAGGAAAGTATAGAGACCTCTTTCTTTCAATCTGTGACTTTATATGGATCTGAGCACATATGTACCTAGAAAGCGAGTCTTTCTCCGTAGAGAAATGTATTTATTTGTTTCAGCATTTCTGATAATATTCATTTATAACTGTTAGGTATTATGTTTAAATGGTAAAAAAAATTGGTGTCCCTCATTTTACCTGTTTTAATAAATCAGTGTGGGCTTATTTGTTGCAGAGGGACCAAGAGTAAGTACAGGAGTAAGAACTAGAGTGAGAGACAGGAAGAGAAAGAGAATAAGTAACTGTGCAAATCATTTCCTGTGAAATGAATATTATTTTGTGGTATAACATAATGTAAAAATCATCACAGTGTGTATTTCATGTAGAAATATTTTTAGATTTATTTATTAGAGAGAGAGAGAGCAATTGCATACAAGTCAGGGTGGAGAGCAGAGAGGGAGAGAATTGTCAAGCAGATTCCCTGCTCAGCATGGAGCCAGATGAAGGGCTTGATTTTATGACCCATGAGAACATGGCCTGAGCCAAAATCAAGATTTGGACGTTTAACCAATTGAGCCATCCAGGCACCCCTCCATGCAGAAATATTTTTAATGAATGTTGCAAATAAAAATATTTGTGTACAAAAAAGCCAGAACAACCTATATGATACTGAAGTAAAATAAAGTTGAAAGACTGATACAACACAACTTAAAGACTTGCTGTAAAGCTACAGTCCTTGGGACGCCTGGGTGGCTCAGCAGTTGAGTGTCTGCCTTCAGCTCACCACATGATCCCAGAGCCTCAAGATCAGATCCCGTACCAGGCTCCCTGCATGGTGCCTGCATGCCTGGGTCTCCCTCTGCCTGTGTCTCTGCCTATCTCTCTCTCTCTCTCTCTCTCTGTGTGTGTGTGTGTGTGTGTGTGTGTGTGTGTCTGTCATGAATAAATACATAAAATCTTTTAAAAAAATCAAAAAACTACAGTTCTCAAGATGCTGTGATATTAACAAACAGATGAATGGAACAGAATAGAGTCCCCACATCAATGTCATCGATTGATCTGTGATAAAGTAAAAGTAGTACAGTGGAGCAGAGATGGCCTCTTCAACAAATGGTGTTAGAACAACTGGACATGTACATGTATTAAAAAATTAATCTATACACAGATCTTATACGCTTCCCAAAAATTGACTCTAAATTGATCATCAATCTAAATGGAAAACACTAAACTATAAAACTCATACAAGATGGCATAGGGGAAAACTTTGGGTATGGCGATGACGTTTTAGATAGAACACCAAAGGCACAATCCGTGAAAGAAAGAACTGAGATGTTGGACTTCATTAAAATTCAAAAAAGTCTTATGCTCTGTGCAAGATTGTGTCAGGAGAATGAATAGACAAGCCACAGACTAGGACAAAATATTTGCAAAAGTCACATTTGCTAGAAGTCTTGTTATACCAATTATGTGAAGAACTCTTAAAACTCAACAATAAGCAAACAAACAACCTGATTAGAAACTGTCCCCCACAGTTCATATGTTGAAACCTAATTTCCAGTGTGGTAGTTTTTGGAAGTAGAGCTTTGGGCAGGTGATCAGGTCATGATGGCAGAGTCCTCATGAATGAAATTAATGGTCTTATAAAAGATTGCCCAGATAACTCTCTTCCCCATTTTACCATGCAAAGACACGGTGAAAAGATGACCATCTCTGAACCAGCAAACTGGCTCTCACAAAACACCAGATCTGGAGCTTTGGTCTTGGATTTCCCAGCCTCCAGAATTATGTGAAGTTGTTTGTTTTTTAAGCAACCCAGTTATGATATTTTTCCTATAGCGGCCTGAACAGACTGAGAGAAATATCATTAAAAGTGATATACAGATGGCAAATAAGCATATGAAAGGATGCTTCCTAGCATACTCATCAGGGAAATACAAATTAAAACAACAATGGAATACCAAATACACATTAAAATGGTCAAAATCCAGAACACTGAGAACACGGAATGCTGGTTATGATATTGAGCAACAGGGACTTTCATTCATTGCTGGAGGGAATGTAAAATGGTACTGCCACTTGGGAAGATGGTTTTGTAGTTTCTTACAAATTTAAAATGTATTCTTACTAGGTGATGCAGCAGTCACACTCTTTTCCATTTATCCAGAGGCATTAAAACCACACAAAAACATGCACAGAGATATTCATAGTCGTTTTACTCATGATTGCCCAAACTTGGAAGCCACCAAAATGTGCATCAGCCAGTGAATCGATAAGTTGTGGTACATCCAGACAATGGAATATTATTCAGGTCTGTAAAGAAATAAGCTATCAAGCATGAAAAGACATAGAAGACCCTCAAATATGTCTTACTAAATGAAAGAAACTCACCTGAAAAGGCTACATGCTGTATAACCCCAATATATGACATTCTGGAAAAGGCAAAACTACTAGAGACAGTAAAAAAAAAGATCAGTGGTTGACTAGGTTGTTGCACTGAGGGAGAGGATAAACCGAGAGAATACAAAGGTTTTTTAGGATAGTGCAGATACTCCATAGGATACCATAATGGTAGATACGTGTCATTATACATTTGTCCAAAAAATACAATGTGCAAAACCAAAAGTGAACTACAACATAAATTGTGGACATTGGGTGATTATCACTTATCAAGGCAGGTTCATCAGTTGTAACAAATGTACCCTCTAGTGGGGGATGTTGGTAATGGGGGACTGCCGTGCATGTGAGAGGACAAGGAGTATATGGGAACTCTGTACTTCACCTCAAATTTTCTGTGAACCTTACCTGCACTAAAAAACAACCTTAAAACACTTTTAAAAGACACAAAGGCCACAATTTAGACTACACAGATATATTTTTAAGAATATTCCAAAAATATTTTTTTCAATGGCAGTTAATATAGGCATGTCACTAAAATTCTAATTTACTCATTTAACTGAAGAATCTTGAACAATCAAATTATTTTCTGGGAAATGCATTCTCATCTGCCAGTGTATGCACATAAGTTTTTCAACAGCCTATGTAGGTCTTGAATTGCAATAGAAAGTGCTAGTGTAAAAAAAAAAAAAAAAAA
This sequence comes from Canis lupus familiaris, assembly GCF_011100685.1. Classification (NCBI taxonomy): domain Eukaryota; kingdom Metazoa; phylum Chordata; class Mammalia; order Carnivora; family Canidae; genus Canis; species Canis lupus. Next base: position 7,043,488 of record NC_049224.1, on the reverse strand, counting down.
AAAAAAAAAAAAACGGAAAAGAATGTGCTAATGTGTTTGGAATCATATCAAATTGAGAGGATATTTTACTTTTTCATGGAATGGATGTGTGTACATGAAATGAGGTGTCCTTCATTTTTAAAGGACCATATATTAAGTTTTGGCTATTTTAAATTCACATGTTTAGGTATTTGCACTTTAGGCATATATTATATATTACCTATAAATACGACTATGGTGGTTCATATTCATTATCTATGCAACACACATTATTTTATGTAGTCCAAAGCATTCTCCTGAAAAAAGGCACTGTATTGCTCCTGTTTTGAAGTGCATAAACTGAGGCATAGAAAGAATGGCACCTAGCTAGCACATGGCAAAATCAGAATTTCATCCCAAGTATTATTAACAGCGATGCTCTTTACAACAATGCTGCGGTGCCTCTGGATGTCAACATGAGTGTGTCTCGCTTGAGACACATTTGAAATGATTCCTAAAATTCAACAGATGTTTAGAGTCTCATCATTTTTCTCTTGAGACAAAACCCCTGTATAGTATAAAACATTATCCAGCACCACTTTTGTATTTATATCTGTGATTTCACAGTTACCTTCACTCTCTAAGGAAATATTTTTCAGTCATCTTGGTCTTACAAAAGTGTACTTCCATTCACTATTTGATAATAAATGTAACAAGAGAGTAGTAGTCATTAATTTTGAACTAATCATATATACAAGTGTTTGGTATACTATAAATTTTCTAGTCAAAGAAATATCAAAATTACCACGATTTTATAATTACAGTTCCCATGAGCCCGACTTAGGTATACATAGGATATTCATCATATTTTGGTTTAGCAGTTGTTAAATATTTTTCTACATTTGCATTTAAAACTAATTAAATTATATAAACACTTTTAAAAAAATTATTATGGACCCCACAAAGGCTACATAATGACATAGAAAAGTATATACTAATAGTGGGAACATAGAACAAATATTGTACGAAATTTGTATGTATTGAAAGTAGACAAGACAATGAATAAATATTAGAAATGAAAATATAAATATACATTAAATTAATAAGGCCCAACTTATCAATGAAATTAGTAAGGCGCAACTTATCAATAATTTTTACCATAGATTGTACTGTTGATGTTGTATCTAAAACTCATCACAAAACCGAGGTCACGTAGACTTTCTCTTGTTTCGTCCTAGAAGTTTTATAGTTTTTCATTTTACAAGTAAGCCTGCAGTCCACTTTGATTTAGTTTTTGTGAAAAGTGTAATGTCACAGAGTCTGTGTGCTTCCCCCCCCCATTACAAATGGTAAAGATTATCATTTCTCTTTTGCACGTCCATCAAAAATCAAGTGACTATATTTGTGTGGGTTTACTTCAGGACTTGGATTATACTCCATTAATCTTTGTGTCCATTTTTCAGCCATACCACACCATTTTGATTACCGTACCTTTATAAGTACCCTTAAAATTGAGTTGACATCTCTAGTTTCTTCTTTCTTAGTATTGTGTTGACTCGGCAAGGTATTTTGCCTTTCCATATGAATTTTAAAATCAATGCGTTATAGCTATAAATAGTTTATTGGGATTTTGTTTGGGATTACATTCAATCAATAGATCAAGACTTGACATCCTAATAATACTGAGTCTTCCATTCATGAATATGAATATTTCTCCATTTTATTTACATATGCTTTAGTTTTCCTCAGCATTAATTTTTAGTAATTAGGTAAACATTATGTAAAAACTAAGGAAATGTCAATGAAGTATAGCCTTTACTTAATAACATATCAATATTGGTTCATTAATCTTGGCAAATGTATCATTATAAAGTAGAATATTTAATAATAGGGAAACTGGATGTGGGGCATATTGGAACTCTACTATCTTTACCATTTTTCTGTATATCTAAAACTAAATTAAGAGTTTGTATTCAATTTAAGAGTTTATCTAAATAAGAAAACTGTTGTTGTAGTAATTGATTGGGGTAATTTTTTTCCATGAGTTTTTAAAGCTATTATCATTAAATTTGTATATTCAAAATGACCTTAATATTATAGTTTGGAAAGTCATTATAACTTACAAATCTTTCTCCTTGTTCTTAAACACTATATTGAATTTATATATAAAGAAATATTTTATATACTAATCTATGTGATATTAAATGCCAGCTAAATCTTACCTCATGAACCTAGAGTACTAGAAAGCCTACTAAAAAGTGATGTGGTTCTAGGAATAATTTATGAACTAGGAGAACGTGGATAAATAATATCTAAGCATCTTCTGAATGGAAACACATTTATTATTCTACTTTTAAATGCTAAATGACTATTAAATGAAATATTTTTTCTATTTTGTTTTTAAAGTAAACTTCAGTCCTTATATTAAAAACTCATCTGTAAGTCGTGTAAGAGAATGGATTTGCTAAATATTATAAAAATAGGCAGAGCTGTTTTGAAGGTTGGAATGGTTTCCTGTGGCTGCAGTAACAAATTGCCACAAATTTAGTAGCTTAGAACTTACTCTCAGGATTCTGAAGACTAGAAGTTCAACCTCAGTTCCAGGACAGAAATCATGATGCGTCAACAGGCCTGCAGTCTTTCTCTGAAGGTCTAACAGTTTGTTTCTTGCCTCTTTCAGCTTTGAGTGCCTGTCTGCATTCCCTTGCTTGGGGTCACATAATTGCAATCTGTGCCTTTTGGTCACATTGCCTTCTCCTGTGTATGTCTCTCTTACAAGGACCTTGTGATTGGATTTAGGGCCCATCTGGATAATCCAGGGTGATTTCCCTTTGTCAAGACCCTAATCACATCTGCAAAGACTCTTCTTTCTTGTAAAATAAACATTTAAGTTTCTGGGGATTAGGGCCTGACGTCTTTGGGTGATCATTATTTAATCTCTGCAGAGAGCAAGGAGGACTATTTTCATTGTGCATACTTATTAAACAGATGGGCTAGTGGTTCTGTAAAGTGTTAAACAGTGAAAATGAAGGTTTGTATAATTTCCCAGGGGATATTTAGAAAATCTAGCTTTGAACTTCGAAGTTTTTTTTTTTTCTTACTGTTTGAAACAAATATATGTTTGCATTATGTTTCAATGAAAGATTTTTAGACCATCCATATGAAATCACCCTAGCTTGCCTTTGTGTATTTGTGTGAGTTTTATTGTTTGGTAGTATGACTGATTGTACTTTAGACAAATGTAGGAATATTGGAGGAGTTAGGAATCTTAGGGTTTCCTGAGTACCTCAGTCAGTTAAGTGTCTGCCTTCGACTCAGGTCATGACCCTGGAGTCCTGGGATCCAGACCCTTGTTAGCCCCTCTGCGCCATGAGGGAGTCTGCTTCTCCCTCTGCCCCTCACCCTGGCTCATGCTTGGTCTCTCTCACAAACAAATAAATAAAATAAAATAAAATAATAAAAAAAACAAATAAATATAATCAAAAAAAGAAGAAAGGAAGAAAGGAAGAAAGAAAAGAAAAGAAAGAAGAAAGAAAGAAAGAAAGAAAGAAAGAAAGAAAGAAAGAAAGAAAGAAAGAAAGAAAGAAAGAAAGAAATTGGGAATCTTAAAAAGGAGAACTCAAATGCAATTTGGTTTTGCTTTGTTGGGCACCTAGATTAAGCAGCCATACTTCTGGGATACTTAACAACAGATTAAAAACATCCACATATCTGCATGATTAATCTGCCTCTATCTTTATGGCCTAATGCCACAACCATGGGCAGGGGGAACTATGTGAAGGCATGTTTTTGGTGGGGAATGGAGAAGGTGAGATGGAGGGAGAGGAGGCTCTGCTCTTACTAATAAATGAAATTTATTTGTAAGTCAGACATCTAATTATATCATAGGCTGATTGAATAATAGCAGAAAATGGTTTTAGAGCTCACATAATCAAATATTTCCATTTTACCAATAAAGAAACGAGTATAGAGATATAGATGGTTCTCTAATATCACCTACGTAATTCATGACAGAGCAAAAATTAAAACTCAGGTTTTATACTGTCTTTATTCCCAAAGAAATTTACTTTTATCAGTAACTTATTGTATAATATTTGTTTTATTTACTTATCTATTTACCTTTGAAGACTTGAATATTTGATATGGCTTTATTTATTTCTTAATCCTCAGCACTTGTGGACATTTGGTTCTCTTTTTCTCCCTCGTTCCTTCCCTTTACGTGTCTACGCATATGTGAATATCCTAGAAGATAATTAAACTTAACATTCAGTTTTCACTACTTCTTCAGTTTCAGGATGGCTTTTCTCAGCTAAACTCAACTTTCCCATAGGCACCTAGAAGAAAGAATGGCAAATGAACCTTTGAAATATGTACACATATACACATACATATACGTATATAACAATTTAATTAAAAATACATATATATATGCATATGTGTCTGTTGTCTGCAAGCATATACACACATTAACCACAGTAACAGTGGTTAAGAGACTCAAAAAGTAGCATTAAGAACTTCTGTTTACCAGGCATTAATGTTAAAAAAAAAAAAAGAGCGAGAAAAGGGAAAAGCATGAATTAATAGACTATTTGTGTGTGTGTGTGTATATATATATATATATATATATATATACACACACACTGTTTACTAGTTTTACTAGTTTTCTTCGCTACTATAACAAATTACAACAAATTTTGTGGCTTAATTTACTGCGTTCTCCTTCTATAGATCATACGTTTGACATGAGCCTCATTGGTCTAAAATCAAGATATATGCATGACTGTGTTCCTTTTTGGAGGTATTAGAGAAAATCCATTTCCTTGTATTTTCCAGTTTCTAGAAGCTGCCCATTTTTTGGCTGCTGGGTCACTTCCATATCAAAACCAGCAGTGGCCAGTGGAGATTTTCTTCCATTACGTGTCTCTGACATGACTCTCCTTTTGCCTCCACTTTTATTTTTAAAGAACCCTTGTGATTACATTGGGCCACCTAGATAATCTAAAAAAAGTCCCATTTCATATCAGTAGATTAGCAATTTTAATCCCCCTTTGCCATCTAATCTAACATATTCATAACTTCTATGCATTTTTATCACGGACATTTTTGGACAAGTTAGTAAAAAGTTAAATGCAAGCCGATTTTAATTATGGTAAACAAAATATTTGATGATAGAGATTTGTAAACATTTCTTCAAATACTGTGATATATTGCATATGATCCATTTTCATCCAGAAATCTGGGTTAACGCTTTTTAAATACATTATTATAAGAGAAGGAGCTTTTTTGTGCAATCAGAGACAAATATTAACAGCCTTTAGTGACTGTCATAGTGTTTTGTAAGTAAATACTAGCAACATACATTTCCAACATTTTATTGATGCTTTTGTCCATAATTTGAGTTATTTATTTTAAAATTTACACAAGAAGTACTAATAAAGTATTTACCTTGAACTGTAAAATATATTCACCTGTACTTCATGATCATTTCAATAATAATAATGGATAATTTACTCTCATATTATCTATCCTAATACTGCCCTTTCTACTTATGGCATCTTATTGTCATTATGAATGTCATGTAAATAATCTTATTTCAGGTTCATTTGTTTCAAATCTAAAATTATTTGATATCCTGAAAGACTTATATTTGTCTCTCATTAAAACTTGACATCAAAATATGTATATGAAGTCATAAAAATCAACATTTTCTAAATAAGAACTTTAAAAATTACCTTTTGTTTTGTTTATGGTGTAAGAGCTGGATAGCTTAACAGATAAAATGTTATCAAAATTTTTCCTTTTAGTAGTTCATTGATAGTAGTAAAGTTCTCAAATTGATTTTTTAAAATATTTTATTTTTAAAGATTTATTTATTTGTTTATTTTATTTTATTTATTTATTTATTTATTTATTTTTTTTAATTTATTTTTTATTGGTGTTCAATTTACTAACATACAGAATAACACCCAGTGTCCGTCACCCATTCACTCCCACCCCCCACCCTCCTCCCCTTCTACCACCCCTAGTTCGTTTCCCAGAGTTAGCAGTCTTTATGTTCTGTCTCCCTTTCTGATATTTCCCACACATTTCTTCTCCCTTCCCTTATTTTCCCTTTCACTATTATTTATATTCCCCAAATGAATGAGAACATATAATGTTTGTCCTTCTCTGACTGACTTACTTCACTCAGCATAATACCCTCCAGTTCCATCCACATTGAAGCAAATGGTGGGTATTTGTCATTTCTAATAGCTGAGTAATATTCCATTGTTTATTTTAGAAGGAGATAGAAAATGAGTGTGAGCAGGGGGAGGAGCAGAGGGAGACGGAGAGAGAGTCTCAAGCTGACTCTGTGCAGAGCAGGGAGCCTGATGAGGGGTCGAACCTATGACCCTGAGATCATGACCTGAACTGAAATCAAGAATCAAATGCTTAACCAACTGAGCCATCCAGGTGCCCGTGAAGATTTTATTTTTAAGTAATCTTTACACCCAAGTGGAGCATGAGCTCACAATCTCAACATCAAGACTGACATGCTCCACGACTGAGCCAGCCAGGCACTCCTCAAATTGATTTTCTTTGAGCTTTATATTGTTTTTGCTTTGGATCCCTACTTATTACTCATTAAATATTTTAAATTGGAATACAATTTTTTACAAAGTAGATATAGTTCGTTTTAAGATACTTTTGATCATGGATAACTCATTTCAATGTTCTTATGGAAAAAAGACATGAAAATCTCTATCAGCATATTATTGTTTTTTTTTTTTAATTCTCCCTTTATTGGTTCAAACCTATTGAATCAGAATGAGACCACTTAATAAATTACTTCTATTAATATTATCCAATGAATGATTTGGGAAAAAATAGTTGATTAAAATATTTTAACAAACACCATAATTTTCATGTACAATTCTTGCTAAGATTAGTATGTCAAAATTATTTTTCTTCCATAAACTAATCAAAGCATGAGGCTTCCTTGGTCTTTAGAAATTAATATTACCAAAAAACCTTTTTTAATAAAGAATTTCAGTTTTTAAATTGTCCATATTCTAATCTTAAAAGCAGAGCTACCAGTTAAAACTTTTTTTTTCAAAATCAGAGTATCTGAAAACTCATGTTTAATTTCATAAAAATTAGTTATACGTAATGATTAAAAATTTGATCAATGATCTATGAAGACTATACCAGCTTGTAAAGTACAATTTATCTTAAATTAAAATGCTCCCTTATTTGACAAGACAATACAGTGTTCTGTGTCATGCCATGAATTATATGAGTATACTTGTCAGTATAAATTTTCTGGCAATGGTAATAAAGAATCCTATCATTCATTTTATTGCTGGAGAGAATCAGCGTTTCTTATTCATACTAACGCAGCATTTCCATTACTTCTCACAAAAGCTTTGGCAATGCTTCAAAATGAATGTTATTACAAAATATTCTATTACAGCCTGGTAAATATATGACTTTCTATTCCATTATGTCCACAGTTCTCCAAAGAGGACTTTACTTTGATTATGCTGATCTCCTGTCAAGTGAGAAAAACCAACTTTCAGATTTTGCCTTACTGAAAGTATGAATTGGGTTTTTTTTTTTTTTTTTTTCCTGGAAGTCCTCCCATATACCACCTTGCATTATCACACTGCGGGGTTTGTTCCTGACTTCTCTTTGTTTTCACTTCAACACTTGAGTGTAAAGCTTCTTTGGAAAGGTATATACTGTGTGGACATAAGATAACATGTTTAGAAGTCAAAGATAATGTGCATTAAATATTTTAGTAGAAATTTAAAAAAATACCCCTAAAATTCATTTTAAATTACCAACAAGAAAGAGTCATAAAAGTAATTTTACCTATTGAAGAGTTTAGTACTGATGAGTATCGCTGAGCTAATACTTGACAGGGCTCACTTGATATTCATTAATATCAATGAATGTTGGAATATTATGATTTAAAGTTTTTCCTAATACTCATTAAAAATGTTATTAATTATAAAAAACAGAAAGAAATTGCAAAAGGCTTCTGCCTATAACATGTTTTACAGATAATTGCTGTAAAGTACATTTATATTAAATAGTATGAAATTTCATGATATCAATATTACATACAATTTTTATTTCATTATTCAATTTTCAATAGACCTATCAAAATGCATAAGTGTGTTATAAAAAAGTAATCGTTTTTTGTGTGTATTAGAGAGGGATGGGGTGGCAAAATGTAAACAGGGATTAACAAAATATTTGAGTACATATACTTTATATAAGAATCATAAAATCTGTAACATGTATTTTCTCGGTTATACTTTGTAGCATCTGCATGGGGATAAAATGATAACTCAGATAATCAATATCTTGCCTCTTTGAGCTTACCATTTAGTTTTTGTCATATTGGAGTTTTCATTTTCAACTTACTTCATTTCTATGCCTTCCTCTTTTTCACTCTAACTTTTTCTTGATCTTCAAGGTAATGTTTAGTAATTTTATTCTTTCCCCATCACTCAGTCCTTTAGACATCTACCTATGTTGCAGGATGTGCACATCAGTTCTCCAAGCTGGGAGACATGAGTATCTGTTCTCATAGTTCCACTGAAGTAACACCAAACATTGAACCACACATGCCATTTTGACAATCCTCAATCTTGAGTCATTTCCATCATCAACTTTCTCCATTTTCCTTCTTGAATTATTAGCTGCATATTTCTTGAGAGTGACTTCTTCACCTTTTTCCTTGCTTTTTAAAAATGGAGTTAAATAGTTTATTTATATATACAGAAAAGCAAGACCGTGGTGTCAGCTCCCTGCATCCTGTGTCCCACAGAATGACACAAAATCAGATGGGCCTGGTTATAGATGACATGAGCAGTGGGTCATTTTATCATTTCGTACCCAGCTCTCGATGACAGCTAAGCAGTTTTACACCCCAAAGAGGATGGAATAGAAAGGGAAAGGGAAGTGGAAGGGAAGTATCCTTGTGGCAGCCTTCCAGTAGATAGAGTGCTTCTGCAAGATAGGGAGGTGACGTGTACATTGCTTCCATCAAGTTCCAAGGACAGTTAAGGGACATTATATCAAGACTTGATCAGTGGTTAAGCTTTGCCTATGTCTGCTGTATGTGGAGATGTGCAAGGTTTCCAGGGCTCTACCATGTGTCTGTTCTCCTCTGCTTACCCAGCATTGCTCCTCTTTTTTTTTTTTGTTTTGTTTGTTTTCAGTCCAAGGCTAGGCTTTCATTATTTCCTCATTATACCTAGTATTGTTTCTCTAGTGATTCCCACAACTAAAAATCCCCTCCAATTTCAAACCATTCTTCCTCTTGACCCTAGGGCTAGCTATGTAAAGATTAAATCTAAGGGTAAAATTAATCTGACCAAAATCTATTTAATGAGTAGAATAAAGTAACACATCTATAATTTTTAAGGATATCACAATCTTGCCCCAAACCATTTTTCTAATCATTTCCCGACAAGTATATTTATTCCATTTAATCTGATTGATACACCGTTTCCTGAGGATTCATTGTAACTTGCACTAACACGTCTCATGCCTACAGCAGTTTTGCATGTCAGTATTTTCTCCAGCAACAAATATTCATCTCAAATGATTCCTTCTTCACCATTCCTTGTCAGTATATTAGAACTGAACTTTCCTACTTTTGACTTCTGGGTGTCTAGTTATATCCTTCTTGTAATATATTGCCTCTTGCTTGTCTTATTTTTGTAAGTAGCATGTATCTCGACTGTTTAAAGGAATTATATTCATATTTATTTCCTTCTGGTTCTTAGTACATAGGCTATACCAATAAAATGTGCTCAATGAATTCCAGTGATTTACTCTCAGTTCCAAATTCAGGCAGCATTTGTCACTTTTGTTGGTTGAACTCTATCACGCATGGATTCATGATTAAGCAAATAGTTCATGTTAGATAACTAACTTACAGAGAGATGTTATGTAATATTTCATTAACTGTACGTATGTTACAATCAACCTTGCTTCACAGTTGATGACGCACCCATAATTTACCTCTCTTTTCTTCACTCAGCTTTGGTAGTAGTAGAAGAATTGCTTTATTGTTTATCTGGAGTCCTAAATTCTTATGGTTTGAAACTAGAACAATGATAAATCCAGGACGTATGTATGCAACTGGTGTATTAGTGACTCTTAATCTAATAAGGAGTTCCAATTCTCATTTAGGTTCCCCTGGCATTTACTGTTGACATGAACTAGGGAAAACAAGGGACAAAGGGATAGATGGGGAATAGGATACAATGTAGCCATACCTCAGAGAGACTGTGGGTTTGGTTCCAGACCATTGCAATGAAGGGAATATTGCAATGAAGTGAGTCAAATGAATCTTTTTTTGTTTCCACATGTGTATAAAAGTTATGTTTATACTGTATTTTAGCCTATTAAGTGTACATTCTGTCTAAAAAATGTATATGCCCTCATCAAAAATGTTTTACTGTTTTAAAATGCTAATTATCATCAGAACTTTGAGAGAGATGTAGTCTTTTAGCTGGTGGAGGGTCTTGCCTGCTGACCCATCTGGGTGATGGTTGCTATAGGTCGAGGAGGCTGTGGCAATTTCTGGAAGTAAGACCACAATGAAATTTGCCCCATCAATTGACTCTCCTCTTCACCAATTATTATTCTGCTGCGTGTTGATACTTCTTGATAACCTTTCACCCACAGTGGAACTTCTTTCAAAATTGGAGTCAGTCCTCTCAAACCCTGCTGCTGCTTCATCAACTGAGTTGATGAAATATTCTAAATCCTTTGTTGTCATTTCTATGATCATCACAGCATCTTCACCAGGAGTGGATTCCATCACAAGGAACCACTTTCTTTGCTCATCCTTAAGAAGCAACTTCTTAAAACTTTATCATGAGATTGCAACAATTCTGTTACATCTTTAGTCTTTACTTCTTATTTTATTTGACTTGGCTTTTCCACTTTGTCTACATCTATTTTGTCCACTAAAGCCTTGAACTTTTCAGAGTCATCCATGGGGTTTGGAATTAACTTCTGAACTCTTGTTCATGTTGATCTTTTACACTCTTCCCATGAATCATGACATTTTCTCCATGAGAAAGCATTGTCTCAAAGGAGATAATTTTTCCGAAGACACATCACTGAGAAGTAATATGATTTAATTCCTAATGCAAATGTCTTGATTTTGTCCTTCATAATATTTATTAAATTTTTGAAACTTTCCAAAACATATAAACAATAAAGCAGTCTTATTTAATAAGCAATATCAATTGATAAATCTGTATCACTAGATAATTTAAAAAACTAACTTCAAATTTAAGAAAATATGAACTCTGTACTGAGAGAACAATAATATAAAATACCATTTGCTATTTTAGAAGCTTAGTTTTTCTTTTGACTATTTCTATCTCCATGCCTTTTAATAAAATTAAAATTGAAATTTACGGAAATGGAGAGAACAAGTTAGTGGTTGCCAGGGATTAGAGACATGGTGGAGAGGGAGGAGGATAGGTATGGCTATAAAAAAGGACACTAGAAGGAATCTTGGTGGTGATGGGAATGTTCTGCATCTTGACTATAGTGTCTATAGTGTCCTGGCTGTGATAATGTATTGTGCAGGACATTGCCATTATTGGAAACTTGGTAAAGGATACATGGAGTCTCTCTTTATTACCGTTTTATAATTTCACCTAAATCTGCAGAGATCTCAAAATGAAATTTTTAATTAAAAACTGCAACTTTTTAATCAGTAACATTTCAAATTTTTATCACTTTGAGAATATGCTGTAATAGAAGTAACAAAAAATGGCATCCAGAATATAAAAATTACTATGCATATAAAATATTTAGGACAAATATTGAATTTATTTATGGAGATCAAGATGGTTATAATGAAAAATATGCTTTGATTTGTTGGGGTAGTGTAGTATGTTATAATAGGAAGCCTGATATTCTTAGTACAAATTTGGGATTTCTTATTTTCCTTTTTCATTTACCTATTGCTTTAAGTCATAAGATCCTCTTGTTAGCATTTCTATATCATTTCTTAGGTCAGTGTATACTTCGGTTGCTTTAGTGTGCATATAATTAGCAGTATTGTTTCAATATTTTTTCTTTTCTTGTTCTGTTCTAAGGTCTGACAAAGAGGGCCCACTAAAGCCCCTCAAAGAAAAAAGACAAAGAAATTATGATAATATTTCTGTGATACATCTGTTATCATTTAATTCTTACTATTAAAATGTTACCCCTGGTGTTCCTGTAACACTATTTGACCATTAGAACATCCTCCAGGTCTAACTGACTTCTCTAAAATATGAATGTGTAGATGGGTTATCGATCTTTATTATCCCTTCTTAACCTAAATGTTATGACTCTCTAAGTTAGATTTTTGTACAATTTTTCAAATGCATTCAGGTTTTCAAACAGAATGGAAGCTGCCAAAGTGCACCAAACAGATAGCGTCATACATAAATGACAAGAAACACCCCTGGGCATGCCTGGGTGGTTCAGGTCATGATCCTGGGCTCAAGCATCACATTGGGCTCCTTGCTCAGCAGGGAGCCTTTCTCTCCATCTGCCCCCTAACCCTCTCTCTCAAATAAGTAAATTTAAAAAAAAAAAAAAAAAACTCAACTCAAAACACTCCTGGATGAAATTTGGTGGGAGAGATCTGAGACGCATATTTAAAGCCCCTTATATACTAAAATGTTGAATCTGAATCTTAGGTTAACTATGATACGCCTTGGTAGCAATTATTGTGGGTTATGACATAATATTTATATTTTTACAGAGCTAGGAAGAACATCCCAGAATTGTATAGCTAACCCTTTCATTTGTTTGCCTATGTGTCTATTTTATATACCCAGATACAAAAGCAGATGTATTAGTATCTGGCTATGTTTTAATTATAAGACTGAACATTTTCATCATTGTATATAGAGGGGGAAAGAACCATGAAGAACAATGTCTTCATTCAGAATCTGGAAATAATTGTTTTTTTGATGGAAGAAAAGAGGCACATTTTAAGGAAAGGAGATGTGCAATAAATTTTGAAAAAGGAGTTCTCATAAAGTGTAAAATGCCTTTGCCACCTTGTTCATTGAAAACGGTTTTGAAGATCTACTCAGTCTCTGGCCACTTCAGATTAAGTCTTTTCCATGTCAAATAGTTACCTGCTGAAATGACTCCTTTCTCATTTATTGTTTTATTTTTTCCCCTGTTTTCAGTGTGTCTCATGTCCAAAGCACTTTGAGCTCTTTAGAAAGCTTCATGTAATCTAACCACTCAACTCATGCTCTCTTTAGTTCAACCATTTTACGAATAACAAGAGAGAATAAAGCTTCTTCCTCAGGTTTAGATATTGATTTTTTTTTCTGCCAAGAACGCTATTTATTCCAGATATACCACCCTTAGAATAACTTCCTTCCTAGACAATGATAATCTACAAGGCATAAAGATCAATATCAATTATCTCAATTCAGAAGTGAATAGTAAATCAGTAAGCCTTAAAACATAAACGGTATGAGGGAACCTGTCTACGCTTTTAAAGACAATAAAAATATTGAAGAAATTGGGAATGAGAAATATGAGGGAATTATTTATTATTTACTCAGAGTGTTTTTTTTTTCTTGATTAACTGTTCTTTGTGTATCTGTGTGTTTGGGTCTTAGATAATAAGAAGTGTATAAAATAGCAGATAGTATTATAGGAATATCACAGTTTACTGTTGGAAAGTGAATACATTTTCTAAATAACTTAAATGGTAAACATGGGACTATCATTAAGCATTTTAAACAAAAGGAATAACTTTTGGTGTCATTTTTTCTACAGACTATCCTATTTTCACAGAATAGACTTTCTGTTTTTTTTGGAATACTTGGTATGAGTGTAACATTACCAAAAATGTGAACAGTTATCTAATTTTGTCTAAATATATTTTATTTAAAAATCTTTTTTAAAGCTTTTATTTAAATTCCACTTAGTTCACACACAGTGTAATATTAGTTTCAGGTGTACAGTATAGTGATTCAACATTTCTGTACAGTACCTGGTGTTCATCACAAACGCACTCCTTAATCCCCATCACCTATTTCCCCCATCTCCCCACCCCACTACCGTCTGGAAATCATCAGTCTTCTCTCTATATTTGAGTCTATTTTTTGGTTCGCTTCTCTCTCTCTCATTTCCCTTTGCTCATTTGTTTTGTTTCTTAAATTCTACAGATGAGTGAAATGATATATTTATCTTTCTCTTACTGACTTACTTAACCTAGCATTATATTCTCTAGCACCATCCATGTTGTTGGAAATGGCAAGATTTTGTTCTTTTTTATGGATGAGTAATATTCCATTCTGTGTATATATCACATCTTCTTTTGTCATTCATCAGTTGATTGTCACTTGGGCTGTTTCCGTAGTTTGGCTGTTGTAGATAATGCTGCTATAAACACAAGGATGCATATATCCCTTTGAATTAGAATTTTTCCCCCTTTGGGTAAATGTATAGCAGTACAATTGCTGGATGGTAAGATATTTCTATTTTTAACTTTTCAAGGAAGCTCCGTACTGTTTTCACATTAGAATTCCGACCAAGGGTACAAGAGACTTCCCCTTTCTCCACATCCTCGCCAACACCTGTTGTTTCTTGTATTGATTTTAGTCATTCTGACAGGTGTGAGGTATTATCTCATTTTAGTTTTGCTTTGCATTTCCCTGATGATCAGTGATATTCAGGGTCGTTTCATGTGCCTATTGACCATCTGGATGTCTTTGGTAAAATGTCTATTCATGTCTTCTGTTCGTTTTTTATTTAGCATTTTTGTTTTTCGGGTGTTGAGTTTTATCATTTCCTTATATATTTTGAATACCACCCTTTATCAGATATATCATTTGCAAGTATCTTCTCCCATTCTGTAGGTTGCCTTTTAGTTTTTTTGATCATTTCCTTCACTATGCAGATGCTTTTTATTTTAATGAAGTCCCTGTAGTTTATTTTTGCTTCTGTTTCTCTTACTTCAAAATATCTAGAAGGGAAACACCATGGCTAATGTCAAAGAGGATACTGCCAGTGTTCTCCTCTAGGATTTTTATGGTTTTCAGGTTTCATATTTAAGTCTTCAGTCCATTTTGAATTTGTTTTTGTGTTTGGTATAAGAAAATGGTCCCGTTTCATTCTTCTGCATGTTGATCTCCAGTTTTCCCATCACCATTTACTGAAGGGACATTCCTTTCCCTTTGGATAATCTCTCCTGGTTCGTCAAAGATTAATTGACCATATGTGGGATCATTTCTAGGTTTTCTCTTCTGTTCTACTCATCTGTGCATCTGATTTTGTGCCAGTACCTTACTGTTTTGATCACTACAACTTTGTAACATAACTTGAAGTCGGAATTGTGATGCTTTCAGCTCTGTTTTTCTTTCTCAAGGTTGCTTCAGCTTTTTGGGACCTCTTGTTCCATACAAATTTTAGGATAGTTATTTCTAGTTTTGTGAAAAATGTTGTTCGTATTTTGGTAGAGATTGAGTGAAATATGTAAGTTACTTTGGATAGTATTGACCTTTTAACAATATTCATTCTTCCAGTATCTTCCCTCTTTAAAAATCTTCGTTATTTTGCCATTAAAAAATATTTCCAAGTGACTGGCCATCATTGTATTGGTCTGATTGAAATGAAAGTTGGAACAATGGTGCTTTGTAATAGAGCCAATGGCATGAAAATTATTCTTGAATTTTTTTAAAACAGTGTTTGTATTTATTATAGTGAGATAGGGCATTATGCACACCCAAATTGATTCAAGGTCTTTTATAATTAAATATAAGATTTACTGGATGTCAAATAGTACAAACTCAGTTTCTCTGGAACTGCAGTCCTATTTATCAACTAACTATTCACTGAATTCAACAAAAATATCAAATTTCTTTTTTCTTCTTAAACTATTAAAAATGATAAAGTAATTTGAGAAAATGTCCTGTTATCATCATGAACTTTGAGAGCACCTACTTATGAAGCAGGTTAATTGCAGACAAGAGGCAACATTTTCCAGATATGAAACTGTAGGTAGTCTAACCATATGCACAGCTGAAAACCAATATTACCTAGAGCTCATACTGGTGTAATCTTATTGAACTTGCTACTCTAAGAATGATTTTAAGGATTTGCATAGTTTAATGAATAGAAAATATAGGAAATCCTTGTTATTGATCACAAAATTTGGTAATCAAAAAATTATTTGAAAAACATAAATAGGAAATTTACTGAGTAAAAAAAAATGATTTTAACATGGCATTTTCTTTGAGGAAAGGTAACATCTAACACAGTTTCTTAAGTCTTATGGTCCCTTCCAGAAATGTTCAGTTTGATCAAATTTCTACCACCTGACAAAATGCCACAGTCCCTGATCAGATTAACCATGTCAGCTTTATAAATATCCTCAGTACAGACAAATGTTATTGTTAATGATCAATTACTGATTTAAGTTTTTTTTCCTCCTATACCTTTCTCCATCTGCCTTCTAACACAACCCTCTGAATTAATATGTTGTAGTGACCACAAATTGTTATAGCACCCCAGACTCTGTATTTTCATTCTTGCTTCCTTGATTGAACCATGAGTGAAACTTTCCTCTGCAGCAACTGCCTAACTAGCCAACTAACGAGGTTCCTCAGTCTTATATTTAAGTTATTTGATTTTGAAATAAGTATACTCATCAAATAGTCACTGGACTGATAAGCATAGTAAGGCTGGACTTCAGAGCTTCCTGGCCCAATAACCTTTTTTCCAGACCAGTTATTGAATATATTATCCATTCTGGTTTCCTTAAAAGAGAACCTACATATCTACACCATCTAAAATATGATTATTTGCCCTAAAATAAAACATTTAAGCCTGTCATGCTTACTTTTGACTAGCTTTAACTCATGTTTTGCTAATAAGGCCCTGGCTATCGGTTTGAGAGTGGATATACTCCATAAGCTGCACACCCTCATTCATCCTCATTTGATTTTTCACAGATGTTCTCTCTCACACCAGGACATTTTCTTGTGGTTCAATAACAGTCAGGGGGAATGACTACCAAATGGGGACTTGGAAATAAAGTTGGCTTTAAAATATTCTCTGCCTTCTTTTATGTCTAATATTTTCTTTCATGTCCTAATGTTGTCATTGCCACAGAAGAAAAAGCAAAATTACCTGTGTGCATGTCTGAAATATGACTTCAAGGCAAAGAACTAAAACTTAAACAGATCAATGAAAGGAAAGACACCTTGGACAAGGTTAGATTTGATTCAATATAATAAATTGTTTAATACTATTTTGTGGAATTTAACTTATTAAAGTCATATCTTTGATCACCACACTTAAAAAGTAAAAAAAAAAAATGTCATGAATGCTTTTAATGAAGTAATATTAAATCAGAAGGCAGCAAATCTAAAGTCTAATTGGTCACTAGTAAACCTTGCTCCCTCCGATTGTAAATAATACATTTCCTCAAGGTTCATCCTTAGCTCCTAATTGCAAGTTACTCAATTGCTCTTTATTTGCCACATACAAGGGGACAAATTATTTCTATCATATTAGAAAACTGGAAGCAACCATTCTTGTTTGCCAATCCTCACAGTCCATGAATGTTTCCTGATTTTTTTTTCTACCTTCCCCAGTTCCTGGCTTAGTTCCCACTCCAGTGTGTCACTTGAATAACTGATAAACCTTTCTAATAAATAACCATCTCTCTATTTTTTTCCTCTTACTTTCAGATTGGCCACTATGCCATCGACAATGTGGTGTTTCACGTAAATAAATGCTATTCAGCTTGAAAGTCTCAGTGCTTTACTATAGGGTCAAGATAAAACCCTCTGAGTTGCTAGGAAGGTTTCCACGGTTTGATTCCTTCCTGCATCAATCAGTCATCCTTTCTAAGTTCTTTCTTTGCAGTCTATGACTCAGTTACATTAAACATTTGAAGATTGCCTAATAATGACAGTTAGTATTTGGCTCCTTTTCTTTGGCGTTACGCCTAGTACCTAGAGCAGTTAATCCCTTTTCTTATTCTAGAGAATTCCTATTCATTGTTTATGACTCAGTTTTGTCAGAAAATGATTCCATCATTCTAGTATTTAAGTGTTTCTCTTATCAGTTCCTCAAGAACCCTGAACAAACTTTTTGTCATGTATTCACCATGAAAGAGTAGTGTATATTTGTTTTCTGTTGTTTGAAGGTACGCATCATATCTCAGGGCCTAATATAATGTTTAGCCTGTAGTAGGCACTCGTCAAAGAGTAACAGTCTACTAGAAAATAATTTTCATCAAGGTAAGCACCATGTATGTCTCATTCTTTATTAGTTTTTTTGTATATGTTTAGTGCTTGAGACCAAGCAACTGTATTGAGCAACTCATGCATGAATGAATGAATGAATGAACTTCAATTTGTTTTATATTCTTCTAGATCCCATTATTAGGGATGTGTCTTGCCAAACATTTTCCACAACGTTTTTTTTTTTTAGGTTTTAATACACACCATTATAGGACTTTTAATTTAAATACCCTAGAATTTTAAATAGACATCAGCTCTTTATGCATACAAAAGATATTAATCATAGCAACAGAAGAACATGCATAACTCATAGAAATTATTTTACCAGAACTTTGTCTCCCATAGTTGTTACATACTCATGTATGTATGTACACACCAACTTTATGTATGTTGCCATGGTTAGGCTAATACCCACTTATATTTATAAATAGACAAACAGCATTTTCTGAATTTCTACTTCTCTCCTCTTTGTCTCTGTTTCACAAATATTTGAATTCATAAAACAAAACTTAACATGACTGCATGACATGATAGAGGAGCTAAGCTCTTTAGAATTTGTCCATATAACATTGAAAGAAATATTGATTATTAATTTGAGGCTTATTTATATAAGAATTTGCTACTAAAATGTGGTATACTTGATACCACACAATTCTGTGCTTCTTCCAGTCTTCCTCCATGTTCCTAGTTACTACAGAGTTTGGCAATGCAAGGCAATTAAAATTTGAAACAGAGAAAAAGTGATATAGAAAAATATCTATTCCTACCAAAAAGAACAGCTAAATATATTGAAGATAAACTGAACTTCTGAATGATCCATACCTTTGCAGAAAATTTAGTTGGGAAAATATATACTAACCATGGGCTCCTGGTTAACTCTTAGTCATCTTCTTAGATATTACCTACAAGCAAATGTAACATGAGTCAGACCAGATGGGGAAAGTCATTTTCACTGTCCTACCTATGTTCTTTTTTCTCTTTAGAGGGAACCATACCAGTTCCCTGTCTCTTTCTGTATATGAGTTTAAGTACATTTCTCACTCCAGAGTTGGCCATGAGACCCAGGTTGGAACAGTCAATGATTTTTCCTTGATAAGAATCTGAACTCCTTTGATCTGATAAGAATAAGTGAATTCAGAACATGGGTGGCATATATTCTCAAGGAATTTTTTTTCTACTTTATTAATGTGAACATGAGAGCATGAAACTAAAGACAGATGAAGGGAGAAAAGAGTGGGGTAGACCACACAAAGCACGGAATGCTACCTAGGTAGAGAAAGCAGGACTGACAGACAGGGATGGGCAAAATTTGTTTGAAACCTGAAGTCATAGCCAGAATTACCCATGAATGACCGTTTATATTAGCCAATACGTTACTTCTTTTGGCTTAAGCCATTTGAACTGGTTTTATGTAGCTTGTAACTGAAAACATTTTGCCCTTTATAATACTTAAATATTTAAGAAGAGTCTTTCTTGAGCCAGATTTCCATAAGGACCTTTCTTTATTCTATCCTATTCCATCTAAGTGTTTAAGCATATATCTTTGTCCTGGAAAGAACCTGGAAAGGGTTCTTCAATAGGATTTATGAAATCACCATTCTGGTTATTTCATTCATCTACTTTATCTTTCCTGTTGGAAAAGGAATACCCATTACACAGGTGGGGAAATGGAGGTTAGAGAGGGTTAAGGAATTCATGAAATTCCTTATTCACCATGAAACTGTTAAGTGATGGACCTAAGATTCTAAATCAGACTGTATGAACTAAGAAAGCACACCCTCTTAATTGCAATGAGATATTTTAAGTACAGCTTTGCATGTGATAAGTTCAAATGAGCTACATAATAGAGCACAGATGGGTACAGCAAAAATATAAGAAAGGGAGAGATGACTGTCCATTGAAAATCATTTCCATCCCGAAAGCACTGAAGAGCAAGGTCAATTTTAGGTTGGATATGAAGGCTCAAGTTAGCTTTTAGAGAAATAAAAGGCTGGTTAGGAAGACAAAGTTTGAAATTATTTCCTTTATGTGTCTTACAATAAAGTTTTGTATCCAATTCAACCCTTCCTTGTTGAAGTCCAGACCTTTTCTGGGCAGAGGTGATTTCATAAACTTTCTATCTCTAGTCTCCAGAGGTGTAGCCAGATGTGGCTTTGGAGGGCCATCTCTGGGCACAGATATGCAATGTGGGTCACCACAATATTTTCCCAGAGTAGCTTGTACCAAAAATTGTTCTGTTGAAAATAGTGTCCTTGAAGCAAGAGGTCTGAGGAATTTGGGTAATGCTGCATAGAAAATCTCCTTTTTGGAAAGTATACTGTACATTAAAAAAAATTAAAAGCTTTGAGATACACTTCAAATATATTCACTTTGCAGTTTTTTTCTAAATGAATTTGACAATATTTTTCCAACACAATACTGCTTAGCATTTTATGCTAAGAAACACTGGCACAAACATCAATATGAAATTTTAAATCGTATTATGACACTTTGTCTTTTCATGACATTTAATTCTTCATAAAATCATAAGCTCACACTCAGAAACCTAAAGAATAAAAGTACAAATATGAAACAGATACATTTTAACATTCCTATTGTTGGGTGCTATGAAGTGCTTTGGACTGCATTTGGCAAAATTTGCATATTTTATTATTAAAACTCATTTGATCAATACATACCTCTATCAAGTATCTGTATAAAATATCTATATTTGTTTTAAATGTCACATAGAAAAAAAATAAAAAATAAATGTCACATAGCTATCCTTTGAAATGCCTGATAGAGAGGTATATATACACAAATGTTTATCATGATAACGTGTGTCTGAGAATTATCCATCTTTCTGGCAAAATAGCCTCAATTCAGAGTTCCAAGTTTTCCAAGCAGCAAGAACACTGAGTACATATAATTAGAACAGTGTGAAAAGCTAAGCTCAATTATACTCCTCAGTGTGAGTTGCACGAAGACCTTCCCAGGTTTCATTTTCATGAGCTCCATTCTGATCAGCTACTGTATCAAAAGAGGATTAAAACCTGAAAGATACTGAGAGTGGAACAGGCCTGTGCTGAAGGAGCTCTCTTAACACTAACACTTGAGAATATTTGGCCCTGGTAAAAACGGTTGTCAGATTTTCTAGAAACCTTGAGCCTGGAAGTAATGGAAACTCAGGCTTGCTTCTAACTGGAAAAAATGGTGTGATAACAAAAATGGGCTTTTCTATTTGAACCTTCTTTAATTTTGGCTACTTTAATTATACTGCCTTGTGCTTTATCAGTCGTTGTTTTACATACAAAGAGAGGAGATCCTGAAGATGTTATGAGGATCCTATAGTTTCTAATAATTACTATAAAGCCGATAATTACTGTAAAGCCAATATATCTAAAAATGCAAGTATCTCATACTTTGCTGTGATTAAAAGATATCATATCTTCTCATGCTTATAGAGTTAATTTTAATTCCTGAGGATACACAGGGACATGCTCCTTTGTTCTTAAAATAAAACTTTCGGGTGCCTGGGTGGCTCAGCTGGTTAAATGTCTGCCTTTGGCTCAGGTCATGATCCCAGGGTCCTGGGATCGAGCCAGCGTTGGGCTCTCTGCTCAGTGGGGAGTCTGCTTCTCCTTCTCCCTCGGCCCTTTGCCTGCTTGTATGCTCTCTCTCACTTTCTCAAATAAATAAATAATATATTTTAAAAGATAAAATAAAATAAAACTTTCATGTGCAGATGTTTAACACTAGAAGGAGTATTTCCAGAAATAAAGTAGCAGGAACAAGTGACACTACTTCGGTCATTCTGAATTTTATCTTCCCTTGAGGTCTTTCACTCGCTTTTCCTGCCATTAACAAGCAGGCTGCCTGCGCATACGACTCGTCCTTTAACCATCTGTCCCAGTAGTACACAACACTGCTTTGTTTAGTAAGAGACATCTGAAGCTTCAGAAAGACTTTATTAAAGACAATGAGGAGATAAATAGGTATTAGGCCCACATCATATATAAAATGGTGGGGCTGCCAATAGAGAATGTTGGAACTTATTGAATCAAGCTTGCTCCCTAGATACATAGACCCAGATGCAATTCACTGTCTAGATAAAACACCTCTGTGTTGGGCTTGCAGATTTGACCTGAACTTAAGAAATCTCTTGCCCAATTTCTTTCTTGTCTCAATCTGAGCCTACCTTCACATTTGGGGTGCTGTCCTGGCATGTACTGGTTAGGAATTCCCTCCCAGCTGCTTTGGCATGCTGGTGGTTGTGGAAGATTATATCATTCTCATCAAATATTTCTGGTTTCCCTGTGGAAGCTTTCCGTTTAAGCACCTATCGATGTTACGTCTCACTGTGTTGACCATGTGACTCTGTAGTGCCCTCTCTGTGAGGTTAACGCTTAGTCCCTTCCAGCGATACCAGTCTTGTCTATGTGACTTGCTTAGGCCTGTGGACTATAAACAGAAGAGGCATTTGTCATTCTGAGCAGGGTCTTTAAGAATCATTAATTTCTTCCATCATTTTTGTTTCTTTTAATAATGCAGATAAGATGATTCCAAAGCTCTTGGTCCTAAAGTGAAAAACATGCAGCCGACTGATGATAAATACATAACATGAAGAAGAAAATAAAATCATGTATTCCTGAATCCCATTAAAATTTGGAGGTTCATTTGTTACCACTACATAGCTTATCTTAATCTGACAAATACAATAGTCAAGGCTGAGGGAGGCAGTTTCCACTCTAGAAGCTGTCTGCTCGAACATTTATATGTATTTATTTATATATATATTATTTAAATATATTTTTCATTTCCATTTTAGGAATTTCTGTACTATTCTTCTTCATGACTTTTGAACAATGACAATAACTTTGTTTTATGCTCCATAGGAATGGTGTAATGATAAATGAGAAAACAAATTTTAAAGCTCTTTGCATTCTACAATGCTGAATAAGCATTATCATAGGCATAAAAATAGCTGTAGGTCAAAAGGTAGTATTTTTTTTTTTACATGATAACACATTGTTTTTTCACAGTTAAATTATTAAAGTTGTTTTTGTCCATTGAAGGAACCAACAGCTCATTTTAAGGAGTATTTGATTCGTAGCAGAGCTGAAAAACCCACCATGCCCTGAACATCCTAGCCAGGCATCTTAGGAATCATCCTGCCTGAACTGGTCAGCTCATTCACAGTGAGGTGAGGCTTCTCACTGATACATCTGATTGCTCTCTGGTGCTTGATGCAGATGCAAAGGGGAATTGATGGAGCTTTTTGCTTGCAGTCAAAGCCTGCCTGTGGCTATTGGGCATGCCCAGCTCTGACAGCGTTTTTAATCTTCTGGACATGATAAGAGAGAGGCAATGGCAGTAGTAAAGAGATAGTGGTTTCACCACAGGAATTGAACCTAAAAGTCAGAAAGCCTAGGACAAATATAATTCAAGTTGGTTTTATTTCTACCATCAACCCCTATGACCAATATGAATCAGACTTGTCCTGGCCTTCTAGCACCTTTTCCTTCCATTCCCTCTGTTGAATGAAAGGATCTTTCTTCAGGTTGACATGTTCCATTCTAAGGACTTCCACACCACTCTTTTTCCAGCCCCACTCAGTATACTAACGCTTTGAGAGACACACGCACGCACACACGCGCACATGTATAGGCACATGTACCCATCCCTTTCTTGCTAGTTATTCTATTTGTTTTCCCTATGGGATTGTAAAACTAATTATTTTAAGGACATTTCTGCTTAAGCTGCAGATATGAATAACTTCTATTCCTTTTTTGTGATAAAATTGGTGAGATAATTCTGATGTTTGGTCAGACATAAGTTGCAGTGGCTTTTATGCTTAAATCTTGCAATTGTAATAAAAATACAAAACATAGGGGATACTTGGGTGGCTCATGGTTGAGCATCTGCCTTAGACTCAGGTCATGATCCTGGGGTCCTGGGATCGTGTCTACGTCGGGCTCCATGTACGGAGTCTGCTTCTGCTTCTGCCTATGTCTCTGCCTCTGTATGTGTGTGTCTCATGAATAAATAAAGAAAATCTTTAAAACAACAACAACAACAAAAAGCATAAACTTATAAAACATCTTAGTCATCAACATAATGTACTACAAATTTCTAGCAAGTACTTTTTAAATTTATAAATATTTCCTCTATATACATCATCAAAAACAAAAATTAAAAAATAAGAGAATATTGTCAGCCTTTGAATAGTCCCACTGATATCAATATTGGGTTAAATTCTTGAAGCTGAGAGAAAAATGAGACTAATTTTTTAAAATTTTATCAGCATGATCATAAATACTGCAGGGTTTGAAAAATTTCATTGTCTTTTATTAGTATTTGCAGATTGCCTCTCCAGAATTGCCTCATGTTTCTGATAAATGTAAGGATGCCTTATAGTAACTCAGTCTTGACTATAATACTTTGCTCAATGTTTATTTATTGAATAAAATTTGTTGATTTCTTTTAAATAAAACTAAATATTGCTCTCATTAAAAATTAATGCACACCACAGAGAAAACCTAGTTTAAAGGATAAATTGCACCCAGAATTACTCTGAAGTCTATTGTATTAGACATAAAGCCAATAGCAAACATCGCATTATAATCTGTCCCCTTTCAAAATTTATAAGCAGTTTGCATAATTGTATTTTTAATTTAGAATTTATTATTTCATGCATCATCTTAAATATGTTTCTTTTCCTCAAATAATAATTATGAAAATACTTATGAGCCATATATGTTTATGTAGATGGCTAAGGTTTATAAATTATATTAAAGACTTGAGTTTAATTCTTACAATTAAGGCATAAAAAAATAAAAATGCTATTTTCCTCCATGACCAGTTTCAAGAAGAATCATACAAATGTACTAACAAAAATAGGTACTCAACTCAAATTTTATAGAACTTAAAATGTATGTGGCTTTCTTAAACTCTTAAACTAATGTTTTCATTGATTGTGAAATCAAACAAAATGCTGATTTCATTGTCCAATAATCTTTAATCAAGTTCCCCATTCAGGTAGTTCTGTGTGTGTGTGTGTGTGTGTGTGTGTGTTGAAGAGAGGAAGGAACATATTTCTGAAGAAACTAATTCAGCATACTGTAAGTTTTTACTAGTTTTTTATTTGTTTATTTGTCTTAAGGGGGCAGCAAAGGCACACAAAGCATCTGCTAGTAGTATATTCATCTGAGGTATCCTGAACTAAAATTAAATGCAAAGATTTTTGTGATAATAGAAGTTAAAGACAGTGTGGTAATGTTTCTTATTTCAGATCTTTATGAAAACAAAATCCAGTGTTTTAGTAGGTGGAACCTTTTTTGGCACTTATTAAAAGATGCACAGTGTACCTATTTATTCAAGTATTTGCTATGTGTCACAGCAGTTTAGTTGGACAGGTAGAAGGTGGTTGTGCTACTGTGAACTGTAACTGCATAGGAATATTTTCACAAGCATAACTCATCGCAGTTTCTTTCTTCAGTCATTACTAAAGCCTGGGGGACCTAATATGCTAAAAATAAGATGCAAATTTCATATGTGATTTTTTAAGAGCTACAAGGTTCTATACTGACATGGTGACTTCATAAATGACTTAAGTACAACATGGATGATCTAATACAATTTGATTTTAAATGACTTTTAGATTCTGTAAGGTAGTGTCAAACATGTGTTTCTAGAACTAGACAACAGTAATTGTGAAATAATGCACACCCTTTCAGAAACGAGACCTTTCCCATTGGGAATTATTGAATTCTTTTGCAATACTAGTAGCTATTTATAGTAGTGTATAGCTCCAAAATATACATTGTAATAAATGTAAATTTAAGTGACTATTGTAAACTTTTCCAGCCAACTGAGATTTAGTGCTTAGAAACGTATAGACCTAATGCAAACACACCTGAAAATGTGTATATCTAGAATATACGTCTATATCTATATATAGATCCATACAAAGTGTAAAAGTTTAAATATCAGACCAGTATTCCAATCAGATCACTTATTTATGGTTATCTGTAGTTCTATCAAGCTTTTAGTGATCTGACTTCTAAACCTTCAACCATTTAGAAACAATGATTTAGAAATTATAGGCAGAGGGCCCCTGGGTACCTCAGCCAGTTAAGCATTTGACTCTTGGTTTTGGCTCATGTCATGATCTCAGGGTTGTAAGATCAAGCTTCTCATGGGGCTCTGCACTCAGTGTGGAATCTGCTTGTCCCTCTCCCTCTGCTCCTCCCCCACTCTTGCATACTCTTTCTCTCTTATACATAAATAAAATCTTTAAAAAGAAAAGAACTTCTAGGCAGGCACACAGGGAAATGTGAAGTGGTAAGACATGTACTATGTGTAGAATCAAGGAAACTATTTAAAAAATCACAATGGAGACTCCAACAAATTCTTGGCCAAAAATTGTAAGAACAGTTTTAGAAAGCTTAATAAGCATTGATTAAAAGCATAATTTTCATCATATTGTATAGTGATAATTGAAGGTAAAGATGATGCCCATCTTCTAGAAAAGTCTAAATTATCTTGAAAGAACTGTTTAGTAAAGCAAGAAATGAATATACAGATACTACAATAGCTCAAAATTATAAGTAACCTAAATTTTATTTTATTTAAAGATTTTATTTATTGATTCATGAGAGGCAGAGAGAGAGAAAGAGAGAGAGAGAGAGAGAGAGGCAGAGGGAGAAGCAGGTTCCATGCAGGGAGCCTGATGTGGGACTCGATCCTGGCTCTCCAGGACCACACCCTGGGCTGAAGGCGGTGCTAAATCGCTGAGCCAACTGGGCTACCCCATAACCTAAATTTTAAATAACATGAAAGGTAACAAAAAGTAAAATAATGTTCAGTATTTCTATATGTATTCCATATGTATTTTATTTGTGACCATTAATTATGTCATTTTCAGTAATATTTGGTTAAAATAAAAATGAGTACTACATGTTTGGTACAAACTGCAGACTATAAGAGCATATATTATATATATTACTTCTTTTGGTAAAAATATTTTGTATTTAACAATTCAATAGAATAAAAATATTTTCTTTTTTGGCCACAAATATCTGACCGTAAATATATGTAAATGTTTTAAAGAACATAACAAGTTTCAGTTTATAAAATGTATTAAGTTTTCAAAAAAATAAAAAAAAAACTTCAGAGTAATTGATACATTTTGACTTACCAAATAAATTTCGGTCATTCATTTTTTTGTGTGTGCTTTCAGCAAACATCTTTTGAATGTCCATTATGTTCTGTATGCTATTCCAGGTCCTAGAGATATGCTACTGAGACACACCACCCTCCATGAGCTTACAATTATTGATAAAGATAAATATGCAGATATATCACTGTAAATGAGTGGAAAATGTTTTACAATAGGAATCACAAGGAACTAAAGCACCCCATAGGAGGAACAAGACAACTGCATAGAAGATCAGGGAAAAGTAATTTCCCTGAAATAAGAGTTGGGAAGATAAGAAAGATTAGTGGGAGTTACAGAGAAGAAGATGATAGGACAAGTATAAGGGAACATTTGTGAGGGACCACGTATGGGAGGACATGGTGTGCCTGGAGGACAGAAAAGGGTTTTGCACATCTAAATCATGCATAGTAAATAGGGAGATGGCAAGACACACTGGACAAGAGGGCTCTCTAAAGCTTAATAATATTTTTGGCCTTTACCTAAAGGCAAATTGGGGACCATAAATCTTTAACCAGTCAAACACCATAATTGGTTTGAATATTCAGATTGGTCATTCTGATTATAGGGTATAAAGTAGATAAGAGAGAGGTATGCATAAAACTAGGGGACTTTTTGCGATGATCAAAGTATCGCAGTAATTTAAATAAAAGATTATGAAGATCTAGACCAGGGTTATCATGGCGCAGTAATTTGAAATTGAGGACTCATGCATAATCAAGGAATTGAGAGATTAAGTCATCCTTGGGTGAAATGACTAAATGGAATTTCATGGCCTCTAAAGCCGGGGACAGGCTCTGGGATCAGTGACCCCACAGAGGTCCTACCATCCTGTTAGATGCTAGATGAACAGCTTGCTACATTTCTTTTCTTTTTTACCTTTTCAAATCCAACATTGTCTATTTGTAATGCTGCAGAACAGAGGTTAAGTTAGGGATTCGTTTTTGCTAGCTGATGTTACCTTCACAGGGTGATTCAATGAAGCCAGCTGGCCTAAGGCAGGCCTCTCTGGGCTCCCTCACCTGCTAGTAACAGAGAGCTGTAGAATTCTCAGTTGAACCCATAAAGAGTGAACTTGCTCAGAAGGTGTCAATGATCAGTTGCACACTCTCTGGCCAATTTTACCCTTCCTTCACTAGTGCTGATAGTGCTCCTCAACTATCTTCATGCAGATGACAGCAATCTGGGATGAAGATCTTCTGGGGAAGGGTCCATTCAAGATTAGCACTTCCTAAATTTCTGTTTCAAGCTTTTAAAAAAATGTACTAACTGATCATAGATTAACTGATTTATAGAAGCATAGGGGCCGGAGGGAATAATACATTTCAAATATTATAGCAGATGCATTAAGTGACTTAGCCACATATTAACACTCTGTGCATATTTGAGGCAATAGAGGCCCATTTGGTTCAAGATGAGTTGCATCTTTCTATTATTGCTGTGACATGAAATGTTTTTTCTAAGAAGACGTCTGATGTACTCAGGATGGGTTCTTAAAGCTCAAAGAAACATCATCCAATTTTCCACCAAATAAATAGGAATCAGAGGAATAAAGAATTCTTGGTAAAGAAAAGAAAAATTAGTAGATAAATGGATTGATTTTGAAATGCACGTCCCAGTCACCATGACTAGAATAAATAGTTTGTTATACTGTTTTTATTTGTTAATATATAATTATTGCCTCTTACATTATACTGTATATAACTGGTGGTGATTGGAGAGTAATAGAGTGCTACTTCACTTGTTAATCATCCAACAAAGAGAATGTGACTTAGTGATCAATGGCAATTACATTAGAATTGCAACATATGGTAAATTGAATGTTTTTGTACAGTGGCATTTAGTTGTTTGGGTCCATGTACCAAATTAATGGGAACATCAGGTAAATTTAACATCTTTACTGCTTTAATTGATCCTAAAGTAGGTAATTATGTTATCTATAAAGTCAATTTGTCCTTTTTTCCATTATTTATGATGTGCAGTTGTGCACCAAGCACACACCAATCACAATGCAATTGCAACATATATGTTTGGAGCCTGAGCCAAATGCCAAACAAAACATGAAAGGGAAATAAACTCAGAGTTTCTCTGTAGCAGTTTTTTTTTTTTTTAATTGAACTGAAGGATTATTTTACTACCTCTGATTGCATCGTAGATGAAGTACATATATAGCCCTGAATTCATCTTTTAAAATTTCCAATAACCTAAAGAGTTTTTCTTTTGGATTGTTTTAAAGTCATCCTGACTATTCTGATTCTTTGATATCTCAGTATCTATCTTGGTAAATTCAAAGCTTTTGCATAATTAACAGTTGCTGAAATTTTTTGATTCCCCCTTGAAAAGAGAGGCAGTCTTTTCAATTTTCCCTCATCACAAGTTCTCAACTCTGGCTGCACATTTGGAGTACCTTTGGAGATAAAAACAAGTCACAGTTCCTAGACTCTACCCTTAAAGATTCTGATCAGGTCAGGGCCAAGGTATTTTTACAATCACTCTACGTGATTATGATTCATAGTGAGAGATGGTAAGCGTAACTCTAAACATGGGTCCTACTACAACAGGAAACGGTAAAAATCCAATTTATTTGGTTTTGTATGGCCATATTGACAGTAAAACTAGGATTTACTGGAGTGAAAAAGGCTTGAGACTCGCTGACATTTCGAAAAATAGATTCAAATTGAGCGAGATGAGCAGTTAGCAAAATACTGTTGAATAATATTATTAAAGTCTTACAACATTTTAGACAAAGTTTCACTTTTACAACTGAAAAACAAAACAAAACGATGACATTTATATCACTAAGAGGCAAGGGAAACTAAGAGGTCGATAAAAATTACCTCCATTCCAGTACTTGGTGTTAACATATTCAAATGCCTCAGAGAAATGGTCTCTGCTTAAGATTGTCAAGTGATACTGACATTCACGAGCACTTTCTATAGGAGGCATATTTCATAGCTTTTACTTCTCAAAGCAGAGCTAAGAAGTGGGTACTGTTATCATTCCAGTTCTACAGAACACAAGCTGAAGCACAGAGACGTTCAGTGATGTAGTTAAGTCCATGAAGCTACTAAATGTCAGTGAGTCATCTGGTCCCCAGTGACCCCAGAGCCCACATTCCTGACCCCTATACCAGCTTCTGTATTACATGATGAATAATCTAGCTAAGTTACACGGTGGTCAGATAGCCAAAGCCTGGATCTGACCTGAAAGAGAAGGAACGGATTCCCCTTTCCATCTTACAAATCTGTGGCTTCTTTTCTCTGTGCATCTTGCAATGACCTTGCCTTGCATCTAGCCCACAGAACAGAAAGCCTCCCTGGCTGGCTGCCCTTGCGGAAGCCTGTGGGGGTCCCTGGAAAAAAATTAAAGAAATGTGATCGAAAGATAGTCATTGAAAAATTCATAACCTTTTGTTTCCAGCCTTATGAAAAACGTAAAATATTCTTTGATATTTGTTCACCGAGGTGGAGATATATTTTCCTGTGAGAATTCCTGATATTACAGAAATTCAGAATCACACTTAATTTCCAATTCTGGTAATTGTAGACATAGAGGGTGAGCTAGTGGTGACAGGAAAACAAAATTTTTACTGTATTTTTTTTTATTTTTATTTATTTATGATAGTCACACACACACAGAGAGAGAGAGAGAGAGAGAGAGAGAGGCAGAGTCACAGGCAGAGGGAGAAGCAGGCTCCATGCACCAGGAGCCCGACATGGGATTCAATCCCGGGTCTCCAGGATTGTGCCCTGGGCCAAAGGCAGGCGCTAAAACACTGCGCCACCCAGGGATCCCAATTTTTACTGTATTTTTAAACATTTTTATATATACTTTTGTTGCTATATGCAAAAAGTAAAAAAAAAAAAAAAAAGAAGATTTGATCTCTGAATTCCAGCCATTTAAAAATTATGAACAAAGGTCAAATTCACAAACATGGAGGCCACAAATAAAATCTGTGACTATGTAAAGCATTCATTACACACTAGAGTTCATAACAAAAGTTCTAATGTAAATAGAAAATTAGTTGTGGAAAAGGGGGACTGGAAGAGGCATTCATTCCATTTTGTGTTTTAAAAGAAAAAGCAGTAAAAGAAGTGTGGCCTTAGGGGTGGCATGGGTGGCTTAGTCAATTAAGCATCTGCCTTCAGCTCAGGTCATGATCCCAGGGCCCTGGGACAGAGCCCTGCTTTGGGCCCCCTGCTCAGTGGGGAGCCTGCCTCTCCCTCTCCCCCTGCTTATGTGCACACTCTCGTGCACACTCTCTCTCTGTCAAATAAATAAATAAAGTCTTAAAAAAAAAGTCGTAGCCTTAGATACCAAGTGAAGATGAGCTTTGACAAGAACATCTTGCTTGGATGTCACGTGGGTCTAAAATAAGTTGAATTTAAGAGATGGATGGGCAGAAACACTAAGGGAGGTATTTTCACCTGAGACTCAAATAAAACACAGAGGAAAGACATGGAAACAAAGAGAGGCAGAAATAGAGAGAGAGATTGGGAGCCAGGGACAAAAAGAAAGGAGGTCAGTGAGTTGGAATCTCCCCATAGCTGAATTCCAAAGGAACTGCTGAAGGAGACAATGCAGGAATAACCAGAAGAGGTAAATCTGATGAGCCTGTGACTTCTAAAGCTGGAGAAAGTAAGGATGACGTCAGAATTGCTGACAGCTCTCCAAAACTGTGCAGAAGGAAGGTATGAACCCGTGGGAAATGGCAAGGGAGCGCCTTCACTGAACTTGGAGATTCCTGGATGAAATGTGTTAAAACTTTGAAGAGTTTGAGCTTCTCGGGATATCAGATGGTGTTATAATTAGCTATTTAAAGCAGATATATAAACTTTAGAGACGCTGTCAGATTTAGTTCCTACAGATGCAGTAAATAGACACAGGCTGAATTTATTTCCTTTTCTCTCTGTATTTTTTGAAGTAACCATGCTATTTTCCATTTACAGAACTTTTGTTTTTTTTTTATTAATCTCTAAGCTCTCTCCACATAATATCAAAAGAGGATTATATATTCATAATGAAAAGTAAATGTCCTTAGTGCTTGTAAGATTGCCTTTTTTTTTTTTTTTAAGATTTGTTAAATCAGCCACTATAAGATGTTTAGGAAAAAAGTTAGGAAACAAGAGTATTTATTAAAATCTAACTGCTTCACTTTTATCATGTTTTTATAACATCACTTGTGGATTTAATTCATAGATAAGAAGTTGTATTCAAAAGTTGAAATAAAGTTAAATGGTTAGTTAAAGCTGCTTCATAAAGTACATTA
Source organism: Canis lupus familiaris (assembly GCF_011100685.1). Lineage (NCBI taxonomy): Eukaryota > Metazoa > Chordata > Mammalia > Carnivora > Canidae > Canis > Canis lupus. The sequence continues at coordinate 7,010,769 of NC_049224.1, read as the reverse complement.
AAATCCTGCACTTAAAATCATGTTGTAAAATAATATCTGATGACATGGAACAATAGTCATGGTATAGTTTTTATTATATAAAAATTTTAAGTTTAAAGCATAATAGTTTTCTTGAAAAAGAATATACATTATGTAGAAATAATGGGAGAGAGATCTATGCTATTTATCCATGGATGGTGAAGTTAGGAATTTATGGGAGAATTTTACTTCTTTTTATGTATCAGTGATTTCTAAATGTGTACAACAAATGTTTAATATGATAAGTTTAGTTTTTAGATGACATCAGATAAATTATTAAATTTCGTGTAGGAAAGGAACAGGAAGTTTCTGATGGATATAAGAAACTTTGTAAAAGATGTGAGTTTGTGTTTATCTCCTTTGAGGATTATATTACCATCTTACTCAAACTTTATATATTTGTAAATGACTGCATAAAAATATATAAAATATGCTGTTAAAAGCAGAACTATTTTTGTAATAGTCACACTTTAATCTCTTCACTGTGATTTTCTTCCAATATGATGAAAGCAGATCACTGTCCTTGGGAACATGCACAATAGTGCATTTTCCAGACTGTAGAGATATATTCCAAGCTACCTCTGACCAGTAGTTATCTTAAATGTGAGTTGCATTATTCTTAGCTCCAAAAATCCTTTGATCTTTTTATGATGGGGCGAGGAAGAAGCTAACAATGTTTCTATTCGAAAACTTTTTGGAAAAAGTATGTTGACTGATATTTCCCTTTTTCATTTACCTGCAGAAGTCTAAACCTAGAAGTATTTTGATAAGCAGAAGTCTTTTTAGTCATTTAACTTATGTTTATCACAAGGTGAAGTGTTCAAAAGGAGCAATATATTTACTTCCTTTAAGGAAAGTGAAAATCATCAGTTAAATAAAATGTAGCTTATTGAAATGAAATCTTCACAGTAATTGCAAATAAAATGTGCCTTAAGAAAAAAATAACAAAAACAATAAAAAACCAGTTACAAAATGTGAAACAAGATTGACGTTTTGGGGCAGTGTCTATAGAGCATTAAAAACAGTGATTTTAACCAACCCTGTCCATCCAGCAGAGACTCAACTAAGTTTTTTTTTTTTTTTTTTTTTTTTAATGGTGCAAAACATCACTAATTTAGTCAAAACAGTCAATCTTCTAGCCCCATGAGGACACAACCTAAATGTGCCTATTTAAAGATCAAAGATAGACTAAGACAGTTTGGAACTTTGATCTTCACATAACTGTGGAGTTTGAAGTAGTGCCATAGGGCCCTGTTTTTTCATCACCACTCGACTTTTCCCAGCAACCTGTGTTATGTATTGAACTACAAGTGAGGGGATACATGGTTGGGAAGAGTACAGCAATTATGTGAGAAGCCCAGGGCAAGGACAGCTCTGGGGGAAACGCATGTTCTATTTTATATACAAGTGATTTTCCAACGCGAAGATGGATATTTTGAAATGCTTGTGCTCAGCTGAAGAGCCTTCAAAATACAGATTTTTATTTTTAAAGTAGTATTTTTAGATGCATCAAGTCTTGAATACTGAAAGAAGGTCATTAACCAGAGTGTTTAGGATTATATTTGTTCTGCATTAATTATAGTCACAAATATCTTATATATCAATCATATAGTCTTTTTCAGTGCAATGTATATGTTAGCTCTTTGATTGCTATCCCACAGAATATAAAGAAAATAATAATTTCATAAATCCTGTTTTGCCAGCAAGATAGAGAATCTCTGTGATCATTTTGTTAGGTAGGTCTCCATGCCCTGAGACTTATCATTTTCCATAGCTTAAGAGATCACTCTCACTTTGCTTTCCACTGTATTGTACAGGGTGGTACAAGTTAGCATAGTATACAGTACAGGTAGTCCCTTTAGAATATTTTTTTTAATCTGTATGGCTTCAATTCATATTCTCAGATCAATAATGACTGATTCCATTTATATTTGTTAATGTTAAATCTTTCACTTTTTAGTCATATCCATTTGCTGTTTTCTTCTGTCTTTTGTCAAGGTGATTTTCAGGTGGAAACAGGCAAAATTAGCATAATATGGAAATGATGCCTAAGACAAGCAAATTTTTTAGGTTATCCTTAACTGCTGCAAATAAATATTGACTAAATCCCATTTTGTATTTATGATGCGGTCTTATAAAGGAGGCTATTGAATCACTCAAATTTGCCAAGTTTTGGAAAAATGAGGGAGTTAAATTCAGGTGAGGAAAGAAATGATACACTTTTAATTGATTACAATACCGACCACCAACGCGGACCCATTGCTAGAGAGTTTTTGGAGATGTAGTCTTTTGGGAACATTTAAGATGAAAAGAATCACTGTTCATTGGGAGCCATCGTGTATTCAGTATGAATAGTTTTTTCAGGCTTGCCTCATCAAAAGCATATTCAGAACTCAACAACTCATCTGGAAAAGTCTTCCATAATCCTCTTGTGAGTAAATGGAACAGTGAATTGAGTGATATTCATAATAATTTGAAGTAGTTTACTAGTGATCTGATAATTAGTTTCATTTTATTCTGAAAGTGAGTTTTGAGGGGAACATATCTCCTGGATATGGATATAACTTTATCTATTAAAATTTTCATTATTTTTTTTTCAAGAAGGACACCTGGGTGACTCAGTGGTTTAACGCTGCCTTCAGCGCAGGGCCTGATCCTGGAGACCTGGGATCGAGTTCCACGTCAGGCTTCCTGCATGGAGCCGGCTTCTCCCTCTGCCTCTGTCTCTGCCCCCCGCCGTGTCTCCCATGAACAAATAAACAGAATCTTAAAAACAAAAAAAAACAAAAAAAATCTAGGCCAATTTGTGGTCAGTGCAGGCAGGATTTCACATTATAAAGGAACAAGATTCAAATCTAATTAAATCATGACAGTGTGTTCTGTTTCATTACTGAAATCTCTCATATATGTTAAAATATTTCTTTTCAGCCCCCAAATCATTTATTTTAGCACCTCCTTTCTAAATGTATCTCTTCTGTTCTTCCTCACAACTCACTCCCCTGTCTAATACATTATTATCCTACTCTTGGCTCTTATGTGAGAATCTTTCACTTCTGTTATGTATTAGCTTGTATATTGCCAGCTAAGAGGAAATTTCCTAATAATTCCCTACAGCCCAATCCTGGTCCCATCTCCCCTAAAACAAAACAAAACTTGCCATTTTCTATTATTCATGGCATTTATCATTTCTAACATATTTTTCACCTATCCACTCTAGCATATGATCTCCTTAAATATTCGTCGCAGGAATGCTGGTTAAGTCATGTGCTCTAGAATCATCATACGCATTCTTTTAAAAATTCATTTTACCCCTGTAGTGTGATACCTAAACTTCAGGACGACTAGACTACTCATCAGGCTTCTTTTTCCATGTGTCCTCTCTGATTATATTTAACTTTCAAAGTCATAGCCAAATGGGAGAGAAGAAAGAGAGTTCCATGGAAAGAAATAATTTCATCTCCTTTATTTTCCCTTTATTTTCCAATAAGATCACCTCTTCCCTCCTCTGCTCCTTAAATTTGCTAAAGTGACATTTTTTAAAAATTGAAACTCCATTTTTCTCTTGATGCTTACTTTAAAAAGCCCCCTAGGGTTTACACTTAAGCAAGAAGAGGAGTTCAAGACTAATGCATTGCAATATATTGGAGAATTTATTAGATTTTATGTGTTTTGTATTCTTCAAAGCATACTTGATAATTGCTTTAAGTTCAGGGCACCATGCTGAAAGAGTTATATCTACACTGTTAGTTACTATAATAATTATTTTTGTAATTGTGATGTAAATACTAATAATTTCTTGGACAAGAAAGGTCTTTATGACCATTTCTGAGTATACATAAGGTCCATAGCCTTAAAATTTAAGCCTCAAGTCAAACAGGTTCGTGAATTATGAAATAAGTATTGATTTAAGATAAACCTGGAATGTTTCCATACTCATGTAGGAATCTTACCTTCTTTATCCTGAAGTAGTGACACTTTGGAATATTAAACACAAAATATTTCAGGTATATATCCTTTTACTCAAGTATAATATTTATATGTAGCTCTAGAGATATCTCACAAAAACTAAGAGCAGAATTGAAAGCCAGCTTCACACAGAATGAGAATCTGGAATATTATTTCTCCTTATTATGTGTCTTTTCTCACTATTAGATTTAATGCATTTTCTGTCTTTTTGGATTAAGTTTTTCTCCTACTCAGCTCACATGGGTGTCCAGAAGTTGGGCCAATCAATGGTCTTGCAATCCCAAATTTCAGAGAAGAAGATGCCTAGTTCACTTGGGTTTAATTACTAATTAAGAAGTATAGAGAACCACCAAACAAATAAGTCTAGCAACTCAAAGGTTTATTTTGAACCAGATAGGAACCCCAAATTGTCTACTTCCCTCTTGGTAACCATCAGTTTGTTCTCTATAGTTAAGAGTGGTTTTGGTTGGTCTCTTTTTTTTCTCTGTTTTGTTTCTTAAACTTCATATACGAGTTAAATTAAATACAATTTGTCTCTCTCTGACTTATTTTACTTAGCATTATACTCTCAAGATCCAGCCATGTTGTTGCAAATGGCAAGATTTCATTCTTTTTTATGGCTTAATAATATTCCATTGTAGAGATATCTTTATCCATTCATCTATCAATGAACATGTGGGCTGCTTCCAAACATGGCTATTGGAAATAATGCTGCCAAAAATATAGGGGTGCATATATATTTTCAAGTTGGTGTTTTCATATTCTTTTGGTAAATCCTTAGTAGTGAAATCACTGGAAAATGTGTTAATTTTATTTTTACTTTTTTTTTTTTTTGAAACTCCATACTGTTTTTACACAGCAGCAGCTGCACCAGTTTGCATTTCCACCAACAGTGCGCAAGGGTTCCTTTTTTTCTCCACATCCTCACCAACGGTGTCATTTCTTGAGTTTTTGATTTTAGCCATTCTGAGAGGTGTGAGGTGATATCTCGTTGTGGTTTTGATTTGCATTTCCCTGATGATGAGTGGTGTTGAGCATCTTTTCATGCGTCTGTTGACCATCTGGATGTTCTCCTTTGGAAAAATGTCTGTTCACATCTTCTGCCCATTTTGTAATTGTAGTCTTCAGTGTGGGGTGCTGAGCTATATAGTTTTTTATTTATATATTAGATACTAACCCTTTATCAGATATGTCATTTGTAAATATTTTCTCCCATTCAGTAGGTTGTCTTTCAGTTTCTTTAATTGTTACTTTTGCTGTGCAAAAGATGTTTATTTTGATATAATCTCAGTAGTTCATTTCTGCTTTTGTTTCCCTTGCCTTAGATGACATATCTAAATGTATATATTTATGATATTATAGTTTTATATATTTATTTATATTATATATTATATAAATATAAATATAAATATAAATATAAATATAAATATAAATATATATATATATAGCTATGGCCCGTATCATAGAAATTATTGCCTGTACTCTCTTCAAAGATTTTCATGATTTCAGGTCTCACATGTAGGTCTTTAATCCATTTTTACTTTATTATTATCTATGGTGAAAGAAAATGGTCCAGTTCATTCTTTCACATGTAGTGTCCAGTTTTTCCAACACCAGTTATTGAAGAGACTTCCTTTTTCTCATTGCATCTTCTTGCCTCTTTTGTTGAAGGCTAATTGACTATATAATTATGGGTTTGTTTCTGGGCTCTTTTCTCATCTGTTCTATTGATCTAGCTGTCTATTTTTGTGCCCAGCCATACTGTTTTTATTACTATGGCTTTGTTGTATAACTTGAAATCTGGGATTGTGATACTTACAGTTTTCTTTTGTTTTTGTTTTTTGTTTTTGTTTTCTTTTTCAAAAATCTTGAAATATTTTTTTTTTCAAGATTTTTTTGGTTATTTAGGATCTTTCATGGTTCTATGCAAATGTTAGGATTATTTGTTCTATTTCTTTGTAAAATATTGTTGGTATTTTGATAGAGATTGCATTAAATTTATAGATTTCCTGGGTAGTATGGCTATTCTAACAATATTTATTCTTCCAATCCATGGGCATGGAATATATTTCTATTCATTTGTGTCATCTTCAAATTTTTTTCATCCATGTTTTGTAGTTTTCAGAGTACAGTCCTTTTACCTCCTTGGTTAATTAATCCTATGTATTTTATTACTTTTGGTACAATTGTGGATGGGATTGATTTCTTGATTTCTATTTCTGCTAGTTTATTATTAGTGTAAAAAAATTCAGTGGATTTCTGTCTACAATTCTCTATCCTGCAAATTTACCGAGTCCTTTATCAATTCTAGTAATTTTTTTTGGTGGAGTCTTTCTGGCTTTCTATATTTGGTATCATGTCATCTGCACATAGTGAAAGTTTTACTTCTTTCTTACCAATTTGGGATACATTTTATTTATTTTTCTTGTCTTACTGATGATGCTTGTTCTGTCAGTATTATGTTGAATAAAAGTGGTGAGACTGTACATCCTCGTCTTATTCCTGATCTTAAGGGAAAGGATCTCAGTTTTCCCCCATTGAATATGATATTAACTGGGTTTTTTAATATATTGCCTTTATTATGTTGAAGTAGGTTTCCTCTAAACTTACATGCAGAAGGTTTTCTACCAGGAATGAATATTGTACTTTATCAAGTGCTTTTTCTGCATCAGTTGAAATGATCACATGGCTTTTATCCTTTCTGTTGTTGATGTGATGTATCACATTGATTGATTTGCCAATACTGAATCACCTTTGTATCCCAGGAATAAATCCCACCTGATTGTGGTGAATGATTTTTGAAATGTATTTTGGGGTTCAGTTTACTAATATTTTGTTGAGGATTTTTGTATCTATGTTCATCAGATATTGATGCCAATATTGAGATATTGGCCTACAGTTCTCTTCTCTTGTGGTATCTTTGTCTGGTTTTGGTATCAGGGTAATGAGGGCCTCATAGAATGAGTTTGGAAGTTTTCCTTACTTTTTCTGTTTTTTGAAATAATTTGAGAATAGATATTGAGTCTTTAAGTATTTGATAGAATTCACCTGTGAAGTCATCTGTTCCTGGACTTTTGATTTTTGGGGATTTTTTTTTTATTACTAATCAACCTAATTGCTGATAATCAGTCTATTCAGATTTTCTACTTCTTCCTGATTCAATATTAGGAGATTATATATTTCTATGAATTTATACATTTCTTCTAGTTTGCCTAATTTGTTGGCATATAATTTTTAATGATATTCTTTTATAATCGTTGGTATTTCTGTGTTGTTTGTTGTTACTTCTCCTCCTTCATTTGATATTTTATTTGAGTCTTCTCTCTCTCTTGTTTGTTTGATGAATTTGGTTTATCAATTTTGTTGGTCCTTTCAAAGAACCAGCTCCTGGTTTTATTGATTAGTTCTTCTATGGGTTTATTTGTTTGTTTGGTTGGTTGGTTGGTTTTGGTTTGTTTCTAGTTTATTTCTGCTCTAATTTTTATTATTTCCTTTCCTTAACTGGCTTTGAGTTTTGTTTGTTCTTCTTTTTCTAGCTCCTCTAGATTAGGTTAGGTTGTTTATTTGAGATTTTTCTTCCTTCTTGAGGGAGACCTGTTTTGCTATAAACTTCCTTCTTGGAGTAGCTTTTACTGCATCCCAACGATTTTTGACCATTGGGTTTTCATTTTCATTTGTCTCCATGTATTTTTTTTTTTTTTACTTCTGATTTTTTGGTTGGCCCAGTCCTCGTTTAGTGTCATGTTATGTAACATCCATGTATTTGTGCTCTTTCCAGGTTTCTTTGTCATTGTTTTTGTTTTTTGTTTTTTGTTTTGTTTTGTTTTGTTTGTGGTTGGTTTCTAGTTTCATAGCATTCTGATCAAAAAAGATACATGGAATGACTTCAGTCTTTTTGAATTTATTGAGGCTTGTTTTGTGACCTAATTGTGATCTATCCTGAAGACTGTTCCATGTACACTAAAAACAGTATACTCTGCTGTTTCAGGATGGAATGTTCTGAATATATCTGTTAAATCCATCTGGACCAATGTGGTATTCAGAGCCACTGTTTCCTGATTGATTTTCTGTTTGGATAGTCTGTCCTTTGATGTAAGTGGGATATTAAAGGCCCCTATTATAATCGTATTGGTATCAATTACTTCCTTTATACATTTGGGTACTCCTATGTTGGATGCATAAACATTTATAATTGTTATATCTTCTTGTTGGATTGTCTCCTTAGTTATTATATGGTGTCTTTTTTTGTCTCTTGTCAAGGTCCTTGTTTTAAAGTCTATTTTATCCAGTGTAAGAATGGTAACCCCAGCTTTTTTTTTTTCACTTTCATTTGCATGATGAATGCTTTTCCACCCCTTCACTTTCAATCTGCAGATGTCTTTATGTCTGAAATGAGTCTCTTGTAGGCAACATTACATGGGCTTTCTTTTGTTATCCATTCTGTCACCCTATATCTTTTGATTGGAGCATTTAGCACATTTAATTCAAAGTAATTATTGAAAAGCACATATTTATTGCCATTTTGTTACTTGCTTTATGGTTGCTTTTGTGATTGTTCTCTATTACTTTCCTCTGCTGCTCTCTTCTCTCACAGTTTGCTGGCTTTCTTTAGTATATACGTGTGTTCCTTTATCTTTGTTTTTCACATAACTACTACTGTTTTTTAATTTGTAGTTACCACTAGTTTGTATATAAATTATGCATTTAATAGCTTAAATTAAGTTGATGGTCACTGAAGTTTGAACACAATCTTTGCTCTCCTCTCCCTACATTTTAGGTATTTAGTGTCATACTTTACATCCTTTTGCTTTGTGAATCCCTAGACTGATTTTTATAGTTATACTTAATTTTACTGCTTTTATGCTTCCTGCTTTTCTTACTTCTGCTTATGGCCTTTTCATTCCACTCAGACAGTTCCCTTTAACATTTCTTGGATTGCTGGGTTAGTGATCATTAATTTCTCTAACTTTTGTTCATCTGGTAGGCTATTTTATCTTTCCTATTCTTAATGATAGCCTTGTTGGGTACTCTTGGTTGCAAGTTTTTTTTTTTTTTTCTTTCAGCACTTTGAATATATGCTGTCACTCATATCTGTCATGCAAATTCCTCCTGAAAAATAGCCTTATGGTATTTCCCTTATATGCACTGCTTTCTTTTCTCTTACTGCTTTTAAAATTCTCTCTTTATCACCACTTTTTTTGTGTTTTGATTACTGTGTGTCTTGGTGTGAACCACCTTGGGTTGATGTTTGGGGGAATCCTTTATGCCTTCTGGATCTGGATTTCTGTCATCTTCTACTTTTTGTATTATTTTTTCTCATATTATTTTTCTCTCTTCTATTCAGCGTGATTGCTTTCCATTCCTGTTCTACAGGTTGCTGATTCATTCTTCTGTATTCTCTAGTCTACTATTTATTCCAATCTATTACAATTTTCATTTCAGTTATTGAGTTCTTTATCTCTGATTGGTTCTCTTTTGTTTTCTGTCTCTATGTAAAGGGTCTCATTGAGGTTTTACACTCTTTTCTCAAGTCCAGTTAGTATCTTTATATAAATTCTCTATCAGGTATATTACTTATTCCTGTTTAATTAGCTTTCTTGTGATTTTTGTCCTGTTTTATCATTTGGGACATTTTTCTCTGGCTCCTCATTTTGTCTAACTCTCTTTGTATCTGTGTGATAATAAAATCAACTATGTCCCCTACTCTTGAAAGTTGTGGCCTTATGAAGAAGAGGACATGTAGTGCCCTGTATTGCAGTGTCCCCTGTTTACCAAAACCTAGTGCTTCAGGGGTATCTCCTCTGTGTGTTTCATGGACCCTAAAGTTGGAGCTGAGCCACTTTTGACTTCAGTCCACTCATCTGCAGTGGCTCTCTTTGTCTATCATTGGAAGGGTTTGGCCCCTGTATTGTTGGTGGGCCAATCTGGGCTGCCTTGGGCTTGAGTTGAGGCAGACCAGGCACATACGAGAGATTTAGTAGCACTGAACTGCAGCGCCCTTTCCCTCTTTTGCCCCCTGAGAAGCTTCCATTGGCAGAGAGGCCTACAGTCAAACCTGATGTCTGTTCCCATCCCGTGTATGGAGCCACAGTTGGACTGATGTGTGTCATTATTTTCTCCTTTCCCCAGGGCAAGAGTCACTTTGGGTGGTGCTGGCCCTTATCAGAGCTGCTTGCACTTTGTTAGGCTTATGGCACCCTTTGGATGGGCTTTGGCCAATAGCATGTTGGAGGGGGCAGATCCAGAGAAGCGAGAGGCAGGGGTCACTGTCTCAAACTTAGTTCTTGACTTCTATGATATAGTGATATTAATGTCTTCATTGTATTATCTTTAAAGTATATTTGACCCATGAATGACACAGATTTTAACTGCATCAGTTCACTTATATGTGGATTTTTTTAATATATACAGTACAATATTGTAAATGTATTTTAACTTCTTTATGATTTTCTTAATGACATTCAATTGTCTCTTTCTTACTTTATTGTAAGAATAAACTACTACTAATAATAATATACAAAATACATGTTAATGTTTATTATCAGTAAGGCCTCTGGTGGACAGTAGACTAGCTAAATTTTAAGGGAGTCAAAAATTATGAGGATTTTTGACTGCCCAGAGGATTGGCACCCTAATCTATGCATTGTTCAAGGGTCAATTGTGGTATCTTAAAAGAAATTCCATTTTTTAAAAAATATTTCTCCTATTTCTCTGAAAAATGAAGAAATCTGTCTTTAGATGCTAGCATTAATAATGTAAAAATCAAGAGAAACAGTGAAAATCAAATATGGGCGAAATAATCTCTTCATTCTAATTTTTTTTTTTCTTGGCCCTTTCTGGAGACAAGAAAGTACAAATACAGCAATAGAATCAGCCAGCCTTAATGCCAAGTCGTGATACCAACTCATAGAGGGTGCCTTCTCTACCTTATACTCCAGGGTATATTTTTTTCAATGATAAAACTAGACAATAATGGTGAGCTAACATTATTTCAAAACTATAGCAATGGGGAAAATGATAGGTTTGTGCAGTGCCCCAAATGTATATGAACTTTCTGAAATAATACACTTCTGTTATCCAGAACTCAGATCTTTTTCTCTTTTCCATGATGATCTCAGTTCCTGTTCTTTGTTCAGCTTACTTCAGAAACCACCCCAGTTAAACCCTCTACGTAGTGCAACCAACAAGAAAAGGAGAACTATGCCAAAAACCAAGATTGGATTTTCTGGCAATCGTGATGGGTCAAGTGTAAGGCAGTGTTAATTTGATTACATAAAATAAATGTAACCTCTTTAGTGAATAAATTTAGTAAATAAGTTGGACTCAGTTGAATGCAAACTGAGCTTGTTCTTTTTGTGTTCTTCTAGGTTGCCTGCATAGTATCTCAGGCAACTCCAAGGGTTTTCCCACTCATTCTCAGGTATTATAGAGACCACCAAACAATGCGGTCCCTATTTTTTTTCAAAGTACTGTGAACACATGCAGCAGCATACTGGAGTCAGACCATATTGGCTCTGAAGCTGTTTGTGAAATATTTAGGAATTTTGTGTACCAGTTGTTAAACTGCTGGTCTCCTGAAATTGATCATTATAGGTATATTTAAAACACTGTTGTCCCCAAACACTACAAATAAGGACCAGTTTACTTATTTATTTTCCATAGAGGTAGTTTATCATAAGTGCAAAACTATATGTAATGCATTCAAAAGCTAACTTGAAGTGACTTGACTAACTCTAAGAAATGATTCTTTTTTTTTCATCCTTCCTGAGGGAGATGCATAGTACACTGATCTCTTATCTTAGAGAAGTATATTATCTTCAATCTCCATATTTTCCAATAATTCTGTCTACCTGTCTGTCTGCCTTTCTTCCTTAAATTCCTTCCTATCTTCCTTCCCTCCTTCCTTTTTTTATTTTTAAATATTTTATTTATTTATTCATGAGAGACACAGAGGCAGAGACATAGGTGCAGGGAGAAGCAAGCTCCCTGCGGGGACCCTGATGCAGGTCTCAATCCCAGGACCCCAGGATCATGACCTGGGTCAAAGGCAGATGCTCAATCACTGAGCCACCTGCCCCTGCTTCTTCTTCTTTTTTTTTGTTTTCATTTTATTTTTAATTTGGGTATTTTTAGTGGTGTTTGATAGACTGATGCTACCAAGATAAAATTTTTACTCATTCTAAGGTCCTCATGGTTAATCTCTAGAATTTAGGACTATTTGATAAATTATTTCCCTGCTCTCAAGAGAAAAGAAAGTGTCACATTTAACATTCATAGACATAAAAAGCATCAAGACTACTCGCATTCTGGTTGTCTTACATTTTGTACGTGCCATGTACTTGAAGCACAACTGATTCTAGACTGTAAGAATTTCCTAAATTACCAAATTTATGTAGGCAACCCAATAGTACCCAGATAGCCTAATAAAATATCTTAACTCTTGATCTTCTACTCTCTGCCACAAAATTTTAAGTCTTTACCATTATCCTAAAACTTTTCATTATGTTATTATGCCATACATCAGAGAAAACAGGTGCTATAAGGAAGAAATTGATATTCCAATCCATGTTCTGACCCTCCCTGCCCCAAATCCTAGCAACACCTAAACCTATTCTCTTTTCCAGTACTTGTGTTAGGATAGAGAAAGTAAATGCCTTCTAACTTGAAGCTAATTCTTTATATTCTTAGAGCTTGCAATCTTCAAACTCTTGCAAAATTTGCAGACTGAGCTTCACCTTATCTCTTCCCTTCTTAGGGATCCTTTGAGTCCTTATTCTATAACCATATTGGCTTTATATGTATCATAATGTTATATTTCATGAATAGTGCTTTTTTTTTTCAGATGCAATGTTTCTCATATCCTGAAGTGAAAAGACATTTTATAATAAGGGCATGTCACAATTGAATTGTAGTATTTTATCTTTCTTAATGCTTCATTAAATAATAGGACATCTTAAAATCTAAGACACTGTAGTTTTAATAAAAATATTATTTCTGGCAAAAACCTCTGCTCATGTTTCTTTTCCCCTCATTCTTATTTCTTACCTAGTTCTTATTTATCCTTTTGATTCAGCTTAACTATGTTTCTCCCAAGCATCCCAAATCCCTATTAATAGTTTTGAGTTAAGTTAAAGTAAACTAATTAAATTAAATATGTGAAGTAGATTGTGACATACAAAGTGTATAGAGGAGATAAATAAGTGCAAAGCAGGAGAATTGGATTTAGACTGGATTCTAAGACTTGTCAATTGTGCAACCTTGAATGAGTTTCATCAACTTGGAGAAGCTGGCTAGTCCAACCTTCTCATTTTTTAAAGGGTAGGAAAGATTAGGTGACTCAACAAGGATACACAGCCACTTTGTACCTTAGATCAGTACCTTAGATCAGAGACTGGCAATTTTTTTCTACGCAGCACCAGACAGTAAATTTTTTAGTCTTTGTAGGTCATGTAGTCTCTATTGCATTTATTCAACAGATGAAAGTAATCTGAAATCAGTGCAGTCAAGTACAATATGTAAATGGATGAGCCCGACTCTGTTCCAACAGCACCTACTTCACAAAAACAGTGGCATATTGAATTTGGACCTTAGGATGTAGTTTGCCAACCCCTGTTATACAGCATAAGACAGAGAGCCTGTATCCTTTCTTTTGTACAGGCAATGGCATGTTTGGAGGATGAAAGTAAAGAACTGGGGATATAATAATTAAAAGGAAGAAGGGAAGAAAGTAAGACAAGAAAATGTGTGGCACGTGTGGTTCAATCCTGGCCTCGTAGATGTTTATCTTAAAATACACAAAAATTAAGTTGTTTTTCACCATGAATTTCCAAAATTTTCTTTTTCAGATTAAAGTTTTATATAAAATTCATACTGTAAGTCAGTAATAAAAAGGGGTTAATCTTTTGTAATTTAATACCCTGCGTGCTGAAACTTTCTGAAACAAATAGGATATCCTGTAATTTTAAAAGAAATGTTGTTCCATACCACTTCAGGTAGGGGAAATCCAGGCCAAAGAAAGAAAAGGGAGGGGGGAGAGCTTCATAGAGAGGTAGATATATTTCATAAGCAAAAACTAAGATACATTCTTCATTCCACAGGCTTTTTGCCTATTCACGTCTCCCAGTATGATTCCTCTTCTTTCCTTATGCATGTCAGTTGCTGATACATGGTTGGGATATGTGGGATTAAGTTATTCTAACTGAATAACGAACAGTCACAGTAATAGAATCAGGAGCTGTTTCATTGCCTGTGAAGATAGGAAATATGATGACAATACTTAGTTATCTTTTTTTTTTTTTTTTCATAAACTGATTCTGGAAACTAGGTCATAGGCCTTGACCCACTTGAGATGTAAAGTGATAGATTAAGGTTAGCCAGTGAAGACTCACAGATGAAGTTTTTATGCATACACGACTAATGAGAAAAAGAGTAAAGTATAAGAAATAATCTTGGAGAACGTGTGGCACCTGAGCTCCTCACCGAGAAGCAGTTGTTTCACAGCAAAATGAATACAGATCCCACTTGCTAGACTGGTGTTGACATTCTATGTTATAGGTTGTGTCAAAGACAATCTACGGGAGAGGCTGTCTACCTGCAGAAGGTCATGGAGTTAAACTGTCCACCATGCTGACTTGGCACAGTGGCATTTATCACAGCACACAGGTTTCTTCTATGGCAAACAGAACCTTCTCAGGCGTGAGAAGAAACCTGGCATTTTCTGCTACCTGCAGGTTTCTGTTTTTTGAAGCCAGGAAGGGCATCTGTAAAAGTTGGCTGCCTGCATAGCAGACCATGCAAAATGCCAAGGAGAGTGATTTATGTCCCATTCGCTGAGACTAAGGAGGAAATACACCCAGATTTTAGTAATGAAAGGTCAGGACAGTGAAACATTTTCATTACACTCTTTTAAAAAAACCTAGGCCAAAGATACGCAGTTTCCACAATTTATAAATTTCTACTTCCTGTGGCACTTTTATCTCTAAGATCCAAATTGTGATAGCTATTTAAATGTAATATCCTTTTTTTTTCTTTAAAATGTTCATTTCAGTGCTTCTATTTGTTTCTCAAGGGTAAAAAGGTAGACTACATCTCTTTTCTTTAACCTATCCCTATTTTGTTAAGTAAAATCATTAATTACGTAAAGTGTTTTTCAATCGGGTGATTAGTATACAGTCAGGACACACAGCATGGATAGTCACTGGACTTAAGAATTGTGAAGTTTTAAAGTTGGAAAGAAATACGTAAATCTTTCAGGAGTCAACTCCCTTCTCTTTACAAAATTGTAAACTTGTGCCTCCAAGTTAGACTACTTGCTGAAATTTCCCATTAAGAAAATAAAAAGCGAGTAATAGAAATGATTGACTTTTCCATATTACTATATTGCTTCTAATTTTGATAACATGTGCTAACATAGAAGCTGGAAATACACGAGTTAATGGCTAGTGATCAGTCCATTTTTATCTGAGTTTGAGTTTCTTTATTTGTCCATGTTCTCAGGAATTATTTCTCACTACTTAACTCCTAACATCTCTGTGCTAGGTCCCATGAAAGACAGAGATAAACAAGACACAGACCCTGTCCTTTTAAAGAAAGAACTTCTGAAGTTTTGATAATTCACTCAAAAATCAACCATCAAATGTAGTCATTTGAGTAATTTATGTGTTTATCATCGTTCTATTTTTGCAGTTTCTGAACACGCAAGAGAAAAGGATAAAGGAGGTTCTATTGTGTTGTGCAATCTAGTGGACAAGAGAACACATGTACAGTCATGCACGTGCCTGCATTTTAATTCTTAATTGGATGATCTTTTTTAGCTGGAAAAACAGAGCTAACAAGAAAACAAAATGATATGTACATTCACACATCATGGTCATAGTCATGGAATGTCCAGTTGACATCAAGATTCATACTTCGTGTCACACATTCTATAGATTTGGATAAATGCATAGACATGTATCCACCATGGTATCATATAGAACATTTTTCACTGCTTTAAAAATTCTCTGTGCTCTGTCTGTGCATTCCCACTCCCCTAACCCCAGCGACCGTTGCTCTTTTTATTGTCTCCATACTTTAGCCTTCCCTAGAATGCCAAAGAGTTGGATTTATACAGCAAGGAGTCTTTTCGGCTTGGCTTCTCTCACTTAGTGATCTGCAGTTAAGCTTCCTCCATGTCTTTCATGGGTTGACAGCTCATTCCCTTTAGCACTGAATAATCCTCCATTGTCTGGAATCCATGCACCTGATAAAGGACAACTTGGGAGCTTCCAGATTTTGGCAATTAACGAGTAAAGCTGCTATAAACATCTGTAGGTAGGTTGTTATGCAGATGTAAGTGTTCGGTCCTTCCGGGTAAACACCAGGAAGCACAATTGCTAGATCTTCTGGAAAGAGAAGGTTTAGTTTTGTCAGAAACCACAAATTATACTCCACGGTGACTGTGCCATCTTATATTCTGTTCCAGAAATGAGTGAGAATTCCTGTTGCTCTATATCCTCGGCAGCATTTGGTCTTGTGAGTCTTCTGGAATTTTGACATTCTAATAGGTGTATTGTAATACCTCAATGTTATTTTAATTTGCATTTTCCTGATGACGTAGGATGTGGAGCATCTTTCCATATGCTTATTTGCTATCTATATATCTTCTTTGGTGAAGTATCTGTTAAGGTCTTTGACCCAATTTGTAATTGGATTGTTTGCTTTCTCAGTGTTCCTGTAGAGATCACTACACTTCCAAATATTGTGCTTCCTTTTGTCTTGTAAAATAGATATATTTTTTTTCAATATTTATAGCGTCTAAATAAATACAGGGAGAAATTTTCTGTTACCAAATGTTCATCAAGAAACAATCATTAGGGTTTGTTGGTCAGTGCCATCTTAAGTAAGATACACTCCTGTAGCTATAGAGTATAAAATAAACAGTAATGGTTAAACTTAAGTCGACAATGTTTCCAATATCAAAATACGCTTTAATTTTAGAATGGGAGATAAAGGAGACATGTGGGTTGTGGTAAAGTAAATGAGAAACAGAGTGGGAAGAATAAAATTATGAGCTAGAAAAAGACCAGAAAGAAGATAATGAGTCACACACTTAGAGGATGTTTATTTGGGAAAATTATTCATAATAACACCTTGCTCTTCACTAGGCTATGGACTTAGTGCCATCCCTTAACTTCGAAATGATAATTATTTGAATATTCATTATTTATAGTTATCCAGTGCTTCATCTTTAAACCTTCAAAATTTATTCTGAAGTGTGGTCTACTGTGCCTAGGTAGGAGAAAAAGGATTAGAACAATATTGCTATTAATGTAGAAAAATTGATACTAAAGCAGTATTTGAATTTTGTAATTGGGATTCCTTCTTCCTACAGAAGATATTTCAAAAAATACTAATGAGACAACATTGTTATTATTCAAAAATGAAAGCAATAATTTATGTATATCTTTCATGTAATCTAATTATTCAAAATGAAGTCTCTTATAGATTTCCATATAAAGCTATTGGTTAAGTTTTTTGGAACATATTTCTTTTCAATGGAAAGCCATGTAATACCATGATAAGCATTAAAGTTAAATTTCATTTTACTCTTTATGTCCATAGCCACAACTTCTCACATATATGTATTTATACTGATTAAATAATACATACTGTGTAACCAGTTTTGCATGTAAAAAATAGCTTATTTTTTTTTCTATTTTTTACCTTCATCTGTAGGAAGAGTATAGTATTTTCAGAAGCCATTTCGTATGGAGCAGATGGAACAATTAGGGTGAATTATTGTGTCTGGGACAATTAAGGTGAATTGTTGTGTCTGAATTTTCATTTCACCTTGATGGAAACATGGTTGCCTCTATCCTATTAGTTAAGTGTTATTTTTTCTTAGTTACAACTACTTCTATGTAAAGTGTTTTTATTTTTATAGGATACTAATTTAACCTGAGATTTCAGTATGGCTTCAAATAATAAATTTAAACTTTGGCCCCCAAACCAAAATTTCAGGAAGTATTGTTTATTATGTTTTTGAAATTAGATATGGAAAAGTACCAGGAAAGGAAATAATTTGTCATGTCATTTTTAGTTATGTGAATAATTTCTCTCAAAGACACCAAAATACCTTTAAATTTTGGAATTGAACATGAGAAACATCTTGACACATTCTAAACAAGTACACAATAATTTGAATGTCAGACTTAATCATTTATTAGTTATGTAATATTGAGTTTGTTACTATTGCTCTCTGGGTATCAGTTTTTCAACCTGTAATGTTGGGATAACAAAGGCTACTTGATGGAGTTCATTGTTGTAAGATAATGTAGGTAAATTACATATAGCTCCTGATATAATTAATAAACATAGTTTTCTCTGCACATGATTAAAATACAAAAACTTGTTATAACGCAAGATGAAGAGCCTAAAATAGTCTAATGAATCCAGTGCTATACCCATCTAATAGCTGGCCAAATAATTATTTTGATGATTAAGCTTATACAGATATAAGCAATTTTGAGCAGTTTCAATATAGTGAGCAATAAAAAAGAAACAGTTGTCCCAATCATTGCTTTCAATTGTGCTTTGTGTACTTTCGTTTTTGCAAAGACTTTATGTTCAGTTATAATAAAAAATGATTTAAAACCAAACTCAATGTTAATTATAGCTCATCTAATCCCTAAACTTGACCTTTGGCTCAAGGGGCCTGCATAGTAGGACCATAATCTATTTTCCCCTCCTTTTCCCATTGCAGAATCTTGATATGAAAAAAAAAAGTGTGGTATTCAGTGGATGGGAATTTGCCTCCAGTATCAACATGCCCCTCCCCAAATAGGCTCTGGCTCAGCCGTTCTTGAAGGGTGGCCACACTTAAAAAGCATTAGAGAAACATGGGCAGTTTTTATCAGCTATCATGTGATTGTTGGGCACCACTGGCAGTTGTTAGGAGGAAGGCAATATCCTGCCATGTATGACATACTCCTTCAAATAAAAAATTATCCTGCTTGACTATCGATTGGGGCTAACACCCCTATAGGACTAATTCTCCTACAAATACATATCAGCAGTTCTTTTAGCACAAATAATATTGAAAAGTTTTATAAGAAGGTGAATAAAAATCCTAATAATTTTGAGGTGCACAGATGGGGCAGTCAGTTAAGTGTCTGACTCTTGGTTGCAGCTCAGGTTATGATCTCAGAGTCATGAGATAAAGTTCCACATCAGCTCTATACTCAGAGTCTGCTTAAGATTCTCTCTCTTGGGATGCCTGGGTAGCTCAGTGGTTAAGTGTCCACCTTCAGCTTAGGGCATGATTCCTAAGCTGAATAAATAAATAAAATATTTTTTAAAAATTAAAAAAAAAGATTCCCTCTCTCCCCTCCTACCTCAAATTGGTAAACATATCTTTAAAATACTAATAATTTTAAAAAATAAAATAAATAAAATAACATACTATTAATTTAGGGAAAAGTTTTATACAGTTGGAAATTTAAATATTAGAAAAATATTCTTTATATTATTGAACATCATTTGTATCATACCTTTTGCCTATATACTGAGATATTGGTACTGAGTTAATAATGTCACCTTTGTGTAATATTTTTTTAAATAGCATTAGTGGTACATTATAGGATGCCATAGTGTCCCTTGAAGTTTTTTTTTGATAATATTAATAAAGCAAACTATGACCTATAAACTAGTTTTGAAAATCTAACAACTATAATGGTAACTTATTTTACTAATCATTTTCAAGATATGTTTTAATGTTTTATTTATTCATGAGAGACACAGAGAGAGAGACAGAGACACAGGCAGAGGGAGAAGCAGGCTCCATGCAGGGAGCCTGCCATGGGACTTGATCCCAGGACCCCAGGATCACAATCTGAGCTGAAGACATATGCTCAGCCACTGAGCCACCCAGGCATCCCTCTTTTTCAGAATCTTAACAAAATTCTTCCATGTTAGGGCACCTGGGTGGCTCAGTCGGCTAAGGGCTGACTCATGGTTTTGGCTCAGGTCACGATCCCAGTGTCCTGGGACTGAGCCCTGTGTCAGGCTGTGCACTCAGCAGAGACTCTGTTGGAGAGTCTCTCTCTCTCCCTTTCCTTTTGTACCTCCTCCTGCATGCTCTCACTCTCAAATAAATAAATAAATCTTTAAAATAAATTTTAAGAAATTCTTCCATGTTGAACATGTAGTTTTCTCAACATTTTTTTTGCAAAAAAATAGAAACTCATTTCATGATGAAACTAGCAAATAAATTATTATAAACTATTTGTAATAAGGTTTAGCATTGGTATCATATTCCTGATTCTTCCAGTATTGAAAGTTTAAGGGTAAAAGAAAAAAAAATAATATCCACCATGGCTGCATGCAATCTTTGTGCATTGTTTTCCTTTCGTAAGCTATCACTATTTTGTTGTCATATATTTCTATTATATACTGCTGTGGGAAAAAAAAAAGAAAGGAAAAAAACTAAACTAAAAAATAAAGTAAAACTCAGTGTCTTAAAACAATAATTTTAGTATTATTTTGCCTACCATTCCTTTTTACTAAGAATTTGAACAGACTACACGAGGATGGCTCTTATTTAATTTGTTGGTATTCTGGCCTAAAATGAACGAGCTCAAATGACTAGTAATTGCTAAGATGACTCAATCAGTGCCATGTATCTGGAAACTTGGCTCTGGTGTTCGCTGAGTACCTTTTCTTCTCCATGTGATATCTACTGGGGCTGGGAAGTTCAAGACGACTTCTTTATTCATTTATCTGACACTTCTCCTGAAATAACTGGAACCGCTGTGGCAAGGAATCTCTGTCTTGCTATACGTCCTCTCCAAGATGTCTAACTCATTCTCACAGCCTGGCTGACCTATCGTGGTTCATCTTCCTACGGGGATCTGACATCCCCAGAGTAATTCCAAGAGACCAAGGTAGGACTTACACTCAGGTTATTCAGAGTCACTTCTGCTACATTCTGTTGGTTACCGAGGATTACCCCCAGATTCAATGAGGAAAGGAACCACGCAGGATGTGAGATATGGTTTATTGATATTGGAGAGGAAAGGTGTGAGGGGGAGGTGCATATCTTTGAAATTAGCTACTTACCACATGTACACCCCCTCTGTTCTGGCTGGTGGGGTAAATTAGTGTGTTCTTTCAATTGCCTTTTTTGACCTCTTTTCCATTCAGAAATTCTACTACGAACTGTCTTCCACCAACAGTATGCTCCTTAGCATCTTACTTTTTATAAAATCCCATTACCTGGCAGGCAGCCTTTCATTAGAGGTGCCAGTGAAATGATCCATAATATTCTATGAAGTGCCTAGTTAACCAGTGAGATAGCATCCTTTCCATACCAAATTGTGAAGTATATCAATTTAGGAGCTCTTCTCTCATTTAGTCTGTCTCTCTCTCTGATATACCTTCTTTTTTCAGTTTTATCTAGTTTTTTCCCTGCTCCAACCAATACCCACCCAGCTAGACACAGACGCAGGACAAATATTCTATTTCGGCCAACATTTAACCTCTAGGAATGATTCTCAGAAAGCAATCCTTTTCTGGCTTCCAATAAAGTACCCTTCTACTTTTCTCATTTAGAAGAAAGTATTTTTTATTTGTAGAGAATATTGTGCCTACCAATGGGCTGGATAAAAATCTTTTCACTTTCTTCTCTTCATCCTTCGGCTTTCATTACTTTAGCCAACTGTTGTGAGTAGAAGGGGGGTTGCTTATTTTTTGTGATTATGGTAGGGCCAGTGCTCTTGCCTCTTAGGCTCCAGTTATAAGTAGCTTTCTACAGAATGCAGATAATCAGTGCCCTTGGTTTTCTTTTACCCATCTGCTCTAATAGTAATTCCAGAGGAACAAAAATTTTCAGTCAGTATCATCTTATGTAAAGCCCATGACCTTTTGTCTATACATTCCTGATTTATGAAAATGTTCTGATTGATTAGAGTTTTCATTCTTGGAAAAAGGTGTAAAAAATGTCTTCCAACTGTGTTATCACATAGACAGGATGGTGCAAATCAATTTGGAAGGAGTAATAACAACCAACACACATCTAATTAGATAAAATGACATGCTGATAGCCAAATTGCTAGGAGCTAGAGACTTACTGTATAGGCCTCTAGCAAAGGTTTTCTCCTTAAAGAAAACGTTAAGTAATTTGAACATACAGGGTGAAAATACTATAAAGGAAAAAGAAAAAAAAAGGATTCTTTTCACTTTGCTTTCTTTAGGTAAATATAATATCATCTTATTTAATTTGTCATTTCATTTAATGTACAAATCTTCTGCTAAAACAGAGTCATCTCATATCATATGAAAGAGTTTTTCAAGAACTATCTTCCATTCTACTGGGACTCAAGATTCCAGTGTTAACATGGGTTAACTACTTATAGTAGTTATAGCTACTTATAACTGGAGCCTAAGAGGCAAGAGCACTGGCCCTACACATAATCACATGGAAACATAGTTTCCAGTTAAAACTAGCAGGAATAGCTGTGCAGGGAATAAAGATGCTCCACTCAGTGCATCCAAATTCAGTTTATAGCTGACAGACAACAATGCATCACTACTGTCAGAAGCCTTCAGTTTTAAGATGGGTCAATTTGGAATGAAGTAATGAACTTTGGCTTAAGTAAAATGGCAAATATTAACTAACAGATGGCCAAAATATTAGTCATTTCTATCGCATCTATTTATAAGATAAGTGGAAAGAGAAAGAAATTTGTGATTATAAATGAATGGGATGATATATTCATTATAACTCTTTTGTTTCCAAGTGACTGAAAGCCAATGTATTATTGTTTAGGATTAAGACTGTGAGATCGGGAAAATACAAAATAATGATTGCCCAATAAGAAAGGAAGTTTTTATCGTTCACAGAAACATAAGCACTTCAGAGTCCGAATGGTGGCTCCAAAGTTCCAGAGAGCTAGCTTCCTTCAACATTTTGTACCATGAGATCAATGCACAGCTTCTACGTTGTGTACCTAGATGACCATTTGGAGCCTCACCCATCATGTCCATGTTGTATCCATGTAAAGGGAGAAAGAAGGAGTAAGACAGTCCTGTCCAGCTTCAAGGAAACTTGGAAAGTCTATCCTTTTGTCCAGTGAGAGTTCTACATACCTGTTCTACTACCACGGAGGGAAAGGACAAGAGCTATTGGGAGGTTAACTAGCTGTATCTACCACTCTCAACTTAAACTAGTTTAAGTAACAATGGAAACATTAAGATGTAGGATGGTTTACAAGAACCAAGAACTGAGGGGAGACAGACATTCCAAAGCCATTCAGACTCTGTCTCCCCCTGTGTATAGGCTTCATATTTTCTTCTCAGGCTCTTCAGTTTCTGTTATCCCATACATGACTGCTGACAATGCTGAGGCTTTATGACTTTACAGTTTATCCCCAGAACGTCTAATTCTGTTTCTTACTTCCAGTTTCAAAATTCCCCCAAAAAACAAAACACCCCACAAAATTCTCTGATGGTCCTTTTATCAGTTCAACTTAGATCAGCCACAAATTTTTGAACCAATCAGCTACCACTGGTGGAGCAAAGTATTTAAAATAGCTATTCTTGGGACACCTGTGTGGCTCAGCAGTTGAGCATCTGCCTTTGGCTCAGAGTGTGGTCCCAGGATCTGGGACCGAGTCCCACATCAGGCTCCCTGCATGGACCCTGCTTCTCTCTCTGCCTCTCTCTCTTTCTCTCTCTCATTAATAAATGAATGAATGAATGAATGAATAAATAAATAAATAAATAAATAAATAAATAAATAAATATCTTTAAAAAAATAAAATAGCTATTCTTTTGTTAACCATTGGTGGGAAGGTAGCCAGTTTCCAGAACAAAGAGGAAATTGGGCAAAACAAATGAACAATGAATTCTACATACATAGTTTACTTACACATGCAATAATGATACTCATTAAAAAAAAATCTCTTGGTAGGTAAGCTCTCAGAACTATTCTATTTGGTTTCCAATAGCAAAGGTCTTTTGTTTTTCCTTTCTAATTCATAAATCACAATGGAGTTTGATTTTCCAATTTCAATCCTGGTCATTTATTATTTTAATTGATGGGGTATTTTGAGATGTCTTGTGTTAGACTATTTGAACATGAAACACCTAATCTTCATTAAAACGTGAAAAAATATGGAATCCGTGTGATATAAACTAATTTAATAGTTCAGAAATCCTGATTAATGGAAGTTTCTTTTGTCAAGGTGGGCTTTTGTGGCATGACTTACTCTCTTGAAACAATAGATAGTGAGGGCAGCCCCTGTGGTGCAGCGGTTTAGCGCCGCCTGCAGCCCAGGGCGTGATCCTGGAGTCCCGGCATCGAGTCCCACGTTAGGCAGAAGATTCCTGCTTCTCCCTCTGCCTGTGTCTCTGCCTCTCTCTCTCTCTGTCTCTATGAATAAATAAATAAAATCTTAAAAAAAAAACAACTTAAAACAATAGATAGTGATTCTACAAATAGTCTGAGCATGTTCTGCAATTTCAAGTCTAACCACAAATCTTCTGGAACTTGTATTTCTTGTATTCTGTTGACCTTTTTTTGGCCAAGGTTTCTGCTCATTGTATTTTTTGGTCAGAAGTTAATTAGCCTCACACAGTAGGCTATTTTCTTAAGACTTTCACTGTCAAATTGAGTTAAGTTTATTAAAGATTGTAGTTTAGGGCTTCATTCTGAAGTTCATGCCAAGCAGAAAAAGAATACTTTTTTTTCCCCTAAAAAGAAATTTTGATTTTTCTTATATATGTGTACTGTCTAGTATGCAATAAGAACCCCGGTGATCAGGATGGAATAGGAATCCCACTAAGCAGTATAAATACCATTTCTGTTGCTTACTGTGGACCCTTCCCTATTCCACTCTACCCAGAAGAAGATATTATGTTTTGTAGCTGCAAACAGAGGAGGCAAGCAGGCTTCAAAAATACTTATAAATCACTGAAGTATACAACTACAATCATTTGGCCATAGAAGTATATCGTATACTACTTAAGCTAATCATATATTGATGAATTTTTTAACCACCTACAATATACCAGCATTTGCACAAAAACTTTACCAGTGTTGCCACATTAACGTATGAGGACGTGGTACACACTACTGTTTGTGGAAGAGGAAGGCAATGAATTAACAAGTATTATGCCCAAACCCACAACTAGATATAAAATACAGAATCACAATCTGGACCATGATATAAGTAATTTAAAACACTGTGCTCTAAGTCATGTTCTTTTATCAATTAACAATGCCTCTCATCTGTGTAGATTTATGAACATTACTCTAATTTCTGTCTAAAGCAACCATATAATTGAAACTTCTGTGACCATCCTAAATTCTGTACCAGCATCACATTACACTTATTGAATAGACTTTTTTTCCTTTAGGTCAAAATTTTATTCAGCAAATATTTAAATGACTTGTGTATTCAAGTACTAGCCAAGGTAGTGATGAACAAAACAGTCACTTTTAGTATCTTATCCTCAAAGAGTTTATGTGAGGTTAAGTGGACGATTAATTTCGCGTTGCTTGAACATATACTTTATTATTAGGAACTAAAAATACAGTGGTAAGCAGGACAAACAAATTTCTTGGCCTCACGAGGTCTGTAATCTGTGAGATTATGTTGAGTATTTTAACCGACATCTATGACAAAATGAATTTTAACAACTGACTTCACCATTAGATGAAAGGTGTAGGCCTGAGTCAGGAGCAGTACTCCATTTAGAGTAGGGTGAGCAGGAGTAGAGATGATGGGATGACATGGTTAGAGAGGCGGGTAGGGACAGAGCCAATAGCCTCACTGAGTGAGAATTTGGTTATTCACTGATAACGGAAAGTTTCTGAGCAGATAAGGGGCATAATCTGACTTATGTTCTTAAAAGATCACTTTGGGAAGCTGAATGAATGTGCTTCAGGAGGACGAGAATGGAGCAGGAGACCCAATGAGCAGACTTTTGTAATGTGTATGTTTAGTTCCATAACAGCAGTTCACCAGGTAGAGTCATGAAGCAATTTCCTAAAAGCCAGCTAATTGTGGGTTTAAAAGAATACTAAAAACAAACTATGAAAATAAAACCATGGAAATACAAGCATCCATAAATCTCACTGACTTAAATATATAAATCAGCCTTTGTTTATTCTTTTTTTCTTCTTGCTTTCTTTTTTCTTTCCAATAAAGAAGTCAGGAGCACTTTGCAGTCTGCATAGATACAGGGTCCATTTACTAGAATTCACCAATACCACAATTCTTTTTAAATGTAAAACAAGCAGGCTATGTAATCAACTTCGAACAATTAAGTATAAATCGATCTTTTACCGGAGAGAACCAACTTGAGAAATACTAATC
Organism: Canis lupus familiaris; assembly: GCF_011100685.1. Classification (NCBI taxonomy): domain Eukaryota; kingdom Metazoa; phylum Chordata; class Mammalia; order Carnivora; family Canidae; genus Canis; species Canis lupus. The sequence continues at coordinate 6,984,427 of NC_049224.1, read as the reverse complement.
TTTGCAGCAACATTGGTCAATTTTGCTAATAAAAAATATGTTATCACCAATGTAAGAATTTTCTTCGATGGTGAAATATATGGGATTTCACAAGATGGCCAAATTATTTTTTTTTCCTCTGCTGAAATGTCTTACATATTTCAGGAATTTCACTAAGGGTCTTACGCAGAATATGGTGCCTACTGCTGAGAATCCATGCCTTTCCCTTTGCTCACACTTTGCTGCTTAATCTCCAAGAGGCCAGAGCTCTTAATTAAAGACAAAGATGGATATGCCTTGGTGCAAGGTTGTTTTTATTTCTGAATGAGCACACTTGTGAAACTGATTTCCTCAATAGCAGGGCCAGGTGGAGAGATGGAGGTCACCTCTGTGTAGCAGCATGCTCCTCCCAGGTCGATAGGAAGCCGGCAATGCTGTCTTCCTCAGTGACCAGATGGGCCAAGTCCTGCAGAATAGTCCACAGCCATTATTCTGTGCATCAGGCTGTGCAATTGATTTCAAGATAACAGGCAAGAGGGAGAGGGCTGTCAGGCTTGACTGCCTCCTGTCAGTGCAGGAGCCCTGGAACAGTGTCATTCAGAAATTTTTTGTCAATTTGGGTAAGCTAGGGTGGAATCCTGACAGGGCAATTCTTTATTTGTCATGCGGTTTGAAGGTGCAGTGGGAATCTGTAACTCGTGCCTGGGCAGTGGCTGGCCTGGCTAAAGCAGGACATCAGGATCCAGGGCTCAATCTCACAGCAAGCCCCACGGAGGATTTTGTTTCACGGGCAGGAAAGAATAAGGAAGGTGGAAGTGAAGGGCACAGTTTATTTTTCTTTATTTTATTTTATTTTTATTTTTTTTACAGTTTATTTTTCAAAGCCTATCTAAGATATTTCATTTTTCTCCATCTCTGTATCACCTTTATATTATAAACATATTTTCTTTTTTTTTTATAAACGTATTTTCTTGTCATTTTCTAGATTTCAGTGATCTGCAGAGTATAAAGTTCCCTCTCTGTGATCAGATCAGGAACGTGGGAAATGGAGACACTAAGGTCTCAGGAACAGGGAAACATACTCTAAGTGTCGCTACAGTTATATTTTGACTCGGATTGGGCAAATCAGGTTACAATAATTGTGACATGTATGGATGGATTTAAAATTGTGTATCAGGCTGTGCTAAATCATGTGAAAAGTGTTTGAATGAAAACATTAATTACATCTCATAGGTAAACATCAAAGCAACTAGACAAGTCATGCTTTTGTTTTGCTTAATACTAGAGATATCAGAGAGAGCTACTTGACTACAAATTCTCTAAGTCCCCTTCGTTTTCCGTTATTTCATCTGATATACAACTTTATGAACGTTTAGGTTGTTGCTCTCTGGTTTACGAATAATGATAATGTCAACATGGCTTTTGCCCAAGTTCTTCCTAAAATTTTAAAATGGGAAGTGAGGTGCCCACTGGAAGGAAAGGTCAACCTTCTGATCAATAAATACTGAAAGCTCAGGTGCCTATTGGATATAAGTAAATTCCAGAAATAAAAAAATAAGCCAGTCACAAGTCACAGAAGCAATAGGAAAATTATGTCAGCTTTCAGAAATGCAATGGATTTTCTATGTGGAATATAAGAAAAGTGTATTGACATGAAATGAAACCAAACCAAAACCAAACAAGTGCAGTGGACTTTTGTGGTTTCAGTTTAGGATATTGTTTTTAAATAGTCTGTGTAATGTTATTCTGCTAAAGATAAGAAGAAATTTAAAGACACTACCCTTGTCTTCGAGAAGCTTACATTATAGCGGAAGTATTTCTTTAACAAATATTTTAGGCAACTCTTGCTAGAGGGAGACAATGAGTTACCCTGGCACTTATTGGTATTTCTGAAAATTATTTCAAATCTGAGGCATTAATAGGATGCTTATCTGTGATACTTGGTATTATAAGAAACTGAATTTTATCTTTTGGTTTAAAATATATATGTTCATCATTTTATTTGGTTACATCATTTTTATTTATTTGGTTATTTACTGTTGTTTTCCATAAATGTTTGCAAAATAGTCATGAATGCTTCATAGTTTGTAATATTTTATTTTATTTATTTTTAAATTTTTTTTAGTTTGTAATATTTTATTTTTTTATTTTTATTTTTTTTTAGTTTGTAATATTTTAAAGTGTAACTATTTACAACCCATATTTTATAATTCATAAGTAATGCATTATGTGCCCAAGAGAAGCTTGATTTGGGATTCACTAAAAAGAGAAATTTCATTTTCAAAAAAAAAAGTTTAAATTTCTGCTATAATAAAGAGAAATAATAAATAAAATCTTAATAAACCAATATTACTAAGTAACACCAGCTTATCATGCGCACATATTTGCAGATAGGCCAAAAAGATTTGCATATTCTTTCTTGCTAGTATGTTAAATTCGGTATTTATGAAAGTAGGGTGTAAATGTTTTTCTGAGGTATTCATATGGCTTATTCAGGATCTACACTGTTAATCTCTATTATTGTATTAAATTTGCTAGTATTTTTGTAAAGATTTTTCCATCAGTATTTGTGAAATATACTGACCTGTAGCTGGCTTTTTTTGGTAATGTTTGTGTCAAGTTTGGGTATGAAACTAATGCTGGCCTCATAAAATAAGTTAGGAAGTGGTTCCTACTTCATTTTTTGAAGATTTTGTGTGTGTTTGCCATTACTTACACTTTCATGTTGATAGCCTCCAATACAAAAGCCATCTAGACTCAGAATGCCCCTTTTGGGAACATTTTAAATTGTAGATTAAATTTTCATAAGACAGCACAATTCAGCTTTTCTATTTCTTCTTTTGACAACTTTGGCAATTTGTTTTTTGAGAAAGTTGTGTTTTTTATCTAAGTAGTTGACTTCATTATTACCAAGTTGTTCAAAGCATCATCCTTTTACTCTATAATATCTGAAGGATTTGTAGTGATTGCTTCTCTTAAATTTTCAACAGTGTCCTTTTTTTAATCAATCTTGCTAAAATAGTACTCAAATTTTAATTCATACATCTAGGGCTTTATTATTTGGTGTATAAGCATTTAGCATTTTTAGATTTTTTTGTAAATTAGTCTTTTTATCATTAGTAGCTCTCTCTATACTGATAATATCCCTTAACCTCTATTTTGTCTGCTATTAATATGGTCATATGGATTTCTTATGATTAGAGTGTGTTCAGAATTTATCCTATTTTGAAATTCTAACTTTTCCCTATATTTTATCTTCAAATACATTTTTTTAGACACCATATAGTTGGCTTTCTTAGTATTTAAAAATTATCAGAAAAATCTCTTTAGTTTTCCTTCTTTTGGGCATCATGATCCTGCAGTCCCCAATATCCAGTATTATTTTATAAATTGTGTCCATTTATTTATTTATTTTGTATTATGAGAGGGCAAATCCCCTACCAATTACTTCAGAATGGTGGAGTTGAAGTCTTGTGTTTTGTTTTTTAAATAGATTTTCAAAATGCAAGATATGTGTTGCTTTTCATCAGCTATAAAATTATAATAGCTATATAATAATATTCAAAAGAAATGCCTCTGGTCTCAGGAAACTTATAACTTCAATCTATATGCATATTTTTGTTTTAAGGAATTGTAATGCTTTCATGAATAAACAACTTTCAAGTTAAAAATATGTGTTATATGGTATTAGGAAAACTTTTGTAGGGCAAGTGGGACAGAAATATGGATTCATGCGTTAAAAAGAATTGATGTAAAATTCTAATTATTAAGGAGAAATATATTTTGTAAAGTGTGAAGGTGGATTAAAAATTATTAGGCATATAGTTTATAGCAGATATACTTTACAGTGTTAAATAATCATTTTATTTGATAATAACAATATATGAAACAAGCTGGAAATTACATCATTTTTATGTATTTAGACTTATGATGACTTTTTAAAATATCACTTTAACTGTACTAAAATTGCACTATTTTTAAATCATTTATTAAGGGTCCTTGAGCGAAGAAATTCGAAGATCACTGTACATCACAAATTTTTTGACAGCAGCCTTAGTGAGGAAAATTTCATGTAACAAGTGAGATGTAAGCAAAGGAATAAAAATGTGGTGCATATGTTCAGGAAACAGGGAGAAGCCCCAGTGTCCTAGAATGAAAGGACTATTTGGAGGGCAACAAGGATAAAAATACATACAGATACACCCCTACACACATATAACCCAAGCATCTATATCGCCATTTAAAGAGGAATTTACATGTTAATATGTAACAAAGTGGATGTTATCATAGGTCCCTGAGCAAACAAAATGGCAGATTATTATCTGCATGATGTCTAATCTCGTGCAAAAATGAATGGTGGTGGGAAGAGGGATAGGTAGGAGACTATGGTAATTGTATAAGAATGTGGGTGTATGACTAAGAGAGGAGTGAAGTTACTATTTTGAACTTAAAAATAGCAATTATGTAAAACTAACAATTACATGTTTAAAGCCAAGATTTTGGATTCTGCCTTAAAATATATTTTTAGAATGAAAATATCTAATAAGATTCTATAACCAAATATTTTTTTAATATTTTGAGTACAACAAATTGATTTTACTATTTCAGCTGTCACTAAATTACATTTTACTGTATATTTCTTTTTATCCTTCATATATTAAGTATGAAAGTATTTTGTTAACTTAACCCAGGCCACAAGCCATCAGAGAAAGGTTTGGTAACCTTCTCAATGTTTCTAATTATTCAGTCAGGTTCCCTTCTCCCCTGATGTTTCAGACACATCAATAGTAGGGACATCATTAAAATAAAGTTTCTCTGTGTGGTACTTAAATGCCTCAACTAAAATCAATTGAGGCAAAATCTTTAATGTGATGATCATACCTGGATTTATCCTCTTGACACTAGTTAAAGTTATCCCGACCCCAAATTTAACAGCTTAAAAAGATAACAATATATTATTTAACACAATTCTTTGGGTTGACCAGTCAGTTCTATTGCTTTACTCCTTCATTTCTGCTGGCATGATTGGAAGATATGAAATGTCCTCACTCTCATGGCTGATAGTTGATCCCGATTATTGGCCGAAAGCTCAGTTGATGTTGACAGCAAAAGGGCTTCAGTTCTCCTTCATTTGTGTGCTCCTATGGAGCAGCTTGGGCTTCCTCACAATCTGGTGGTCTCAGGGTAATTGAACTTCTTACGGTAGCTGACTTTCAAACCCTTAAAATCAGAAATGGCTACACTTTCTCAACTATTTGGCCTTGAACTGGAAGACTGCCAGTGGTGCTGTATTCTTTTGGTAACATCATATCATAGGAACAGCTCACGGTCAAGGAGAAGGGTCTACACAATGTGTGAGTAACAGAATATGACTGAGGGGTGGCAACAAAGATGCAGTCTAATACAATAATGTTCTATCAAAAATAGCTCATCTGCTTCTTTTGATTAGTTTTCTGACTTTATTTTACATCCTGAAAGATTATACTTGTTATGCCGCTAATACCAATATTATAAGTTGGCTAAGTTTAATAATATTCTAGAAATATCTAAGCTGCAAAGCTTTATCTAGAAATTTCCTTTTTCTAGAACAAAATGAATAAAACAGATTCTGAATAATAAAGAAATTAACATTCTTTACATAGCTCGTGTACAAATCTTTAAAAAATAATATTGATGACACTTTCCATTAAATATTGCATTTTCATAATTTTCTTAGAAACGGCTAAGTCATATGCTAGGGTACCTTTCACTGTAGAGTGGAAATAATTCATAGCATCATGATATGTGTGTATTTGTATCTATATATGTGTGTGTATATATATATAAATATATAATTATGATGTAACTGAATTATACAAATAAATGTGAAAATCTAATTAACATTGTTTAAAATAAACATTCTCAATTTCCTTCAATCCGTGGAAAGGATGTTATAAGAAATTCCTTAAAAAAGAGGGAGGTAGATTATAGTCTTTTTTAAGGGCTCAGAGAATTATATTTTGATTTTTTAAAGTATTTTTAATATTTATTTTACCTTTTTATGAAAGGAACTATAATTAATATGAATAATAAATCGAAACATAAAACACTCTAAATTTTTGTCAGCTCAAGTGTTTATACTTTTCTGTTTATTAATCTCCACTCTCATAAAAGCAAATAAACTGTATTCACCAAACAACAAAGCCTACAGAGTGCAGAAATGGTACTAAGTCTTTTATTTTTATATTCATTACAACCATATCCAAGGGACCTGTATTTTTGTACCTGCTTAATATCGCATGTATGGATAGTGAATACAAATGCTGCTGACAAATAGTTTACAAAGTTAAGTATATCTTGAGAGTTTTTCTTTGTTTGATTGAGGGTTTTTCAGTTTACTAAGGCAAAAATTGCTTCCAGCACTTGAAATGTGATCGCATTGTTTAGATACGGATCCTCAAGTGTCCTGAATCACAGATATGTATCTTAAATGTCAGTAGGGACTGTCTGTGTTAATCCATCCTTTTTTTAGACAAACATGCCCTTGGCAGTTCTACTCAGGATTCAATGATGCTGTTTAATTGACAATTTAAAATTTGCAACATGCAATGCCTCTACTCCTAATCCCCAAACCATATTTATGTCTCTTGTAAGTCATAAGCAGGCCAAGGACACTGAGGTCTTTAAGTTTCAAGAGCCTGTGGGATCTGGAATGTATATCAGCCTGTACATATGTAACCTGCTGAGAAATAGCAGTGGTGCAGAAAAATATGGTTCTATTTCTTGATCAGTATAAGTTAAACAGTTCTTTATTTCCTCTCTTTCATTATGTATTTCTAGCTCAATGCTGTGAAACCCACTGACAGTAAATCCCTGGAAACTAGGGTGTGAGAGAAAAATTTGTTTACTTGTAGGGAAATTGCAATTACCTCCTACAGTTTTTTGGGATACAATTTGCAGACCACTTGTATTGAGTGTATTTTTCTTTTACCAAGGACAATTTTTATTTTTATTGTGATGGAATTTAACAGTTTTCCTTAATATGCGTGGGGTGGGGGGACTTGAGTAGAGGAGGTTGTTGTTATATTATTAAATAAAAATATATATGTAACAGTTACCATTTATGGTATCTTAGTTTGCTGAACCCTAACAGGGTAAAATTAGAGAAAAGGCAATTCAAGAAGATAATGAGGACAGAGAATGACTTACTGAATAATTAAAAATAAGCAAAGGACAAGGTTATGGTCCCAGTTTTCATACATAAACATTGTGAAAGTTAGTATTTTTGATGATTTCCGAATACATTTATGATAACATTGGAATAAAAGGTTTAATTTTTTTGTTTTATTTCTCTGTAAGAATTGTGTTAAAAAGAGATAGGAATATCTAGTTAAATTGTATGGCCCATTTTTGTTTCTGTCAGAGACACAGAAATGAAATTCTGAAGCAAATGATAACAAGAAAATTGATATTTTAAGGAAGCCTGCATTATCTAAAACTTTAGAAGAAAATAATAAAGTAAAAATTTAAGCAACTGGGTGTTTAAAGTCATTTCAGGTGTAATTTGTAACCATTATGATTTGTAGATAATACAATGTTGCAGAAGTAGAAAACACTATAGTGTAATAAAGAAAAGGAGTGGGGATCCCTGGGTGGCGCAGCGGTTTGGTGCCTGCCTTTGGCCCAGGGCACGATCCTGGAGACCCAGGATCGAATCCCACATCCGGCTCCTAGTGATGGAGCCTGCTTCTCCCTCTGCCTGCGTCTCTGCCTCTCTCTCTCTCTCTCTCTCTCTCTCTCTCTCTCTCTCTCTCTCTGTGTGACTATCATAAATTAAAAAAAAAAAAAAAAGAAAAGGAGTATATGATGAGTCATGGATTCTAACCTGAGAACTTTAAAAGAATTTAAGAACTTTAAGAATATTGAAATATTATTACTAAAACAACCCCAATGATCTATCTTTTGTAATTTGAAGAATGGAGAGAAAATAGGAAAGGAGACCTGCTTTATGGGCTTTGATAGTTTTTATGAAGAACAGGTAAAATGTTTGATTAGAAAAAAAATTTGTTTAAATTAAAAACAGAGTGACAGTCCATTCCTGTAACCAGTCCAGAGTAACAAGGTAGATATGATATTTCACAATTTAACAAAATACCGTAAAAGTAGACAAAATACATGTTGCAATTCATTTTAAGCATTGGACAAAAAGCAACACAAGACTTTAATCCTCTATAGAAGGGAAACATGAGAGATGAGCCCAGAGTTAACCTCTCCTGACTGTGACACAAGGGAGTGAAGCCTAACAGAATATGGAATTAGGAGGCATAGAGAGGTTTTCTGGGATACAAAATGGCTGAAATTTATGGGCAAGATACTGAAGAGAAAGAAGTTGCTAGGGGAAATTGGGTTAGGTAGATATTTTTGAAGGGCTCAGCCCTGAGTCCTAATTGATTTCTGGGATGTACATTTACAAGGTGAGACTCTGCAAGGCTGAGAAGAAAATAGCTGCTACTGGAACACAAAATGAATTAAGGACTGCCTGGTGGCTCAGTTGGTTAAGTGTCTGCCTCTGGTTCAGGCCATGAACCTGGGGTTTTGGGGTTGAGCCCTATATCTGGCTCCCTGCTCAGCCATTTATCATAAAATAAATAAATAAAAGCTTTTTAAAAATGAATCAAGATTCCTAAAGTATAATAAGGTTGAAAGACACTGGAATTTTAGTCCACCTAGACTAGAGAGACCTTCTGAACAATGGGACATTCAGTTGAGATCATATCTTTGAAATAAAACACATGTCTAGAGTAATAGCAATATGGTAGAACCTAAGTAAAAACTATGCTTTCCCTAAAAGTCACCATCGTCGTCATCATCATCATCATCATCATCATCATCAAGATGAACAGATTACAGGAAATCTACCAGTAACTCAAATACCTGCCAGAGACAAAGTCAACACTTTTCAGAGAAAGATAGTGGAAGCTAAAGTCTCTGGAATGTATCATTAACAATGTCCAGCATGCAATCAAAATCTACTTGATAGATATGTGAAAAAATGGAGAAGTATTACCCTTTGACATGGGAGAAGACAATCCATAAAAACCAATCCTGAGATTACCTAGAAGTTAGAATAAACAAAGACTTCAAAACAATTGCTGCAAATATACTCAAGAAAATAAAGAAAAGTAGACGTAGTGAATAATCTTATGGGAAAACTCATTGTAGATAGAGAAATTTTAAATAAGAAACAAATGGAAACATGAAGTACATAACCATGAAAATGAGGTTAAACATATATAGAAAAAAATGTGTATAGGTTATTTTAGTGCCCAGGATCAAATGCAAAAGAGCTATAAAAGGTGAAGGAATGAGGAGGCACCTCAGTGGCTTAGTCAGTTAGGCATCTTTAGTCTCCCAGCCTCCCCTATCAGATTTTGAACTCACCAAGCCACCCATGATCACATGAGACATCTCCTTAAAGTAAATCTCTTTCTATGTATATATACATCCTCTCATTTATGTTTCTCTTGAGAACCCTGACTAATAAAATGTGTAAGTATGAAATTCAATAAGATAATATCTACATTATGTACATGTACATTATGTGGAATTTACATAAACGTACTTTACCTCAAGTAGAGTTGAAATCATAAGCAATAAAATTAAGAAAATTGGATAGAAAATAGAGTAAAAAGCTGCAATATATTTTTACATTCATATATCCAATGTAAAAGTGATTTAGATATCAGGTATAATTTTGCAAAGTTACTTATATATGAATTAGATAATAAATTTTATACTTTAGATAATAAATTTTATACTTTAAAAAGTATGTATTACTTTATTTTCTCTATGTGTTAAGTACTGTAAGGATTTGTACCCTGTGTTTTCTTCTGTCTGGCATCAAAGTTACATATTAGAAAATAGATAATCTTTAAAATTCTCCTAATATCTTACAGTGATATTTTGAAATTGTGGATAGGTGAATTTTATATATCCTAATTATCCTTTATTTCATATTTTACCATATTTGCTTGACAGAGCCTATTGATTTGACAGAAAAAAACCTTCTACATAATTGGAAAGATACCATTTTAGAATTTTTGCACAGATCATTTATCCTAGTGTGTATCAGAATAACTCTTCCGTGGAAACTAAAATAAATAAACATCAGTTTATTTGTCTATTTTTTAAGAATTGTGTTTTCAAATCATATTCTCATGAATGTATTTATTCATGGAATATTAATAACTGGTTCTACAGGACTTCAGTTTCTATGAATACATTTTCTCAGATGTTCTGATTTTGATATACAGCAAAAATAATCATTTCTTAATGATTATAGCCTGTGTGAATCATATAAAAATACAAGGAAACATGTATGGTTTAGAAATATAGTTTAAGAAATTGAATGAACTGCTAAAATTGAAGGGAAATTTAAATTATTCAGTTAAATCCAATGGTAACATGCCCTTCTAGTAGCATAAACACTTGAAAAGTGTTTCAAAACAGAAATAAATTTTCTACCTAAGCAAAGAGAAGGCTAGATTTGGGTTTAAGTGAACTCAATATACAGAGTACATTGGGTAAAATGACTTGTGCATATCTGAGAATTTGGGGAGTTCTCGAGAGCACAGAACAAGTTTTTGTTTCATTTTTTTGTGGTTTTTTCGTTTATTTGTTTTTGTTTTATTTTTTTGTTTTTGTTTCTTTTACAGGAACAATTCTTGACAGGTTTGTTACTTGAAATGTTTGGAATTCTTTTAACAACATGGCAGGCATCTTAAGACTCTAGAATGCTATACTTTGTTAGAGGTTCCAGCTTTTGGAAGGAAAGGTGGGAATGACTTAAATAATCCTTCTGGTTCATATTTTGTTCAAATTTATCACATATCTCATTTGGTCACTGAAGATTCATCAAGCACCTATTCTACGTCAAGCTGAGGTTGTTTTAATTTTTTTTAAATACTTTGTCTCAATATCCCTTAATATGTTATTAATTAAAATATTATTGCTACTAATAACAATAAATTATTAAGTCCATGCTACATGATCCTCACTAAATACTTTACATCTATTGTTTATCTAATACTTACAGTCTATGAGAAGGGAACTAGGACGGCAGAGTCAACTAGGCATCAGACTCTTGGTTTCAGTTTGTAATCTCAGGGTTGTGATCACAGAGTCATGATTTTGAGCCCCAAGTTGAGTTTTGAGCTCAGTAACATGTCTTTTTAAGACTGTCTCTCCCTCTGCCCCTCCCCACCTCTCTCTCTCTCTCAAATAAATCTCAAAAAAAAAAAAAAAAAATACAGGGCTCCTGGGTGGCTCAGTCAGTTAAGCCTCGGACTCTTGATTTCAGCAAGGTTTCAGTGTCAGGGATCGAGGTCCATGTCTGACTCTGTGCTCAGCATGTAGTCTGTTTGAGATTCTCTTTCTCCCTCTGTCCCTTTCCCCTGATCTCAGTCTCTTGCTCTCTCAAAAAAATATAATTCATAAGGTAATTACTCTTTTCTAGACTATTGTCATTATTATATTACCAAACAGAAGCCACCAGCATAATTTGGAAGTGCTATAAAAATCAAACCAATTACTCTTACAGTTTTTAGTTCATTTTCCATATAACTTTTGTAGATATCTTTAACTGATTATGGAGACTCAGGAATAAGAAATTTACCACAATTTCTCATTGCAGACAGTTACATCAGAATGAGACATTGAGTGAAAGATTGGAAGGGTGGTGTGCACAGTTTGAAAATCAAATGTAAATCTTTTAAATTCAAGACATCTTACTTTGTAGAAATAGAAATCGTGCCTGAAGTAAGACATACTGATGGTGTTTTACGTTTGGGGTTCTCCAAAACAGTACATTGCTTATTTTACCAAGAGAATAGGCAGGGCTTTTTTTTTTTCTTTTAAGTTTCCTGAGTATATTAGTCCTACTTAATTCCACATTTAGTCTATTACCAAGGGTGTCTGTTGTATACATATTTTATAGAATTAAAAGCATCACTTTTTTGATGGCATGACACAATACAATGATATTCATTAGATGAAAGACAAAATTTATCATTCTTACAGATCCAAACTAGAGAAGACTGTGAGACAAGGACATGCTTTAGGGAATGAAGAATGTCCCTAAGTGTCTTATATGCTACTCCTGGACAGTGAGGGCTGGTATATAGTGTCTCTGGAGTATGCGAGCCACATAAGAGGAGTGGTTAAATGTAGACACATTCAGCTGTTCAAGAAGGGTTACTGAACAGCCTCAGACCAGGGCCTCAAAACAGGATCAAGGCAGTATTGCAAAAAGATACAATAACAACAAAAATTATAGTACAGTTAACCCCTTGATGTCTTGACATTAGTTTTGAGCTTGATTATTTGGTGCATTTGAGTGGCCCAAATACTAGAAGAGAAATTTAGAGTATGACATCATAGGTTTCTCCAAAGAACATTAAAAAAACCTTTTTTTAAATTTTTTTATTTCTTTTTTTATGAGAGTAGATGGAGGAAGACAAGTGGAAGTATAAGAAGTCCTTAGAGGCCAGCCCATAACTAAGTTTCCCATTAGATGACATTAGCCAAGAAAACAGATCAGGAATTTTAAAGCTTTTAATAATATCTTTCCAGGTTTGTAAAATGTGTTAAAAGAACAAGTTAATATTTTTATTACAGTAATATTTTAGTGTATTCCCTGAGTCGGAATGGCAAGCCCAACAGTTATGTTGTTGGGGAGTATGAACTGATAGTTTAGTAAGGTGAATTTGTGGTATTTGTTTATAATCAAGGGGAAAGAGTGATTGTGGTGGCCATGGCCTGAAATGTGGGGCATAAGATCATGGTGGAAAGCTGGGGTTGGGAGTAGGAGAAGATACTGAAGAATGGAAGTCTTCTTCCTAGGGTGTAAGGGGTGACTGATGTGAAACAGATCACCCTGGGGAAAGCAATAATCTCCCTAATTGATTGTGTGACACAGATTCTACTAACTGCTATCGGATTTCCTTTTAGACACAGGAGTTTAGAGGTATACATTTTGACAGAGAACAAAAAGTATAAGATCAGGGACAAAATAAATAGTGAATTCATGAGTTGTAATAGAATCTCTAATATCAAAGGAAGAAAAGCAATACATGTGCCAAGTCTAGCTTGTCAATGTCTTAAAGGCACAATCTGTAGACATTGCAAGGTCAGTGATCTCGGTGTCTGAGCTGAAGGTATCTCTGGTGCAGAGGAAAAGTCACCTCTAATAGGGAGGTCTTGGGTGGGGGCAATGACCTCTGAAGATGTTATCTCCTAGGTGATGAAAACATGAACCCTGGGGCCAGGGTGGTGTCATCTGAGATGTAGGATTAGAGTATCCTTCTCTGGTGGATTTGGACTTGGTTTGATGTTGGTCATGTTTTTGTGTCTCCATGGAATTATCAGAGGGCTGAGCCAATTGTGAAATTTGAAAGCAACCTTGGGCCTGGGAACTTGACTTGAAAATATCTGTTAAATCAGGGGACTTTTTAAGTCTACAACTAGCAAAGACGATGCCGGCACCTATGACACTGCTATAATTTGAGCAAAGCACTGGAACTTGATGCAGTTAAAGCCCTAATTGAGGGTGGCCAAATCTAATAGATCACAGCAGTCCACTGTTTTGCCCAGTTGATGATGAGAGGGATTCTGCTGAAAATAAACTTTAATCATATGGCCTGATTTGGGTGCATATTGTTAATAGAGTGTTGGTTGTTCGCCAATTAAAATATCTGTGGCTGAAGTTGGACCTTTAGCATTAACCTCTGGGCATGCCTTCCAATTTAGTCAATGACAATAAGCCCTCTGTTCAATGGTTGGTTTGATTTAGGTAGCAGGCAAGCCAGGGAGGTTTTTGAGGGCCTATATCAACTAACTTTAATGGCATGGGGCTTCCGCATTTCATGTGTTTGGTTGAAACATCAGCTTTTTTAGAGGGTTTAGGCTTCTGGATCACATATCAATGAAAGTACCCAGACCAAAAATAACAAGACCAACAGTCAACAGAATGGTGTGCAGCTGATTTGACAGGTTTTTGCTGCCTATGTTAATTTTTCTCTATCATGTATTGTTACCAAGAAGGGGTTATTTGGGTTCTTTATTATGAGATATGGTGTTGATTCCAATATTATCTCCAAGTTTTATTTTTATTTACCAAGTGGGGTTTTGTTTTGTTTTCTTTTGATGTTTTTAATCTCTCTTCTTAGTGGTCTACTTTGTGAGAATGGCCTGTAAACATTAATTTTAAAACCTGATTATTAAAGAAATATTTCTTGAGTAGTGGAAATTTAGACTTAAATAGATTTCATATAACATAGTGTTATGAATTTGTTGAATTGATATGTAGTAAGTGGAGCACAGGGTGCCAGGTGGTGACCCACTGTTTAACAGCAGACAATAAGAAGAGGTAAATAGAGAAGTTTATTACACACATATCTAAAAAAAAAAAGACCTGTGTCCAAGGCCATATGGGGAGATCAAGGCAGAGAGTACAGAGAGAGACAGTACCTGGGGCACATGGCTTTATTAGGATCCATGAGTGAAGTGCTTTGGGGTTGTGAGACTAAGGCTTGATTAGTCCATTAAAACCAAAGAGCAGGATTTTGGAAAATCACACAGGAATCTTATTTAAAGAGCACATTAGATGTAGGCATTGGGACACAAGTGAGACTGATGATCACAAGGGCTACTGAGTAAGTCATATCAGGAACTTGTATTTGCTTGTGACTCTCCAGGCTCTTATCTGGGACATGCACTTGGATGAGAAGGCTACAGTCAGTTAAGATCACTGCAGTCTACTTGGCCAAACAAAATGGATGGCAAGGCAGCAATACGAAGAGTATAGCTTAGCTAAACTCTTGATAGATGGGCAGGTGCCTGGCCTACCTGCAACAGATAGCCCTCAGATGATCTATGGTTAATACTAGAAAAGTTGTGCCCTACATCTGGCTTCCAGCCCTTCTAAGATGGAGGCAGCATCAAAAACTCATAAAGGTAAAAGGATAGAGTATTAAAGAACCTCGTATATGATAAATATTTATATACATAAAGACAAAACATATTCCTCTTTAAATATAGGAAAGGGTGATGGGAAGTGTTTGCTAACATTGATGTGAGTTATGAATTGACCAGGAAGACTTGAATAAAGAATGATTCAGGCCTGGAACTAGATAGAGAACCATTTAATGATGCATTTGTTATTTTATAACTTTAATAGTTCTCTGAGTGCCTATTAGAGCCTTTCCATTAAACCAATTCCCTGGGACCTATCAGAGAAATGGAAGTTTCATGGAATATCCTGTTCAAGAACCCAGCATTATATGTTCTGAGAAGCAAAATGTATATGTTGATGATTACTAGTAATGTCTAGTACTCCAAAGGGGATAAGGGGTGTCCTTGGTATATGCAGGCCTTGTATGTATTGTGGCCTTAATATATGCAGAAACATATGTGACCTTAATTTAGATTTTGGATATCTGTGAAGCAAGGGAATCCCAGAGTTCTCCACCATGAATGGAACAATGCTTGGTCAGTAACTCAAAAGCTTGTAAAACTGTACAGATGAGACCATATACTGACCAGGGCAACACTAAGATGACTTCTTGAAGTTTGGCCAATTGTCTTAACCTTTGGATCCCACCTTTTATCAGAGTCATCCTGGTGAAGGGATGGAAAGCCACAATACCCCATTGAGCCTCTGTGACTTATAATAGCTGCAATGCCATCTACAATGGTCCATGAACTTCCACTGCTATTCTCTCAATCCCAAGGGACTTTCCAAGTAGTCAGGGGGTGGAGGTAAGGGTGACTTCCTCTAGTGTCATGGTGTCTGGAAGGTACCTAGAACAGGGAAGACCATTCCCTTCTGCCAGTCGAGCATGTGAGAGGGCTCAGGTTTGGCTTTATCTTGTATCTAGAAGGCCTCAATCATTCAGTGCTGAGCTACTGGGGTTGCTTTCATGACCCAAGGCATAATGAGCAACTAGGTGAGGAGAGTCACAGGCTCTCAATCTATGAGAGTTTTTATTTCCAAGAGATGCCAGTGTATGGTAAACAATTGTCACTCTTTTTTTTTTAAATTTTTATTTATTTATGATAGTCACAGAGAGAGAGAGAGAGAGAGAGAGAGAGGCAGAGACACAGGCAGAGGGAGAAGCAGGCTCCATGCACCGGGAGCCCGATGTGGGATTCGATCCCGGGTCTCCAGGATCGCGCCCTGGGCCAAAGGCAGGCGCCAAACCGTTGCGCCACCCAGGGATCCCAACAATTGTCACTCTTATTATATATAGCACATAGATAAAAAGAGTATGGGGCTGCTTGTTTTACATCAGAAGCCGATGGGCAATTTAGGCCACCCTAGGTGATTCAGAGTTTCTAGGAGGCATGCAAGGAGGTTACCAAAAGCTCTACAATGAAGAATTCTCTGGAGACATTAATAGGAGTGCCTAATGGTTTTAATTTGGACATATTTTAGGACCTTCTGTCAGAAGGAGCTCCACTGAAGTTGCGCTGATTTGTAAATAGGAGGATTGGCTACATTAAGCAGAATTTGTAAATAAGGAGTAGGTTGCTTCCAGAACTGAAAAAGGACCAAAATATGTTGGGTTGGTATGTCCTAGTGAATGTGTTCAATGAAATCTCATGGAAGAGGATGTTATCCATCTTACCTAGGTTCCTGGAGAAAAATGGATGTGTTAAGA
This sequence comes from Canis lupus familiaris, assembly GCF_011100685.1. Lineage (NCBI taxonomy): Eukaryota > Metazoa > Chordata > Mammalia > Carnivora > Canidae > Canis > Canis lupus. The sequence continues at coordinate 6,967,751 of NC_049224.1, read as the reverse complement.
TCTTATCTATAAGAAGACATGTCTGTACAGGGACTCCATGGATGGCCTAGTAAAGGTGTATTATATCAATACACAGATGAAAGCAAACTGTGCTTGAGACACTATTGAAATAGTCACCATGTAGATCATATTGGCCAAATCTGTGGTAGCAAAATATCTGCTAGTTGCTGATCAGATAGAGTTAGTAGTTTCAATAATACTGTGTTTTCCCAGGTGGACCATGTTTAGTAGAAAACAATATTGAAATATTAACTATAAAAAGTGTGTTTCATCAATAAACTGGAAAAAATTTATAAAACTATCCACATAATTGTGATTTGAGTATCCAATACCTATTTTCCATAATAAATGAATTCTATATTCATAAAAAATACTGGGTTGTATTAGTTTGCTAGGGCTGCCGTAACAGAGTACCACAGACTAGGTGGCTTAAACGATAGAACTTAATTTTCTCATAATTCTGGAGGATCGAAGGCCAAGATAAAGTGTTGGCAAGATTGGTTTCATTCTGAGGCCTCTCTCCATGGCTTGTAGATGGTTATCTTCTCCCTCTGCCTTCATATTTCTTTCTACTGTACATATTTATATCCTAATCTCCTCTTATAAGGACACTGGTCACATTAAATTAGGTCCCACCCATATGACCTCATTTTACCTCTTTAAAGACTCTACCTCCAAATACAGTCATAATCTGAGGTACTGGGGGTTAGGACTTTAACATCAATTGGGAGCAAATTTCAGTTTGCAACATGGATATTGAGTGGGACCTTCAAGTTTTGGACCACATCAATAGGATTGCAAGAATTCACCATGAGGTTCCATTTACTCTTCCCATGTTTGAGAATAGGTAACATCAGGCTATTAAGTGAAGATGCAGTGTAGATATCACCCCTTAACAAATTAGGTCTTATATAACAAGTTTTAATTCTTGAAATCCCTGTTTTTAGTTACATTAGGACATGCTAACCATCTTAACTAGAAGTCTATGGGGGGGGGTCTCATTTAATCAAGCCGATTTCTAAGTGCTAAAGACATAATTTTACTTCATTACGCATTACATCGGAACATCTATGGCCACTGCATTTGTCAGGGTTCTCCAGAGAAATAGAACAGTAGGATATATATAGAGGAAGGGATTTATTAGGGAAATTTGACTTACCCGATTATGGAGATTGAAAAGTCCCACATTGTGCCATCTGCAAACTAGAGAATGAGGAAAGCCTGTGGTATAATTCAGTCCTAATCCAAAGGCCTGAGAAATAAGGAGAGTCAGTGGCATAACTCCCAGTCTGATAATGAAGGCCTGAGAAGTGGGGGACCACTGGTGCAAGGTTGCTGTGAGATATTTTAGAGCAATTGGTACTATGAAGGGGAAATTTAAGCCATGTTACAATTAAAGTGATACATATTTATTTTTTTCTCTATTTTATACATATTTATTTTCCTAAGATTATAGTGGATACTATGTTAAATTTAGTGGGTTCCTTGGGTATAAACTAATTTGAGCCCCAGTATTCCAGTCCACACTCACAGCTTTGTCAGTTGGTGCATTGTAGCAGATGTGAAGTTTACAACCTATTATGTAGAGGCACAAAAGTCAATCAGGGAAAAAAAAAAAAGGTCAATCAGGGCCCTTTTATGCTTTTTATCTTTTTTGTTATGTAAATTCTTCTGGCAAACTTTGGATTTTCAATTGGGTCACGTTATGGATGTTGTGTGTGTGAGAGAGACAGATAACACATGTGTGTATCTATACAGGGAGAGAGAGAGAGAATCTTTTTCGTTTATTTTTAAATGTTCTGCTCTCTATCAGGAATAATTTTTTCTTCCATTTCTTTTGTTTTTCTTTTGAGCTTCTAGCACTCTGAAGAGGTTTTTGTTTTGTTTTGTTTTTCTTATCCATGATAACTCAGTATAAGAAAAAGGAGGAGGTAAAAAGGAGGAGGAGTTATACACATCTGTCTCCCCTTCCAAGGCTTCTCTGTCCAACGTCCCAAGATTGGGGTTCACATTTAGCTAAAACAGCCTCCCTTTGGGGTAGCGTAGTTAGCCCTCTCATCCCAAGCTTCATTCCCTTTGCTTGTTAATAAATAGTTGCATTCACTGAGGCCCAGGCCCAGTGGCTAGTGCCCTAAATAACTATAAAGAAACACCAACACCAATGGAGTGATAGGTCCCTAGAATAGGCCTCTGCTAAACACAGCCTTGAACTGAAACACTCTTGAATGCCAAACTTGAGAAGATGTGACTCAAGTGGCCTATCACTCCTATCACCCTAAAGCAGGTTTCATCTGGGCTAGTATATAGCCCAAGAAATTTAGCTAATTAACACTATGAATTTTGAGTATCCCCATACCCAAGGTGTTTGGATAAGGAGAGTCATGGCTCCTACCTACAGGCACAGTGGCAAGCCTGTTGGCGAGCAACAGCATTTTAGCTCAGTTCATGTGGTGGTAGCTTAAAACCAATTAATAAGACAAGACCAGTCCCTCATGAAGCTTTCCAGGAGTTAGTGGCCAAGCTCATGCCATCTTGCTCTCACAGTATCAATTGTCTTATAAGATTAAAAGGTTCTTTTGATGGTGGAACACAGCACAGTACATGAGACTCATGTATCAAAGGCAACACTCTTACTTAGAACTTCAAATGAGAGAAGACTGCCAGGCAAGGCCAAACAAGGGGTTGTATCTGGGACAGGGTAACAGGAAGCTGAAACCTTAGGCGCCAGCTTATGTATGGCAAAGGGGATGAGGTTAGCTAGGTTTCTCTGGATTCCTGTGAATTGGCGAACTTTTATACTTTATCTTGGTCTCTGGGGCAGAGGGACTGACCCTAGTTGCTTGGACCTAATTCACCTGGCCCCAGGGTGATTGTGGCTTATGCTAGTAGCTCAAGAGTGTAAGAGCCAGGTTGGATGTTGATATAATTGTTCAAGAAGGGAAGCCAACCAAATTCTAGTCTCAAACTGGGGCTCAAAACTAGATCAAGACAGCATTAAAACAAATACACAAACCCAAAACAACATATATCATTTGATGGTTTTTAAGAAGCAATTTTATATTAGGAAAGGCTGCCTGATAAAATATGCCTCAGTGTAAATGTAATAATTAATAAAGTACATGACGTGGCAAAGACATGGATAGATGAACTGACTTCTTTGGTCTATTGAATCTTGATAGACAACATTGCCCTTGTCCATACGTTCTATCCACTCTGATAAAAAAATGAATTGTCAGTTGGCTTTCAATGCAGAATTAATGCACATGAAACTCAGATTAGAGATGTTAATAAGTGGGTGCAGATGTAGAAATTATTAAAACAGGAAGAGACTTCGAGAAAAAATATTGCACAGGGACTTATTAAAGACCTTATACAAAGCCACAGAGTTTACAAATGCCAGAATCAAGATTTGAAGCTGGCTCTTTTGGTCTCCAGACTTGTCTTGAATTATTCTCTATGTGACACTATTCTTCAAGCTTTGTGAACCGAGTTTCTTTAATCAAAACTATTTAATTTTAAGCAAAGTCTTAATCTCTGGAAATTGTATATTGTTTGTCTTCATTAAGATGAAGATTTCTTGACATTATTTCTCAGGTTTATATTAAGGACATTAAGAGAGTTGAGAAGTGTCAAATAATAAAATCATATTGTCAGCCTGCTATCTTTGGGGCATAGACATAAAATAATCATAAACATATGGATCATATTTAATTTTACTGAGGAAAGCCTTAAGAAAATGGTAGAGCCATCCTTGGGGGCTTTTATGACTTAGATTTGCAGAGTCTGTTTATCAGTGTTAGCTAACTTCAATCAGAATAATAATGGTGATACTCATATATCTTATTCACATCATGGTTTATGCTATACTCTACCTATCTAAATATACGCTTTGAAATTTTTTATACTTTAAAGATATTAGGCCATGAGTATATATTTTTAAATATTTTATAAAAGTCAATATAACTTCTGTTCAGGCCACTCTCAATATCTTCCCTCTTAATATCTTTAATGTCAAAAATAATGGCATTTCAACTGCCTCTTTCCTTTTTCTTCTTTTCTGTCCAATTGATCCCTGTGTTACTGATTGCTTTGTAGTAGAACAGCATGAGTTACTACTCCTAAACAATATGATTCCACTCAAAATGATGCCTTTGGGCTACCAATCATAGGCAAAGCACAGCATGAGGGTTGTAATACAAGATTGTGAACTCTACCCATGATCCATAAAGACGTGCTTTTTCTATGTATCTTAGCAATTTTCCATAAAAATTGGCTCCAAAGAATATTTTCATATTTTAAAACTCCAAACGTTTTAAATGGAAACTTCTGTAACAACTTTTCTTAAAGTCTTTCTTGAACTAAGAGCTACCATTGTTATTTAATTATCAAAACAAATGGAAATTATCCATAGGTTTTCTTTTTATATGTACGTTAGTGCAATAACATAGTACAGTATTTAGTATAGTATATATATATATACTATATTATATATTTAGTATAATAGCTTTTTTAAGTACAGTAACTTTTAGTGTGAGGAAAGGAATAAGATGGTTGTATTGCTTCCTTTCTGTTTTGTGAGTTTTTAAAATTTGCTTATTTGTTTGATTTTTACCTCAAGAGTAAAGATTGCTAAGTAAACTAAGCTTTGATAAACCCTGGAATTCCAAAGACTTCTTTTTTTACTTCTAATTCATTGGTAGCTGTATAAAATTTGACTCTGATTATAACAAAGTATAGAAGCACTCCAACAACAAGAGACGTTGAAGAGACAAGGCCAAAGAAATGATCTTTTACCATTTTCTTAAGAACAAAATTAATTGTCATATTCATGGTTTCTATTTGGCAATAGGAAGGTGCTGGTTAATTTTTTTAAAAATATTGTTTGCTCAGGGGGTCTGGGTGGCATAGTCAGTTCAGCATCTGACTCTTGGTTTCAGCTCAGGTTGTGATCAGAGTCTTGATACTGCTCAGCATGGAGTTTACTTGATGTTCTTTCTCCTTCTCCCTCTGCCCCTCCTACTTGTGCTCTGTCTCTCCCTCTAAAATAAATAAACAAATCTTTAAAAAAAAAATATATATATATATATATTTTATTTACTCAAACAAATGGAACAGAGTAGAGAGCCCAGAATTAAATCTACACATGTATAGTCAACTGATCTTCCAAAATGGTGCTGAGAAAATAGAAAGGGAAAGAATAGTGTCTTCAATAAATGGTCCTGGGCAAACTGGATTTTCACATGCAAAAGAATGAAATTAAAAAAAAATAAAAAAAATAAGGAAAAAAAAGAATGAAATTAAACCCATATCTTAGGTCATACACAAAAATCAGCTCAAAATATGTTAAATATTTAAATATAGCACCTTATATCACAAAAGTTTTATATATAAATACAAGGAAAAGAAAACAGAGGAAGAGTTCCTTGACATTGATCTTGACATTGATTTTTTGAATTTGACACTACAACACAGGCAACAATAGCAAAACTAAGTAAGTGGAACTACCTCAGACTAATAGCAAAGGAAACAACAGAGTGAAAAGATAAACTACAGAATGGGAGAAAATATTTATAAGCCATATATCCCATAAGAGAATAATACACAAAGTATGTGAGAAACTCATACAACTCAACAGCAAGTAGTAATAATAATCAGAAGAAGAAAAAGAAGAGGAAGAAGAAGAACAACAACCACAACTACCACCACCACTACCTAATTAAAAAGTAGTTAAGAGACCTGAATAGACATTTCTCTAAGGAAGACAAACAAATGGCCATAGAAGCCAGGTGTACTCAGCCAAATTAACCATCAAATCCCTGAGTCATTTATCTAGTCAATATTTATAGTGTAGAGAGTAGAATATAGTAATGAGTGTTTCAGGTTTAAAAGTATATATTGTCAGTAAGATTTTTAGTTTCTGAGTTTCCTGGGTTGACAATCCATATCTCTAATAACTGGGCTAATTTGATACAATTATGTTTTTTGTTTTATTGCGTGGTATAGTAATAAAGACATATAAAAGCAATTTACCATTAATTCATTTGGTGGGAGCTGGCAAGAGGGGATTATTCTACTTAAATATAAGGTTAAAGCATGAATCTTGGAAGGCTAAGTTTCCCTAAAACTAATTTATCAACTTCCAAGTGTTTTCTCTTGGCTCAATCTGAGCAAAGCCCTAAAGACATGGCTAGTATAGTACATTTTTATGTGACTTTGTTTTATGTGACTGAAACTATAGCCATTGCCCATTAAATTTTATTTTAATTTTTATAACAATTATGTATTTGTTTTATATATATATATATTTTATATTATTTATAATTTTATATATATATATAAAATAAGTCTTGGGGATTTTATTTCTTCTTATATAAAGTGAAGGTACACAACTAAAGCATTTCTAATTTATTTTAACATGACTTTGTGACTATTTAATGAACCTTTTCTTGCTTCCATGTCTTACTCTTGGAGCTCAACTGGGAAACTTTATCAAGATGATATTATATCTGACTCTTTAATTCTGGTTTTTGGCAGTATGGGAGACAGAATAAGATGTCATCTCCTTTATTTTTAAAGATTTTATTTATTTATTTATTTATTTATTTATTTATTTATTTATTTATTTATTCATGAGAGACACAGAAAGAGAGTGGCAGAAACATAGGCAGGAGAAACAGGCTCCATGCAGGTATGTGGGATTCAATCCCAGGACTCCAAGGTCACATCTTGACCCAAAGGCAATGCACTAAACTACTGAGCCACCCAGGAGCTCCAAGATGTCATATCCTAATCCTCAAACATGTGAATAGGTTTTGTTATAAGAAAAAATGGAATGAAGTTTATAGATAGAATTAAGATTGCTAATCAGCTAACTTAATAAATCAGGGAGATTATCCTGGTTTATCTGAGAGGGCCTATTCTAATCACATGAGCTTTTAAAAGTAAAGAGGGGAGACAGAAAAGTGGGTAAAAGATATGAGATTAACAAAAGAAAAAGCCATGAGAAGTACCTCAAATAGAGGAGAAACTCTCGAGTTAACATACTTACTCCATTTACTTGATTAACCAAAGTTTTGCATTTCCTCTCCTCCATCATTTGCATTATTTATCAATTAATATATTTGGTTTGCAGACCCTGAAATCATCTGAAGTAGGAAAATTAAGACATTAGGGTTTACTGACATGTTTTCAACGAAAACAAAATAACGTATGTTTTTAATTAAAGGACTGGGATGCAATATTCTATGATGACATAAGTATATAAATGTAAATGGTATTTAATGATACAATAACATGTATTGGGGTGTACAGAAGGATGGCCCAGTCTAGTTGGCAGATAAGGAAAGTATTCTCTGGAAAAGATACATAAAACCTGATATCTAAAGGATAAGTTAATCATGCAAAGGGCTCAAAGATTATAAAATGTATTGAATAATTACAATGGTGTTCTGTTGTTTGCTTTTGCTTATTTAAAACCATTTACTCCATTTATACTACGTTGAAATACTGTAGTAGGCCCTGAAAATATGAGTAATTTAGATACAGCCCTAACAGGGAATGTATTCTCTCATGAGCCATTTGCCATAGAATAGCAGTAATCAAATTTCTGTTTCTCACCCTCACAGTTCTACTCTTCATTTTATGTCCCTTCTCTTGCATGGGAGAAAATTGCAAATACTTGTTTCCTTATCAAATGATACAATGATTTGCTGAATATTTTATTATTTACCATTTTCTAGTCTTCTCTGGTCCTCAGAGGGCACTGAACATTTTTGGCAAGATTTAGCACTCTTTTAGCCAGGTCACTCATCATTGGTATTGTAATGGGTGAACAGAAGTAGAGCACTCTCTTTGCAGCTGATTTTTTTCAGGTGTGCTCTTTATAGCAGTCCTAATGGGCAGACAGTTCACTGCATCTCTAGCTGTTGGCATATGGCATCCAGGAGGACAAGGCAGCTCAGACAGCCCATCAGATTAACCATGTAATAGACCCAGAAGCTGCTTTAAAGCTGTAAAACAAAATTGCTTATGGAGTCTGCCAGCACGCCAGATGCTGCTATTGGAAGAAATATCTTCCAGTGCTTAGCATCTGGGTTTCATGGTTGCCAGAAAAAAAAAGAGAAAGAATTGGCAATTCACTACCAATCAGATGGCTTCTGCGATGTATTTTTTAAAATATTTTTTCAAAATGTCAAATGCATTATATTGCAGCAAAGGTTAAAATTAGGTATCTCTCATATATGCCACTATTAACCCACATTTTCTTAGGCAGCTGGTTGGTTATTATCTAAATAAATCAGAACACTGAGAATCTTGAATTTGAATGTGAATGTTCAGTCTGTTTCCAATATGCTTATTTTATTGATATTTTGCATAATAACATTCTTGCCGACTGAATATAAATTTTATATTTAAACAAGGTAAGAAGTAATGTTTTCATATTAGCATACAGTAGTTTGTTTCCTGACTGCCAATTACATAATTGAGTATTACAACTAAAGATAAAATTCCCAAATATCAGTCAGCTGTTTTTCACTGGAACTGTTTTTCTAAGCTAAATAAACAATGGATTTGATTAGTTTAATTTAAAGCCAGTTAGATTTAGTCTTAACACCCAAACACAAGGTGAGCCATTTCTTGTCAATTGTATAATTTATCAATATTGCCTAAATTCTGAAGAAAACACTTAATATATTTAGACTCCTCAAAATTGAGATAGGTTGTCCAAAAAAATAAATAGCTGGTGTTAACTCTCACATAAAGGCTAACATGTTTTACTTGACTCACATGATTCTTTCTATACTGCTCAAGGCAAGTTCAGTGAGCATAGATATTGAATGTAAAAGATCATCTCAAATATTCAATTTTGTATTCTTCAGCATTTAGCACCTTGATATACGATACCAAAATAGATTAATTCTCCAATTTTGCCATAATGATTAATTATACAGTCTTTGTCAGAAAGCTACTAGTTTAAAATACTTTTAAATCCAAACACTTGATCTTAAACGACCAATACCTTCTATAGCCGACTCCAGTAAATATAAATACATTGTAACTTTTAGTCATTACTATACCATAGGGCTAGTAAACTATTCAGATTTATGTTATTTTGGATATGGAAAACACTACTCACCTCTTCAAATATAATTATGAAATTCTTTTGCAGATTTTCTGGGTAAAAATAAGTAACAGGTAGAACTTTATTGAATCTGAGTTTTTTCGTTAAAGTTTTCTTAAGTTCTTACACTGAAACAAATAAATATTTATCGTTGAAAATTTTGAAAACCATGTGGCAGTGTGTATCCAATTTACAGTGCATCATACCCTTGGGTATAAGAATTATAGTTTCAGCAATTTAAACTTTGTATTTATTTTCACATGGGCATAATTTAACATATGTGAATGTGTGTGTATATTCATTATTTGTTGTAGTAAAAAATGGAAATGATCTAAATGCTTATCAGTGGAGGATGAATTAATAAGTTAATTACATAATATGTGAGATTATGCTCTCAATAAAAAGATAAAGATGACAGATTTCTTTGTAATGACACAAGAAAAGCATAAAGTATTGAACAAAAACAGCAACATACATAAATTTTTTAGAATATAATCTGGTTTTTAACTATTACATTCCTAAAACTAAATATTCAGGTTTATATATTTATTTATATATTTATAAAAGTGTCTCTAGGGAAGACAGTGCAGTAGGGAAAATGCTGAGGGCCCACAATCTTGCACTCCATGTATTTCCATATTGTTTAAAATAAGCATACATTAAAAAATAATAATAAATAAAATAAAATAAGCATACATTTATATACTGAGTGTAATTATGATAAGTAGTTTTTTTATTTATATTCAACTAGCCAATATAGAGTACACCATTAGTTTCAGATATAGTGTTCAATAATTCATCAGTTGCATATAACATCTAGGACATCTATCAATAGGTGAATGGATAAAGAAGATGTGATACACACACACAGGACTATTATTCAGCCATCAAAAAGGATGAATACTTACCATTTACATCAACATGAATGGAACTGGAAGGTATCTGGCTGAGCGAATAAATCAAAAAGAGAAAGACAATTATCATAAGGTTTCACTCACATGTGGAATATAGAATCAGAGCAGAGGATCTTAAGGGAAGGGAGGGAAAACTGAATGGGAGGGCACCTGATGTGATGAGTAGTTTTTAAACATTGTATTTTAAAGGATAGGCCCATGTACCAATTTCATTTATTTGCCCATTTATTTTTTGGTTAAACATATCCCGTGTATTTGCTCTATCAGGAGTATATGCTAGACATGCATACATACGGCCTGCAACATCATGAAGTGATGGTGGGCCAGTGATAATAAGCATGCATATCCCCCCAAAATTGTCAAAAAGTGCTACAAAAGTAGGTCTTAGAACTTCTGGCACAAAGGGAAAACTATGTATGAACACTGCTTAAATGAATCCCAGAGGAATAGAATTGGGATATAAATCAGACAGCTAGACAGAATAGTCAATATAGAAGGTCAGAAAAACAGAGAGAAAAATCAGCTGAATGGAAAAAACACCAAAGTACCATTCACGATTTTAGTACCAACTCAAATGGTATGATTTTAGTACCATTCACTCATTAGTGATGAGTCTTGGAAATTAACCTGGAGTGGTCAGGAGGGCCATATTATAAAGATCCTTGCAGGCCATGCCAAAGAATCATTCCATCATTCCACCCTATAAATAATGGAGTTGCATTATAAATTTTAGAACCAAAGAGAAAGAAATATACATTGTAAGAAAGATCACTATATTGGCAGTTTGAAAACAGATTAGATTAAAATAGTTAAAATAGATAAGAAGACTGATAGCAAAAATATCATTTGGGAGAACATCTCAGCAGTCCTGTGTCAGTTGTTATTTTATGTGTGCACCTGTGTATGTTTATATGACTATATATACAAAAAAAGTAAAATGCATACCACATTTTGAATGAACTGAAATGACCTTGCTTGCCTGTTCCAGTGAATATCCTAATTTAAAAGACATTCTGACATGAAAAAGAGGAAGATGTTTAGAAAAGGAAGAGAAGAATCAGGATAGCCTGTGCAAATGATATGATAAAATAATATTAAAAACCATAAAAGTAAAGCCTTAATGAATGAAAATGAATTGAAGGAATTAAAATTCCCTAAAATGAATGAAAAAGTAGTTTGATGACAGGCAAACAAAGTCTGAGTATATTTGAAAACTCAATATGATGTCTCTATAAGTACAAGTTATACATTATTAGACGTTTATCTAGACCCTAGTATCTGATTAGTCAGATAAGGTTCTTTCTCAGGTTAACATATAATAAAGAGTATTTCTACATCCTGAATTTTATATTTTTATTTCTCCTTTGATTATGTTCATGATACAATGACTTATCTTAAGATTTGCTCTTTACTTTCTACTATTACAGGTGATTATGATAAAACCTATCACTGACTTAGAAACACTTTGTGTCAGCAGCTGTTGTTTTAAGGACCAGAGGGTAAATTTGGTTATTTACGTCTTAAAAGTGAGGGCATCAAAATTTAGGAGCTGAAGAGATGAGCCAAAGGTCGTAGTTTCCTAGCTACAAAGCCAGAAGTTAAACCAGTATCAGTCTGATTCTAGACCAGTGTCTCTCTACTATACAGTGTTAAGCGGTTTAAAGCAAATTGAATTAGGTGTCTGATCATTAATTTTCATGACAAAAGTTGGTCTTCTAACAAGATCCACATTCAGTTAAGGAAAGCTTGGTGTGGCAGTTTAAATTGGTAGGTTTTTAGATTGAAAGCTTTCATTCTGACACAAACTTAACTGACTAGATTCGAATAATAGGCCTAATTATAGAGGTGGAGTGATTAATGTATATATCTTGGCTGTAACAAGACTAATGTACTATATATACCAATAAATTTGTTAAAATATAGGGATGTCTGGGTGACTCAGTCTGTTAAGGGTCAGACTCTTGATTTTGGCTCAGGTATGATCCATCTGTGTTGGGTTCCTCTTTCAGCATAGAACATGCTTCAGATTCTGTCTGCCTCTCCCTCTGTCCCTTCCCCTGTCTATATGTGTGCGCTCTCTCTCTCTGTCTCTGTCTCTCTCTCTAAAATAAATAAAACATTTAAATAAATAAATAAATTTGTTAAAATACAACTTTGTTAAAATAAACTGTTAGCCAAAGAATAATTAGTGTTTGTTAAGATAGTGTATTAGAGAGCAGAACTGGGTAAATGCAAAAATGAGATTTGTAATATCAGGAAATACATGAGCTGTTTAGGAATCTTCAAAGTACAATTTTTGGATAAGAGCTTAAAGATGTATGAAACCTAAGGATAAGTACATCAATCCTGTTATTGTATCACACATCATCTAGTTATTTATTTGTGTGATAATCTATATTATTTAAGGGGGTGGAGGGTTTGTATTGTGAATCTATACAAATGTACAGATATATAAAATTAACTCTTTCAAAACATAACTTTTATATTTTACAGAGCTACAAGATAACTTTTTTTTTTTTCATTTCACTGAAAAGTTTTTATTGGCCTTTTGGATAGAAATGGGAATTTATTTGCCAGGAAGGATGATCCCATCATAGTTCTGCTGGAACCAGCGCATGGCTTCCTCTTTGCTGATTCTGTGTTTGGCCCCAATGCAGCCTTTCCTGTGCTTCTTGTATGTGATGCTGAAACCTGGCCTACCCAGCACCACATAGAAGTCCAGGCCGTGGATACCACTGCTTGGGTCATATTTGATCCCCAGATCGACGTGCCCCTGGATCCCCAAACCAAAGTTTCCAGTATCAGAGAAGTTATTGTGGTAGAAAAAATAATGTTGTGGTAGAAAAACTGATGGCTCCCCAAAGATGTGTGTGCCCAGAATCTATTATTATGTTAACTTTGTAGCAAAATACACTTTGCGTATGTGATTAAGTTAATGATTTTGAGAGGAAAAGATTATCCTGGATTATCCAGCTGGTTCCAGAGTAATCACAATGGTCCAGTTATGAGGAAAAACAAGAAAAAGCAAGAAAAGAGAGTCAGAGAGACAGACGTGACAAGGATAGCATAGGAGAAGGAGAGAGAGACAGGAGAGGATAGAGAGGTTGATTTGGAGATACTACCCAGTGGACTTTGAAGATCCAAGATGAAACCAAGAGCTGGAAAATGCAGGCAGACTCTAGAAACTGTAAAAGACAAGGAAATGTCTCCCCTAGAGATTTCAGAAGGAATGCAATCCTGCCAATACCTTGTCTTTAGGAATTCTGAACTCCAGAACTACAACAAATATGTGTTTTAAATCATTAAGTTTGCATTAATTTGTCACAGCAGCAAAAGGAAATGAAAATACAAATGTGTCACTGTGCATGTGGCGTGTGTTAGTAAGAATTTGGAGAGACTAAGAAAGGAAAGAAGAGTAGGAAGGAGGTGGAAGGGAGGTTGGAAAGAAGGGAGAAAGATATTGAATTACAGGGTTAGACAAAGATGGGTTACTAAAGAATCAGTATCCGCTAGGAATATTTTTTTTTTAAGTAGAGTTATTTAATAGTAAACTCCAGCCTAGGAGTTTTATTATACTACAGATGACACCTAGCCTTATATGCTGAAAAACATAGCTATATATGGGCTTGAGTTTTTATCAGTGTTTGGCTAATTAAGAGGAAACAAATTGGTAACAGCTACTATGAACACATGGATAATACCGGACAATAAACACTTCTAGTTTTTATGAATATCATGCTGTCATAATGGCTCTAAAGGTATCAATTTTATTTTTATTTTTGAAAAAGATTTATTTGACTATTTTGGAGAGAGAGCACGCATATGTTCATGGGTGAGCAGAGAGAGTGGGAGACAAGCAGAGTCCCCCCGAATTGGGAGCTGGAGTTGGCTGGATCCCAGGAGCCTGAGATCATGACCTGAGCAGATATAAAAAGTCAGATGTGCAACCAACTGAGCCACCCAGGTGCCCCAAAGGAATCAATTTTAAGTGAAACTTTCAAACTAGGTTTAGCTCACTAAATAAATTATAGTGGGGAGGTATATGAAATATCTTTATTCTTTTCTGACACTATCTTTGCCAAACTACTCTACAAGGTAATAAGGAAAGCTGTACTGTATATGTAATTTTTTAAATAAATTTAAATCTGCAGTCATAGTCAGCTAAAGCTTTGCTGCCAATACAACAGCCGCTAGCCACACGACTATATCATGTAACTTTACATTGATTAAAATGAAATTAATTTGTTGTACTAACTACATTCCAACTGTCTAACAGCCACCCACGACTAGTGGAGACCAGACTGGACAATGCGGTGGGATATTTGCCTCATCACACTGTCCTCTTCCACATTGGAGAATATTAATCTAAAGAGTTGATTAGGTACATAATGTATGGAGAATAAGCCACTTAAAGTCTATTAGAAGTACAAAAAGCTCATTCTGAAGTATAAAAATAAGTCTTATACAGACTGGGGACATCTTTCTTAAAGAGTCATAGATGCTTAAAAGCAAAATATGAATTCAGCTGGAAAATTGGATAGATTAATTTATGACTAAAGAAATATTTTGTATCAAAGAGATTAAGTGTATCATAAATACATATGAAAACACTCCAAGTCATAATAAAATGTAGCTTTACCCAGGAATGGTATGCTCTTTGCTCAAAATTGTTCAAAGCTAGATTACATTTCCCTGAATGAAGGGTAGGGGTAAAATGGCCTATTAAAAGCATTCACCTTTCCATAAAGGAAGATCAAGAAGACTCTTCTGCAGTGTGTGAATGCATGTGTGTAGTTGGATGAAAGGCAGTGTGGGAAATAAAAATGCATAAGGAAAGTTCTAGAGCAAAGAGAACCTACATCTGTATTAATACATTAAAAAAATAGATTGCTTCTCTTCAGTTGTATTCACCTAAGTGGGAACTACTTCTCTGAGAGAAGAAACCCAAAGAGCTATCTCCGGAGCTTGAGGGGGAGAGAATCTCATTTCAGTACATTTATGTGAAAGAAACCTACGATGTAGTGTGATTTCAGCATTCAAAAATCACCCCTTCTTCCTTGCATCCGAGTAAATCATACTAAAGCTTCACTGATGCCTTAAACACAAGATAATGGATGCATTTATCCTACGGTTACAGTTACATTGGTTATAGTTAATGAATATACTGGTTAATTAGTAAGTTAGCATCTTAAGTGCACACTATGATATAATATGAAGCAACTTATACTAGTTATTTTCCCAAAAGTCAATTTTAAAAGTGAAATATACAGAAGAAAGAATACAGGAACCAAATTCCTAAAAGGATTAGATGGTTCAAAAAAGAAAAAAAAGACAATAAAAATGACAAAGTTTATAGGAAGGCATTGGCATTTGAGGATATGAAACAACAACAAAAACAACCCACAAAACTACTTTTCTTTCTGAAAGATCAAGGTCAATAAGGTAAATGATAGAAATATCTCAAAGCATGAAAGGTACACGTTGTTATTTAATCTTGGAATTTGAAGGCACCTCTTGAAACTTCAAAGAGATTGCTTTAATTTCCAATGAAGTACTATCTATTACCCCCAAAAAACCAAAGTGAACAGTTACTTGTTTTCCTATATAATGTAGAATAAGTCTAAACTACCCTCCCTCCCAGCCTAATAAATCCAAAAGACACAAGAAGAAATAAAAATCGTTCATCTATCATCTATCTATCTATCTATCTATCTATCTATCTATCTATCTATCTATCATCTATCTATCATCATCATCTATCTCTATTTATTTATTTGAGAGAGAAAGAGAGTGCACCTGAATGGGGGGAGGGCAAAAGAAGAGGGAGACTCAGACTCCCCATTGGGCAAGGAACCTGATGCTAGGCTGGATCCCAGGACCCCAAGATAATGACCTGAGCTGAAGCCAGACACTTAACTGACACCCAGGTGTCCCCAGTTCATCTACTTTTTAGTGCGCTTAGTCTAACCAGCTTTTTCTTCTGTTTCCAGAATAATTTTGGTATTTACAGATTGAGGAAAGATTTGTGGATTGGCTCCTCACAGGATATTAGCCTCAGCCTCTGCCAACCTCTGAGCCGGCTCCTCTGTCCATCACATCCTAGATTTCTTGTCCATGCCTTTGTACATATTCCTTTCCTCTTCTAGAAATATCACATTCTTCCACCATCTTATATTCTTGGCAAACATCCATGAAGCCCCAGTCCACGTGTTACTCTTCTGTTGTCTTTCCATGACCACCTAACGTATCACTTCAGAACCAATTAAGTATGGTATTTATCATATTCTCTCATGATCCTTCTACATCAAAATTTGTCCTGTTAGGAGCAGTCTGTCTCTTCTTTCCTAAAGACAAGGCTTTATGACTATCAGGGTAGGGACCCTCTGTGCCTTTACTTCACACCCCACCCCAGAAACTTCTAACCCCAGGAAGTGGAGGCAGACCTCCCTCTTTCTTTCCAGGCCTTTCTGTCATCTACTCCTTCCTCTGAGGAGTATGTTGTAATGAAACATCCCCTTGGGGCAGAACCTGTCTTTGCTGCTTTCTCCCACATTTTCTATTTGTAAATAAAGGTAAGAGAACTCTATTTCAAGAAACATGCTCTCTTCCCTCAAAATTTCTTTCTTTTAGGAAAACGGTATTTTCCTCCTTGCTCCCAGCCTTGCAGGAAACTTCTTTTGTATTAAATACCTGTAAGTATCAATAATGCATTTACTAAATGCTAGAATGATGAGAAAATTTTTTTAGAATGATGAAATTTAAAAGAGAAAAATCAGCAAGTGTTGTAAAGGGTTACGATTTAATGACTTAATCACAAATCAAGTTAAACAATTCTATCCAATATGTTTTACTGTTCATTTATTTTAACTGTTTCCATTTACAAAATTTTCCTTATATTCTATTCACATTCACTTTCATATATTATAATTTTACTGTATACCGGAGTCCACCATTGACAGTGCAAGAGTCGGGAATACTAAATATGAGATTACTTTGTCTTTATGCTTTGCATTTTAGATTGCCACAAATCTTGCTAAAATCTAATAATAAGCAAAGACCCTAGAATACTGATATTTATGGAGAAAAAGACTAAGGTTGAAAGAGCAATATATTGTTTGAAATAACAAGTATGACATTGGCTGTTGGGAGCGTTATGAATTATATTTTAATTATTTAATATTAGTCAACAACATGGAACTCTCTTTTATTCATGTCCAGATATCCTCTAAGAATGTGTGATTAACTGCCTGTTACTTCTCCAAGATATCCTGCTTGAAAAGATGCTGTGATTGATTATAAGTCTGCAGACCAATATCCTCCTGCATCAAAATTCAAGTGCATTATCGTAGCACAGAGGGTGTTATGGCAGATGTCATCCAACTGCTTCATAGCTGCATGATCGATGGTGCGAATGGTGATTGATGCTATTGACATGCCATGGCACCTAAAATAGAGTGTATCTCTGTGCATGTCATGGGGAGGGGTATGTTCATACTTGGATGAGAAAATGAAGGCAAAATTAGAGGACTTGAAAAATAGGGGGCCATAGAAAATTGGTGAATTGCTTAGTGAATGTAACAGCTGCTTATGGAAAAGGAAAACTATGGTATCGGCAAGAAAACAGTGCTGTGAGGGGGGAAAAAAAGTATGTGTGTATGTGTGGGGGGGAGCATGTTTATTTCACTAAGCAGAAAATGTATGGCTTTCCCTTTCCAGCTATATTTATATTTTACCTACTTTCATCATAAGTGTAAGAATGGGGGTGGAAATGATGTTGAGTGTAAATGCTCTCTTGTTTAACAGAAATGACATTTTTATCTGTCACACTTCACTAGTGGAGAGATGAGGAAAAGGAAGGGAAGATATTGAAGGATTTAAGGTTAAAAGGTAAATTGCATCTGGTGCAACAATTTTGAACCAAATCTTATCTAAAATATTATCTGATTTTCAGCTTAAAAAAAGTATAGATAGAGAAAGAAATATATCAGAAATCTGTTGATATTAATTTTTATATATTCAGCTTAGAAAAGCTTACTTTGGGACTTACTTTTAAAATAGGTACAAATTAGCTTATCGAGGAAAGAAAGCCTTTTAGAAAAGATCCATTAAAGAGTGAATATACATATAAATGTAAATAATTTTATGCTGTCCATCCTCATGAAAAGGGAAGTACAATGCACATTATTGAAAAGAAAGGGAAAAGAGGAACATGATCCCAGGACACATTATATGGAGAGGGATGCTAAGTGCAAATGAAGTTGGTTCATAGACATTTAGCATTACTGACTATTTTTTAAATTTTATTTATTTATTCATGAGAGACACAGAAAGAGAGAGACAGAGACACAGGCAGAGGGAGAAGCAGGCTCCACGCAGGGAACCCGAAGTGGGACTCCATCCCAGGTCTCCAGGATCACGCCCACGGCCGAAGGCAGACACGCCTAACCACTGAGCCACCCAGGGATCCCAGCATTACGGATTACATTGTTCCCAGTGTTTTCTTCTTGGGAAGCAACTCTTCACCCTTTTCCTATGGTGATATAAAAATACTCTTCTTTTCTTTTTTGCATTAACTCAGAAACCATAAATATAAGAGTACAGATAATGATAATGTATAGAATGTCTCTTAGCAAATCAGATAATATGGTTGATTTTTGTGTTTAAGTAAGCTCCTGAAATTGTGGAAAGAAAGAAAATAATCACCTAGATGAATTAATAGAATGAATTAAGAAATTTTATTTAAAAATAAAATTATTCATTAATTTTATTCATTAATTTATTTTAATTCATTAAATCATTTTAATTAATTAATAAAGAATAATTTTATTTTTTAGTTTATTTTTATTCATATTTGTAGTTGTTTTTTAATCATACAAGCAATACCTTAGATAAATTGAACACTGAACTGTATTCCAGGCACTGTTCTAAGCATGAATATATAAATTCCAGACCCAGGTGACAGACACACACACACACACACACACACACACAAATTTAATAACCACAGTGACCATATGAGTTAAATATAAATGTTATTATCCCTGATTAACCAAGGCTGAAAATGAAGGAAAGAAAGAAGATAGTAGGAAAGAAAAGATAAGTAGCTTTCCTAATGTTACACAAGGTGTTTGTGTTTGGCGAGTGCTAGTATTAAAAGATGAACTGAGGCCTATTAAGATTTTCGAGTTTAAGCAAACATCAGTTTGAATGGGGCAGCACCAAATCAAAAGCAACTTGAAGTGTCCCACCAATAGGAGCTGGGGAGAAGTTTTATAATAGAGAAGATATGGAAGCAAAGTGAGGAAATGATTTGATCGGCTATGGCTTACGTGGTTGCCATATCTTGGAAAGCCTGGTTGGCTGTTGGTGATTGGTTCTTCTGAAGTTTTGTTTTCTCAGATTCCAAGGCACTGGCTCTGGCTTAAGTTTTGTTTTGCTTACACAGGATACCAAAGTATTAAAGCCACCTTTCTTCTAATGGCATCCTCATTTAATTATTTTAACACTACTTGGGTGGTCTGGCTCCTGAGTCAACACTCTTAAATGCAAGCTCAATGCAGATGGCTTGTAATTCTGCATGTTCGATGCAGAAAGCCCAAAGAGATTATTCATACTATTCCAAAGCCCTATACTCATGCATATTATGAAGTCATATATAATATTTTTAAAAATATTCTGTTTCCGTATTTTTAATTTGAAGGCTATATGTAGGCTTGTACCCTGTAAAATGCTGCTTGTGGGCTTTTCTCCTTTTTCTTTTTTAGAGAGTTTCCAAATCTTTCCTTTAATTCTCATCAGGCATTTGACCAAAAATGTGTAAGAATAATTCGTCTAATCCCAACTCCCAATTTTACCTGAGAGAGCAGTGAGACCTAGATCTGTTGCTAGGTAATATGAACGGTCCAACTCCGGCTGACTGTGGCCAGTGTGCAGCCCTCTGATGGACGGAGGAATCAGCACTGTCTGGAGAAAAGAACAGTGGACTCTGAGGGAGCAAGAGCAATGAGTTGAGCATGTGGGAGAAACCATCTCTAACTCACACTTTCATTGGCTTCCCAGGTACCTACTGTGCTTTATCTTCACTCCGTCTTCTTTTGTATTATTCCAGCCCTCACTCCGGAAATTTATTTTACTTTTTTCTACATTCAAGATTTTGAAACTGCATCTATCAAATACGCATTACCAAAAATTATTTTGCAGAATTCTACTCTAATAGTTTTATATCCTTGCATAGTCATATCCCCTTGTTCTTTATGAACAAGGAAAGCAAACCTGTAACAACAACAAAAAAATTATTTGAAGAGGGTTAGGGATGAGACTCTAATTTTGTAAATAAATTTATAAAATGCTAAGATGCTAAATTTCTGCATTGATCTGGGAGATGGTCTTGTAAATTTTTATTTTGAGACACTAGATTTCTTATTGGCTGAATGTAGGCTGAAGTCCTCTAAAAAAGTAAATTTTGGTGCAGAATATAGACAACCTAAATCCAGACAACAAAATAATACTTCAGCAGCCAATCCTGACAAGATTATTCAGGATGCAATCCAGTGCTGCTGGTAGCAGTGTACATCACTGAAGATAAACCCAGAATAAATAACATGCTTGATGCTTCTAATTCCTTAAAATCAACATAAAAACCTTGCAAGTTATTTCATGCTAGGTTTGACAGGTGGTGATAATGTTTAAGGAGTCATCGAATATACTGCAAGGATAGCGCTGAATGGTGCCACGTTTGAGGCGTGCTTGGGTGGAAAGGGAAACAAACCTAAAGAAGTTAAATTGAAGTGTGTCATAACATACCACTTTGCTGAGCTGCCTTTAAACTACCATGAAATATTTTCTACTTTTGAAAAGTTTCATAGATCATCAGTGCATAAAATGGCATTTAGATGAAAAGATGGATGGTAATTGTACAAAATTAAAGGAGTGCGAAGAGAGTAGAAAACTCTATGTCACAAAATTAAGATTTCTTTTTGCTCTGTGACCTTACTGGCTTTGAGGTATCATCACCCTACTTTATAATTTCGGCTCATTACAGGCTTTCACTTTGTCTCTTTAAGCAGTATGAACCTTCACCTGTCAATACTCATATCACAGGGCTTTTTTTCATGGTTTTTTTTGAGGGGGGGCACATGAAGTCAGATAAGATAACATCTTTACTGTTACACTGAACTGTGAAGTGGATAGTATTATGGATATCAGAGTAAAAATATCATGAAGTCTTTGGTACATTAACTACTTAGTGTAGGAACCTACTAAGTGTTCAGAATATGCTTCCTAAATTGAGTTTATTTTTAATTTTTTTTCTAAATTGAGTTTAAATTAGAAGTAGTATTTCAGTGGACACCCTTAAAAAAAATCTATAAAACAAAAGAGTAATCTGTATCAATCACAAAATAGCAAATTGTATAAAAGTTGCATACTCTTGTTTTTTAGAGCAAGGAAAACTTATTTTTAACTAACGTCTTCAGCTATTTAAGAATGAAATTGATAAATGTGCTTCTATCCTTGCTCCTAGGAATAATTTTAAAGTCAAGTGAGATATGTTTATCTGCTTACATGCAGAGTACTACCTGTGACTATTGGAAGAATTCCTGTATCTTTTTATTTCTTCAGTGTAATATAACACAATATTATATATTTATAATTTAAGAGAATATCATATATATATTTAACCAAAAGTCAATAGTCATGCTCAAAGCAAAGTTTTCTCAAAGATAGGTAGACCATGGCCCAGTGCTAGGTTATTTAGGTAAGTATAGTTCAGTTAAGAAAGATTTAAAGAGATTTTTTAAACGTATACCAAAATTATAACAAAATTGAAATAATTCAATATTTTCTAGATATCTAAAATCTAGATAAGTTGACTGTGATTTAGATAAGACAGATATTTAGAAAAGGCAAAAAAATCTATAGTCACAGACTAAAACAATGGAAGACAATGGAAGAAAAGGAATTTATTAATTTGTCTTACTATCATAGTCAAAAGAAGAACGTAATACATTAATATTATGAAAAAGTCTTCTCTTTTATTCTACAATGGAGACTATTATTTTAAGTAATTTTATGACCTTGAATAATTTTTCTTATTTGCAAATGAAATATTTCAAAATTCTGTATCTCTCAAATTACATAAATATATGTTATTTTCTCTTTATGGACAGCAACAGTCAAACATTTAAGCCAATGTATAGAACTTTATTTTAGTTTTAGTTGAACCTATCAATTTCTGTGAACACTTAATCTCACCTCCTTAAAAGTTATGTCCGTAGGCATAAGGGAGACTATGACAGTGTAAAATGAATGGAAAGGTTATGAAAAGCAGTCATGTGTTTCTGTATTAAAAGAGATAGTTTAGTCAACAAGCATGTAAACATTTTACATTTCACAGTGAAAATGCTTTACCTTTTCTTTTCTTATTTAAATATTTTGTTGAAAACTTTTACAAAACAAAGGTCAGATAAATATGAAAGTGAAGATGTTACTGGGAAAAATATGAATGATTTATAGTTTTAATTCTGCCCTGGAAGTTCCCATGTTTATTCTCTTTAATGACTTTTCTATCTGGAATAAACCTCCTTGTAAATATAGAAGTTTGTGAATCTTCTTTGATTTTATTTTCTGTGTAATAAAAACAAATGAATTTTGAGGGGTGCCTAGGTGGCTCAGTCAATTAAGCATCTGATTCTTGATTTAAGCTCAAGTCATGATCTCAGGGTCATGATATTGAGCTTCATGTTGGACTTCATGGTGAGCATGGAACCTGCTTAAAAGTATCTCTCCCCTCTCCCTTTCTCCCATGCCCTCTCTCTCTTTCTCCCAAAATAAGAACGAGAAAATAAGAAAAGAAATGAGGGGTTGCCTGGATGGCTCAGCGGTTGAGTGTCTGCCTTTGCTCAGGTCAGGATCCCGGAGTTCCAGGATCGGGTCCCACATCGGGCTCCCCGCAGGGAGCCTGCTTCTCCCTCTACCTGTCTCTCTGTGTTTTTCATAAATAAATAAATAAAATCTTTTTTGAATGAATTTTTGTTATATAGGCAATTATGTTTGCTCCATCTTAGAAATTGAAAGATCAGTGGAAATGTACTATAATAATCATTGGGATTCATTCAAGTTCATTACCCCATCACTCCTCAAAAGATACTCTACCTAAAAAAGTGCCATTGAAACATGACACTAAGTCATTGAAATGGAGGTAATTATTTCCTATCATCAACACAGTAAACTTTTTTTTTAAGATTTATTTATGTATTTGCAAGAACAAGGAGAGACACAGAGGCAGAGAGAATTCCAAGCAGACTACCTGCTGAGCACAGAGCCCAATATGGCCATGATTCTAGGGCTCTGAGATCATGACCTGAGTTGAAATTGAGTGGGCATCTTGACCAGCTGAGCCACCAGGCACCCCAACAAACATTTTTTTTTCCAAAGTGAGAGCAATCGAATATGAATACTGCAGAGTGTAATATTTATAAAATATTTTTATCTGTGAATATGATTCTGTAGACAAGATGAATTTTGACACTAGTTTATCCAGTAAGTGAAGTTTTTTTTAATAATTCCATTGCAAATGAATTGGTTTGAATGTTTATTTTTATGTAACTGGATTTCATGCTTAAAACATAAACTACAGAAGATGACATGCTAGCCAGCATGGAAAAACAAATTCTCCTTCCATTGAGTAGCATCTAATATCACAATCAAACAACACTGAGTAAAGCTGTGGATTTCACCCTGTAAATCATGATGAAGTTTGAGTGTGATTCTTTTGTGATGTTAAGTAATAAATTTTATTCTGGTGTTCAAGCAGAAGGACAGGTCCCTGTGGTGGAAACATATGTCTGTCTTTAAAACTGCTGATTTGAAATGGTACCGCTTCAAATGCTCTCATTACAAACAACCTTCTATAATGACTCCATATTTTCCTTCTAATGATATTATTTTTGAAAATGAATTTACTGTCTTTAAGAACTCAGCGATCATCTCTAGAGATGCCTCTTAGACACTAAATTCATTTTAGGAATTAATATTGTTAGAAGAAAACATAGAGCCATTATAAAAGGTTAAAAGGAAGCTCCCCACCTAGTCCTGACAGAAAAGAAAGCAGTCTTAAATCTTGGCTTCTCTGCTCACACATATGATAAGGGTGCCAATAAGTGCTGATTATGATGGTGGTTTTTATGAGGTAGACACCTGTTAAGTAGGAACTGGACTGTAACCACCAACTCATTTCCCACACACCACTAAACAGCTATCTATTTCTAATGACTTTTGGCCAATGTTCATTTCTAAGCCAGTAGTTCTAATATGGCCCAGGTTGGTATTGCACTAAGTTCCCCTATGGATGAGAATGAAACAAAAACTGAAATGCTCTCTTTTGAGCAGAAAACCAGTGCAAAGTGGTACGTTCCATTACAGTAAAACTAAAAATAATTTTGAGTAAAATATTATTCCCTTGTGCAAGTACAGGAAATATATCTGTAGGACGCCTGGCAGGCTCAGCGGTTAAGACATGCCTTTGGCTCAGGGTGTGTTCCTGTCCCACATGGAGCCTGTTTCTCCCTCTGCCTGTGTCTCTGCCTCTCCTTCTCTCTGTGTCTCTCATGAATAAATAAATAAAATATTTTTTATAAAAAGGATATATCTGCTTGTACTTAACACTCGTATAAAAGGCACACACCCTCTTACTGTTGTAGCCATATTTGTGCATAATTTCATAAAGAGAAGTATACATGAATAATCACAGCATTGCTTAGACCACCTTGATATTGAATTGTGCTGCCATGCACACCTATACCCCATAGAATTTTTGTGCAGTATTTCTAAAGCACAGCTCCAGATACATTGATACTTCAGTAAAATATCTTACCCAGTGCCCTATTTCTTATTTCCTAGCATGGCATTCAAAGCCCTTCATAATCTGCCCTGTCAATTTTTCTAGGCCTACCTTCAAATATCTCCATCTTTCCCCACACGTACCTATGACCTTTTGTCCCAGTTATACCTGGTTCTATCTGGCAAGCCAGTTATAGGCCTTTGATTATAGGCCCTGCACTTCCCTAACTCTGTATCTTTTCTCATTTTCTCAGTGATTAAAAGTCTACCTCCCACCCCATTAGGCTGCTTAGAAAAATTCTGTTAATTTCCCCAATTCCTATTCATGTGTTACATTGTCTTCTTCATATATTCTTCCTCTGTCCTCTGATTCAGAAGCAATACCTCTTTCTTTAACACCCACGTAGTAATTTATACCTCTCTCATGTTATTAATCAAACATGTGAATATTTCCCTCTCAATTGATTATATTTGTTCAAATGCTTATATTCCTACCAGATTATAAATTACGTGGAATCTGGGGCTATACCCCTAACAGGTGGTTGGCCAAAGACAATGCCATGTTCCAACATCAATAAGAGCCAATGTGTGGTAAGAGTGATAATGGAAGGGGAAGAGTAAATAGAGCCCAAGTTGTCATTTGGCAAGAGAGAAGACTCTTAAAGAATCCTTTTTTGATTATATTCTCTACTTCCTTTTGGTTCACTCTACTTCCTTGAAAATATTTTTCATCTCTTTCTTTTTTTTTTATTTTAATCTCTTTCTTAATGCAATACTTATATCAAGTGTTATGCTTTAAGAAATGTTGTTGAGGGGTTCCCTGGGTGGTGCAGCGGTTTGGCGCCTGCCTTTGGCCCAGGGCGCGATCCTGGAGACCCGCGATCGAATCCCACGTCGGGCTCCCGGTGCATGGAGCCTGCTTCTCCCTCTGCCTGTGTCTCTGCCTCTCTCTCTCTCTCTCACTGTATGCCTATCATAAATTAAAAAAAAAAAAAAAAAAGTTTCAAAAAAAAAAAAAAGAAATGTTGTTGAAAAGGTGGCACTTTTGGAAACTTTCCTCCAATGGAAAGTGTGCTGTCTCCTCTTCAACTCTACACAAAGGGTTCACTAAGACAAATATGATCATGGAAACTCAGAAATGCTTATGGATGCGCTGTATTTCAGTAAGTCAGTCTAACATCCTGATGAAAAATCTGCTGTGATTTTCATGTTGAAAAATTGAGATACCATCTGACAACTGGAAAGCAATATGCAAATAGACTGGCTGTGATTTTAAGCGGCTTTCTCTGTAATTCAGATGTGCACAGTGCAGAAAGTCTCCTGTGCTTTCCACACATGTCCAATGTAATTGTTCTATCTTATATGAACCTGTCCCCTTCTCCCAATGCTAAAAATAGTACTATGGGAACTAAATTGGGCTGGGAGGAAGAGACTGAGCCTTCCAAGTATTTTCAGAACAACCCCAAAGGTTTTTCTCTATTCATCTAATTTGGAAATGACATTGGTGTTAAGACCCTAGTGGATCAGTTCCAGCCCAGACAACCCTGATTTTATGTATGTAGAAATGAAATGAGTTTTGGGTTATGGCTAATCAGCTTAATAACAATATCAGCATCTGCTCAGTCTTACTGCTATCCCTAACCTTGGTCGGGTTCCTATTTTGAATCCTCGTCTCCCAGCACGTAGATTCTCATCATACAACCCACCTCCCTGTCTTGTGCCTAAGAGATCAGTTTTCAACTGTGGATGCCCATATCTTCCTTTTGTGCCTACTATTTTTACCCTGCCCATGTGGATATTCCTTTTTGCCTTCTCTGTGACATTTGTAGAGTTTAGCAATCTTGCCATGCCTTGCTTGGCTGTTCATGTTGTATTGTTTATCTCTGTACCTCCCAGAGTGGTTTTGAGTCTTTAATACTGTTCTGCAGCATTTTTGTTTGCTCTTTTTACACATATTTCTTGCTTCATGCTCTTGGATTAATAAAACTGTCCATTCATCATTTACCCATTTCAAAAATCTGTGTTTTAATGCCTATCTTCTTCTCTGTTGACCCTCTCATGTCTTAAATGCCATTCCTGTTAATATCTGTTAGAAGACAACTGATAATTAATATTCACACTGTTAATAAATATGTCTCCTCTTTATATATAATTGAATTTAACAGACCTTCTAGAAATGTGTAGATAAGTAGTATTTCAGGTCTCAACTCCTGCTTTTTAATTTTCAGGTTCCAAGGTGAATTAGCTGGAGAGCTTAAGAACCTGTAATGGACTACATTTATTTTGCTAATTGCCTGTAGTTTCCTCTTCCTGGAAAGAGGTTCACAAGAGTCCATGTTTCATAACAACATACTTTCTTCCCTCAGTCACACATGCTTGTATCTACATTTTGCACCATTCCCAAGGTCAGTAAATCTATAGACTTATAAGTCATCTGTGGCTCGCCCTAGTTTGAAAACATGAACAGAATTGATTAGATTATCCCCGCTTGGCAATTTGAAGTAAGAAAACAAGTCAGTTGGGCGTAGAAACAGCATGGAAGAATGACATGAGGCAGAATTAGGTATATGAAGACAGGTTGAATTTATGAGATGCAGAAACTATGAGGGAAGTTAAACAAAATGAAGTAGGAAAGAAAATGAGAATAAGGGACTGGAGAATGGAGACGATTCATGTCAAAGCTTAACATTAATGGTTAAAATGTTAGCTGGGAGGCCTCAAAATGCTTGCTGTGAAACTTTAATGAATTCTTCCCATTTTAAAAGAGAAGGAGAGGGACACCTGGGTGGCTCCATCGTTGAGAGTCTGCCTTTGGCTCAGGGCATGATCCTGGGTCCTGGGATCAAGTTCTGCATCGGGCTCCCAATAGGGAGCCTGCTTCTCCCTCTGCCTGTGTCTCTGCCTCTCTCTGTGTCTCTCATGAATAAATAAATAAAATCTTTAAAAAAAGTAAAAATAAATAAATAAAATGGAAGGAGATCTTGTGTGATTCTCTCTTACAGTTTTGTACTAGATTTCTACATTCCTCTTCCCTAAATATACATAGGTACTATGAACATTTTTCTGCCTATTTTTGAAATCAATATTCCCCTTTACTTGAAATAACTTCAGTGTGCTTTTGTTCTTTGCAACTAAAAGTGCCAAAAATACAAGATAGGGTTTATTTTTCACCCATCATCTGTATCTATTCCATCAAAAGTAATAAATGCTTATCCAGGGGTGAGTTGCTCCTAAAACAGCATTATTTTCTTTTCGTTTGATTGATTTCAAATTTTAATTTATGGGCTCAAAAATTATATATAGCATACAGTTTCAAAACTAGTCATTATGATGTAAATATTTAAATATATATTAAATGATAATTTATATAATTATATAAAAGTAAATATTTTTCAATTGGTTAAAAAGATAAAACCTAATATTGTTAAAGGATAACATCCTATTCTTATTAAAATAAACTAAATTTTAGGTTCTTATTAAAATAAACTAAATTTAGCCACTTAAGTGGCTAAATAAGAGTCAGACTCTATATTTTGGCTCAGGTCATGAACTCAGGTCATGAGACGGAGACCCTTATCCAGCTCCATACTCAGCAGAATGTTTGAGATTCTCTCTCTCTCTCTCTTCCTCTGCTCCTCCCCTACACACTCTCCTTCTCTCTCTAAAATAAATAAATAAATATTTTTGAAAAAAATGAATTTTATGTAATAACTTGTTTTAATCTGTTTTCTAAATCGAACCTAACATTTTATGTGATTCAGTGATATGTGATTAGGAGACATTATTCATTCTTTGTGAACCATTGTGTTAGGCAGCCACTAGGCTGCCTTCAGTGATCATCACCTCCTGGTATTCACGCTCTTTTGCAGTTTCCTCCTCTTAAGTAAGGTCTAGGATTACTGACTTGGTTTAACAACAATAACAACAACAACAACAATGGTGGAAGTGATGGAATGTTACTTCCTAGCTTAAGTTTGAAGGAGACTGTGGCTTCTAGTTTGTATTCCCACTCTTGCTCTCTTAGCTCTGAAGGAAGGTGAGCTGACCTGTAAAGCCCAGAAAAATAGCCATGAATTGAGACGCTTAGTCTAACAGTCAACAGGGATTGAATCCTGCCAGAAGCTATGTGAATGGATTTGGGAATCTATCCTTCCCCTGTCAAGCCTTCAAATGAGAATCAGCCCTGGGTGATACCTCGATCATGACCTTATAAGAGGCATTGACACAGGGGTACCCAGCTAGATATGCTGCCATTCATGGCCTACAGAAACTGTAAAATAATAATTGTTTGTTGGTTTTTGCACTAAGTGTTGGAAAAATTATTTAATCAGCAATAGGTATCTAATACTGCCTTCAAAAATTGTTAGTTTTTATTGTTGGAAATTATAAAGAATAGCAAAAGTGTCCAGTTGTGAAGATAATTAAATACCCTCTTATTCTTTATAGAGAGATTGTAAAAGAGAGAGTCTCACTTATCTATCATTCCTATACACTGTAGCAATCATCAGATTTAAACCTAAAAATTCCTCATTGTTATTCTTGCTAGCCTAAAAATCATTGTAATATATTATGCTCAACAAATAATACCCCACCATATCTACATGCTGGTATTTGTGAAATGTCAACATATCTTTTTGTCCATCACATTTCAGCTTCACTGATTTTCTACAGAGTATTTCTCTTTTTTTATATGCATATAATCTTTTAAGGCAGGTCAACATGTAAGTTCTCTAAGTTTCTAAAATCTTAATTATGGTAACTCTTTTCCATGGTAAAATTCTTCCACATTTTCTTCTTTTGTGAGTTCTTTGTCTTTATGCCTGTTTTACCTAATCTATTGCTACTTTACAAATCACCCCTACATTTGATGGACAAAATAACAAGCATTTATTTACCCATGATTCTGAAACAGGGTTCATTTTTGTTCAGTGTGATTGGCTGGGATCACTCATGCAGTTCGTTTGTCTGGGAATTGGATGAGGACCAGAACTATCCAATGTGCCTTTAGATCACATGAAATATGATGTGAAATATATGTGATAATGCCTGGAATAGCTATAGGCTGGCCAGATAACTCTTTTTTTTTTCTCTGATTGATTTGTATAGCTGATTAGCCAGAAGATTTTACATGATACCTCAGGGATCCAAGAGATTAAAAGGTGAAGCTACTAGGCCTTTTTGGGGGCAAGACATATGTTGGTTTGCCACCCTTCCAAGAGCTTTCCTGGTATAATTTGAAATTGGCTTCTGTACTCAGAGGACAAGGAAAGACCAAAGAAAGAGGCAGACTTGGTCCCAGTTGGTTGGTGGCAGTTTTAATAAGCAAAGGCAGCTCACATACAGGCTTGTCGTATGTGGCAGCAAGACAGTGAATCCCCACAGCCACCAGCCAAGTCTTCAAAGTTTATAAAGAGGCCCTAACTGGGCTCAGTCACGGACACTACGCACTTATTTTCAGCACCATATTACTATCTGAAGGCTTTGTCCTTGGAGCAGCCACTAGGAGTGAGAAAGCAAAAGGAATCCACGTTCCAAGAACAGAGGAGGGAGTCAGGAGCCTCTGAGTGCCCACTCCCAGGCCCAGCGGAAGTCACACCTTTTTGATGATGTTTCCAACAAGATGGAGCTAATTTAGTGTCAATTTTACTACACTTTTGAGAAAAATAATTGTCAAGGCCCACCCAGAATATTAGATGAGATCCCTTGATGAGAGGAGGGCATCTGAATACAAAAATGGAAGAGATGATGTTGGCCATCTTTGGTAATTATACAGCACCATGTCCAGGAGCTTTAGTTATGCAATGCCTCTTACTGTTTATGGATTCTAGAAAGAAAGATTTGGTGATAGTCATAGCTTGCTGAACTTAAAATATATATTGTGTATGTTTATAATACTATCTATGTGTATATATACATATGAGTCAAATGAAAATCAGAATTTTCTGCTCTGTAGATTTGCAATTATAACTCTTCAAACCATAAATCCTAGAAAAGGTGGAAGAGACTGAAACATTTTTAGATGGAGCAAGGGATATTAAAGTCCCAAAATAAACACTGAGTGGCAGAGGAGTCAGCAGAAACTTTAAAGTTTTGTGGAAAAAGACGATGAAAGGAAGGCATTGAGGAAAAAAAAAAAAAGTAGGTAAAGATAATCTTTAAAGAGTTAGAACAGTGCCTGCCTCTATAGTTTAAACAACTGAGAAGAGATGCAGTTTCCCTGTCAAAAGATATTAATAAAAGAAATAGCCACATGATATGTTCTAGAGATTTATAGTCCACATTGTGATTTTTTTGAGCCCCTGTTGCTTTCAGAAGTATGGTATTCACATTGTTAAAAATACAGTGGAAGTGAGATAAACTGTGTTTGTAATCTTAAAATTTTTGCTTGCTTTAAAATATGAAATCTTATCTTATTTCCGGAGGAGGATTGAGGAGGTTGCTATCGGAGTAAAAGTAAATGGAAGGACTTACATGAGGTATTTGAAGTAGGATGTAATGCGCACATTATAGTTCAGGGAATTTGTGGAAGCCTGGTATCCAACAAATAAAAAACACTTTTCAGAAATGAATTAAGGGGATATTCCTCGACAATATGAGATATAATGCTATATCTTAAGATTCACACATTTAATGCTTTTAAGTATATTCACAGAATTGTGCAACCATTAGTGCAGTTTAACTATAGAACACACACACACACAAAGACTATAGAACAGTTTCATCACCTCCACATAATTCTGGTACACATTAAAAGTCACCCCTTATTGCTACCCAACACCCTACACCCAAGTCTCAGCAATCACTAACCCATTTTTTATCTCTATAAATTTGATTATTCTGAATATTTCACAAAAATGTTATGTAGAGTATATTGCTTTTGTGAGTGGATTCTTAAACCTAATCTTTTCAGGATTCACTCGTATTTTAAGATGTATGAGTACTTAATTCTTCTTTATTGCTGAATGATATTCTATTGTATGGATACATTACATTGTTTTATCCATTCAGCAATTGGTGGACATTTGCATTGTCTTCACATTTTGGTTATTAAAGAACACTGATGCCATGACCACTCATGTATGAGTTCATATATGGACATATATTTTCATTTCTATTGACTATACCTAAGAGTAAAATCTCCTGGTCATATGGTAACTCAATGTTTAACATTTCGAAGAACTGCCAAAAATCTTTTCTGAAGTGGCTTCAGCATTTTACATTGCAACAGAAATGAATAAGGATTCTAATTTCTCTACATCCTCTTGTTATTTTCTCTCTTTTTTATTATAATCATCCTTGTGAAACAGAAGTGGTAGCTCATTGTGGTTTTGATTTACATTTCCTCCATGACTAATGATCTTAGGCATCTTTTCTTGTACTTATTAGCTATTTGTATATCTTCTTGGGAGAAATGTGTGTTCAGATTCCTTGACCAATTACTGATTGGGTTATTTAGCTATTGAGTTATTAGGGTTCTTCATTTATTCTGGAAACAAGACCCTTCAGATGTATGATTTAAAATATTTACTAATATTCTATAGGTTATCTTTTAACTTTCTTGATGGCATTGTTTTGTGTACAAATATTTTAAAATTGGATTTAGTCCAATTTACCTATTTTTCCTTTGTTGTTTGCAATTTTGAAGCTATCTCTAAGAAAATATTAAACCCAAGGGCATTAAGATTTATTCGCATATTTACTTCTTGAAAGTTTTAGATTTTTAGCTCTTACATTTAAGTCTAAGGTAGATTTGGAGTTAATTTTTATGTATATTGTAAGGTAGGGATTCAACTTTTCTCTCCTTTTTTCCTTTCCTTTCCTTTTTTTCCTATTTCCTTCTTTCTTTTCTCTTTCTGTTTTTGTTTTGCTCTTTCTGTCTGTCTGTCTTTCTTTGCATTTGGATATCTAGCTATCCCAGAACTATTTGTTGAAAAACCAGTTCTTCTCTAGTTGAATCAGATTGGCATCCTTGTTGAAAATAAATTGGCCATAAATGTAAAGGTTTGTTTCTGGATACTAGATTCTATTCCCTTGATCTCTATGTCTCTTCTTATATCAGTACCACACAGTCTGAATTATCATAGTTCTCCAACTTGGTACTTCTTTTTCAGGATTATATTAGCTATTATACATCTCTTATATTTGCATATGTATTTTAAAGATTTTTTTTTATTTACTTGAGAGGGACTGAGTGCACATGCATGAGAGTGAGGGTTCGGGCAGAGGGAAAGAATCTTCAAGGAGGCTCCTCACTGAGCGTGGAGCCTGTTGCAGGGATTGATCTCACAACCCATGAGATCATAACCTGAGCTGAAACCAAGAGTCCGACGCTCAACCAACTGAGCCACCTATGCACCCCCCGTATATAATTTTAGAATCAATTTGATATTTTCTGTAGAAAAAGAAGTGGATATATCCACAGGGATGGTGTTGAATCTATAGATCATTAGGGGTGGTATTGCCATCTTAACAACATTGAGTCTTGGAATCTATGAACAAAGGGTACCTTTCCATCTGGCTAGATCTTAATTCCTTCTGGCTATATTTTATACTAATTGGTGTACAAATTTATATTTCTTATAAGTTTATTCCTAAAAATCTTATTGGTGCTAATGCAATTGGAAATAGGATTGTTATCTCATTTTTATTTTTGTACTTTTCATTGTTACTGTGTAGTGTGTGTTCCTTCATCTTTAGTTGTTTTGAAGATTTTATGAAGAATTAGTATTTGTTCTTTTTTAAATGTATGGTATGATTCACCATTGATGCCATTTATGGGCTTTTTTTTGAGAGTTACTTAATACAAATTCAAAATTTTTACTTGTTCTATTCAAATATTATATTTCCTCTTGATTCACTTTTGGTAGTCTTTACCTTTCTAGGAATTTGTTCAGTCCACTTTATCTATTTTGTTAGTTTGCAAATGCCCAAAGTATTTCCTTATAATCTTTTTTCCCCTTACAAATTTTGTGGTAATTACCTTCAATCTTTGTGCAATTTTAGTAAATAATGTCGTCTTTTTTTTTTCTTGGCCAATCTAGCTAAAAGTATGCCAATTTTATTGACATCTTCAATGCACCTTTTTGTTTGTTTCTTTGATCTTCATTGTTTTATACTTTCTATTTCATGTATTTCCACTACTCTGTATTAGTGTTTTCTTATGCTTGCTTTTAGTTTTCTTTTCTTTTTCTAATTTCTTAAGATCTAATTTCTTTTTTTTTTTAATTTTTTTTTTAATTTATTTATGATAGTCACAGAGAGAGAGAGAGAGAGAGAGAGAGGCAGAGACACAGGCAGAGGGAGAAGCAGGCTCCATGCACCGGGAGCCTGATGTGGGATTCGATCCCGGGTCTCCAGGATTGCGCCCTGGGTCAAAGGCAGGCGCCAAACCGCTGCGCCACCCAGGGATCCCAAGATCTAATTTCTTTAGCTGCACTGAAATTTTTATATGAAATGTTTTTATTTTCATTCATATTAAAATATTTGCTAATTAATTCATCTTCAAGTATTTTTTAATTCCTCATGTAACAATTTTGTTCACTCATTACTTATTTTGGAGTTTGTGTTAAGTTCTACTTATTTGTAAATGTCCTAAATTTCCTTTTGCTATTGAATTACAATTGAATTACATTATATTTGGAAACATATTTTATATGATTTAAGATCTTTTTAATTTGTTGAAATTTGTTTTATGAGCTAGCATATGGTCTCCTCTGTAGAATGTCCAATGTGTACCTGGGAAGAATATGTGTTCTGCTGTTGTTGGGTGAAGTGTTCTATACACATTTCATACTTCCAGTTTATTTATGTTTTCAAGTCTTCTATTTCTTGGTAGATCTTCTGAGTTTTTTTCTTTCTATCCATCAAAGTGGACATATTGAAGTCACTAACAATAATTGTTCAATTTTTCATTCATCCCTTTAGTTATTAGTTTTTTTATATGTATTTGGGGATCTGTATTTATGTGTTTAATTCAAGAATAACCAAAATATGAATCAACATGCCAAAATATATGTCAAGTATAGTAGTGCTCAAAATGCACTTTATTGATAAAAAATATCATCATTATACTGGTAAAAATGTAATGACCTTTAAGTTTGATTTAGAATGTTCAAAAAATATTAGCTGATAGACTATGATTTTGTTATTTTTTTGAAAGTGTCTAGATAAGATACACTAGATTTTGGGTTTAAAATTACCCCAACTATAAGTTTTCAAATTTTGCCAGTTAAATTAGCTTTGGAAACACAAATTGTTCAGACTTATTACTTACATGGATGCTATATTTTATTAATTTTCAAGCTATTATCAGTTTTAACATGCTTGCTTGAACTTGTTTGAACATAGGCCATAACTATGTCTATCACACTCAAATAAATAAATCAACACATACCTCTGCAGTTAAATCACTATATTAACACTGTAAGTTCTTCCATTGCTGGAGTATACTTATCTTTCTTTAAATTTTTCATGATATGGAACTATAAAAAAATGATCATGTACAAGCCTAAATAAAAACCCAATAATGTATATTAGTGAAAATATTACCTAATTACTTTTGAAAACAATGACATCTAATAAAATCAAGAGAGTCAATCTGTAAAATAGAGGCTGTATGCTAGACAAAATAAGCAGAAAACAATGATGAAGTAACCTCAGAGGAAATTTATACTGAACTGAACTCTAGGAGGGTGATAAGATAGATCAAAGCGCTGAACCTAGAATGAATTTTTATACGTGTGAAAGGAAAAAAAAAACAAATATAGATGCTAGCTACATAAAGCTGTCAGCTTGAAAATATATTGCTTGCATGGTCAATCACTTGGATACCCTTATTTTGTGATATATTAAATGTAGAAGCTATCTCTTATGGCTTTTGAAGTATGAGACAGAAAACATTCAATGATCTTTATTTTTTGTCATTGTTATGTTCAATATAAGAAAAAAAACTAAAATAAAACTCATCCACACAATACTAGCTATGGATTGGTATATTTTTTCTTCTTTTGATAATTTTTTATACAGTATTCATGCTTGTTAAACTATTTTTGTTTATGGTGTGAGACTCCAAATACTTCTTCAAGTCTATGTAAAATTTAGTAGCAATACAAATTAATTCAATTATTAGTCTAGAGTCATACAATTTAAACCTTCATTTTACAGATAGCCATTTAAAAACACACAAGTGAAATAATAAAGTAAAATGAATCTCATTTTTTAAAATAATTTATCTATCTATCTATCTATCTATCTATCTATCTATCTATTAGTGAGAGACCACAGGAACAAGGGAGAGAGGCAGAAGAGAGAGAGCAGAGAGCCCAACATAGGCTCAATCCCGGGATCCTGGAATCTTGACCTGACTCAAAGGTAGACAGTTTACCGACTAAGCCACCCAACTGCCCCTGAATCTCATTTTCATAGTTCTTTTTGTTTCTGAAGTTCTATGTACGAGGATAATTTGCACAAGCAAATTCTATAGGAAATATTAGTATGTCAATTTTACCAATTAATATTTGCTTTAGTATTTCTTACATGATACGGCTTATGGCTAGCTAGTGGAGCAATTATCTCTTAAAATTTTTAACTAACTGGTATTAGACACACATTGTTTTCTGGGTATGTCTCTTAGTTTAGATAAAAATTTTAAAATAAACATCCTGAATATTTGAGTTGGATAGAAGAAAAGTGAATAGGAAAACCTCTAAAGGAAAATAGTAAATATTGTGATCCACTGATTATGTGAATTATACTTGAACAATTTACAAGAGATATGTCAAAGATTCATGTCGTGCTGAATTTTTTCTTATCTTCATTGTATGCGCTGATATGCTTTCTGCATATAAGTAGCTCTGTAGTCCATTTTTGGTAGCTACTAGTCATCTAGTTCTTGTACAACTAGAAAATAGTAATACCTAACCAGAAACAGAAAAAATACTGCTTATTACTACTCTTTTTTTTCCTTCACACATTGATGAAACTTGTGAATAATACCCAACAGTTACAAAGTGGCTATATGATTGCCATATATGTGAGCTTGATCTGAGACTGAGAGACAAGATCACACTCAGATTTATATTCTACAATTTAAGATACTCATTGTCAGGTTGGATTATGAATTTTGTAAGCATTAAGATTTGGCGTGCATACTTTATTGGAAGTTTCATTAGCAAATAACCTCCTTTTTCCCAATGATTTTCAGTGTTGAGGGGAAACACTTTCAGTGAACAATTTGTGCTTAATGCCTTTCCGTGGGTAAAATCCCACTGAGAAGTGCTCTAGCTAACTTGCTCTGGGTTGTGTTCCAACTTAGTTTAAGGGACTTTAGGGGACACACTCCTGCTGATTCCACTGTTCTTTCCTGTCTTCCTTTTTTTGTAATCTTGACCCAAAAACTATTTTAAGTGATGTCTGATTTGGCTTCCTGTGGCTCTCAAATGTTCACTGACAAAGGATTATTGAAAGAATGTGTGACTCTCTCTTTCTTTTCTTGAATTCAGAGCTTCTGATGTTGATATTAATGTGAAAGGGTCATCCACAAAGAGACAAAGAGCACTAATGTTGTAAGGCTTCTCAGGTCTTCTCCTTTATCACAGTTGGGGGGACTCCAAACCATTGGGATCAAATATCTTCTATCACCTCCTTAAAAACATCAGCATCTGTGTCATCATTGGCCTGTAGGCTATGAGGATTATTCCTAAAGTATTCCTCTCTCTCTGTATAGTCCATCAATTGAAAGCTATAGAACCATGGGATTTGGGGGCTAAAGGGCACCTTGAAGGTCAAATAGTCCAACCCTTTTCCTTTATAGAGTCAAGAAATTGAAGCCTATAGTGAGTAGGTTATTTGACCATGAGCATGGATAAAGATACAGAAATGAATGAGAAAGTAGGATCTCTGTCTACAGCAAGGGAACTCCACACTGCACTTGCATTAGTCCTATGGTTTCCCTTGTTTCCCTAATACCTACCTATCTTATAAAACTTTGCTCAGATACTAGGGAATCTTCTCATATGAGAGCTGAGTTGAAGAGAGAAGTCTTTAACAGTGAACACTCACTAAATAGAGTTTTAAATTATAGGAAGCCTAACTATGTCAAAATTATTTGTTTTTCTAAACATGTCATATTGCCAGTCTGATTTTCATATCAAACAAAAAATGGTACTGGCTTTTATCCAAAATGGTAGTAGCTTTTATTCAAAAGAATGACAAGTCTTTGGTGAAAATAAATTGCATCATTAGTAGATAACTGTAAGAAGAGTAAATATGGACCCTCAGCGAAGGATATCTAATAAACTGGATTCATAACCCATATAGTTTATCAAATAAGTTTATAATGAAAAATTGCCCTAACGACTGCTGAGAAAAAAATCAAGACCTGTGATTACATAGTTCTTGAAGGTATAGTTTAACTTGAAAGCTTGAGGTACCTGGGTGGTTCAGTGATTGAGCATCTGCCTTTCGCTCAGGTTGTAATCCCAAGACCTATGTCTCTGCCTCTCTCAGTGTGTCTTTCATGAATAAATAAATAAAAATCTTAAGAAAAAGAACGCTAAGTGATTCAGCATGAGTCATGCAAGTCATGCTTTTTGGTAAATTATACTTCACTGAGGAATTCTTTGTAGAGATACCTAGCTAAACTTCCTACAAATGAAGATAGAATTCTGTAAATTTTAGGTTAAATTTTCAAAGGAATATTTTCAACATTAAGATCAATTTCTATTTACCTATGATAATACATGACATTGATAATATTCATTTACTGTCAAAAGGAGATATTTTTCATCATTACTTAATGATATATATCTGTATCCCCACTTTTATTTATTCCCTTTACATTCTAAAGGTTTATGATTTTTATAGCTTTGTAAGGCTAGGTTCTTAAAATAGAAGCAGATGAAAAATAGAATATTCATATATGGTCAAGTTATATTTTTGTTTTAATTGATACATTCATACTGGAAAGAGCATTTTCATTGCTGAGCTGGAGAACTATGTTTTTTAAAACTATAAAATTGTTGCTTACCATCAATTTTTTTAAAAGATCTCATATTGAAAAATAGTTGGTCTTATGTGTTTGAATTCTAAATTACCTTACTATAAAATAATCAAGTCTTCTGAATGCTTAGAAATCTATATTATTTCAAAAGTTCTCCTAAATGATGCAATGCAAGGACAGTTTACTGAATATGCTCGGCCACATGCATTTCTATAGGATTTAATGTTTAAACCCTGAAATGCATGTAAAAAACTAGAAAGCCATATGGGTGATATTATTGCTTTGATAAGTTTAGAAACCTTTTCTTCCCATCACTGCCACTTTTTGAAATTAGAGAAGATCAAACACTTGAATATTAACACCTGGGTATTAGGGCAAGGAACATGCAAATATTGGTAAGATCATAAGCAACGTTCTCAAGGAAACTAGCTCAAGTCCGTATCAGCCTATGAGCCTTTTCTTAGCCAGGCAGAAAAGAATATCCTAACTCTGAAATCCACTAGCCATTATGGTTCTGAAATTTTAAAATAGATAAGAATCACCTGGGTACTTCTTTAAAAAAACAAAATCCCTTACCTTGGGTGTGAGACCTATGCAGTATCTCAGGGTTTAATGTTCTGCTTCACCAACTTGAAATTCTCAATAATTTTATTTTTGAACTATTTTTTTTTAATTCCCACACAGTTAACATACAGTGTTCTATAATAGTTTCAGGTGTACAGTATGGAGATTTAGCCATTCCTTAAATTAGTACTCATCAAGATATGTGTTCTTGTAATCCCCTTCATTTATTTTACCCATCTTCCACCCATATTTCCCTCTGGAAACCATGTTTGTGCTTTATAGTTAACTGTTTCTTGGTTTGTCTCATTTTTTCCTCCCATTTGTTTATTTGTTTTGTTTTTTTAAATTTCACATATGAGTGAAATCATATAGTATTTGTCTTTCTCGGACTGGCTTATTTCACTTAGCATTATACTTTCTAGATCCATACAGATTGTTGCAAATAGCAAAATTACAGTCTTTTTATGGCTGAGTTATATTCCAATGTGTGTGTGTGTGTGTGTGTACGCATATTCTTTATTCACTCTTCTATCAATGGATGCTTAGGCTG
This sequence comes from Canis lupus familiaris, assembly GCF_011100685.1. NCBI lineage: Eukaryota > Metazoa > Chordata > Mammalia > Carnivora > Canidae > Canis > Canis lupus. Next base: position 6,927,765 of record NC_049224.1, on the reverse strand, counting down.
CTCCCGTATCTTGGCTATTGTAAATAATGTTGCAACGAACGTAGGGGTACATATACCCCTTTGAATTAGTGTTTTCATATTCTTTGAGCAAATATCCACTAATATGATTATTGAATCATAGGGTAGTTCTATTTTAAGTTTTTGAGGAACCTACATACTGTCTTCCACAGTGGCTGTACCCATTTGCATTCCCATCAACATGTTACTTCTTTGTATTGACCAACCAGTTATGCTGAAAATGGTGCAATAAAAAGGAAAAAGAAAGATAAAACAGCCCGTGGTTTCTTCCCTTTCAATCCTTTCTTACTCATTACTAAGCCTGAGGTAGGTAGGGTTGGTAAGATATGTGTATATCAGGAAATGAAATATCAGCTGAGTTAGTTTTGTGAAGCATTTCGCCTTGTTGAATGAAATATATAAGCATGTATAGACTAAAATTATGAATTGTGTTAATTCAGTAATTCCATATACATGTCATTAAATGCTCTTAATGTCTGTAATTAAAACTGGCAGTACACAGTATAAAAATGAACATAAAATTTATGCTAATAATTTAAAATTTTCATTTTTCTTTACTTAGAGCAACATTAAATAGCAAACCACAAACATCATGACAAGGCAAAAAAGAAGGCCTATAACAGAAAGGAAAAGGCTTTATATGTTACAATTTAATGACATCTATTCCTTTTTTTTAAACAAGGCTACCCACATTTTCATTCTACACTAGGCACTGAAAATTACTGTTTCAACATATCTGGGATGGGAATGGGCATTTACATCTTTACTGAGCTGTGATGCAGGGAATATGTAGTAAACTCCTTAGTATTCTTTTGATTCTTGTGAAATATATTCTTGTGTTTTTATTTGTGTTTACATGGATGTAGCTCAGATCATATAAGATTGCAAGGTCCAGTAAGACATACAAAATATTCTAGGTATCTTACAGTATTCAGATGAGTGTCTTCTCTCTGATATTTTTTTAGAAATATGTGCTTATTAAAATAATATTAAGGGCCACCTGACAATAGTCTAATGAAGTAGTAGTAAATAAAACAATATTAGCAATAAGATTAAATTTAGAAAAAAATTACAGCACGATGTGACTGTCATGACCTATTTTTATATAATATCCATCAAAGGGACATTGCTAAAACTTAAGTCATTTCCATCTATAAATTAAAGAACACAAAATATCTCTCCTAATTATTCATAGTTAATAGAAATTATTGGAGATAGATAGATAGATAGATAGATAGATAGATAGATAGATAGATTCATGCTTAAAACAAAATTTTCTGGAAGAATTTTAGTAGTACGATGATTTTTTAAGTGAAATCTTACACATAGTCCTACTTTATTAAAGAATTATTGTCAGAACTACTCTCTTGAAAGAAAGAGCAGAAGAGGTGAGCTCCATCTACTAGAATTCAGCCCACCTTCCTCTCTCCAGCCTGTAGGACAAAATTTGAGAAGATGAAGGTGTTGCATTTCCAAATAATATAATCCTTAGATGGTCGGTCAGTCCTCCTCCCTACTAAACACCTCTCTTTAGTGACTTGAAATACACCTGTTACCGTTTAAGTTAAATTATAATAATAATTTACTTTTAAATTAAGCTAAAATATCTTGGAAATACTGTGGGAAAGATGCTGACCATTGTTAGGATAGTAAGATGTTAAAGCGTTTTTTAATAGGCCCACTAATTTTTAGAAAATGGCTATTTAAATAAACTCAAAACCAGTGATCACTTGAGTCATCTGTGTGAATGAGTTTTATTTTTTTTCCTTTTATTTATAAAAATGCATAAAACAAGAGATTTATTTAGTTTGGATTTTTGCCAACTAATCTTTACAGAATGAAATCCCTAAGGACATGTTCTTATAAATGGGAAGGTATGAAGTTATTCATAAATTCAGCAGCCCTTCTTAAAAATATCTGGGAAAGTATTTTATACATGAATGCTCCATAGGGTATAATCATTGAATACTTATTGAAGATTACATATGAGCTTCAGTCCTGAGGAAAAGTGATCTGAGTAATAGCAGATTGATGGATACAAATGGCTCAAGTACTTCTAGGATTCCAGGCCAATTATCTGTGAACTAAGGAGGACTTCAACAATAGTTTATAATAACTGATTTGGAGCTATTACAGTCAGCTAGGTTAAAATCTCTGTTTAAATATTGGCCTGAAAAAAAAAATATATTGGCCTGGGGCTCCTGGGTAGCTCAGTCGGTTAAGCGTCTGACTCTTAATTTCAGCTCAGGTCAGATTTCAGGGACATGAGATCAAGCCCTGTGTAGGGCTCCACATTCAGCAAGAAGTCTGCTTCTGCTTCTCTCCATCTCCTTCTGCCCCTCCCCACCCCATGCTCTCTGTCTCTCTCAAATAAATAAATACATCTTTAAAAATAAAAAAAAAATAAAATAAATACTGGCCTACATATGGTTAATCATTGCACACGAAGGCAAGTTTAAGCCTACAGATTATGCTGTCCGTTAATAGCCCCAAACCACACACCTTAGGCAGTTTCTACAATCCTGAGAAAACTGCTATTTTATTTGAGACTATATTCATGGAAACATAACTTGGATCAAATGTAGCCTACCTTTCATAAATCTTTAATTTCATAGATTTCCTCTCTTAAACCAAGACTGCAGTTTCTATGGTTATACTTCGATCAGTATAATCAGCTAGTTCTAAAGTTATGATGTGATTTTGTGAAATTACCTGACATCCTCAGGCAGTAGTTTTTTCTGTATGTAGAGTGTGACTAAATTACGCCATAGAGGGTTTTTGAGTAAGTTTATGCAAAGTAGCATTTCCCATGTCTCATGCTCCATGGTAATAACAAGCACTGGAGCTTAAAATTGAGAAATTGTGATTAGAAAAAGTTCCACATTCTGATAATTTAATATAACATTTATCTTATTGTACATCAACACAGGTTTTTGAAAAAAAAAGTGCATATATATATATATATATTAAATTTACTCTCTCTAATATATGTACTTCGTTTATTTGTGCTAAAAATCTAGAAAGGACTTTAGAGCCAATTTGTTGGAAAAGTTTGACATAGCATTTTGTAGAGGATGGAAGATAAAGTTCATGGGGGGGAAAATTGGTCATGAATATCTGAGATGATCTGAAGTAATAAAAACATTGGCGAACCCATTATTGTGCTCCCCGTCCTGTGAAGGAGAGCTGGGTAGTTGTACAGAATGCTGTCTTACACCTACAATTCCATTACTATTGAAAACGAAGGTACTGACCTTGTCAACAGAATGGACATACATACACTCTTTGCTTAATAGGAATCAAATATTTAGGCTATAACACTCAGAACTATTTCAGAAAAAGATAAGACTTCACCAGTTCTCATGGTTCATTGTCTTACTTCCTTATGATCACTACCTTGTGTTCATGCATGTAATCATGAGAACATGAGCTTACATGTTGCTTACAAGTGCCTGCCCACATACATACATGTGCAAAGTATCCAGCTTGGATACTTCATTAAAGGGAAGCTATGATTTTTATTTTTTTTGGAAGCTATTATTTTAAAGACACTTTCAACTTCTGTCCTTTTAAAAAAGGTCTATAATGACAATCAAAATAGACTAATGATCTAAATGATCTAATTACAGCTTAATTTGATATGCTCATTTTGCAGATTGAATACCCCAACATAACTTTGATTGTTAGTTATTTTAAAGTTATTTCTAAAATAAGGATTTCCGAGATAAGGAATGTCCTACACACTTCAGATGCCTCATCTTAACCTCTGCTTTTCTCTTTGTCTTCTATCATATTTTCTTTTCGATCATTATAAAAACCACTTCTGATCAAAGAGGAGCTCTTTCAAAAGCTCATATTTTTTTTCTGCCCATTTTTGTGGTGCCCCCTTTACCTTGTTTTATGAAACAAAGGAATGAGAGGGGAAATCTTAAAGAGATGCCGTTCACTGTTGACTGGTGTTCAGATATACCCAGCAAATAAAAGTCCAGAAACAACTTGTACACGCTAAAGAAACATACTGCTTTGAGTAAAAATGACATGCCACGTTTTTCTCTTATAAAATGAAACAGCTTGACAGCATTCCATTTTCTTCCCCCTTTCACGACACTGATAATTTTTCCTGGCACCATTTGACTCTAGTATATATTTACTCCGTAACTATCTACGGCAAAGGAATATGGGTAGTAATATTGCAGATACATGAAGTACAAGACATTCTCACTTGCCCTTTCCCAGTTCTGCTGGCACTTGCTGACAGTTGTAAAAACTTGTTGTTGTCATAAGCAGAGACAACTGCAAAGACACAGAGGGAACAGATGTATGCTATAATAATAACAAGGTGCCACTTTAAAAAAAATACTTTTTAGCTTAGGGCTACATTTAAACCTTCAGGTACAGTTCATGAAACTCATAATGTGGGAGAGTGAGTACCTCTGGTGTCTTTGAGAATCTCTAGGGGAAAAGACTCTGAGATATTGTTATCATTATCACCATCTTGCTAACTGAATCACAGTTAGTGCCTTGGTTATTACACCTAAGGGAGTGACTTACTACCCTCCAGGTTGAAATAAAGGGCAAAATGAGTTTCTTCCATTGTTGGAAGGTGGAATACATTCAGAACACACGAAGGAAAAGGCATTCTAGTCAATCTCAATCTTTTAAAAATAGAGAACTAAATTAATCTGAATACGCAATCCTCAGTTTGGCCATATAAAATAATTGAGCATAGGCTTCAACTAACCTGAATGCAGATGGCAATTCTTGTACAGTTAGATACATTTTTCCTTCTGCAATATATGCATGTCTGTTTTTATAGAATTGTGAAAACAAAACAGGCAAGATTTCATGCGCAAGCAGAGCTGCACTTGAAAATGAAAGGGTGTTAACATGCCATAGACTGCATGTTTTTTTTTTTTATCTCAGTTAAGTTGTAAAATTATAAGATGTTGTTGAAGTAATTCAGTCAAATAAAGGTAATATTGATGAAAACCACTTTCACTTTCTTTAAAAACCACTTTCACTTTCATCGATTCATAAACATTGGAGTGTAAATGTGTAGACTTCTTTTTCAAACTCTATAGATAGAAATGAGTGTTCTAACTCTAAATACCTGGAAAGGAAACATAAACTGTATGTTACACTTGAACCTGGAATATAAGATGGGGACTGTGTTTTGATGATGAAACACTGAGAGCCCTTTGACAGTGCCCTATTTTGCTCAAGAATTGTATTTTTTACTCCTTTCCCTGATGTGACTAATTTTGTTTTTTTTTTTCTCTCTATTGTTTGTTTCCTATTGTGGCCCCAATTTATTTTAAAAGGAATTATTAATTGCCTTGTCTTTTTGCAATAGCTCAGTGTGGAAAAATGCAGATTGAAACCAGGGACACTCCGCAAAATCACTTCTGGCTTCCGGATTCTCTATTTATTTGCTATATTGTCCCTCTCTGACAAACAGTTAAAAGATAAAAATGCCACTGTGACAGTTTTCTTATTTACTTTCCAAATAAATCTTAATGATTAGAACTTTTAACACTTGGCATATGCTTACAAATAATTAAACTAGATATATTGTAAGAAAGAGCAGAGAGTGCTAGGATGGGCGCTTTTGACTGGAGCAGGTGACCATTTGACTTTAAGTGTGAACCGTGGAAATAAAAGCAACTGTGCTTGATCATTTACTCAGCACTGGAGGCAATAATCAAGTTCCTCAAATCAATCACACCATCGAAGAGTGATGGCAGGGAGCAGACGCTTTATCAGCAAAACTGCGTATTTTGTATCAGTTTGTCTCTTTGTATTTTTAGACATAAATCTTTAATGTGGAGTTTGTGTTCAGACAGTGTTCTCTCCTCCCTACAGGTGTTGACAACACAATAGGATTTGTGGATTTTGAGCACCTGAGGAAAAATTGTCATATGAGAAAAAATTGATACTACGTTATAAGACCTACTATAAAAATATATGTCTTCATTTCAGAATAACAGTATTTGGGCAGATAATTTAGGAGAAAAATATCTCAATTTTAACAAATTATATTTTGTATCATATATAGATAGTAATACAGATAGCCAAGGATCACGATCAATTTCATAATGCATAATTGTACAAATATGTATTTATATATTAATATAGATATTGTTAGCAAGTAACGGTAGTTCTGTTTTATAGCTCATTGTTTCAAATCAAGAATGCTCTATTTTGACTCATGTTAGATTAAAAGCAGTATATTTTCCTGTTGATTTTCTCAGTAAATATTCACATTTTGTTTTGAAAGCTGTTAAACTGAACTTCATGTGAAATTGCTTAAATAACACATTTCTCCACATTAATTCAGACAAACATTGTTATTGTGTTTTGCTTAAGACTGACTAAATATAAACTTCTGAATAATATGGAGAAAGGATAAAAGGGACATGAAAGTTATCGATTGCTGTATGAATTTAGCTCTCTGTGTCCTTGAGAAATACAAAACTTAATGGAAGTTGGAGCACAGAATATCTCTATTTTCGCATATCTTACTTATTTCAAATTGATAGATAACATGATGCCAAACCTATGAATAGTTCATGTAGTGAAGTACAGTTGAATCGCTAGTGAATAGGAGCATGGTTGATAGATTTTATTGCAGAAAATGTGGTGCAGTTTTGCTCTTCTACTTAACTTGAAAGCCAACACAAAATAGTAAATATTAAATGACTTGAAACAATACTAAGGGCTTGTCTCTACTTAATAATTTTACACTTAACATAAGCCTCATGCAAGTTATGTTTCCCCTGAGTAACCACCATGTAGTACACACTATGGAGGATCACTTATTTATAAAAGCGATAAATTGAAATAATCATGTAAGTTTGATAAATCTATACTATGTTAAGGTCAAGGGCCATCTAATTGAATATAAATTGACTAACCTTGGCTGATTCACCACACCCACTTAAAAGTCTCATAATGTAACATTTTTGCCATGTGCTTAAAAATTTTAGTGGTAAATGTATGTGTATTGTGTGTATATGCAAATTTTGCCACTTGTCCATACAGTTACAAAACATATCATCATATCTAATGTTTATTTTTATATTATTTACTTAGGGATTTCACTATATTGTGCTGTTGTATATGTTTTACAGTGTTGAACGTCTAATCCTTGCTTTGTCTTTTGTATTTCACGTAAGATAGTTATATTGGGTATATTGTATATACTTATTATTTTGATGCCATATAGTTGCTTGCTAAAACTATACATTAATGTTTATTTGAGCCATTAAGTTTTACAAATGCTGTCTTGTTGAAAGTCATTATTGTAAGTGGATATTATCCTATCATTTACGTCCCTGGATGGAGGATATGATTATGAGAATTTTCCAATGGGTGGCCTAAATAAAAAGTTGATTATTTTTGTTTGAAGGAAATGCAAAGGGATTTACATTCCCACGTGATAGATATCAATGATGTATAAAATTATGTCTTGCTTTTACTTTATTTGAGATCTTATTTTGGTCTCAAAAGAAAAGCGATTTTCAAAAGTAGAGTAAAAAATATCTATATTAAAAATACATGTTATGATTACTAAACCATTCAAAAACCAATGGCTTTATTTCCCAGTGCCCAGAAATTTAAAAAAAAAAAAAGGCAGCAAAGTATATGCTGATGGTTTCAATAACCTTGCATTCAAAAGGCTAGAAGCTTGGAGACCAGAACCCAGTGTAATTCTGCACATATTTTCGAGAGACATTATACATTTCTTTAGTCCAAAAGTAATGTTAATGCTCTTCATTTTGAAAGTCTTAAGTTCACATAAGTATTTATGCAGTATATTTCATAATATAGTCAGTTGACTAAATTGTCAGATGTCAATCAGCAGAGTCCTCTTAAACAGAAAATTCAGGTCTACTGACCTTACTTCTGAACTACATTTTTCTTCAATGATTTCATAAATGTTTAGGTTGGAAAGACATTATGCTTTGTGAGTCAAAAACTAAGCACATCACCCACCATATATTTTAATTTTGATTGTAAGTAGAGAAAGAATAGCCTCCTAGCTCAATATTTCTCAGAATTTAATCTTTGGGACAATATCTCTGCAGAATTTCCCTAAGTATTCACAGACGCACACACACATGCACATACACATGCAAATACAGATTTATGATCAACTGTACTGGAAAGCTCTTGGTTAAAAAAGGCAAATGCATCCCCTTATGGCAAGCCTTCTCTGGTCCTATAACTACAGTAACTTAAACTATCTGAATCTACCTCCCTTACAAAGGTCCCACAGAGCACCTCTGCTCCTGGTAAAACTACCTCTTCCCAGCTTTGACACTACTCATGTCAGGACTGAAGATCCCCTGTACATATGGTGGAACCACTATTTCTCCTGACCTGCAATCTTCCTGTCCCAGAACCACAAACTTTCTAAAAGATCACTCCATAGACGGCCATCACTGGAACTAATCATCACGTTTCCATAAGAAACCATCAAAATTAACCCAATCATTTGGATTCTTTTTTTTTTTTTTTATGATAGTCACAGAGAGAGAGAGAGAAAGAGAGAGAGAGAGAGAGGCAGAGACACAGGCAGAGGGAGAAGCAGGCTCCATGCACCGGGAGCCCGACGTGGGATTCGATCCCGGGTCTCCAGGATCGCGCCCTGGGCCAAAGGCAGGCGCCAAACTGCTGCGCCACCCAGGGATCCCAATCATTTGGATTCTTAAAGACATAATGCCGTATACATCCACCTCAGTAACTCATTTTCTCACAATGGAAACTCTCTCAGTATGACTATTATTTTTTAAATTTATTATTTATTTACTTATTCATTCATTCATTCATTCATTCATTCAATATGCCCATTAAGCAGAGAAAATCCCCTCTACCCTCCATGTGTCTCAATGTCCTTTCCATTTCTTATTCTGACTGAAATCTAGGTGTTACCTAAGGACACTTCTTCCCCAGAAGAGCTCTTCAGTAGTCTTTTTCTCAGACTCCAAGAAGCAATGGTCTAGGAGTTGGGATAAGTCTCATCCCTCAGCAAACAAATGAATAAACAACAATCTGTTTAAGATATATCAGGAGGATAGGTCAATGTTTTCTCTAATAGTTGTAAACACTTATACAAATATCATTGATATTTTATCACCTAGCTTATTACCTTTCTTTGATCAGTACTTATTATTTTAGTAATGTCAATATATAAGCAATGCATGCAGCACTTTCTAATTTTAGTTTTGTACTTATGTCACCTTCAGTAATTTTGTCCTATACTTTACCTCAGTCATCCATTTCCATCGTTATTTCCTCCAGACATTATCATTACCAATATCTGGATCACCTCCAAAATCTGAATTAAAATTTTGTCAGTGTCTGCTTCCTATTTTCATTTTAAAGTAGAAACTCTTCAAGAAGCCCAGCTCTTCAGATTCTTTGGTTCTACCTTTATGTCAATCCACTGAAACCAATAATTCACTGTTGATCTCTCTACTTTGTAGTTACACCCCTTATTACCAAGATTAGTTTCCTTGGGCTGTTATCAAAATCAACCCTTGTATCCATGCTCAATCTCCTTACCTTTTTCTTACTTTCTTTGACAGAGCTAGTTAAACCATAAATCCTAATATCTGCTTAACTTGCACCAGGATGACTGGGCAGGATTGGAAAAAAAAAAAAGGCACAAATAATGTGAACAATCTCACTCTAAAATATGACCACAAAGCTTAAGAGAGCCCTTAAGACACATATCACATTTCTCTAGAGAGTATGTTTTCTATCTCCTCTCTTTACTAACCACTCTTCACTCTTCTCCTCCACCCCAGGCAGTTGCTCTCAGCAATACTCAATTGCGATTTGGTTTCGGGTTTGAAAAAAAACTTAATATAGTAGCCTGATTTTCTCGATATCTTTCTTCTCTTAAAGAAGAGAGGTTTGACCCTACTGCAAATTCTCTAGTCAGTGTCACCAATGTGACCACTTCTCACTATCTTAGCCAATTTAACCTACCTTATTTGATATTATTTGAAAATTGTTGTCTGCTGAAGCATAGGATAAAACTGATCACTCTCTAGAAACACTTTGTTCACCTAACTACTGTGACACATATTTGTGTATATGTTTTGTTTTATTTTACTTTATTTTTTTCTTTTGACCTAACTGGCTACTTCTTCTCCATTATTTTACTGGGTAATCCTTTTCCCATCTCAAGTATTTGGAATACCCCTACTTCCAGTTGAAGAATATTTTTCTTATATTTTGATAGTCACAAATATATTTCTTATAGTTGATAGTCACAACTATATCACAACTTTAGTTTACCATATATAAAATAATGGCACGCAAATTTATGATTTCAGTTTCAACTTTTTCCCTGAAATAGACTTCCATGTCCAACTGACTTATTAATAGTTCTACTTGGATCTTACTAGAAGCTCAAACCTAAAATACTCCAAACTAAACTTCTGATTACTCAAACCCACTCCTCCTTTGGCGTACAGAATTTTAGTAAATAGCACAGGTAATCTCCAGCTTTTGATGGTTCAACTTAACCATTTTTAAACTTTATGACAGTGTGAAAACAAAACTCATTTCGTAAAAATTATGCCTCAAATTTTGAATTTTGATCTTTTCCTCCACTAGTGATATTTAACATGATGCCCCCTCATAATCATATTACGATGCAACAGTGAGCCACAGCTCTCAGTCAGCCATTGATCACAAAGATAACAAATGATACACCTACAACTCTTCTATACCCATACAACCATTCTGTTTTTTTCATTTTCAGTACAGTATTGCATAAATTACATGAGATAGTCAACACTTTATTATAAAGCTCTGTGTTAGATTATTTTGCCCAACTGTAAGCTAACATAAGTGTTCTGAGAATGTTTAAGGTTGATTAAGCTAAATTGTAATGTGAGGTAGATTAGGTGTATTAAATGTATTCTCCACTTAAAATACTTTTAACTTATGATAGGTTTATTGGGACACAATCCCATTGTAAGTTGAGGAAGATCTTTATAGCTTTTTACCCAGCTGTTTGTGCCAAAAACCGTGGAGTTACCCTTTACCACTCTTTTATACCCATACTCCAGATTGATTATAGAAAATACTTTGGTTCAGGATACCTGGGTGGCCTAGTCAATGAAGTGTCCAACTCTTGATTTCAGCTTAGGTCATGATCTCAGGGTCGTAAGATTAAGCCTCTGTTCCTCCTCCTCCTCTCTCTCTCTTTCTCTCTCTCAAATAAATAAATAAATGAAATCTTAAAAAAAAAAAAAGTACTTTTGTTCTACCTTCAAAACATATACTGAATCAGATGACTCATCCTCACTCCCTCCATTGACACTTTTATTCTAGCAGATTCTATTATTCCATTCCCTTATTTTACAATAAACACTTTACTTGTATCGATGCTTCTACTCTACTCTCTTCATTGTATTTGCTATATAATCTTTTCTGACATGAGTCAGATTATGTTTCTTCCCAGCTTGCTATCTTCTAATGGCTTCTTGCTGAGTGACTGTACCAAATGTAAATAGTATGTACATATTGGTGAACAGACCAGACCTAGACATAATTTAGCTAAGTTAAACAAGTTTTGCTTACCTAAATGATTCATGGAGAGGTCAGCAGAGTTAGGATTCACAGTAGAGAAAATAGAATCATAGGACAAGAGATCCAACTGAGATTTAGGGCCATAGAAATCTCTGCTAAGTTGAAATTTAAAGTTTTAGTGAATGAGTTAGAATCATAATAAATAAATAATAAATAAATCCTGGAAATTTAACCCATTTCCACTCAAGCCTGTATATACTTGTTGTTGGAGCAGTCTAGCATATAATCTTGTAGGATTTGTCCTTGTTCATTCACCTGGGCCAGAGTCATCACTTCAATATTAAAGATAGAAATATATTTCCTGGGGACAGTATATAATCCTCAGGTATGAACAAAACTGTCATTTCTCAAGGTATTTTATCTCTCAGCCTAGTCTATCTTTCCTTAACACAGGGCTGCAGAATTAAACTTAGTTGTTCTCCAAGTCTGTCTGCAGCCATACTCTAGAACTTTTCCAGTACTTGCTATCACACTTAAAATAGAATCTAAATTCTTTACAATTGCCTTTAAAATCCAACTAAGTGTATCCTTTGGCTACCTCCCCAAACACATTTATTACCATCTTCACCTTTTCTTAGTGTGTATGAGACATCCTGGTTTTCTTACCTTCAAACACACTGTGAACTCCCAGGTTCAGGGTTTTGTACATTCTTCCCCCCTCCCCAGTTATCATGCTCTTCCTTCAGAAATCTGCATGACTTGCCCCTCACTTTATTGAGTTTTGACTCAATGTCAGTTCCTCAGAGAGACTTTATCTTACTACATAAATAAAAGGTCATCCCACTTCTCTCTCTCTTACACTGCTTTCATTTTTCTTCATAGAACATATTAGTCCCTTAGATATTTTTTGTTTGTTTTTGCTGAATGAATAAAAAAGTGATTTATGTAATAAATGTGCGTGTATTTACCTGAAATGTCAAATATGAAAAACATTTAATAACAAAACTCTATTAAGCTTTTAGTTTAATTGGGAAGGCTCATAGGTTTTCTGTTGTTTCCCTTCACGTTCTAATGAGTATCACAATTAAGTGTTGCTTTAATTAAAAAGCAGTTTTAATGTATGTAACCAAAGTTGTTTAGCCTGACAGCTTATTCTGACATGTTAGTAATTTCAAATTCATTCATCTAAAATGTAAATCGGCATTACATTTAATGAACTCAAAAGGTTATTGGGCTTGAAAAGCTCAAAATAAATGAAAGCATTTCTAAGTACTAAGAGAATAAGGACTCTTAGGAAGGAAATGTATGGTTTTTTTCCCAGAATCTGTGTTTTCAACTGAAGTGCAATTCTTCCTCTATCTCACCTTTGGGGAATCAAAAATGAGAACTCAACAGGAAAGAAAAGTGTGAGAGTGTAGGCTGTTTGTTCTTGAAAACTTATTAAATTCTGAAAGAAAACAAGATTCAAAATAATTGAAAATGTTCATTTTCAATTTGCCTTGTTTCTACTAGTAGATGTTACTGTTGACAAAATAAAATGTGAAATTAACAAATAGTATGATGTACTTCTAAAATGTACTTTTTATCTGTAAATTACTAAAGTCTATATCGGTCATATCCTCCCTCACTCCAACCCACCCCTCCTTTACACACATGCAAATGTGTGTTTAAGAAATGCACTCTAGGGCAGCCCAGGTGGCTCAGCGCTTTAGCGGCTCCTTCAGCCCAGGACGTGATCCTGGAGACCTGGAATCGAATCCCACGTCTGGCTCCCTGCATGGAGCCTGCTTCTCCCTCTGCCTGTGTCTCTGCCTCTCTCTGTCTCCCTTTGGGTCTCTCCTGAATAAATAAATAAAATCTTTTTGAAAAAATAAAAAAAATGCTGAATATATATACAAAAACAGTTTCTTGAATTTCCAAAAGTTGTACCATGGACAGAATTACAAATAAATTCCATGATTAGGGGGCAGGGTTTTCGAAAAATTTTGCCCCAAGGAACAAGGCTGTATTCTAGATTTACTGAAGAGCCTGCTGTTGTTAAGTTAACCTCAGTGACTGAGTAGCTGTGTATTTGATGTTATTATGGATCACTGTTGCATTAAACATCAAACAGGGATAATCTTTCCTTTGATTTTGTGTATGTGTGTGTGTCTCCTCCCTGAGAATAACTGTTCATCTACTACTGCTTGTTTCAAACTGAAACACTGATAATTCTCAGGTGCGAATGAGATTGATCTTACTTTTTTCAATTGCTCAAGTCCATCCCTAGTTCATTAAACAAATACTGTAACTTCACTTCTGATACTTAACAACTAAAAGCCCTTTTGTTCATCTTTTTCATCCTACGGCAATTCCATCGGATTTGTTTTCCTACCCTAATTTAGATAATGGGTTTTCAAAACAAAACAATGCAAAACAAAACATACATTTTTATGCACCATAACTTTTGGATGCTGACAAAATTTATTTTGCTTTCTCTGGGTAAATATATGATATAAGTCATTCTGAAGTAGGTTACCTCTTTCCTTCTCTGAAAGTGTCTAATTCAATATGGAGAAAACTATGAATTAAGCACTGGAGTGAATTTTCTTTTCTTTTATTATTTATGGGGTGCTCAGTTGGTTAAACATCTGCCTTCAGTTCAGGTCATGATCCTGGAGTCTCAGGATCAAGTCCCAGATCTGGCTCCTTGCTCATTGGGAATCTGCTTCTCCCTCCACCCCTTTCCTGCCCCTACTCACTTGAACACATGCTCTCTCGCTCTCTGTCTCAAATAAATAAATAAAATCCTTTAAATTTTGTCTTTATTTAATATACTTCAAAGAAATAGAATAAATATAGGATTAAAATGCTAGATATGGGACACCTGGGTGGCTCAGTGGTTGAGTGCCTGCTTTTGGCCCAGAGTGTGATTCTGGAGTCTGAGGATAAAGTCCCATGTCGGGTTCCTGAATGGAGCCTGCCTCTCTCTGCCTATGTCACTGCCTCTCTCAATCTCTCTCTCTCTCTGTCTCTCCTTGTTTCATAAATAAATAAAAATTTTAAAAAAAGATGATGCCAAAGGTTCTTCCAGTTCTAATTAATGGAAGCAGATTCTACTTGAATAATAATTAATAATAATAATAAATAAAATGCTAGATATGATACTTAATATTTTATTTATAAAAACACCATTATTATATTTTATCTAAGATGAGAATTTATAAGGTACATTTAAGTTATCTGGTAAATATGTGTTTTATTTAATAGAACTGATAGAGTGACATTAGCTTCCTTCATCTCATCCAAGTATTTGCATGATTTCCTAGTATATTTTTCCCAAGTGCAAATAAAAGACCATGGTTGCTTTAGTTGCTTTAGTTTGCATAGAGACATTAGTGTCACCTTAGGGTGCCTTACGTCCTACAGGCATGACTTGTCTCTCAACATTAATCCAACAACTGGGTCAGTATATCCTTGAATTTTTCTTTCATTTGTAAACATATAGAAAACCAATTTTGTTAATGAGCTAAAGAAACTGACAAGAGATTGCCCTAAAACACATGCTAGTAAATTCTTTAAATAATGTACCTTTCTTATCTATATATTCTTTTTGAATAAATAAATATTAGGCCTTCTTATTTTATCCTCCATGTCTCTTGAGTTCTTTATTTTTAGTCTCTTTGCTGCTCTGTGTTGTGCCTGGTTAACTTCTTTAGGTACCTCTCCACTTCATTAAATCTCTATCTTTAGTATTGTCTAAAATGCTATTTAACAAGTCTACTATTCATCCCAATAAAGCTGTTAACCTGAATTAAAATGTATCACCTCAGGGTACCTGGATGGTGCAGTTGATCAAGCACTCTTGATTTCAGCTCAGGTCTTGATCTCAAGGTCCTGAAATCAAGCCCCAAATTGGGCTCTGTGCTCAGTGCAGAGTATGGTTGATATTCTTTCTCCCTCTCCTTGTCTCTCCCACCTGTGATCTCTCTGTCTCTTTAAAAAAAATAAATACATAAATCTTAATAAAAATGTATCACTTGCTTTTCCCATATAAATAAACCAGCAATATAAATTATTATATTATATAAATTATAAACAATTATAAATTATATTGTTGATTCATATACTAACATTTTGTTTGGGGTTTTTACATATATATGCAAAATGATATTGGCCAGTGAACATCCTTCTTCATGCTCTCATTGCATAAATTTGGTATCAATGGTGGGAAATCATCCCTCATTTGGAAGACCAGAAAGCCATGACTATGTGCTCAGAAACTTTCATAAGGATATGGTTGCTTAAATTCTTACAAAATGAACAAATCCAAATTGCTGCCACCAAAGAAATGGAATATTACCAGTATCTAGAACTTCCTTGCACCTTATTCCTAGATTTTACTTTCTCTCTTCCTCAAAGATAATGACTACTGGGACTAAAACAAGAAAGATTATTGTGACTAGAATTCATTTTGTTTTGTTTATTTAACTTCATAGGATTAACTCTTTAGTATCTAGTATTTTTTACTCAACATTAAGTTTGCAAAATTCATTCTTGTGTTTAACAGTAGTTTAGTTTCATGACTCGATAGGGATAGGAATGTTTCCTATGAGTATGTCACAATTTATCTATTTCGCTTAGGCACTTGGAATGTTACGTTTTCTGAATAATATGACTAGTATGAACTTATTATGTGAATATAAGTAACTTTGCACATGCCTTCTGTGGGAACATATTTTTTTCTTGGATATCTATAGGGGAGGAATTGTTGGATCTTGGTATCTGCCAAGCAGTTTTTCAAAGTGGTTGAACTAATCTAAAATCCAATAGATAGATCTTAAGTTCTAATTAAACATATTTAATGTTATGTAGCATACTCATATTACATTTCATTTTTTTAATAAAAAACATTTTACAGACTACCATTTTGTGTAAGTTTTTAAAGTGTTAACGCGAAGATTTCCCCTATTTTATATTTCTTTATTCTTCTTTTTTTTCCCCCTTTAACTATCATTCCCGAGGCCTGCTTATTTTATTAGTCTTTTCAAATAACGAGCATTTGGTTTCGCTCATTTTATTTCAACTTTATGTCCTATTTCACATCTACTCATATTTTTTATTGTTTTTCCCTTCCACCTTAATTCATTTTAAAATATATTTTATTTTTAAATCATCTCTACATCCAACACATGGCTTGAACCTACAACCCCAAGATCAAGAGTTGCATGCTCTACCAACTGAGCCAGCCAGGAACCCCAAATTTCTTTAATTTAAAACCATTATTTGAAAAAAAAAAAACATTATTTGTCTAGACTTCTTTGTTGAATATTTTTTATTAACTTATTATGGTAAAAATGACCTACAATAAATTACACATACTTAAATTATATAATTTGATACCTTTTTGGTACCTTTGATACCTTCTAGAAGTAATAAATATTTTAATTTTGGATTGATTTAGATCTATAGAAAAGTTAGAAATACAATATAGAGAATTCCCATATGCCTCATATTCAGTTTCCTCTGTTTCACATCCTACATTAGTGTGGACTATTCATCACAATTAATGAACCGATACTGATGCACTAATATTAAAGTCCATAGCACAAGACATACACTCTTGGCAAATTATAAGTTTCTAGTATATACGTAGTATTATTAACCATAATTACCAGCTGTACATCAGATTTTCCAGAATATATTTATCTGATAACTGAAAATTAGTACACTTGGAACAGTATCTTTCTATTCCTCAAACTCTCTAGCCCCTGACAACCAACATTCTGTTCTCTGGTTCAGCGAGTTTTACATTTTTTTAGATTTCACATGTAAGTTATATCATGTAGTATTTGCTTTCTGTGTCTGGCTTACTTGATTTAGTGAAATGTCCCCCAAGTTCATCCATGTTGTCACAGATAGCAGAATTTCCACCTAAAAAGCTTGAATAATAATCCATTACATCACATTTTCCTTATCTACTAATCCATGGATGGATACTTTGTTGTTTCCATATCTTTGCTACTTTGACTAATATGGTAAATATGGGAGTGCAGGTATTGCTTTGAGATAGTGATTTCAATTCTTTGTACTAAGAAATGGAATTGCTAGATTACCTGATAGTTCTATTTTAATTTTTTGGGGGAAACTCCATACCTCCATACTGTTTTCCTTAATGGAGGTGCCAATTTACATTCCCACCAGCAGTACAAAATGGGCCCTTTTGTTCTGTGCTCTTGCCAAAACTCATTATCTCTTCTTCTTCTTTTTTTTTTTTTTAATAATAGCCATCCTAGCACGTGTGAGGTAACATCTCATTGTGGTTTTCATTTGCATTTCCCTAATAATTAGGGATTTTAAGCACCTTTACATGCACCTGTGGGCAATTTGTATATTTTCATTAAAGAAACATCTATTCAGGACCTTTTCCCAACTCTCTGTTATTTGCCATTTAGCTATTGAATCGTATGTGTTTCTTGCATATGTTGGATATTAACCCCTTATTGGATATATGTTTGCAAATATTATCTCCCATTCTGTAGGTTGCCTTTTCATTTTGTTATTTATCTTACTGTGCAAAGCTTTTTAATTTACTGTGGTTCTACTTATTTTCGCTTTTGCTGCTTATACTTTGAGTGTTATATCCAAAAAATCATTGCTAAGACCAATGTCAAGTCATTTTTTCCTCTTTTTTTTCTAAGAGTTTTGTGGTTTCAAGTTTTACATTAAGTCTTTAATCCATTTCAAGTTATTTTTTTCTAATAGTGTAAGACAGGGGTCCAGTTTATTTTTTTCCATGAGAATATATAGTTTTCCCAATACTATTTAGTAGAGACTATCCTTTCCTGATTGTGTGTTCTTGGTACTCTTTAAAAAAAAATAGTTGGCCATATGTGCATGGGTTTATTTCTAAGCTTTCTATTATATCCCACTGATCTATGTCTGTTTTTATGCCATTATCATACTATTTTCTTTACTATCATTTCATAGTATCACTTGAAATCAGGAATTGTGATACCTCTAGATTTGTTCTTATTTCTCAAGACTGCTTTGGTTATTTGGAATCTTTTGTGATTCCATGTGAATTTTAGGATTGTTGTTTCTATTTCTGAGAAATCTGTCATCCGAATTTTGCTAAGTTGTATTAAATCTGTAGATTTCTTTGGGTAGTATGGACATTTTAACAATATAATTCTTACAAATTATGAACACATAATATCTTTCTATTTATTTGTGTCGTCCTCAATTTCTTTCATTAATGTCTTTTAGTTTCAGTATACAGACATTTTATATCCTTGGTTAAACTTGTTCCTAAAAATTTTATTCTTTTTGATGCTATTGTATATAAGACTGGTTTTCTATTCCTTTTTTGAATATTTTATTATTAGTGAAAAGTCATATTACTTGTTTTGCATATTAATTTTGCATCCTGCAATTGACTAAATTCAGTTATTCTAACAGTTTTTGATGGCCTTAATTTAGGGTTTTCAACAGATAAGATCATGTCACCTACAAAGAGACGATATAAATCCATTTTTTTCTGATTTGGATGACTTTAGCCTTTTTCTTGCCTAATCTCTCTGGCTAGGACTTCCGATAATGTATTGAACACAAGTAGGACAAGTGGGCATTTTTCTCTTCTTCCTGACCTTAAAGGAAAAGCTTTTAGCTTTTCACCTTTGAATATGATCTTAGTTGTAGACTTGTCATATATGGCCTTTATTATGTTGAATTACATTCCTTCTATTCCTAATTTGTTGAGCGTTTTTAACAAGAATGGATACTGAATTTTGTCAAATGCTTTTTTTCCCTGCATCTTTTGAGATCATATGGTTGTTAATCTTCATTCTATTAATGTGGTACATTAAATTTATTAATTTGTGTATGTTGAACCATCCTTGCATTCTAGGAATAGTCCCCTTTCAATAGTTTATAATGCATTTTATATACTATTGAATTCAGTTTTATGGTATTTTACTGAGGATTTTTGCATCAGTATTTATAAGAGACATTGGTTTATAGTTTTCTTTGTAGTGTCTTTGTCTGACTTTGTTATCAAGGTATTACTGACCTCTATATAAAGATAGACTTCTTTAAATAATTGGTAGAATTCACCAGTAAAGCCTTTTGGCTCTGAGCTTTTCTTCAGCAAGTTTTTGATTATCGACTTAACCTCCTTGCTAGCTATTGATGTATACAGATTTTCTATTTCTTCATGCTAGTATATTTATAAATCCAGATTTATATCATTTCACTGCCTATTGTTTCTCAAAATAGAAGGGTTTTTGGGGGGAGTTTTCTGTTTAATTTTGTTTGTTTGTTTGTTTGTTTGTTTTAACAGAACCAGTGGAAATCAAACTCTTTTGAATAATTGAAAAGTTGAAAAATCAACTTCTTTGATTTTTTTAAAGATTTTATTTATTTATCCATGAGAGACATACGCAGAGGGAGAGAGAGAGAGAGAAAGAGGCAGAGACACAGGCAGAGACAGAAGCAGGCTCCATGCAGAGAGCCCGATATGGGACTCGATCCTGGGTCTCCAGGATCACACCCTGGGCCAAAGGTGACACTAAACTGCTGAGCCACCTGGGCTGCCTTTTTTTTTTTTTTAATCAGCAAATTTAATGATGTGATAATCTTTCCAGAATTTACAAATGTACAATATATTTATGGAATTGCCTTCAGATATCTTCAGTGTAAAGATATACATATAGTACATTGTGATAATTATTGGTAAAAAATATGAGACAGCATAAGTAAAAAAGAAAAAAAAAAGACATGCAGAGTTTCCATGGATACTTTCAATTTAGCACAGACACAACACCTGTTAAACATCAGTTTTTCAGTAAGTAATTGAGGAAGGAATAAAAAAAAGGAAAAGTAAAGAAGGAACTTAAATATTTCCTTTTGAAACAGTCATAATCAAACACATTTAAAAGGTATTATAGAAACTAAAAAAACATTACTCTTATTAAAATCTGGCCATCTTTAATAATGTTATCTTTCCCTTTGGAATTCCATGGAACTCATGGTACTTTAACAATGGAAATAAACATACTATCTATTTGTGTGTCTTCAGTCTGTAATACTGTTTTTTTTTTTGATATTTTATTTATTTATTCATGAGAGAGAGGCAGAGACACAGGCAGAGGGAGAAACAGGCTCCATGCCGGGAGCCCAAAGTGGGACTTGATCCCAGGATTCCAGGACCATGCCCTGTGCTTAAGGCAGCGCTAAACCACTGAGCTACCCAGGGATCCCCTGTAATACTGGTTTTAATTAGAATTCCAGTCTTTTTGACATTATTGCATTTTTTTCTGTTTTGTGTTCAGTGTACTGTTTTGACATATCAATAAAAAGTTCAGTTACAAGAACTAACAGTTCAGCAACTGGTCTATAAGAATCACTAATTCTCCTCTGACAGTACCATGGAATTGAGAAGGGGTGTACTTATTAGATCTTAGAAACAGGTCAATCAGTTTTATTGACAGTCTCCCTTTATCAGTCATTTGACTTCATTAAAATAAAATTTTAAAAGCCTCTCTCTGCATCAAAATCTTTCAGATATTCCCTAAGCAGATGATGCTTAAGGGCACAAAACATTCAATAAAACTGACTTGGAAAGGATACAGTGGAAAGTGGGTTCATCAAACTCTTTAAATTACCTACACTGCTAGAACTTTTTTCCCTTTAATTTTACAAACAGAACTTTTATGTTTAGTTAGTTATGTTTTAGATGTGTTCCGGACAATAACAGACACTAACCAAATGTGGCTATTTAAATTTAAATTAAATAAATGAAATAATTAAAAATTCATTTCTTTGGTTCCTTTAGTCATATTTTAAGTGCTCAGTTGCTGAACTTGGCTTGTGGTCACTATTATGAATAGTACAAATATATAACATTTCAATCATCTCATAAATCTCCGTTGGACAGTATTTTTCTAGACCTTAATGGCTGATTAGATAAACTTTCTCCTTACTCATATTATCTCAAGAAGTTTCTTCCCTAAAACCTCACTGGCTACATAGGATCTACAGTCATCATTTTGGATGAACCTTCTCTAAAAGTGTGTTTCTGTCTTCCTATACCCTCTTAGACTCCCTTCCCTCAAGCAACTCAGAGGCTTTGACTCTAGCCATCATCAGTCTTTACCACTTTCTAGGCAGAGCATTGTAGCTATGGATTCAGAAGGGAGGACAAAATAAGACTCTTGACTATTCTGTGACTTTGAAGGGAAATATTAAACTGAATAGAATGTGTCAACATAAAAAAGATACTGTTCATATACATTTCTTTGCATTGTCCCTCAACTTGCTCCTACTATACCTAAGCTTTCTTATAGACTACTCATGATAGAGGTTTCAAAGCTTTGATTCTGGAGGTGCAGTGCAGTTTTAGTGATAAAAATAAGCCTTAATATTTTTTTCCTTACTTTATCTGTTTTTATGTGGGCAGCAGATAATTTCTAGAATTCCTACGAGATGTTCTAATGGAATAGCAGATTGAGCTGCCAGCAGTGTCACTGTTGCAAGATAAAAACATAATGCCATGAATCTATATATCAAATGTTGTGTTGCAAATGAAACACTATCTATTCCATGTAAAATCAGCTTCTCAGCCCTATCTGAGCTGTTTTTCTTTGATTCTACAATGTCAGTGAATGGCTTAGGTAACCCACTCCTTTCCCCCTTGAGCCTCTGTGTTCGAATTATTTCAGCATTGCTTTATGAAAGGAATATTGAATCACTGGTTGTAAAGAGAAAAAATCTAATTAAACCTTGATAGAGTGTTTGTCACTCTGACTCATAGAAGACACCCTCGTGTCTGACTTGTCTTAGAACGACAAGAATGAGCTAAAGATTAGTGATTTTAAAGGTCAGGAACAATATAAGGGCATGAGGATCTGAATCCTTTCAGATCACTAAAGGAGTTACAGAAGATTACAAATTTATTATGGATGATAAAGCCATTCCCATTGGCTCCGAAACTGGATTGTTTAAGGAGTCACTTGCAGTATCATAGACATGCTAATACCCTAGGAGAATCCTAATGCAGTAGCCTTTAGAGAAATATGCCACTGGGTCTGCCTAATTCAGTATATCACACTGTGATCTGGATTTATAGCTTGTTTTTTTTTCCCTTTAAATTAACTGAATAAAATAAAAATAAAAATCCCTGCCTACAAAGGTAAGATAATTTTCAAATGAAAGAGTCACAGTTCACTCTCCCTAACCTTGCTTTGTGTTTCAGAATCTTTTTTCTTTTCCCCCAAACAGACTTTGACTTACAGATAAGGTTCATGACTTAACAATTGCTGGACCTAAAAAAAAATATCCTTTTCAAAAGGATGACAACCAAAGTAAAATCTGTCACTGAAAGCAATAAAAAGATTAGGGGAAAAAAGTATTGAGGTGTGGGGTGTGGGAGGTTGGGAGAAAGGTTCAGAAGGGAGGCTTTCAGTCATTCCAGTCTAAAAGCCATTGTGAAGTTAAAAAATCAGGAGATAAATGTTAAACCTCACAAAATGAAAAATGCTAAAGGATAACTCAGTTGACCAGGATGGGAATTAAAATGTAGGAAGTAAGATGAAGCAAACACAGCAATAGGTATCAAAATAGAGAGAGAAGACCACCAGAGTGAGGAATTAAGGAAAATCAGATTATGCCATAACAAAATCAGTTTTTATGCCAAGGTTGAAATATATGTGTCTTTCTCTATAAACACTCATTAGCCATTGGGACTTAGAAGTCCCACTATGGCATCTCAGTCCAGTATTGTAGCTATATGGATCCTTCTCAACGTTTGATGAAATCCTGCACCCGCTTTCTTGGAAAATAAACAAAGCTGATGTACACACATAAAATCCTAATCTCTCTTCTATATTAATACTTTTTATAGCACGTACCATTTTCTTCCAGTCTTTGCCGGTCTAATCCTAGTGAGCAACATTTCATGTAGCAGCCCTTTTTCTTGACAGATGTATTTTTGCAATAAATAACTTATTAGTCTGAAGTAAATATGCCCACATGTAAACTAAACTGGTAGTGCTAGGTTTGCTGACTTGAACAACTCAGAAAAAAAAATCTCTTCCATCTGCTGGTCTTTTTCATATTACAACATGAAACATATGCTCCATGACTTGCTTCTCTAAATTCTTCTCATTGTTCAACTAGTTAAAATGACACCTTCTAGAAAAGAAAATTTGACGTGCCACAGTGACATTCAACACTTTTCCAAATCCCAGATGATACTAATAATTCTACTCTAGCTTGCTATTATTGTTCATCCTATAGATTCTTTTTATACAAATTGTTCTCTCCATATGCTGTGGACTTTCCCACCTTTATGCTGATGTGCTTACCCCTGCCTAGAATTAACAT
The DNA here is from genome assembly GCF_011100685.1 of Canis lupus familiaris. Lineage (NCBI taxonomy): Eukaryota > Metazoa > Chordata > Mammalia > Carnivora > Canidae > Canis > Canis lupus. The sequence continues at coordinate 6,903,834 of NC_049224.1, read as the reverse complement.
TCATTTCCTACCTCTTCAAATCCTACACATTCTTCATCATAACATATATTTAATGCTATGGATATAAAATATCTAAAGTTTTACATGTGTTATATTATTTAACCTTTTAATAAAATCTGTGAGTGACATTGTTATTGCTAATTTCAGAGACAAGGAGTGTGAACTACAGTATGTTGAAGGCACACAAAGTGATGAATTCATACAATTTCCCTTTTAACTACCTGATTGGCTTCAAAATTTCATTCATAGGCTACTTCATAAAACAATTCTTTTGTAGTAATCTGGTACCTCTATGGGGGACAATAACCAAGGTCAGAAGATCTTTAGGTAAACTAAATCTATGAGTACGTTTGAGGAATTCATCTACAATGTCGCTGTATTCAAGTGGATCATTCATAGGTTGAATGTGGAAAAAACAGCCAAAATTTGGGGTTTTCTAATCATGTGTTATAAATAAGAGAACTAGTATGGAAGATTTGAGAAATGAGCGAGGTTTACAACTATAGGTATTACAGAATAAAACAAATGGGTAAAGAAGGGCTTCTCAGAACCAAAGCATGTATACAAAACCAGGTTTCCTTTCATTTATGGGTCAGCATGCTCAGAAGATAGCAAATAAAAATGCCAGGTAGCGCAGGATAATAAAACCAAATTATCTGCTTTGTTTAGTTGGCATCTATTCATAAGTTGGGCATTTATTAAAAGCATATCTAATAAATTATAATTGAGCTCATATGACCAAGCTCACAATCAATATGGGAATGGACTTCAGAAAGGCATAGATGCCCAGGGGCATGATTTATTGGGAACCAAGAGTGTAATAATCTACCAAAACCTATTCTCTGGGCCTAATGATGAAAAGACCCTTTCATATGCAAAATACAGTCACACTCTCTCAAGGACCCCCAAAATATCTTATCTCTTCATTGTGTTCAAGAAAATGGGGGTTTGCTCTGAAATTGGTGGTCTCAGGAAGTATGAATAATTTTTAAAACTGGATATCTTAATATTATCTAGAAAGAAGACTAGAGTGAAAGAGGAGAGATGACTAAAGGAGAAATAGAAAATCAGCCCCTGACACCAGGGACTGACCCAGATACTAACATGTAGGCTACAATGTTGTTAGGAGCTATCCTGGAATTTTCAACTGGATTGTGGCCTTCTTCCACTAAAAATAACAATTTTACAGAACACCAACACAAGATAAGACCAGTTTGAAACCATAATGAAGTGAAACAAACAAAGAAATCACCATTACATAACTATTTCTAAACACAGACAAAAACAAGATCATTATGGAAACCACAAAAATAGTAAATATCCCCTTTCCCCTAAAATAAGAAACCACTAATTACTGACTGCTGATAGCTTCAGCCTCACTCTAGTATTTCCTCCTTCTAGATAATATTAAGATATCAAGTCTTAAAATCACTCCCACCTCCTGAGAGAATTACATTTGAGCAAAATTTCTGGAATCCTCCATCAGCTTACAGAATATAAAGTCAAATCTTATAATAGGTACTTTCTAATACCTTCTTACTGAGATGTCCCTGGCTCCCTATAGTATGCAATCTCTCTCAGTGCAGTGAGTTGATAAACCCACCTTCTTCTGTTAAAGGTATATTCTGGTGGTCTTTGGCTGGAGAACAGTGGCACTATGGTGCCTGAATTCCATAATCTGATCATCTCCAATCAGGTCTGGATGATGAAGCTTCTCAATTGCAGCTACTCTTGATCTTAAGATCTCCAAACCAAAACCAGCCAAACAAGCAAGCACCCACTCTGTAAGTTTAGGCAAAGGCAGGATAACCATACATGATGCTTGAATTCTTCCAAAAAAGGGAGGAGTGAGAGACCTTAGTAAACTCTTGTCAACAGTGATTCTGAAATCTAGCTAAACACAGGGTCTCCTCTTCTAGAGGCAAGTAGTAGTCCTTGATTAGCATCCGGTTCTGTTCCCTGTGAGTGGTTCCTAATCTATTATTCTCTCCTGTATTGATTCCACCCTCTGATTGTTTGGCTCTGCACTCTGAAACGTATTTCCATTTTCTTAAGAAATGGGTATAATTGAAGCTGAATAGATTTTTGAAGTCTGATCTCTGCAAAATGTTGATGGTCCGGAAGCTTCTTTTTATTTTGGCTTGTTTTTGATCTTTTGTATCAAAACTCATACAGCTATCATAAAAAAAAAAAAATCCTGTTTCCTATGAATCTAATCCTGGCTTATTACATGCTTTAAAAAACACATCCATAATTCTTTGGGTTTGTTAGTCTTCTGTGGAATAATATCTACAAAATTCTTAGAAGTCGTTTTAATTTCTTGCTTAAAATTCATGTATTCAGACATTAACTTCACTTGATGGGATGAGCACTGGGTGTTATTCTATATGTTGGCAAATTGAACACCAATAAAAAATAAATTAATAAAAAAATAAAGGTAATAAATACTCAAATCTTAAAAAAAATCAAGAAAAAAGTTTTATTTTCTTGCTTAAAATTCATGTATTCAGACATTAACTTCAAATTTCTAAGGTCTTAACAGAGTATTGTACAGCAACACTCTTGAATGATTCTTACTCTGAAGGCATTTCTTTGAGAACCTTTTGTTTTAGGCAGGTGGAAGGGGTTTGAGAAACAATGTTAATTTTGGACCCAACAATTTTAGGTGCTCTGTGTCTCCTCAAAACTCTCCTTGAAAACTACACTGTTCTTTCTTCATTTTATTTCTCTCTTCCTGTACAGCTAAAAGAAGCCAAACGACTCGGTCCAGATTCTCCCATTTCTTTACCACTGCAAAACAGTCCACCATCCTTCCAGCTTCTAGGAGTAGTTTCCCTACTGTCTTTTAGACTCACTAACAGTCTATTCACCATTCCTCCACCCATTGCCCAGTCACAGACTTCAATGCCATATGTTTAATGTTTTAAAGGGTCACATCCCAGATTTAGTTTCCAATCTCTGTTTCAGCTACCTATACTTAAAACAACCACCATTTATTTCCTTGCTGTTTTACAATCTGAGCTGAGCTCAGTTGGACAGTTTATTTGCTGATTTGGTCTGGGGTCACATCGCACAGACTCAGCCATAAAGCCACCTTCCTAGGGTTAAGTGATCCAAAAAGGCTAGAGCCACATGGCTGGAGGTTAGCTGGGACCTCAGGTCAGGGTTCTTCTCCACATGGTCTGTTTTGAAAAATAGCCCAGGTTTTTTTAACAAGGCAATGGTAATGTTTCAGGAAAACAATCACCAATCCCAAAGTGCTTATCAAACCTCAGCTTATATCATTTCCACTGATGCCTATTGGCCAAAGCAAATCACAGGGCCCCCATTTACGTAAAGACATACTAAGAGGTATGAATTATTAGTGAACACTAATGTAATCATCTACCAGTTCTTATCTATAGGTACCTCGACAGTGGGTTATAATATTTTTTTCTGGATATTATATCTTATTTACAAGAGATATTATTAGCTCTGTAATTAAAACATGTTAAATAATAACAAAATGAATTATTTCCTATACAGTCATGTTATTTCAAAGGCAGAAAAATACTTTGCAATTTGATTTATAGCTATCAAAACAATAAAGGCAAATTTCCAATATTGACCTGAAAATATTAAATAATTTTTTTTGATCCCTTTACCTGTATGCTGTAATACTCTACTAACATACTACAAGAATCTTTATAAGCTGAAAATGCATTTAATTTCAATTTTGCTTAAATAGTGTACTTATGAAGAAGAGTCAACACCATTATTTAGGAAAATTCATACTTGATCATTTTATTCAGTACTTATCTGATACTTAGTTGATATGTTTCAATATAAGATTCACACCATCATTCAAATTTACTTTACTTTCTGTCTTTCCGAAACATGATTTCTCCATTAAACACTCTCCAAGAAATCCACCGTGCATAATAATTTTTAAAAAACATATTGCCAATGTGTTGTAACTGCCTAACATTTTTACAACTCGCTTGACTTCAACTAGAGAGGTTTTATTTCTTTCAATGGAATACCAAATAACACAAAATCTTTATGCTTTCAGATGCTTAGAGGAAGAGTAGCTGGCTTAAAATCTCTATATTTTTCTGTATCTTCTCATAATTCAAATGTTTCTAGTCATATAAAAATATGCTAAATTAACAAATCCCTTTAGTAAGCATAGCAAATAAAATCTTTTAAGGATCCTCCTTGTTCCTACATTCAATATGTAGATAACTTTTGAGGTCACAAAGACTTTATTATGTTTATTCCACTATCCCTGCTGATATTAATAAAGTCACATTTTATTTAAATTAACCATCTCCATCTCTTCCTACAGTTCTTGTTCAGACAAGGTGAGCATAGATTAAAGTTTGCAGAGAGTAAACATGCAAGCCCATGGAGGAAAAATAAAAAAGAATGAAATAAGTTTCTTGATGTCTAATACCTAGACTCACTTAATCAATTATAATTACGAATCCTCCACAACCTTTATTTATTTATTGTTGACAAGGATAGCTATCCAGGTAGGGAATAAGAAAATGGGAGGAAAAAAAAAGAAGATGAGAAAGAATTTGTGATTTATTCTCTTTCTTATCATGTATATACATGACCACCGATGAGGAAATCTATGCATGGATTTGGGGGACTGTGCTACTGTATTCCTAGTTATTTACTTCTTAATATGTGAATGAATGTAGACGTATAGATGTAGTAAAGGAGAAAAGAGTGGACAGAATATAAATACAGTACAATGTCCTTTTGACTTAATGATGAACATAAGGACATATAATCAGTTCTAGAATCTATAATTCTGCATAAAAGTTTCACTGGATGCTTTACACATAGACTTGTTTGGTTGTGTCATTTGTAAACAAAGCAATAGGGCCTAAGGGAGAATAATGTTTGACAGTAAAGAAAAAAAGATATCAGAGGGGCGCCTGGCTGGCTCAGTCAGTAGAGCATGCAACTCTTGATCTTGGGGTTGTGGGCTTGAGCCCCACATTGAGTATAGAGATTAGTTAGAAATAAAATCTTAAAATAAAAGACATAGGATATATGGCTTTCAAGAATCATGTCCACTGGAAAAATAGGCTCTTACTGTTTGAGACAGTATATTGAGCATGATGTGGTGAAACTGTAAAACCCTGAACTCTTGCCACTAGCCAGGGATAGGGATTATACTACATAAGCTTTATCATGGATTTTATCATTTTTCCTTATAGAAATTTATTTTCAGAACTATCACAACTTACTGGACATATAAAACAGGCCGGTAATTACACTTCCCGACACTACAACACACAAGAAAACAAGGATAGAACCACATGCTCAGATTAAATGGAGAAAGAGATTGAGAGGGAGCAGATGGGGTATAATACAGCCACTATAGATTAGAAAGTGAAGTGGGCAGCCAGCGATGAAGCAAAGTCTCCTTTTTACAGTTCCTTGGGTACTTGGGTCAACTCTGAGGAAATGTACTTGAAATCAGATGAATACAAAAAATATTAACAGGTGGAAAGTGCACCCCAGGTCCCTCCCCTTATCCTTATCCCATTTAGCTCCGAAATAAAAAATCCCATTTAGCCAGTGAAAACTTACCATAATGAAGGGGAAAAAAGAAAAAGGAGGAAAGGAGGCCTTTGCAAGGCTGATAAAGCAGTAAGAAAAATGAATACTTTCATGAATTTCTGAAAGACCCAAAGCAGATAGGATAGTGTCAATAACCTAGAGCAGAAAAAGTCATGCAAAATCAAAGGAAACAGCTACAGTAGAAAAGGAAACTAACATATTTGACAGAACCCAACAGAACCCAGGATCAAATTCAGGCTTATGGGAGACAGAGAAGAGGGCAGGAGAGGAGTGTGAGGCAGATAATTATGGACGACATTGTCAGACCGCCTTAAGAATTGTCAGGTCAGGGGCGCCTGGCGGGCTCAGAGGTTGAGTGTCTGTCCCAGGGTCCTGGGATCCAGTCCCAAGCCGGGCTCCCTGCGGGGAGCCTGCTTCTCCCTCTGCCTGTCTCTGCCTCTTTGTGTCTCTCATGAATAAATAAATAAAATCTTTAAAAAAAATTGTCAGGATAGTCAAAACCTCTCTTTATGCCATAAGTGCAAAACCTCAGGCTGCAACATTTCATTCCCCCTGGAGTTCAAAGAAAGGATGAATAAGAGTGAGAGATTTGCCTGGAGAGGGTGCGTTGTTTGGGTTTTGGAATGGGGTGAGAGAAAGGGCAGATTCTGACATTATTGTGGAGTACCACAGAGAGTCCAAAAGTGAATAAACTGAACATCTATCCACAGAAGAAAGGAAAAAGAAACTTTTTTTTTTCCTAAAACTAAGTAATTAAGAAATCATCATTTTCTTTGTCTTTACTATGCGGTTCCTATTCTCAAGGTAAGCAAGATGACTCTATTTTGAAAGTAATTCTTTTTCCTTTTGACAAACAGAACAAATCTAGTTCACACAGTGGCCCCTAAATAACTTGACAGAGAGGTGTTGGTATTGGGCCTGGAGCCGTCTAATTATTTATTCTTCCCAGGCCAGTGTTAAGATAAAGATAATAAAATAAAATGGATAAAGAGTCATGAATTGAAATAAATTTTTTGGATTATAAATTGAGCTTCTTTACTTTAAATAATCTATTTCATATTTGTTAATCCTCCTGCTTAATTCTGTCTAGAGTGGGAAGTAGTGGGTATGGATAAGTTAAACTAAAGGGCAGGCAGGAGAATTTGAACAGGAAGGTTTTGGAAGTTTTAACAGCTTGTTTATAATGCTGGAAATTCTTAGAACAGAAGGTACATAATTTTTAAAGCCTAATATGAATGATTCTTCTTTTCCCTTTTACTTGTTCCCCTTCATCAGTATGGGTAATCACAAACTGAATAATAAGAATACATGTTTATAATACTGCTAGAATCTGTTCCTGCAATGATATAAATAAACACTGTTAATCAGATGAAATCATATGACCTAAAAACATAAGGAAAATCACACAGACTTCACTTCTCCATCTATCCCCTACACAAGTAACTACAGCAATACATAGAAAAGAATATAAAGATTGGTGTCCAAAGACTGTAGGTTGACTCTACTCTGTCCAAGCTTAAAAGTAAATCGTCAAATTTCAGCTCTGCTGTAAACTGAATTGTCTTTACAAGATTATGTTATGACCTTGCCATCCATTTATTATTTTATAGATCTCTTTAACAGATTTATTTAGAATAATTTATATACTACCAAATTGATACTCTTGAAGTGTACAATTCAATGTTGTTCAAGTATTGGCAAAATCTATTTGGAACATTCTTATTGTCCTGAAAAGAAACCCCATAACCAATATAGCAGCCATTCCCCATTCCAATTCACTCCTTAACCCTACATTTTACTTTCTGTCTCTATAAATTTTTTTTTTTATTCTGGACATGTTATATAAATGGAGTCAAATAACATTATCTTCTGGGCTGGCTACTTTCATTTATCATGATGTTTTCACAGTTCATCTATGTTGTAGTCTGTATCAGAACTCTATTCCTTTTTCTTGCTAAATAATATACTGCATTTTGTTTATCCCCTTATCACTTGATACATTTATGTTGTTTTCATTTTTTGGCTATTATGAATAATATGGCTATGAACATTAGTGTACAAGTTTTTGTGTGGACATATGTTGTTCATTTTCTTGGATATATATGTAAGAATGGAATTTCTGAGTCATATGGTAATTATGTTTAATACTTTGAGGGACTGTCACCTAGAAGTTACAAGATGAGGTCTAATGGCAGCTGCACCATTTCTCACTCCAATTTCTCCACATCCTCACCAACACTTAGTATCATCTGTCTTTATGATCATAGGCATCCTAACAGCCACTGGTGTTGATCATCTTTTCATGTGCTTATTGGCTATTTGTATATATTTTTGAAAGAAATGTCTTTTTAATTCCTTGGTCTATTTTTAAGTGGATTATTTGTCTCTTTACTAGTGGATTGTAAGAGTTCTTTATCTATTCTAGATACCACTCCCTTATCAGATGCGTGATTTGCAAATGTTTTCTGCAACTCTTTGTCTTGTCTTTTCATATTCTTGAATACTTTAAATCTTAAAGTCCAATTTATCTGTTTTTTATTGTATCTCCTGTGTTTGCAGTGTCCTTAATTCTTAAGTTTCTTTCATGTTCCAGACCCTGTGCTGTCAGGCATTGTATAATAGATGAATTAGATAGTACCTGGTCTCAAAGATTTTGCAGCCTAGTGAGGATGATGGTTAAGGAAATTGGTGATATATGGTATACCTGTGTATTATATGAACTCTAGCAGAGAGCAAATTAAAAAAAAAAAAAACAACTAAAGGAAAAGATATTTCTTTCCTTAATTTATTATTTTTATCATTATTTCATTTTTTATTAACTTAATTTTTAAAAATACCCAAAGGTTCATTTTCTTATTCCTTCAATGACTATTATTGAGTGCCACCAGTGTGATAGGTGTTATCTTACTATGTTTGGGGTGCATCAGTGAATACAGCAGAAAACATTCTTTTTCTATATAGAGTTTTCATTTTAGTGGAGAGAGACAAGAAAGCAAACCAAAAATATATATATAAAACTAAGTGCATTATATACTACTTTAGGAAGTGCTGTGGGAAAGGTGGGGGATGGTTAAAGGTATTAGGGGTTCCTGTGATTAATGGGAAGATCATCAGTTTCATTATGAAGAGGACTGACATCAGAAGTATCTTTGAAAAGGAGGAATGTAAGCAAAGACCTGAAAGAAGTGGAGATATTCACTAAAAACCATATCTGAGAGGAGGACAGAAGGAAAATCTGAAGCAAAGACCTCACAATGAAAACATTTGGGGAGTTTTTGAGAAACAAGAAAAAAAAATAAAAGACTAGAGAAGATGGAGTGAACTGAGTAAGAAGAAATAGAGTAGGAGAGACAGTCAGACTAAATGGAAACAAATTATAAACGGCCTTGTAGGACTTTGAGCGCTGTGCATAGCCCCTGCTGGCCTCTGAACAGAGGAGTCACATAAACTGACTCATGTTTTAAAACTTTTTTGATGTGTTGATACACACAGTGGTTAATGAGGGTGACAGTTTAAATAAGAGCACGATGGGAAGCAAGGAGGCATGCTAGAAGAAATCTATCAAAGGGGAGGAATTGGCCAACTCAGGCACATAATTCAATGCTCAGAAGTTACAAGATGAGGTCTAAAACTTGACCATTGGTTTTAGCAACTAGAAGTCATCAAGGATCTTGTCGAGAGCAGTTTCCGTGGAATGGTAGGGAAAAGAAACTGGAGTAGTTTTCAGAGACAATGGAGGAGAAGAACTGGAAAACTCTCAAGTATTGAATAACCATTTTGATAACTTGTGCTATATAGGAGATCAAGAAATAGAACAAGTGGAAGCATAAATGGTGTCAAAAGCAGGTTTATTTATGACTTGCAAGCTGAAGCATCTACAAAAGTTCATAGATTGACACTAACAATAAAGTGTTACAAATGAAACTAGAATATATTGTTGTTGTTTTACTAAAAATGCTGAGTCTTATTGTATATTTATTTTTTGTTTTATTCCACACAGCATTCTTTCTACCTGTTCTTGATAATACCAACCCTTTCACTGAGATGTTCTCCTCTTTTGATGTCTTATTTACCCTAAAGGCAATGAAAATATTGTTTTTCTTTCTTAAGAAAAAAAAACTATTTTTTTTTTCTTAAAAAACACTCTCTGGATTTTAATTCTCAATATCATGTCCCCGCTGAGTCTTAAAGAAAGAAAGAAAAAGTTCTAAATGAAATTCTAAGAATCAGTAATCAGGCAATTGAAATCAATTTTCCAAAACACATAAAAAGGAAACCATCAATGTATTTTGCAACTCTTGCAGACTCCAGACTGATATTGATTTCTTTATTGATTTTCTTAATATTTTCTGGGGAGTAGTATATGTGCATACTAAGGTATTGGCATTTTAATATCTTTCTTTGGGGAAAAAATGCATGCAAGTTTTTGTTAAAAAGAAATGCTAAATAATTGCACATCAACTTCAATGCAAACAGATAAATGAAAGGTTGACTGCTTTTGTTTATTGCAACTCAGTCTCCAGAGGCTTAGTTTCCCAGAGTCATTTTAAAAAGGCAAGTGTCTGTAGATTATTTACCTCTTTACATGACTTTACAACAAGATCTTATAGGCACATGCCCCTTCTATTAAAACCTGATCCTTATGTGCTAAATGTCAACAAGTCATTTAATCATGCAATGCCATGCATTTTTTTATAATGATTTCTTTTAGTGCTGTTAGCAAAATGTTTAGCAGGCACATCCCAGAACTATTTTGAAAACAGTATGTTAGACTAGGAGCAGAAAAGCAGCGGTGGATCCTTCTTTTCACTCTACTCTGTATCTTCTTCTTGGACTTGAAGATAATTAATAACGACAAATGGAAAGCCAAGTAATAGTTTGTCATGTTCTATTTCTGAGAAACCTCCTTGGCACTAACATATTTTCAAGCTCTTTTAAAGAAATATTTTCTCATCTTGTCATTGTTTCAAGATGACATAACAGTAATAATATTTGTGAACACTAAAAACAATAGATTTCAAAGATCAGTCTATCAATTGTGGTTAATTTATTATGTTAGTGTATTTTTTTTACTGAAAAGTATGATTGGTGAAGGTGTTTTAGTGATAAAAAATGTTTAGATAAAAGCTTTTTCCCAAATATTGAAAACTTAATTTTTATAGAACATCATTTTATGAGTTAACATATTAATACATATATAAAAATAATGGATCTTAACTAAACTAGAACTATTATCAGATAGCTATTAAATATTGACCTAAAATGAACACATGTTCATTTTTTAAAATCCTGCTTTTGTGGAAATAGTGTTATAAGTATGTAATTAAATGTTGTTAAGCAAAGTCTTCTTTATAGATCTATTTCAAATTTCAACCAAGATAATACTTGTAGATGATAGAGTAGATATATCATAAAGCAATCTATCAGTAATTTCTCGTGTGGAAGACAATTTTAAAAAATCATGAAGTTAATATGATGTTTTCAAAGTAGGTGAAGATGTGTAATTGCCATTTATTCTTTAAAATAAAAGATTACCCTATTATTCCAGATAAAACAGAAAATACTGGGAAGATAATCACCCTGACTTCAGAAGTATCATATCCTTCATGAATTGTGAAGGTGAATATGACTTCTCCCTGTTAGAATAAGAACAGACTTCTAAAAAACAAAAATTAAGGAAAACAGCAACAAACCTTAGTTAGGGTCATTTCTACAAGCAATCGTGAGAAATAGACCTTTTTAAAAATCTATTTTCATTAATAAATCCTGGAATAATGATAGAATTTTGTTTGACTTAAGACTTTGCTTTTGAAAATGACAATCTAAATTTTGAAGAAAAGCGAATGTTATTTCTGGCTTTTTTTTTTTATTCCTAATCTCTTCATGCAAAGAAAATCTTATGCAAATGACGAAAAATAATAGTTTACTAATAGAGGTTTTATAGGTCCCAAGATAGTACCCGTATTTCTTTCTCCTATAACTCTTTGGGCAGCATGTAAAGACTTTCTAAAATTTTTCTTGTTAACTCTTAGCAACATATACAAATATTAACATATTTTGCATTTAACTATTAAGACAATCCACTCAGGTCAAGTTGAATATCTGGATGATCACTATATTATAATACCCCAGTCTGTGCATAACTACTAAATTAAAAGACAAATTGCAGTATATAAGAGATGAGAACCCACTTAACATCATATTACTCTGGGAGAGAAGATAACACTAGTTACATAGTTAAGATGATATATTTCTTTTATTTAGTTTTCAACATTTAAAATCAGCTAATTAGAAAACACAAAATATGCAATTACCATTAGAGAGAAAAATATAAATATGAAAAATATATATTTTTCCTTTCATAAAATGTTTGTCTGAAAACCTAGAATGGGGAAAAAAGTAGAAAGAAGAACAAGAAATGAAAGGGGAACGCAATCCTCATCTCCAGGAAAGTGGAGGCACATATTAACTTTGACAACCATGAAGAGATGTGTAGACATAGTGTTACAATTATGGAGGTAACTAATAGAAGGCCTAGAAGGCCTAAAGCAAAAGATAGTGAAAGAGGCTGCCTTTAGGATTTGGATGAGGATTCAAAAAGGATAGGACTTTTAATTTCAAGCTTTTGAGTATTATTTTAACTACACGAAGGACCTGAGTACATTAAATCATAAATGCTATGAAGGTAGGCCCTTTCATGTGGTTTATCTATATCTAGAACAGTTCTTAGCACAAGTAGGCCCTCAATCCGTAGGTGTTCAGTGACATAATTTTGAAAAAAATTCTATTAATTAACTATAGGTGATAAACCATGTCTGGTCACTCACTACTTGTAAGGTCTTGGACAAATTGCTGGAATTCTCATTTAGGTTTTGTTTATGCGTGATTTTGTACACCACCAGCAGAGTTGGCTACTTGTAATGGAGACAGTTTGGCTTATAAGACTTAAAATATTTGCTGTCCGATCATGTTCAGGAAAATTTTTCTGACCTCTGCCCTAGAGCAAAGTAAAAAAATGAAACAAAAAGAGTTCATATTTCTCCAGGCGTGTGTAAGTTGGGCAGCTGTGTGTATTTTCAGAATTGTTCTAATTGAAAGATGCTAATTTGTCACAGACCTGTTTCAGGCCTCAGGGTGGACTACAGGATCCCAGCTACATAGCATCCATAATTAGCACACTCAGGTCACCCTGCAGATAGAGCAGACTTTTAGCTCATATGAAAATGTGGATCGATGGGACCAGAGAATGAGGAGGACCCTATCTAAACAACGTACAATTTGTAGGTGCCTCAGAAGTAAAGAGCCATAGCAAAGAGTTTGGGAGCCCTCCTCTAGATCTGCCTAGCCTGAGAGTTTTAATGATCACTATGTTGAGAACCTGGGATGCTTAGATTAGTCATGTGGATGGTGGAGATGGTCACTGACAAAGACTTAGGAATAGCCTCATGGTTGGGAGAAGTCAGGTAGCAGCAATAAAAAACAGCAAATAAAGTAAATAGAAAAGCAGTGTGGGGTGATTAAATGGTAAACACATCCAAAATTTGAAAGAAAAACAAGGTATAACTCCTATATGCACACAAAGCACTTGAGGATTTTCTGTAAATTAAATATACCTGCGGACTTGGAGATTTTCTATAGATGGTGGGAAATAGTAATAGTGACTGCGTCAATGCTTCAGGTCTACCAGAACTTGGATATGCAGATCTAGTTTTAATCAGGCCAGCTAAATCTTTATTTCAGTTGGATTTATAGGAAAGCAATGGGTCTACCAAATGATAGTAGCCACCATGTAAAGTAAGGAATTGCAAATTTTGAAGATATGAGTATATTAAAGACGTCTTCCAACAAACTAGCTTATGTCATCCTAGCTTTTTCAGGGATGTATTAAATAAAGCATTTTTAAGTGCTTCCTAAGGGCATCATGATCCTTGGGCAATGCAGAAAAGAATGATATTTCATATACTTTTGCATCCTAACATTTAGCACTTAAAATTAATTAAAACAAGAGTGAGTTTTATAAAGTGACTCTGGACCTGACTACTTCTCCAGGGTCATCATTTCTCACTCCGTTTTCCCATCATGTTTTCAGCCCAGATCTCTTCATGTTTCAGCCATATTCTATACAATCGTGTGCAACCCCCTGTCGTGGCAAATAGTAAATGCAAGGAGCTAGGATCGTTAATGTACTTCTTTCTGGAACCTCCTGTTTTCTCTGAGTCCAATGTTGTTAGTGTATAACGTAGTTGGTGCTTGGCAATTGGTGATTAAATGTATAATTTAATTGATTAACCTACAACAACAGCAATAACAACAAAAATCAAACCCCCAAATCATCCCTTTTATGCATTCATATATGTCGTGTATGTATCTTTATATATCCTACAGTTTAGCTGTACTTCTCATAGTGTTTAAAACTGAAGGAAGAAGGAAAGCAACTGAAATCATATTCTCCTTTTGTATGGGAGTTGATCATTTCCAAAGTGTATAAACACAGATACTATATTTAATAATATATGATTATATAATATATATTATATATATTATAATTACATAATAATATAATGTGTAATCCTCACATCAGCAATAGGAATTATCATCCCCTGTCTTAAAAATGTGGAAACTGTAAACCAGCGAGGCCAAATAACTTGCCCAAGGTCACAAAACTAGAAAGCGCTAGCCCTGGGACTTAAGCCAAAGTCTTTTGATTTTCTTCCAACACTCTTTCCATAATGTGTGGATATGTGCCAATCTGAACTGAACACTGTGAGAGAGAACGCTTGAAGCTGGATAACCTGTATATGTAATTCGAGATTCACTTGTAGTTTAATAACATTGCACGTTTGCCGGAGAGAAAGACGTGGTGATGTGGGTAAGTTCTACAGGAGAAGGGCAGACCTAATGCCTGTGATTCCAGGGGGCACAGTTCTTGCGCTGAAACTAACATTTCCCTGGATGATGACATGAGAAGTTTATTCAGCTGAGAAAGTGGTGGCCTTCGGAAACGTCTCTGAAGAGATACCTTGGCTTTATTCACATCATTACATAATTAATACTCCAGTCTGAAATCAAGTATGAAGTCTCAGAAACTTTGCAAAGCAATCCGATTAGTGTTAATTCTGTTTCTGTTTGGTGCGTGTCTTGTTTTCCTATTTCTACAATTCCCAGAAGGATTTTTTTTTCCTTTGAGCAGAAGATGTTTATAGGAAATCTTATTTTTAAAAAAAGTCACAGATGTAGCTATGGACAAGTGAAAATTGTATCACACCATCATCTTCTTAAGTGTGAAAACATAAGCCGTTATAAAAAAAAAAAAAGGCAAGGAGAATAAGGAGCAAGTAAATAGGCAAACCAAACCTGGAAGTGATCAGCATAAAATTGTGTGAACATTTTGAAGAGGTTTTAAAACTAGGAAAATAACATGACATATAGGAACTCCACTAGGCTGAGACTAGGGATGTCTATATTGTTTTCAAAACTATCCCTTTGCTCATTTTTTGACTCTACGTGTTTTGTCTTTATTATCATGAGTCTTGTAAAATTGTTCAGCAAATGGGAAACCAATTGGGCATGTGTACAAGAATGTGACTAACTGAACATTGGATTGAGGCGTATGACAGGAGGCCCTTACTCTGAAATTACATAATGGAGATGTCTGCTGCGAAACCCTGATCAATGCTTGGAAGGCGTGTACTTTGCCTTTCAGACTCCTGGAGTCCCCCCTCTTCCGTTGTATCTAACTAGTTACGAGCTCATCAACCACAGAGAGAGGCCAGTCATCCTCCAAAACAAAGCAAGTTACAACCCCAAAAGCCTAGATTCTGGGGACACATATACTGAGCTAAATTTCCATCTTGCTCATGTATCCATTGTCTACTTGGTTCAGTGACTAACTCTCAGAGCCTTGGTTTTTCCACCTGCCATAATAATTTTGACATTAACAACGCCAGTGACAATGTCAATCTTCCACATATTTTGAGCAATTACTTTGCGCGAGGCATTGTTCTAGTTTCTTGGCGTGTTATTCGATTTGAGTATAGAAGCAACTCTTTAAGGCAGTTATGGTTATTATCATACTGTGTGGGAGAGAAAATTAATGGAGAGTTGGCTATTGCAAATCATCTGAGTCACATCCTAGGAAGGGGGCGAGACAAGATTTATACCCACATCATCACCTTCAAGAGGCTGTGCACTCACTCACTACACTGTGCTGCTTTCTGTTCCTATCTCAGTTTGCTCATCTGCAAAACGGTATCATAAAATCCCTACCTCTTTAATGAAGGTTGTTAAATGGCTCAATAACCAGACAGTATTTAGAACAATTCCAGGCACATAGTAAAACTTTATAAATGTCTGTTAAGTAAATGAAATAAAACTTGTCCAGCTCAGAGCTGGTAATTGGTGGACCAGAAATCCTTACCCCGAGTGTAAATCTAGATCCCTCGCTCCCCACCACTATACTTCTGCCTCCTGACATTGCTTCTGATTCAAACTGCCTTGCACAGATATGTGGTATTGTAAATACTATCTATAAATTCCTAGTGCATAAAAAGTAATTTTTGAACGATAGCATTCATGATCAGTCATCCAGCAGGTTGTATTTGATTTGAGAGAGTCACTGGTTTAATTATTTGGAAAAATTAATATTAGTTGAGACTTTTCTGTGTGTACCAGGGACTCTACTAAGGTTTTTGATACATTTTAACTCTTTATTCTCTACCAGCTACACTAAGAAGATCCTCACCATCTTAATAAACTAAGGAAGGCACAGAGAATTTCATAAATTTGCCCAAGTTGCCAAACTTTCTAAACAGGAGAGAAAAGATATGTATTCAATTCTCTGGCAGCAAAATCTCGCCTTTTATCCACTCACCTCATTATAGCACAATTTCACTCCTGTGGAATGCATTCGGACAACATATTTGATAGAAAAACTCTAGACCATGAATTTTAGATTTGGTTTTGGCATCAAATAGCTCTGTCACTTTAAACACATGACAGCCTTTTTTCATCACTCTCATCTGTAAGATACAATCATTGAACTAGATCACAAAACTGCCTTTTATTTATTTTTTTATTTATTCATACAGCAAACATATATTGAATATCTGGTATATGTGGTAAGCTCAGTGCTAAATTCTACCTCAAAAAGATGCCAATGCAAACAATCCATTGTTCTGTTAAACCAGTGGTTTGGAAATTCTTCTTTTAAGAATATATGTTGAAGCAAAAAATGCCTTGGGGTCTGATGGACAACTGCTTTATCTTTAAAACATTATTATCCGTGGACACATCTATTACTGTCATTATTACTGTTAATTGAAATTAGAGTGAAGACTGCAGACCATTCATATAGAATTAAAAAGAAGACAGGGATCCCTGGGTGGCTCAGTGGTTTAGCACCTGCCTTCGGCCCAGGGCGTGATCCTGGAGTCCTGGGATTGAGTCCCACAGCAGGCTTCCTGCATGGAGTCTGCTTCTTCCTCTGCCTGTGTCTCTCTCTCTCTCTCTCTCTCTCTCTCTCTGTGTCTCTCATGAATAAATAAATAAATCTTTAAAAAAAGAGAATTTAAAAGAAAAAAAATTATCCTACTTTCTTCTCTACATACTGTTACTCAGGATGTGATTCATTAGTATGTCCTGAGAAAGAAAATAAATTGCTATGGTTATAGACTCATAATGTAACGACCCCTTGTGTGTGCTAGTCTGTAGTACTTAACTCTCTATTCATTTACAAAGTACTCCTACAGGCGTGAGTCAGTAACATTTGTGAGTTCTCCTAAATTCTAGACATTTTTGGCTTTATGTAATGCAATCTTTCTGTCTCAGATTTGCTCAAAATTTGCCTTGGATATGAGTCTTTAATAGTTCAGAGTTAAAATAAGAAATGTGTATATATGTGTTTGACCTTAAGAAGTATGATACGGATTGTGCTACCTTTCCTCCACAGATAATATTTGCAGAGGCATTTCTCCCCTTATTAAGAATTATTTAATATGAATTTAAGAGAAGCTAAATATTAACATATTGCCTATATTTTATAAGTGTGTTATATATGTATATATAGTACTCGACTAAACATAATAATGTGAGGAATTTAGTAATGAGTGGATAGAAGCATTCATTTATTTAATAGGTTCTTTAGATTTATTTTCTCTTCTGATTTTTAATTTAAATTCCAGTTAGTTAACATTCAGTGTAATATTAGTTTCAGGTGTAGGGTTTAGTGATTCATCACTTACATACAACACCCAGTGCTCATCAAAATAAGTGCATTCCTTCATCCCTACCACTTATTGAACCCATCCCCAACCACCTCCCCTCCAACGACCCTCCGTTTATTCTCCATAGTTAAGAGCCTGTTTTATGATTTCTCTCGTTATCCTCCCTATATTCATCTCTTTTGTTTCTTAAATTCCACAAATAAGTGAATTCCTGTGTCTCTTTCTCAGTCTTTAGATGTACTATTTTGTTTAATCTTAGTACTTTTAAAATGATATTTTGGCATCAAATCATATTTCTCAAAGAGATGCAGTTGCCCAAGTACTTTTGACTTTAAGGCAATACCTTTTATTTTCCTTTAGAAAGGACCCTTCCAGTAACAAGGAGAAAAGCCTACCTAAAATGGAGCCAAAGCAAATAGAATTTGACATAGGTAAATCCAAATTCTGGCTGGTTTTTTTCTCCTCCTCGCTTCTCTGTCCATCTCTGAATCTTTTCCTTAGGGGTTTCTTCCACAAAAGCTTGTTGTCTTGTCGCTTTATTTACTGCATGAAATTCCCATAATAGTATCCAAGCAGGACCATGTGCCACATTATCTGTTCTCCTAGGGCAAGGGTGATGGTGAAGGTGGGGTGGACAACGAGATGGGATGTTTGGTCACATCAAGTAGAGGAAAGACCATTCTGGAAAAGAAAAGAAGGCTGTCTTAGGAGAAGAGGGTAACAGAGATCCTAGCAGGCAATAAGCAAACAGAAAAAGTGAGCAAAACCAAACGTCACTACCTCTTTACACTTGAGGGCACTTACGTTTAATTTTCTATAAGCACAAAATTTATATTAGGACATGTTTCCTTAATTGACAACAAACACATATTTAATGATAAATAGGGAGGTAATTTTCCCTCTATTGAAATTACTGGTAGACTGATTTTTATTTTTCTGCTTCTGATTATTTTTCATCATTCTCATTTACTCAATTCGCACAGTCATTTATCCTTCTTTCCTTTCCATCTGAGATGAACCAGGCAACAATGAATGGGGAAGGAATTGTTTAGAATTGAGAGGAATATAGTTGATTTTTCTTTCACTTTTTGAATTGTTAGGAAACTCAAACACCCAAGTGCAAAATACAATAATTGCATAAGATGAGTGCAGTGATACAGAATCCTTTGAAGTCTTGGTCATCAGACTTAGCTGCTGAAATTAATGAATTGGTCATTGGCAATGTGCATGCTTTGGCGAGGAGTCACATTTTCAATAAATTCTGCATTGATAATCCTTTTCTATGTGAGATCTACTTGGTCTGGGGCCATATTATCACATATGTTTGAATTTCCTTTGTTCAAAATCCCATGAAATATAGTCAATAAATGAATGCTTTAAAGATGGGCATGAATCAAAATGTTAGAATTTCACAGATGGAACAGTCAAATATTGATATAAAATATTGGATTAATTCAAGAAAATATGATTTCCAGTTAATGGATCTTATATTTATTTCTCCAGGAGACAAAGATTTATTCATCATCCTCCACCATTCTGCCCATGAAACAATAGAAGCAACAATATTCTCATTAGGATCAAAGTCATGCTTTTATGAATTCAAGGAAATGCCCTTGTATCTGTGTTACTAACAGATGAATATGAAATTTCATTTTCATTTTAAAGGATATTAAGATTGGAATAGTCTCAAAGATACAACCCAACAAATACATTAACAGAGAGACACGCATCTTCCTAGTTCAAACACTGAATTTGTGGTGTCTATCCAAGCAATGGTCAATGTCTCCATTAGAGATTATGAGGATAAATGATTGTCTCTTTTTGAATGACCTTTCCTTTACTAGAAGAGGCAAAGGTGAAGTTAGATAACAACTTGCATAGTTTGAGGACAGATTTCATTTTGTTTGTTTTAAGAAAATCGTACATGTACACGCAGATATAACACATTGCTATGGGATTTTATTTTATTTTGTAAAGATTTTATTTATTCATTCATGAGAGACACACAGAGAGAGGCAGAGACACAGGGAGAGGGAGAAGCAGGCTCCCTGCAGGGAGCCTGATGCAGAACTCGATCCCAGATCCAGGATCACACCCTGACCTGAAGGCAGATGCTCAACTACTGAGCCACCCAGGCATCCCTACTCTGGGATTTTAAATGGTTTCGAGTTAAAAAAAAAAAAAAAAATCCTGTAATAAGCTGATGGAGGTCTTTCTTGAAGCTTAGCATGTGCTCATATTTTTTCTTAAGACATGTTTAGACAAACTAAATCAGGCTGAAATGAACAAAGACAGTTTTTTTAGAGAGAAGAGCAGAAAAGAAAACCTGAAGGAGCTTATGTACAAGGGAGAGTATTTAATTTCTCCTGGTGCTAATTTGCATTTGATAATATATTTCTTACTTATTCCAAGAAGATGTGGGTCAGCTTATAGTTTAATATCTCTTCATATTTCTGTCAGGAGAAAAAAAGCACTGGCTCCCAAGTTGATGTGCGTGTTAAAGCATGAGTAGAGTTCTTTTTCACACTGTACTTGCTCTCCAATAACCAGAGTAGGTGACATTTAAAAATCTTCCCAGGTGGTTTTGAAATACGACATTTCCACCTCCATCATTAATAAAGGGACTAGAGTTAATGAATATTACCTTCTGGCACTATAACCTGATTTAGTTTTCTGGCATCTGTAATCTAAAGGAAAACATATATCTGCACACTGATTTCAGACACACTTTTACTGAAGTTGTGTTAAATCAGTTTGTGTCTAAGGGATATGATACAAAATGATGAGTTTTATTTGTAGCCGGTTTGACTAAGATTTTAAAATGCTTTTATAACATTGTAACTTGTAAAAAAAACAGGGTACAATCTCAGGTATACAAGAAATATAACTCCTTTTTAAAAACAAAACAAAACAAAAAAAGGTTTATTTATTTATTTGAGGGTGGGAGAGGCAAAGAGAATCCCAAGCAGGCTCCACGCCTGATGTAGAGCCCCACTCTGGGATCTCAATCTCATGACCCTGAGATTATTACCTGAGCCAAACTCAAGAGGTGGGTTCTCACCTAACTGAGCACCCAGGCAACCCATCTAACTCTTATCTTTTGCAGTAATTAAACTAACATCTCTTTGGAGATACCATTATATTATGAAAAAATTAAGTCTCAGTTAATTTGATTCTAACTTCATTTCTGGGCAGATGGGCTTAATATCCTTTGGAGTGGTATAAAGACATAGCTTTTTTGAATTGTGGTGTATACATAATCATTGTCCTCATATATCAGAACTAACATTCTCTGGATGGATGTCCTCTGATCTTGCCCTTTGTTGTCAGTCTATCCAGAGAATTTTGATATTTGTGTTGACTTCAGGGCAGATTTAAATCTGGTTTTCTCTGCTACTTTTTTTTTTTAATTTTTTTATTTATTTATGATAGTCACACAGAGAGAGAGAGAGAGAGAGAGAGGCAGAGACACAGGCAGAGGAAGAAGCAGGCTCCATGCACCGGGAGCCCGACGTGGGACTCAATCCCGGGTCCCCAGGATCGGCGCCCCGGGCCAAAGGCAGGCACCAAACCGCAGCGCCACCCAGGGATCCCGCTACTTTTGAACCCCTTTCAGTACTCCTTTGTGGTATGAAAAGCTTGGTGTGGGTGTCTGTAAGGCACTTTGCACTTTAGTGATAGTTCAAAAAAGTCAAAAACATTCTATTCCTCAAGACACTCCACTTTTCTCAGTACCATGTCAGAATG
The DNA here is from genome assembly GCF_011100685.1 of Canis lupus familiaris. NCBI lineage: Eukaryota > Metazoa > Chordata > Mammalia > Carnivora > Canidae > Canis > Canis lupus. The sequence continues at coordinate 6,882,286 of NC_049224.1, read as the reverse complement.
AGTAGGAGCTCTGGGATGCTAAGGTTATATCGGATTCAAGAAGGTGCTGTGAGTTTGAATTCATTCTCTATGCATTAAGTGGGAAATAGGGCACGAGTTTTCCATGTTTTTGAATCCCTTAACATATCTGGGATGTCATTGTATCTTTGACAGTATCTACACATTTTTTTAGAGATTTTATTTATGTATTCATGAGAGACCCAGAGAGAGAGGCAGATACATAGGCAGAGGAAGAAGCAGACTCCCAGCAGGGGGCCTGATGTGGGATTCGATCCCAGGACCCCAGAATCATGACCTTAACCGAAGGCAGATGCTCAACCACTGAGCCACTGAAGTGCCCCGATGATATCTACAGATTTTACCTTTCTTTCTATCAAACTTCTTTTTTTTTTTTTTTTCTGGTATGAGTTTTAAAATCGAAAAGCCAAAACTTGACTACTTTATAGCTCTCTTCCTCTCCTCTGTAATATTCTTAATATAAAGCAAATTTACTACCATAAATTTTATGTATTAAAATAAAGAAGTGTTATTGATGAACAGGAAATACTTTAGTTAGTAGCTTCAAATGAAATCTCACATTTATAAACTGGATGTTCTGTTAAGACAAAGAGCACACCATTAGATAATAGGCTGGACTTGGTAAGCTTTTCTTCTACCATCACAAATCAGATTCTGCTGCATGGATTCTTGTGGGAATTACTACTACTGGTCATCAGCAGAATGGGTCCTAAGATTACTGGAAATCCCACTCTTCACCCCGTATGCTGAAATGAAAGAAATTTGTCTTCCAACAAGCAGACTGAACTCTTGGGAAATTAGCATGTAGAAAAGAAGTCAATTTATTGTCAAAAGAAAGGGGTTTATTGATTTCTATACAAAAGCTATCAACTATTCTATCAATCTATATATTGAGTTATAAAACTACTTGATATATCACATATAAATTAACATTGATCTCCTGTAAATTTTAAACTTCTGAATAAAGTTTCTATATTAGATAAATTTATCCCCTCTACTTTTGGTTCATATACTTTATTATGTTAAGAAAGCCATCCTTAATGTAGAAGAATTATTTTCACAACACAAAAGTTGTTTCCCCTCCCCCATTAGGATTTGACCCACTGTTTGGGAAATAGTTTCTTCCATGGTAGTATAACTTCTGTTAGAATTATAGAAGTTTTTAGAATTAGAAAGCATTCTTAAAAATTATCTTCTATATTTTCTGTCCTAATCCATTTGGGGTATTATGGTATTTCTTTTAGAAGGGCACTAATCCCATTTATGAGGGCTTCACCCTCATAACTAATTCACCTCCCAAAGATCCTGCTGAATAATACCATCACCTTTAGGAGTTTCACTGTATGAATTACAGGAAGACAAAAATTTCTGAGAGACCATGGCATTCTCGATGTTTTGTTTTGTTTTTTTAAGATTTTATTTATTTATTCATGAGAGAGCGAGAGAGAGAGAAAGAGAGAGAGAGGCAGAGACATAGGCAGAGAGAGAAGCAGGCTCCATACAGGGAACCTGATGCAAGATTGGATCCTGGACTCCAGGACCACGCCCTGAGCCAAAGGCAGGTGCTTAACCGCTAAGCCACCCAAGCATCTCTGGCATTCTCATTTTATAAACCAGGAGATTATACCACAAAGTAGTGACTTTATTCAACACATGTTTATTGAGTATTAGTGATACACTAGGTACTGTGCCAAACCCCAGGACAGACCCCTCAGGTCTTCACATTATGGAATTTGACATCTGGCAAGTATATTACAATGAAAACACAGTTGTCCTCACTTTGTTAAGTGTTAATTTTACAAAAAGTAAATACAGAGCATATAGGGATGAAAACAAATCAACGAAACCTCAGGCTAAATATCTTTCAGTAGGACAGCCATTGTGAAAGTGTGACGAAGCAGAGAGAAAGTAAGCTTAGGAGCAAAGTGTGTTCCTTTCAGTGATACAGACTTGAGGATTGTTCTTCACTTAGAATGCTAGGACTAAAAAAAAAATTAAAACAAAACAAAACAAAACAAAAATAAAAGAATATTAGTACTAGGTTAGAAGTCCCACGTTTAGATTTCTTATGCAGTTGAAAGAAGTAAATTCATTTTGGGGGAAAGAGCGTGCAATGGCAACTCTAGGGGACTTGCACTGGCCTGAATGATTGATGCATGGAAATGTTTTCCATAGAAAATGTAGAAAAGAAAGTCTGGAAATAATAACCTTATGATACCTGTTTAATTGCATTTTTCTGATTCCAAAATAGTGTTACCCCACAGTAGCTTATTTTAAAAATTAGAAAGATGAAAATAAGAAAATATAAAAATTTCTCATAATTCTATCAGTGACAAAAATCATGTTAACATTATGTTATAGTATACTTAATATTTTTCTACATGCATAGTCCTTTTAAAAATCACTGAGATCATACTGTAGATCTATTTGGTCAGGTTTTTCACCTTATTTATATTATCATTTTTTCTGTATACTTAGGTAATTTTCTACAACATGGTTTTGATGTTGGAATAATACTTCATTATATTTATCTACCATGTTTTATTTAATAGTTATTTGCTAGCTGCATTTCCAATCATATTATTTCCATTTTATTTCTTTTCCTAAGGACAAAATCATTGAAAGAGTTTTAGAAATACAGGGTCATAGCACTTTAAAGCCTTTCTGTCAAGGCTTTTTCCATTTTACTTTTTTCTATTCCCTACTATTACCTTTACTATCAATTTACAGAAAATCAGTTTTTTATACAAAGAAATTATGATGACATCTCTTTTAAGTTAGCAGCATCTTATTGGAAAAAGAGCTTTTTTTTATTTTTTCTTTTGAAGGAAAATGTACTTTGGGTTTTAGTTTTTGCTTCTAATTAGCAATTATCAAGAATCACCAAAAGCATTGACCCTCAAGTAGATCTATGGAAACTTACAGCACTCCTCTGGGGTGCTTTTGGAATACTAGAGTTTTGCTTCTACCAGAATATATTAACTTTAACAATTTATTCTACACTCCAAAATACTTACATTTTTATGTGTAAAGGTACAATGATTGTACCAAAAATGAATTCTGATTCAATCACCTGAAAACATACCTGTCCAGCCAAGCAAAGAGTTCATTTTGTAAACGAGAATGAAAAACACATCAATCATGACATGTCAGGAAGAGCAGAAGGAGAAACAAAGGAAAGAGAAGAAAGAAACTTGGAGATCTCTATAGTCAGCTCTGCAGAGTTTTACCCAACTTCTTCATGTGAAATTATGTAAGTTATTATGCAGACTTATGGGCAGTGTAAGTGTAGATGGTAGGACTTATTGAATGTCTCAAATTAGAATAATGAATACTCTGAGTTATGTTTTCTAACCCAGAACTATTTTTTTACATAGAAAGTATGCCTTCTTATCCTTTTATAGTCATACATATTTCCTAAGTTTTATTTAAGTAAATAAAATAAAAAATAAAGGCAATTATTATCTTATTTAGAACACTAGAGGTATATATTTGTTAACTATTTGGAAATAGTTATTTATAGGCAATCATAAACCACTTTACTGTGTTACCAAAAAAAAGAAAGATAAGAAAGGGGTTAGTCCTAGAAATTTAGATGTGGGAGAAACTTAATAATAAATTCTTTTGGTAAGCAGAAAATTAAACCAACTTTATATAATTGCCTGACAAATTTACTTATTGAGAATTAAGCTGGAGGATTAACAAATATGAAATAGATTACTTAAAGCAAAGAAGCTCAGTATTTAATCCAGTAAATGTATTTCAGTTCATGGAAATGTATTTCAGTTCATGGGTCTTTTGGTCTGTTTTATTTGATTCTTTTCATCTAAAATTTGGCCTTCAGTTTTGTGTGGAAGGACAAATGACTGTTATCTTCACAACCAGCAATGATATCGTTCAGATAAAAAATGTAATTCAAGTGTCCTGTTTAAACTATTGGATATTTAACATCTTACTCTAATTAGAGGATCAGACTAAATCTGACTTGCTACAGATCTTCAGGTGGTTTACGGCACAAAGGAATTATAATGTTCTATCTTGCATTTTTAAGTTACTTTATACACTTGTGGTTTGCAGATGCATTAAGATAATATGTTGTCCAACATTATGAGAAACAATAGAAACCTATATTACTTTTAGTTATAAGTGTTTGGAATTTTAGTACTTCAATAGCCATTCCAGTTTCCACCTCATATTACTTGAAAGATTAAAAAAATAATAACCTAAAATTTAAAGTGGAATCAGTGATTAAAAACTTAGTCTTTTATACAGTAACATCTTAAGTGCATCATGCTAGATTACATGCGTATGTTTTAGGTTGAGTGAATATGATGCTATAAAACCTGTTTCAGAAAAAATCAGTTCTGAAAGGAGGGAGAGATGATAATGAAAGGAAGGAGGGATGATGTTCTTAGAGCTCCAAGCAACCTTTCCCTCTGCACGGCTGCCTTTGACTGCAGAGTATTCTTTTCAGAAGTGAAGAGCACTTGAAGAAGGAAGTTAAGCAGAAGCAAGGGCATGTGGTGGAGAAAGGGAGATGTTATGTACACAGATTAAATAAGAGATTTCTAAGAGATGTAATCACCTCAGTGACACATTGAGGGTGGGTGGAATTTTAGCTGCAGAAATTAAAACCTTCATGCAGAAAGAGAGATATTTGTTTTTTTTTTTTATTTTTATTTTATTTTATTTTATTTTTTTTTGAAAGAGAGATATTTGATTTTTAGGAAGTGGAATCTTCCAAACCACGTAGAACACAATGTAAAGCAGCTCTCAGATGAGATGTGCTGTTATCATCAAATCACAGACTAACTACAATAAAGAAGTTAGAATCAATGCTAAAAGGGTGATGCTAAGTAATATACTTGAGGATTTGAATAAAGTGAGTACGTCCTCCAAAAATTCTGGCCGTGGACTTATCCTTAAGATGAACATGCATGAGGTATAGAATTTCCTCTCTGGGATGACTCTCTGGCTCAGTTGGTAGACCATGAGACTCGATCTCGGGGTTGTGTTTGAGCCTCACATTGGATGTAGAAGTTACTTCTTTTTTAAAAAGAAGAAGAACTTCTGGGGCACCTGAGTGGCTCAGTCAGTTAACTTCTGCCCTTGGCTCAGGTCATGATCTCAGGGTCCTGGATTTGAGCCCTGAGATGGGCTCTCTGCTCAGCAGGGTCTGCTTTTCCCTCTCCCTTTCCCTCTGTGCTCTCTCTTTCTCACTCTTTCTCAAATAAAAAAATCTTAACAAAAAATAACTTCCTTTTCACTCTAATGATTATATTTTTTGAATCAATAGCATGTGGCCTTATTTGCTGTTACTACCCACAGTTCATTATTAGCTTTTGGGCATGCATGAAAGAAAGAAAATCACATTTTCATTTTGCTAATACATATTCAAGGTTGCAGTCAAAAACCCACTTTTGTTTTCTCCCTATAAATACTTGATTTTGGAAAGAGTAAAAATATATAAATCTCTATTTGTATATATCGGTTTATAACTTGTTTGTTTTTGAACTAATGGAAGCTTAAATTGTAAAAAAGCAATATATTTTAGAACTACAACTCTATACTTTGGGTTATATTTCAGTAAAATTAAGGTGTGAAATGACTTAAAATACTGAAACATCCATGCTGCTTTTTGCTAGTTAGAATTTCCCTTGCTTCATCTCCATCCAAATGTACATTTTGTTTTCTTAAGTGAGGATGGTTTGAAATGCTCCACATAAAATAAACACTTGTCTCAGCTCTGGCTGCTATAATAAATTACCATAGTCTGGGTGACTTAAACAATAAATATTTATTTTTCACATTCTGAAGGCTGGAAATCAAGGTACCAGAATGGTGGGTTCTTGGTTAAGTGCCTTCTTCCTGGTTCACAGAGGGTGTTTTTCTGGGGGAAAAAAAAGAGAGAGAGACAGACAGAGAGACAGAGAGACACACACAGAGAGAAGGAGAGCTAACTAGCTCTCTGGACTTTTCATATAAAGGTATTAATCCCATTCATGTAGGCTGCAACTTCATGACCTGATAACTTCCCCAAATCCCCACCTCTAAATACTATCACATCAGGATTAGGATTTTGTGATATGATATTCTAGGGGAACACAAACATCCATTCCACTGCAGTACTGAATGACTTGGCTAATCCTTAGTTCATACTGAAACAGTCCCTGTGAATGTGGGTTCAAGAAATGGAAAATGCAATTTTTTAAGTAAATTAGACAAAACTATCTTGTGTTTAGGACACTTAAATGATTTATAGAACACTGTTACCTTATAAAGTCATCTTATTTTGACTGAACCTGATCCATTACACTATTAAAATTAAAATTTTTGGATTTTTCTCTCATCACTGTTATTTAACATAGTACGAGAAGTCCTGGCCCCAGTAACCAGGAAACAAAGAGAAATAAAAGGCATCCAAATCAGCAAGGAAGAAATCAAACTTTCATTATTTGCAGATGACATGATACTCAATGTGGATAATCCCAAAGACTCCACCAAAAAAAATTATAAGAACTGATATACAAAATCAGTAAAGTCCCAGGATATACAATTAATACAGAAGTACAGACACCTGTTGCATTTCTGTATACCAGTAATGAAGCAGCAGAAAGTGAAATTAAAGACTCACTTGCATTATGGTGAAACTGAGAGCTTTTCCTCTAAGATCAGAACAAGACAAGAATGCCCACTTTCACCACTTTTATACAACAAAGTATTGGAAGTCCTAGCCATTGCAACCAGACAAGAAAAAGAAATAAGAGACTTTTGCACCAGAAAAACAAAACAAAATAAAACAAAAAACACCTAGAATAAACCTAACCAAAGAGGTAAAAGATCTGTATTCTGAAAACTATAAAAGATTGATGAAAAAAAAAACCAAAAGTGATACAAGGAAATGGAAAGACATTCCATGCTCAAGGATTCAAAGAATATTCAAAGAATAACAATATTTATTGTTAAAAGATCAATGCTACCCAAAGCAGTCTACACATTTCATGCAATCCTGATCAAAATAGCACCAGCATTTTTCACAGAACTACAACAAATGATCCTAAAATTTGTTTGGAACCACAAACAGACTCCAAACAGCCAAAGCAAACTTGAAAAAGAAAAACAAAGCTAGAGGCATCACAATTCTGGTCTTCAGTTTGTATTACAAAACTGTATTAAGATAGTATGACACTGGCCCAAAATAGACACATACATCAGAATAGAAAACCCAGAAATGAACCCACAATTCTATAGTCAATTAATCCTTGACAAAGCAGGAAAAAATACAAATGAGAAAAGACAGTCTCTTCAACAAATGGTGTTGGGAAAAGTGGAGCAACATGCAAAAGAACGAAACTGGACCACTTTTTTACACCACACACAAAAATAAATTCAAAATGGATGAAAGATCTAAACCTGAGACCTGAAATCATAAAAATTCTAGAGAAGAACACAGTGACTTCTTTGACATTGGCCATAGCAATTTCTTAACTATAGAGAACAAATTGATGGTTACCCCAGGGGGAGGTGGGTGGAAGGATGGATTCCATACATGATAGGGATTAAGGAGTGCTCTTGTGGTGGGCACTGAGCATTGTAGGGAAGTATTAAATCACTGTATTGTACGCCAAAACTAATTACACTGTATGCTAGCTGACTGGAATTTAAATAAAACTTTTTTTTTAATTCTTGGATTTTTCTTGTTATTACAAACATAGCCATTCAAATATGTTTCTCTGATTATATGTATTTGTTTCATTCCCGTTGTATAAATTGGGACTAATTTTTAAACCAATGTTCTATCAGTTTTTTTTTAATTTTTATTTATTTATGATAGTCACACACAGAGAGAGAGAGAGAGAGAGGCAGAGACACAGGAGGAGGGAGAAGCAGGCTCCATGCACCGGGAGCCCGACGTGGGATTCGATCCCGGGTCTCCAGGATCCTGCCCTGGGCCAAAGGCAGGCGCTAAACCGCTGCGCCACCCAGGGATCCCCTCTATCAGTTTTTGAAAAAAAATTATTTCTCTGATAAGCCATGTAGTAAGTTATATGGTGAATAGTAATTCACAGGAATCGTACTACCCATTCCATTTCTTTTACTCTTATTTGATGGGTAGTGTACAAATAATTGGACGATTAATAGGATATCTTCTTTGCTTTACTGAGCATTTACCAACTCTATGCACCTGGCCCTTTATTCATGCTATTCTCCTTTACATAAGATAAAAATTATTAATCAGTTGTTTATAAAATTTTTACAAATCTACTTAATTAGAGCCTTTCAAAACCTACACGTTATTCTACCTTTATTCCTGAGACAATGAAGTTCAATTTCCACAACAAAGACATATTCATCTCTTTTTTGTTTTAGCGATTTGTTTTAAACTTAATTTAGACTTACAAAAAATTGCAAAAATCGTACTGAGATTCCCATATACCCTTTGCTGAGCTTTATCTGATATTATTCTTTATATAACCATACTATAATTATCAAAACCAGAAGATTAACATTGGTTTTGTAGTCACAGCTCTTGTTCAAATTTTAGACTTCCAGGAGTCTATCCAGGAAACCATATTTCATTTAGTTTTTATTTCTACTTGGGCTCCTCTAGTCTGTAATACTTCCTTAATCTTCTCCTGTCTTTCAAAATCTTGGTACCCTTGAAGACCACTTATCTACTGTTCTGTAGAATTTCCTTTAGTTTGGGTTTGTCTCATGTTTTCTTCTGAGTAAATAGGTTGTTATGTTTAATATTGTTTAATTCATTTGTTAGTGTATGAATTCCATTTGGCTTTCCTCCACATCCTTCTTAGTTTTAATTTTTTTTTTTCCGGGGGAAGTGAAGGATATGTAAAACATTATCATGTTCTAAGAGTCAGAGTATAAAATAATTATACTCCCAGAAGCTTTATTTCCTCTTCATCCCTACTGCCCCTTCCCTACTCTTCCCTTCTTATCAGTACCTAGCCACATGTTCCCTGCAGGTAACCAGTGAGCACATAGGCGTCTATATCCATATGTCCCCTATGATTCATTTGAAGGGTAACATAGTATGGTACTCTTCTGGACTTTATTTTTCTTAACAGTGTTTTCTATAAACCATTCCATTGTTGGCTAGGAAATGTCTTCATTATTTTTTTTTTACAGTTGCATAGTGTTCCATTGTGTAGGTGCACCATAGTTTTTCCAACCATTTTCCTATGTATAAGTACTTGAGTTGTCTATAATATTTTAGAATTGCAAGCAATACTATGTTTGAGTAATCTTGTGGATATTTATTTTCAGATAACTGGAGTTGCATCTTCAAGATAGTTTCTGACCTGTAATTGGATAAAAGTAAACAAGGAAGTATATAAGTACTTTTGTTGGGATCCCTGGGTGGCGCAGCGGTTTGGCGCCTGCCTTTGGCCCAGGGCATGATCCTGGAGACCTGGGATTGAATCCCACGTCGGGCTCCCAGTGCATGGAGCCTGCTTCTACCTCCTCCTGTGTCTCTGCCTCTCTCTCTCTCTCTGTGTGTGACTATCATAAATAAATAATATAAAAAAAATAAAATCTTAAAAAAAAGGAAGTATATAAGTGCTTTTGTTAAGTATAATCAAATAACTGCATAAAAGTGTTGCGCTACTTTGCATTATCACCAGCCATGTATGAGGGTACTTATTTCCCAAGAGATTGCCTCCAAAATGCACTGATGAAAATAGATAGGTAGGTAGATAGATAGACAGACAGATAGATATTGCCAGTCTGATAAGTAAAAAGTATTATCTTGTTGTTATAAATTCATATTTTTATTTATATATGTAAAGCCTGATTTTTATTATATATGTAAGGGCTACTCTTGTTTTTTATCTTTGAATTGTCTGTATTTTTCCCATTTTCGCATCAGATTCTGGGTACTTGGCCTCTTAATTGTTACAAGAAATATTTATATTAGGGATATAGTTCTTTATTATGTGCTATATGTGGTGAATATTTTCTGCTGGTCTTAAAGTTGTCTTGATTTTTTTTTCTTTTATAGTGAGTTTCACCATAGAATTTTTTAAGTAACAAAATTTAGCAATATTTTCTTTTATTACCTCTAGATTTTGAGTCAAGTTAACAAGTCTTTCTCTACACCAAAGTTAAAGAAGAATTTGCTATCAGTCATTTGCTGTAGTTTTCCTAGTACTAGTTAGATGAAATGTATCCCTTAGTATATTCTTTAAGAAGAACTAATTAGTACAGAATTTTTTAACTTCTAGTATGGTGAAATGGTCTCTTTTTCTACTGCCTTGATATTTGAAAGGCTGCCATAGCTAGATATGAAATCCATGTTCCACATTTTTCCCATTATTATTTGTTGCCTGACCTTTAAATTGATTTTGAAATATCAGATGCTAGAAATTTTTCTGAGTTTGTAAGTCATTTGAATTTTTGCTTGATGTCCTTGAGGATTTAATTTTTATCTTTGAAATCTATTTTTTCCAAGGTATATTTTATTATTGATCATTCCAGGTAAATTTTCTCAGGTATTCACTAAAAACTCCTTTGATGTAGATTCAGAATTTTTTCTATTTCTGGAGTATTTTCTTGGATTACAGTTTTAGATATTATCTTCCATTGTCTTTGTTTTTCTACTTTAGGGAGTCTAATAATACAAATATTATTCCATTTTGTCCATCTTCCATTTCCATTACTTACTCTTGCCATATTTATTCTTTCTTCATGCCATTGCCATTTTTTTGGTTGTTTTCTCACGATTCTTCCAAGTTCCTTAGTAAATTTTCATTTGCATCTATTCCCCCCTGTACATCTTATAATTTTTCTTTTATTTCTGGTTTAATTTTGTCTTCTTCCATTATTCTTTAGTGTTCAATAAACTGTTTTCATTTCTTCCAACTTTCTTCTATATTTCTGTTCACAGTTTTTGAAATTCTGATTCACAGAATAATTGATATATCTTCAAATACTTGGTTGAGTACATTTAATTCTATTGTACTCCTGCTTATTTTTTTCAGGGGAAATGTGCCCAAGTTGACTTTTGTGAAAATTTGTTTACTGATTTATTGTAATAGTTGTCTATTGACTTTTCCTTTGTTTACTTTTATGATATTAGAGTATTTTCCAGATTTCTATTTAATGGCATCTTTTTCTGCTTGTTTATGGAAATCTAAGTATATAACAAGAGTTTTTCCTTCTGTGTTTTACTGGTAGCAGAGTGGTCATGAGTCTTGTGAGTTGTGAGCTTGTGCTTCAGGATCCTAAAATTTCTACTTTGTGTTCTTTTCTTCTTTACCACTCAGTTGCCAAAATGTGCTTATTACTTTAATTTTGCCTTTGTCTCCATCAAAGGCTACGTCTTGGGAAGCGAGTCGATGTAAATCAGGCTTGCTCATGTAAAGCAAGTCTATACCTTTAAATAGTCTTTCTGGCATTTTATATATAGCTTCACCCATTACATTATCCTTAATTTTAAACCCCTGCCCTTAGTCCATACCCTTATGTACTCAGTTACTTTTTTACGTACTTCCAGATTTGTGATGGGTTTAATCTTTGTGATATTTCTACAAGTCTCCTTTAGTCCTTTGGTCTGGTATCCACTCTCTGTTTTCCACGTATATTTTTCCTGGTGTGACTTTGTTCATGCTTTGTAGCATTGTTGTACAGTAGGGGTGTGGTGGAAGCATGTAGAAGCTAGACTAGGAAAAAAGAAAAGAAGCTAGACTAGGAAAAAAGAAAAGAAGCTAGACTAGGATTTTTCTTTTTTCAGTCACAAATACTGTTTTCAGTGTTGTTAGCTTTTTCTATTGTCAAGTAATGCTAATAGTATGGTTTTTCATAGAATTTTCATAGCTGAGAAGTCATTTCTTACCTTTTAGGAACTAAATTTGGGGAGCTTGATTTTTATAGACTACCATCTTCGTCATTTACTATATTCTTAAGTTCACATTTTCTCAAGTGATTAGATACTAAAATTGTATAGATAATTTGGATGCTTTCCTCCTTCCCCCTTTTGACCTCATTAAAAATTTAAATGCCACTGAACTACAACAACCTATCAACACATTTTATTACTTTTCTTGACATTAACAATAGTTTGAAAGTAATTATTTTAGCTTCAAATAAAATAATTATTGTAATCCATCATTACACACTTCAATAATTGTTGAATCTGCATTGATTGTATCATATGCACATTAATTGTCTCTAAGTAAAAGAAGTTTATAATTTAATAAGTAGCAATATTCCAAGTTCTTAACAATAGATCTTTGTACATTATGTACTTCAAATGAAAAAAAAAAAAAACGTAGAATTCTTGAGATTTTCTCTTATTTGCCTTTCAAATTATTCTAGGATAATTGCTTAATAGAGCAAAAGTAAAACCCATTATTCTTATTTTGTAGTTTTTCCTTCTGCAGACTTCCTCAGGTGGTATGAATGACAATCACACTTCTACTTGCTTTGAACTCTATGTCAATATAATTACCTTACCAGCAGTTCTGCTCAGTTCTTCTCTGTTCTGACTCATCTCAGGAGCTATTGCAAAGGTCATGGGTGTTCACCAGTGCCCAACTTGTTCTATTTTTCTTGGAGTCCTGCCAGACTTTATTTTATAGTCTCCATTGCAGTTTAGTGTGGATGACTGAGTTATGATCAATGAATGTGAGTAAACTGATCAGCACCACTTGTAGATCTGGTCTTTAGAAACACCTCACTAATCATTCTTTCTCTTTCCCTAGCTATTGGCTTAATGTAATGAACTTGCACAATATAGTAGAAGAAATGTGGGTTCCTGGATGAATTAAAAAAGCATAGCCTACTCCTCTATACTAATTTGGATTAAAAATAGCTTTTATGGTGAAAACTTCTAAAATTTTGATTATTATGGTGGTAAACTATTGCTAGCTAATTTAGGGACAGTTATTTTCTGAGATTGAAACTTACTATGCTTCTATCACTAAATTCTTGTTGAATGAATGAGTATCTTTCTTACCAGTGTGTTACTATTTTTAATGTTCTGTTTCTACTAAAATTAGTTTCATTTTTTTACTAGAAATATTTGAGTTTACTTAGATATGCTGACCTTGTAGACATTTTAATTTATTTTAGGTCCTCAGAATTAATTTTCACCTTATTTCACAGCTTCCTTCATCAAGAAACTTGGAACAATATGCTGAGACTGAGCCAGAGAGTACATCACTATAACATCTGTATATGATATATTCCAAATTATTCCACTCATATTGTAGAAACAGTAAGACTCCACCCAGGTCCTTGTTAAGGAAGGATTTATTTCCATCTATGCAAGTACTGTCACCAGAAAGCCTCTAGGAATCAGCTCCTTCAGGGATTGCCTGAGCTTCAGAGAGCTGCCTCGCCCAAGGTCATGTCCTCCTTGGAGTAGCCCAGATCTGGTTGATGAGTGAGGTGAATTATTAGGTATGAGCATATCAACCAGATGCAAAACACTCTGAAGGGCAGTATTCCCTTCAGAGTTTCCCATTGTTTTGTTGGACCAATATCATAATTGAATTATTCTGCTTAATTCTGATCCCACCTTATTTTTTCATGATGTTGATTCAGATAATGATCCTATAACCCGAACTACATTTCATGATATGTTTCCAGAGCATCCAACTCACTATACCCTGAAAATATATTAAATATTTTGTTCAGGGAACCCTGGGTGGCGCAGCGGTTTGGCGCCTGCCTTTGGCCCAGGGCGCGATCCTGGAGACCCGGGATCGAATCCCATGTCGGGCTCCCGGTGCATGGAGCCTGCTTCTCTCTCTGCCTATGTCTCTGCCCCCCTCTCTCTCTCTCTCTCTGTGTGTGACTATCATAAATAAATAAAAATCAAAAAATAAATAAATAAATATTTTCTTCAAAGCTGAACAGGTCTAAATTTTGTTTTGTTTCTCTTGCATTCTAAACCTCATGAAGGTGATCCTAAATTTTCTAAGACAAGAATTCTTACTCCATCTGAATATAGTTATTATATTTTATTTGACAAAAAGTAAACGGATAACTAAATAAAACAAACCAATCCAATAAGTAATAATAATAATAACAACAACAAAATAGAAGAGTAGCCAGGCTGATAAAGGGAATTTTATTTTACTTTTTTAAAAGTTTTTATTTATTTATTCATAAGAAACACAGAGAGAGACAGAGGCAGAAGACAGAGGGAGAAGTAGACCCCCCCTGGAGAGCCCGATGTAGGACTTGATCCCAGGACCCCGGGATCACACCCTGATTCGATGCTTAACGACTGAGCCACCCAGGTGGTCCTGATAAAGGGAATTTTAAAATGTAAAAAGGAAGCAGTGTGAAAGTTGTATTGCCATGTTATCTATTAAAAAAAAAAAAAAAAGTAACACTGGTCCTATATAAAACAACTTCCAAAAACATATAGTTTTTGTGAGAGTACCTACATTCCATAGTGGCTGCTCTAAAAAAACGTCTTATTAAAAATGAGACCTACTTCTCCCTCTCAATTACTTCCACCCACAGATAAAATTAAAAATAAAAGCTGATAACATCAGGGAAAATGAATAAAAGAACCAATGAATAAATGTATTTAAAACAAATCAACTGGGGCACCTAGATGGCTCAGGCAGTTGGGGTCTCACTCTTGATTTTAGCTCAGGTCAACTCATAAGAGTCTGCTTGAGGTTTCTCCCATTCTTCTCTCCCTCTACCCCTCCCTCATGCACACACACACACACACACACACACACACTCTCTCTCTCTCTCTCTCTCAAATAAATAAATATTTTTAAAAAATCAACCAACAAACAAATCAGCCCACTCTTGTTCTCTTGTCATAACAATTATAGTATGTCCCTTGTGTCTCAGTCAATATAGAGATTGAATGTTCCCAGCAGCAGTGGATTTCTACCTACCACTCTTGTTCAGCAGTGGTACTTGAAGGATCATTTGTTGTAGACACCAGGAATAACAACTGGAGTGCGACAACAATATGAAGGCAATATATTCTGTAGTACTTTATAGCTGAACTGGTAATCAGCTAAGTAAACTAGATACTCAGAAAGATGGAAATCTAAAAGGATGGAATCAAGAGAAAATGATAAGTGAAAATAGTTTGAAAGAGTGAAGTACAAACCTGAATGTTGGTTGAGGGTTGCCTTTTATGGAATGGGGAGGATTCACTGCTAGTTTTAAAAATACTCATACTATTTTGAAAGTAACTTAAAGACTAATTTGAAAGAAGTGCCTGGGATATGTTATAATGATTATGTATTCAGTTGAGAAAGATTTTGATTCAGTGACCAAAAATATAACATTAAAATATTCAATCCGCAACTTTGATATTATACACAGAGCTAAGGTTTTCATTTTTTTCTTAAAAATATCCCATTATGCATAGAAATCCGAAAGTATCTGCAGATTTTTGAATTGGATGTATTAAGACTCAGTTTCAGTTTCCAAAGAAAGTCTTGTTGACAGAGCAAAAAGACATGAGATGTGCTTGAGAAAGTAGAAGTATTATGTGAAGAGTTAAAACATCTAGTGCCCTAATTATTGACCTTTTTTGTAAAATAGAGATTCATAGTAGAGTTAAATGTATTTCATTTAATTGAAAGATGGACACTTCTTCTATTTCTTATAATATCCAGCGGAGAAAAATAATGTGCAGAGGTTTCACATGTTTTTTCAATGACAATTAATGGGTGGCAGATTTAGCAACAGAATGTATGTTGTCTGGCTTTCAAGGCCATCTAGCTTCCTACCAGGTCTCTATGAATATGAATTCAATTAAAAAACTGATTGCATTTCTCATAAAATGAATATGTTGGTGAATCTCTGTCAGAGTAGTAGCACCTTGTATTAGGGGTTAAATGAAAGGAAGAAGAGCCTCTTATCACAGTAAATCACCAGAAATGAAAAAGATTTCTGCTTTCCTATTGAGTGCTACAAGCAAGGAAGACTATAAAATAGAAATTAACAGTCCTCTGCTTTCTGATATAATCTGACCATTGTCTAGAATTAACCACAAACCCATATATCCAACCACTGTGTGACAAAATCGTATGAATCGGAATAGAATCATTAGGAAGACATTTGACTCTTCTTCTCATATCTGGGCATTCTTTGGATCCTACCAGGCTGTAAATATCTGTTATATTTACACATTATAAATTTTAATTATGCAGCCAGAAAATGTTATGGCTATGGTATAGACTATGGTATATTCAATATTTTATTTTAGGATTTCAATACATATTTTCTTTAGTTAAAATGCAATATCATTATGAAATAAAATGAATTGTATATTTCACATAATATATTATGTAAACTGTAAAACATGTAAAATATAGATTACATTCAATAATGATACTAAATTAGGTCAGAAGCACTTTTATGACACTCTACAAATGTCATTTTTGGAAAATCAGCAGATGTATGAAGCTCCTCAGTGATGTGCTTTGAAATTTGTCAGTTTAATTTAATTTAAACTAGTCATTTTTAGCCAAATGGAACAAATTAAGTCCTTTTCTATTTTTATTAAACAAAACTTATGCCACACCCAAACCTTGGTTATACATGTCTTTTAAACTATGCTCTTTTTTTTGTGCCTGATTCAGGAAACATATTTTTTGTGTGAGGTGTTCTTCATATAGCTCTCCAAACTTCTTTCTTTGGCAAATTTTTTTTTTTTTTTTGTATTTTAATCATATGATCATATGGGAACTACCATACTTCATATCCCAGTCCTCTCCCACCATTGTTTGACCCAAGATGGCTATTTGACTTAAGGTAGATCAATCGTTTCTAACCCACTTTAGTTCAGGTAATTTATTTCAGGACAGGTAGACAGAAATTTTCAGGGAAATAGAACCCATAGGATGGATAGATGGATAAAGGTATTCAGAGACAAAAAAAAAAAAAAAAAAAAGGATAGCCCCCCCCCCCAACAAATAAAGATGAGAAACAGGAGGAGATTTGAGAGGCCAGTGGTATAAGTCTTTATCTAAGTCTGAAAGGCAAGGAACCAGGAGCTCCTAGAGCAGGAGAAGGTGATTTTCATGTCTCAGTTCAAACAGAGAGGGAATTTACCCTTCTTCCACCTGTTTGTTCTATTCAGGCCCTCAAGGAATTTGAATGATGCCCACTTGCATTGGTGAGGGTAATAGTCTTTACTCACTCATTGATTCAAATGCTGATCTCTTTTGGAGACATTCTCAAATTCATACCCAGAAGTGATTTACCGGCTATCAGGGCACCCCTTAACCCAGTCAAGTTGACACACTAAATTAACCATCCTGTCAATCAATACATTCCAATAAGAAAAAGACGCCAATAATTTAAGGCAGGGTTTCTCCAAGTTTCTTTTAAATGAAGATCATTTAAAAGAAAATATGCTCGGTTATAACCATTTAAGTTATTTTTATTAAGATACTAACTTCAAATGATAAATTATAATAAATTGTAATACTTATAACTATTATATACCTTAATAATAAAAATACAAGAATAAATACATATAAAACTACAAAACCAATTTTTAAAAAGTGGAATGAACAGTAACTTCATAAGATGAGTAATGATTAAATATTCTAGTCACACTATGATCATATTTGGTATTGCCTACTGAGACACAGGTTTTATTTTACTTTGGTCTATGTATTAGTTTTTTAAAGCTGCCATAACAAAGAGCCACAAACTAGGTGGCTTAAACAACAGAAATTTACTATTTCATACTTCTAGAGACCAGAAGTCCAAGAACAGGGTGTTGAAAGGGTTGGTGCCTTCTGCGAGCTCAGAAGAAGAGCCTGCCCCATGCCTTTCCACTAACTTCTGCTGGTTTGCTGGTATTCTTTGGCATTCCTTGGGTTATATATCTCTGCATTCATTTTCACTTGGTGAAATGTGTGTGTCTCTGTCCAAATTTCCCCCTTTACTAAGGATAAGGTGATAGTGAATTAGGGACCACCCTAATGACTTTATCTTAATTAATTATATCTCCAGTGACTCTATTTCCAAATAAGGTCAGATTCTGAAATACTTCAACATATGAATTGGTGGCGGGGGGGGGGGGGGGAAGGGGGGGCACCATTGAATTCATAACAGTGTGTCTCTATTAGTTTGAATCTTGTGAATAAAATTTTCTACTTTTCTCTGTTAGAACTTCTCTGAAACCTCCATTCACATATTATAGCATGATTTTTTTTTCTTATTTGCTTTTTAAAATTGATCCCTCTTCATGTGATTTGTCACTTAATCGCTGAAACCATCAGATAGCAATTTTAAAGTCACTATCCATATTCATAGTATGCGTAAGCTATGTTAAAGTAAAACGATAGAATATTTACAAATTACAATTTATTGTAGACATCTATACATAAAATATCAGCTGGGAAATAATGGTTTGGTGTGTGTAACAGATGCTTTGTAGTTCCACCCAAATCTTTTTGGCACTCACAGTTCTGACAGCTTCTTACTACCAACACCTGTGACTCCCTGTCTGGAGGCATTCTTTGGCTGTAAAAATATTCTCAGTCTGTGGGCAAGGGTCAAGGCAGAGTGAAAACAATTTAATGCCCCATGAGTAGTATACAACCAGTTGATGGATGGAGCTGATGAATGGGAATCACACTTTAGGTGGAATAACTTGGAAGTGTTTTCTAGTGAGATTGAGCTTCAGTAACTCAGTGTGGTAATTTGCTCACTTATGTACCTATAGCAACTTCCTTTCCTTCTGTGTCTCATGTTCCTGGTCTCCTATTAGTGCTTCTTGAGAAGACCTACCTAGTAAACTGCTCCTTCCTATATAAGGGTCTACTTACGTGGGAAACTGGGATGAAAGGATGAAATAATATGTCAACTAGAGCTCAGTGCATCAATTTTAATGAAGACATTCCTGAACCATCAGCTAAAGGAACAATTTTGTTTTGGGGAGCTACACCTTATCAGTGAAAGTTCTGCAAATTCCAGGCCTAAATATCACTCATATTCTAAAATATATCTATATTTAGTCCTCCTCTCATTCCCGTGCCCCTTTTAGTATCTCAACATCTCTCTTATTATTTTTACAGCCTCAAGAAATATCATCCTAACTCCACTCTTCCCTTTATAGTACAAAACCCCCTTTGCTCATTCCTTAGCACTCTTCACCAAATACCCTTTGCCCTAGTCACAAAGAACTACTGGAACTTTCTTTAAAAATGTCTCTATTTCATTCGTGCTTTTCTTTCGGCCTGGAATGATCTAGTCATTTTCCAGAAGGATTTCCACCAGCATATCTAGACTATGAAGAACACTTCCCTTAGTCTCTGGCATCTATTTTACCCCTTACACATAGTGCGGACTCCCTCTTATTTGTGGTATAATTTTGCATCTGTACATCATTAACACATACCAAAATATTGTAAGTGTTTTCACTTTTTTTTTTAAATTTCATCTGTAACATAGTAAACACCTTAAAGAAAATATTCATCTCATTGATTCCTGTGCCAGGTTGGTAGGTGTTCATTCAGTAAAATAGTATAGAGTAAGTGAATAAGCATTATATTGATGTTCCAAGGCTCCCTCTTGGCCTAGAATTTAGGTCAGTATGGTGAAGTACTTTACTGAAGATTTGCTGGCAATATCCAATATTAGGGTCATTTTTACTTGTAGGTCAAGTAAAAATGCATCCCCTATTCCCAAACTTCAATTTCTGCTGTATTCTCTGGCTTGTATGCAACAAGAGGGCCTGAGTTTGTCATGTCCTTAGTTTTGACTAAAAAAGTAGGATTTTTGAGCTGAGAGGTAATGATGAAAGGGGTGGGATTGGCATTAAACTATTACTTGGAGAAGATGACGGGTGTGGGGGAGCAGCAGGGAAACTGCAATGCAACTAGACATACACATACAGGCTCAAGAAAAGAAAGGAAGACACTCCACTCCCCCTTTCGCTTAGGTTGAGTATGACTGTGCACTACTCTCAGCCATGTTGCTTCACCCAGCCTGTTTCCCCATCTGCTAGAGTAGCTCTCCTGGTTTTTAGAGAGGGGATCAGAACAGACAGCTTCTATAAAGAATCTTTTATCCTGTCCACAGCCTCCTTGAAGCCAGTCCAAAACCGACAGCTTTGACTTGGGTTTGCTACTACTAAATTGCAAACAAGCACATCAGTTATTACAGGTCCCTGGACATGGAGAAATATACACTGGTTACTTCATAGTAGCGTTGGCTTGTTGTTTGTATTCAAGGATAACTAAGGAGGAAAGGAGGCTACCTTAGCAGGTACAGCACCAGCCCTCATGAAGAATTGAAATTTTTTTCACTTTGTTGGGTATAAAGTAGCTGAGTCGATCTTTTTCAACTTGCTTTTTCATTCTAGCCAAGATAATGGGAGTCCTCACCCTTTGCCTATTTCTGAAATATCAGTATTTTTCAAAGACGTGTGTCCTTTATTTTCCCAGGCTTCTTTTTTCTTCCTCTGCTAACTCATATGTGATTTGCTTCAGAGTCGTAAGTGATACATGTATGTCCCAGACTTAATTCTTGGTTCTAAGTTGATTATATTTTTGAGCTATATTTTAAAATAATTAAATGTGGAAATCACCCATCATTCAGCCGTCCTAACAAATTTATTGCCAATATTTAAAAGTTCCACTTGTTCTTTTTACATGTGTATCACTTTTTATGTAGCTTTATTTTTAAACTATATATAAACATATTTATATAATTTTTTAAGTGGGCTCCATGTCCAAGGTAGAGCTTGAACTCATCACCCCAAGATCAAGAGTCACTTGCTCTATGGACTAAGCCAGCCGGGCTTCCCTATATGTAGCTTTAAAAAATAATGTATTGGGGATCCCTGGGTGGCTCAGCGGTTTAGCACCTGCCTTCAGCCCAGGGCGTGATCCTGGAGTCCCGGGATCGAGTCCCACATGGGGCTACCTGCATGGGACCTGCTTCTCCCTCTGCCTGTGTCTCTGCCTCTCTCTCTCTATGTGTCTGTCATGAATAAATAAATAAATAAATAAATAAATAAATAAATAATTTACAATTGTGATCTTACTTTCATTTGACACTATATCTATATGCTATTCAAAAACCTTCATAAATTATTTCCACTGAGAAAACAACCATAATCTAATTGACCATTCCTTTATCATTGGGTACATCGGCTGCCCTCAGAAGTTTCATGTAACATTTCAGGGAGCATTTGCATAATTAGAACTTCTATCCTGCTCTTATTTTTGCATAGGAAAATGTCTCGTAATAGAATTAAAATTAAGGATGGATAGGGTCAAATCTGAATTTACAGCTTTTAATTCTAACAGAACATTCCATAAGAGTTGTCAATGCATATTCTTTTTGTGGCTGTAATTTTGATCTCATATATTACTATATATATATATTTTAAAACTTATTAAGGAAAATAAGCTTGCATTCACATTTTCACATGGGTTTACTTGATTCATGTGAACAAGTTAGAGTACTTGTGTATTTGTTTACCAGGGAACTTTCTAGGTTTGTGAATTGTTTTTTCACATTATTTGCCTATATTGGTCAGCAGTCTTTTATTTTTAGTTCAGTATTAAAAGTATTCATTTAGATATGCTTTATTTCCTTAAAGATTTTTAATTATTTGAGAGGGAGAGAGAGCTGAGAGAGCAGCAGAGGGAGAGGGAGAGAAAGAGAGAATCTCAAGCTGACTTCCCGCTGAGCATGTAGCTGGACACAGGCTCAATATCATGGTACTGAGATCATGACCTGAGCCGAAACCAAGAGTTCGATGCTCAACTGACTCAGCCATCCTAGGGTTGCTAGATATGCTTTAATCCATTTTTGTGTGCTTTTTTTTTTAACCCTTTACATAATTGTAATCATATTATAAATATCTTCATTTTATGCCTTTTTAACATGTTAACTTGAACAAATTTATGTTATAAAATCTTTATAAATACTATTTTTCATACTATTCTGACATGCTATAGAATATTTACCTAGCTTTTCTTCGATTTGTGTCCTTTGAAATTATTTTTTTCCTTTCCCTAAGATAAATAATACAGTGAGATATGTATTTACCAAGATAGCTTTTCTAATATTTTTAGATATTTCCTTTGGAGAGAGACTAACATTTGTGCTTTGTGTAACTCTTGGCCCATAATGGAGTCTTAATAAATATTTTTAAATAATTGTATATATGAATTTGTGTCCAGAATGTCTGAAATGACTTTCCTTGTCTCCTTTGAGTAGATCGTACCTAATATATTAAGTATAGTTCTTTTTTAATTTTTTTAAAGATTTTATTTATTTATCCATGAGAGACAGAGACAGAGAAAAGTGGAGACACATAGGTAGAGGAAGAAACAGGCTCCCTGTGGGGAGCTTGATGCAGGACTTGATCCCCAGGATCCCGGGATCAGGCCATGAGCCAGAAACAGACACTCAACCTCTGAGCCACCCAGGCATCCCAAGTATAGTTCTTGATCATATCATAGGAGGCAAATGGTTAGGAAGGTTTGATTTTTCTTTCTGTCAGGATATTGAAAGGATTTTATATTCTAATATACTAATTGAGTTTCAAAATTAGACCTAGAAATATAAGCTTATGGAAAGACACATTAGAATCTGTGTTGGAATACATACAGTTCTTCTGGAAGGGTGATACATTCTAAATGTTCTGAGGGCTTTTACTCATCCTGCCATTGTTTCATATTAATCTTTCTACCAATTAGAATCCCTAACATGTGTTTTTGTTATACCTCATCTTTCTCATGCTGTGTTATATTTGAAAAAAAAAAAAAAAAGTTTTTCCAGGCTAAGATCAATCCTTTCCATTTAATGTTTTAAAATGTCATCTCATTATTTGTTGCTCATCTTTTCATTTTCTTGACATCATTTGTATCCTGACTCTGTTCTTTAAAATATTGGTTAGCTCTCACAGCTTATGTACCATCTCTATATTTGATTAAAAAAAAAAAAAAAGGCCTCAATGTCCTCTTCTGAACATTAATTTCAGATCCTGCTCCAGTGTCACCTCACTACCTCAGCCTTTACAGGTCATCAGGAATCCATGAAATAACAACTTCTGTAAGGGATTCTACAGGTCAACTACAAATACACTGAATTTTACCCTCAACTCTGTTTTCTCTTTTATTCAAAAAGTCTTTTTGGAGACACTAATTATTGATGCTCAAATTTTATTTCACCCTTGTATACATAATAACATGAAAAATAAGATTTTGAAATTCTTTTCTCTCCTGTTCAGAATCATTGGTCTGTTCATTTAATCACCATGAATACAATAAAATTACCATAATAATAATAAATAGTCATAAAATAGGTAGCCATGTAGTAGTTCTCTTTATTCACTGGCCCAGATTTTGAAATATTGCCGAAGTGTAGTGACAAACTCTTACAATGCCTCGCCATTTCATCATGTTTTAATGTGAGTCTTAAGTATAAGGATGACGGAAAGGTGAGAAGGGGAGTGAGGGGTACTTACTACTCACATCAATTCTTTTGGGAGGATGTAGATGCTATTTCCTTGGCATGACACCCTCCTTCATGCATATGTATTACACTATCATATTGACAAATAGCAACATATGTTCCTATAACATTAACTGAAGTGCTGCATGATATAAAGGGATCAAAAGCACCACAGATGCTAACAAAGATCACCTGAATATTACATAGCTTCTTCTACAATTCCACCAACTTTCATGTTTGCAATTGTACCTGGATAATCACAGCCATATTCAGATTACAGTTCATAATTCATCTCCTTTAAAAATGGAGAACACCACCTGTTCCATTCTGCCAAAAAAAAAAAAAAAGGTTTGATGAGATTAGGAAACACATCAAGTCTTTGTTTTTAGCTGGCCCATTTTGAAAATTGGGGTCATGGATGATGGCTTCCTGAGTGGGGCAGCAAAAGCAGTGGTAATGGAGAAACATTAAAAAGATTCAGATGTGTGGTTCTAAGCAGCATTCACAAATGTGTGAGTGCATTGACATGCTTGATTATGCAAAAGCTGAGTTGTGCAAATCATAATAATAAGCTTTCTCATTAGATTTCCTGCATTTTCTGCTTCTTGATCAGCCAGAAATAGGGCCAAGTGTTCTTGTTCTTTTGAAATTTCCCATTTACACTTGTTTCCACTACTCAGAGAAAAATAAGGAAAATAAAGCAGTGAAGTAAGATTTTAATTAAAGGGGAAAATGGAAAATGTTCAAACTTCATAAAACTCAAAAGACGCGTGCACTTTGGCTATAGTCTGCTTGAAAGCAAAATTTTACTTGGCACTCATAAAAATTAAATCGGTCCATAAGTCAATTCCTAAGTGAAGAATGTGGTCCAACAACTTTAAAAGTAAACCAAAAAATGCTAATTTAAGAAGGCTAATCAACTCCTGTGTTTTACAAAGAAAGTTTTGTTCAGAGAATCAGGGCCATCCAGAATAAAGTATAGTGATAATAATGATAATAATAACAATAACAATAGAGAGTTATTTGAAAGGAATGACAAGTCTAAAAACATCTTAACAGTTTTCAAGGATACATTCAGGTATCTTCAAACCATTTTACTAGTTCAAAATGCTTTATTTACATTTTTAGTGGAAATAATTAATAGTTACTTCTAGGAAAACTATAAATAAGGTTGAGAACTCATTCGGTATAACCAATCAGTCTTTATACCTGTGATGAATCAGTGTGCATCTTATAGATACATAGTGCATTAAAATAATTTTGCGGTAACAGTCACAAGGCGTGTTTGGCTTCCCAATGTAGTATCAACTAAGGCAGTGACCAAGAGAGGCAGAAAAAAAAAATTCTTGGTTAAGTTACATGCATTTTCAACAAATGAAAGCATCTGCTCTGCTGTCGATAAAAGCAGATGCATTCTTCCCTTTATTTATGTGGAGGCAAATGGTAATTTGTTCGATTGTCCCATTATATTTGAAATGATGTTGCATATATTATCTAGGTGAGTGCTATAGTGAGAGAGAATCAAAATAGGAGCAGGGGTAGGAAGTCATTTAAAGAGCAGTTTTGAACTCCCAAATTCCATATTATAATTACAACCACCTGTGGACTTCCTGAGCTCAAGGAAACTGCAGCTCCTACAGTCCTGTCCTTGTCTCTTCATCACAGATCAAGAACAAAACATACCATAGGGAGATGGGGACCTCCAGTTTCCACAGTCTGGCTGGACTCTAGGTTGCACATCCAAAGATCTCCTATAACCTGCCTGTGTACCCTAAGTTGGTTCACCCTAGCCGCTCACACATTGCAGACATTGCATGAATATTGTGAATATTAGAACATTCTGATATTTTGTAAGTCTAAGTCTGTGGTATCATCTGATTTGTATCTTCCATGCCCTAAATATATATCCTACTTTTACTTGTACACTCTGCTCACTGAATGTTAGTGTTAATTCATGAAATTCTTACAATGGGCAGATGTGGAAACCACACAGGATTCTACTCAAGAAAAGAGTGTACCCCCTTTTCCTGGAGCTCAGGATGTCTCCACACGACAGTCCTCATGCTGCCCACCTGTCACAAAATGTTCTTAATTTCACACACTCTTAGATATAAAGGATGATGGTCTCCCTCTGTTATAAGGCACATGATTTTAAAAAAGACTTCTTACAAGCACCTCTCATTTCTAAGAGTTTACATTCCACGAGGGTCTTTCTGCTTCCTTCCCTCCATGACTTAAGCAGTTTCCATATTCTCCAGAGTTTCGAAAATGTTGTTTAGGACCACTGTACTTACCCAGCCCTCACCACTTCAACCTCTCTAAGCCCTGCTATCCCCCTGCCACACACACACACACACACACACACACACACACACACACACACACGTGTCTAGTCCTCCCTGTGAACTACAACTTGCTTCTTTTTTGTCTGCATTCATTAAGTATTTACTATGGGAATCTAACCGAAATCCCACCTAGCTAAACTGGCCCAGTTATATTGAGCTTCCACTGAGTCAAATTGGTTGTTGGTTGTTATATTTTTTAGATTGTATTTATTTATTTATGAGAGACACACACACACAGAGGCAGAGACACAGGCATAGGGAGAAGCAGGCTCCATGCAGGGAGCCCAATATGGGACTCAATCCCGGAACCTGGGATCACACCCTGAGCCGAAAGGTAGATGCTTAACCCCTGGGCCACCCAGGCATCCCTAACTGAGTCAAATTGATCAGAGTAGTGTGATTAAGATTTTAAGAACTTGAAACTTAGCCATTTTGGATATTTAATTATATTAATAACCCAAATTATAATTTTTTTCAACAATAAGAGCCAAGAGGAATGAGCTTGCTGTTTCAATAATTAAAAGTAATATGCAATTCATACCATTTTCTTGAGAAAAACATTTAGATTTGAATATTCATATAATAGATAGGCACAGCTCTCAATGAAACAGATAATGAAGAATTAATTAATTGAGTTGTGCCAGGAGTTATTTCTTCCTGACTGCTCCTCACTCTGTACCTACCATCCTGTCCCTGAAAGTCAGCACCTCATCTGTCCATAGGATTCCAATGACCTGCTGTGGTGTTATTTGTAAATCTATTTTCATAGACTGTTCAAGATACAGTTCTTTAAGCCAAAGTTGCAATTTAATAAAGTACTCACCCAACAATTGACTATTTTTTTCTCACTAGACTTATCTCACTTAAATTACTGTAAACCCTGTAAAAGCAAATACTTAGCTAACAGTATTGTATTACATATTTGACCGTAGCTAAGAGAGTAGAGTTTAAAAGCCCCCACCACAAGAAAATTTTAACTATGTGAGGTAATAGATGTGTATATACGTGTATAATCATTATGATGCTATATCACTAAAGTAGATATCCTGTGATATATATTAAATCATTATGTTGTACACCTTAAACTTACACAATAGTATATGTCAGTTATAGCTCAATATAGCTGAGGTAAAAAGCAGATACTTCTTTTCCCCACTATCATGTACCCAAGGCTAAGTATAGAGTGTAGTAAAGAGAGGATAGTTAATATTTTTAGAAAAATTTAGCAAATTAATAAATGAAAACTAGTGTCTCTGATCCTATCATAAGGATAACTTTTTATACAAAAAGCAACACTGCCTGTTGAATATATTTTATATACATTTATAAGTCGATAATGCTAAATGCTGTATGTAGAAATCAGTTTATAGACTCATCTTTACTTAAAAATTAAACAAAAGACTCACTTCCTTCTGTTTCTTAGGCAGGGTTATGTAATTTATTAAATTCATAAAGTGTTAGTAAACTATTGAAAATCTGTAAGAATCTTCCAAAGCATCTTCCTTAACTCTCTACTGTCTTCCCTTAGCACTTGACATGTTTACTTTCATCAATCTAGTAACATAATTTTTACTCAGCTCTAGATAATCCTTTCGTAAGAAAGATTTTTTTTCTTATTGTAAAATTGTAGGAAATTGTTTCCATGTGATATCTCTTACTGGAGGCTTTGGTCAAAGAGGGTGTTATTCAACAACATTTTGACCTTTGATTCCTCCGAAAAAAGCATTAGAAATATTCATAAACCCTGGAAATAAATATTCACAGGCACTCTCTGTCAAGTCCTAAGACGGATTCTAGTCACTTCTAGTTATGTCTTGAGTATCTCATGAATGAAAATTTTTAATTTCTTTTCTCATTTGTTTCTTATTTTCAAACATTTTAAAATTTCAATATTCTATTTAAAACAGAATAGTGTCCAGGAACAACATCTGGGACTGCTTAACTAATCTAATTTTCTTAGGTTATTTTACTAATATTCAGTCAATTAAGAAATGGTGGTGCTCTTTCTGCTGCAATTCAGTGTGATCATTTGTAAGCTGCTTTCTTTTCTTTTTTTTTTTTTTAATGAGAGACCAATAAGTCCAATTAATATTAGCTCACAAACAATTAATTTTACATTAAAAATATATGGCTTCTATTGATCACAATTCTAGTCAACTGCTAGAATTCAGTGCTGATTTGGAAATGGCAGGGGGCACAGCTTCATGAAGGCTAGGAATTAGATTTGAGGTGAACTTTAAAGAAAATTTTTTTTTTTTATTAGTAAAGAAAGTTGGTAAAGTTTCAAGTAAACAAGGATATGCTTGACTTCATGAATGCTTGGATGCTCAGAGTAACTTGTGCAATAATATACATTAGAGAATAAATGATCAGGGACGGCTGGGTGGCTCAGCGGTTGAGTTTCTGCCTTTGGCTCAGGGTGTGATCTAGGGATCCATGATTAAGTCGCACATCTGGCTCCTTGCAGGGAGCTTGCTTCTCCCTCTGCCTGTGTGTCTGCTTCTCTTTCTCTGTCTCTCTCATGAATAAATAAATAAAATCTAAAAAAAAAAAAAAGAATAAATGATCAAAGAATTACACAAGAAATGTGTGTTGAATTATACAAGAAGCATATTTATAAAGAAAAAATAACTAGGACCTGTTATTGAGAGAGAATACTTAGAATTTTTTTAATTGTGACATAATCCTGTATGATATGTAAAGGCTCAGATTTACTTCTAACAAGTTACAGTATTTCCTAAATTCTATTTTAACAATAAATAATTGGTACTTGCAAAATAGCAGTAATTCAATTTGAACTCAGTAGCAAGCAGATAATCTGTAAAGCATTTCAAGAAATAGTCCCAGAACCTCTAGACATCTATATGCAAAAAAATCAACATAAAATGGTTCATAGACTTAATTGTAAAATGAAAAACTATACAGCTTTCTGAAGAAAATACAGGAGAAAAAAATGGTGTGACCTTGCATTTAGTGATAATTTCATGACATAATTTTTTATTAAAGAAAAAAATTGATAAATTGGACTTTATTAAAATTAAAAACCACTCATCTATAAGAGATATCATTAAGAATATAAAAGACAAGCCATATACTAGGAGAAAAATATTTGTAAAACAGATATCTGATAAAGTACTTTGAGCCAATATTTATAAAGAAATATTAAATCTCAACAATAAGAAAATAACAACCCAATTTTAAAATGGGCAAAATATCTGGAGAGATACCTCACCAAAGATAAACAGATGGCAAAAAAGCATACAGAAGATGCTCAGTGACATTTGTCATTGGGCAAATGTCAGTTAAAACAATGAATCAAAAATACACACCAATTAGAATGGTTAAAATCTAAAGCACTGACGATACCAACTTTTGGTGATGATGCAGAGCAACAGTAACTTTAATTTATTGTTGGTGGGAATGCAAAACAGAAGTTTGGAAGGAAGTTGGTACTTTCTTACAAAACTGAATGTTTTCTTAACCATATCATCCCACAATCATACTCCTAAGTTATTGATTTGAAAATGTATGTCCAAATGTAAAGCTGCATACAAATGTTTGTAGCATCTTTACTCATAGTCCCCATAAACTGGAAGTAATCAAGATGTACTCAGTAGGTAGATGGATGGATAAACAACTCCGTTATAACTGAAACAGAATACTTATCAACGTTAATGAGAAATAAGGGATTAAGCCATGGGAAGACTTTGGTGAATCTGAAGTGTATATTGTTAAGTTTGTTTTTTTTTTTAATTCTTAAAGTATACATACCGTATGAGGCCATTTATATGACCTTTGGGAAAAGGCATAGATAGATATACAGATGATGAATGGATCAATGGTTGCCAGGAATTCAGGGTAGGGGGTTTGGGTAGATCAAGCACAGGATTTTATAGGCTGATGGAACTACTCTGTATGATAATATAATGTCGATATACGAAACTATGAATTTGTCAAAACCCACTTGTTCCTTTACATTAGAGAGAGTGAATTTTATTGTATGCAAATTAAAAATAAATCACATAGGAGGCCAGAGGATCCAGCATGGAATGCAGAATGTGACCACATAGTCCAAACTTATTACATATATAGCTAAGATCCTAACCAAAGGACACTGGGGAAAGGGCACTAACCTCAGTAACTTGGGAAATGTTGGAGTTTATAAGACTAATGGTAAAAGTAATTATACATAAATATTGGATTCTAGTTGATATAGTTACTTCCAATGGCTATAATGTTTTAAAAGGCTGAAACTGCTACACAGGCACACTGTAATGATATAATTAAATAGATAGATAGAGGTCGTGAAGACCAGGTTTCTCTCTTTTGGAGTGGGAGATTGCAGAAAAAGCAGGGGGAGAAAGCAAAGACAATCCATATGGCAATGGAATAGATTTGGAGCAATAAGTATGGACTCAGTTTTATTGTGCCATGGGAAAATAATATAATTATTCTCCTTAAGATTATGGAGAGCCACTAAGGAATTTTGGAAAGAAAAATGAAGTAATATATTTTCCCAAAGATAGATAGATTTATTTATTTATTTAGGAGAAAGAGAGAACGCACACTTGCACACAAGTGGGGGACGGGGAGCAGAGGGAGAAGTAAACTCCCCGCTGAGCATGGAGCCTGATAGGGATTGATCTTAGGACTCCAAGATCATGACCTGAGCCGAAGTCAGATGGTCAACTAACTGAGCCACCCAGGTTCCCCAGGATAATATATGTTAAATAACTTAGATCAATGTCTGACACAGAGTAAGCACTAACTAATATAAATATTTGCTGTTAGTCGAAAGTTCAATTTGCCAGTAGAGTTTTGGAAGGTGTATCATTGTAGTTGTTCAGGAGAGTGATGATGATATGTATCTCCATCTTTTAATGAAAATTAAATCCTTTTAGGCAAAGGGTATTTCAGTCCAAATTCCTATCATTAGAAAAGTCCAGAGAGAAGACATCTGAGGTCAAGTCAAGTGGTAAAACCAGAATGAGACAAATTAATGTCTTATTTCCCTTTCTATATGCAAATCACACAACTCCTATTTTCAGTAGCACATCACGGAATCAGGAA
The DNA here is from genome assembly GCF_011100685.1 of Canis lupus familiaris. Classification (NCBI taxonomy): domain Eukaryota; kingdom Metazoa; phylum Chordata; class Mammalia; order Carnivora; family Canidae; genus Canis; species Canis lupus. Next base: position 6,851,414 of record NC_049224.1, on the reverse strand, counting down.
ATGAAGGGTTGATGAGAACTTGCCTAGTTATTTTTGGTTTTTCGGATTTTGCCAAATTTATTCTTGTTTAATATCAAGAAGAAATAATAAACATTGAATATAAATGTGTAAAGGAAAGCATTCTGGTGTCTGAGGTTGCAAACATACGGCAATATTCTTATCATTGAGAAGTTCATCATATGTTCAGGAATATATGCATAAACATAATGTAAAGATACTCAGAAATTCTCTGAATTTAAATATCTTATTTTACTGACTAAGAAATTGGTTCTGAAAGCCAAAACCACTAGCACAACGCCCAACATCTTGGTGCTGGACCTGGACCAAACCAGGCCTTGTGATTCTGTGTTCACTTTTTCTTCTACTTTATCTCAATTTTTATGTAGCAAATTGTCGTATACCAATTATTTCATTTAAAAATCATTCTATGAATAAAAATAAATAAATAAATAATAAAAAGAAATAAAAATATTTCTAGGGATGCCTGGGTGGCTCAGCAGTTGGGCACCTGCCTTTGGCTCAGGGCATGATCCTGTGGTCCCAGGGATCGAGTCCCACATTGAACTCCCTGCATGGAGCCTGCTTCTCTTGTCTCTGCCTCTCTCTCTCTCTCTCTCTCTCTCTCTCTCTCTCTGTGTCTCTCATGAATAAATAAATAAAATCTTTATAAATAAATAAATAAGTAAGTAAGTAAGTAAATAAATAAATAAATAAATCTATACTAGAGCACCTGACTGGCTCAATCAGTAGAGTATGCAACTCTCTTGATCTCAGGGTCATGATTTCAAGCCCCAAATTGGGTGTGGAGTTTACTTAAAAAAAAAAAAAAAAAAAAAAAAAAAAAAAAAGTTTATGTCACATGTTGTTGAAGGAAATAATGCTTCAACTTTTAATGAAGATGGTTTTATTTATTCTTCCCCATGAAGTGGGACTAAATTACCTGATAGCTAAACATAAAGGAGATATAGGATACATATGGATCAGTCTTCTCTCCTCTTCTCTCGTGATGGGATGTCCATGAAGCATAGACTCTAGATCCTTGTTCCATGGTGTTTAGAGGCAGTTGACTCAGGGATGCGGAGTGACTGTGATCATTCAGGGTTGTTGGTAACTGCGCGGTCATCTAATTCATAGGATAATTTTGTGAATTTGACCACAAAAAGACAATGTGTACCCTTTAGAGAGCAAATAGGCTTAATCATTAAAATCAGTGAGAAAGATGAAAAACCTAGAGTATGTTAGGATGAAAGTATATCCACATGTTGCATAATGGGTATTTTTTTCTAACATTTCCAATAACCTGGTACTTTCAGTCCAAATAGAGTGAGTTACCTGGAGGGCAGTAGTTATGGGTCTGCATGCCATGATTGGAACCTTAGTTGGGAATTTTAGTCTTTTTCCTTTCCAGACTTACCAGCTATATGATCGACATATTTTTCTGCATGGCAGGCTAAAAATTTCCTTTGGTGGGTTTTTCTGCAGAAATTAAGCAGATCCATTTAGATCTCACATTATGACATGTCTGCCAAATGGAACTTTATCAGTAATAATGGTGATACTTTGATTTCTTGCTGCCTTTCTTTCTCGGACACAGATATAGCTGCTGTTTAATGGACATTTTCAAACTCCTCAAATCTTTATCATAACTACGAGGAGAAGAGTATATGAAATATAATTTACCCTTTTCCTGATTATAAAAAAAATAGAATGTGGAGGATAGTAAAGTAAGAAGCAATGATTGTCTTTGGTGTTATCACTTACTCTTTTAAATATATAAAATATATTCAATATGTAGAGCAGGAAATAGAATATATAACATATATATATATAACAGTATATATAATAGTGTACATAACAGTATATAGTATATATAACAGTATATTCCTTTTATTTTCAAAATTATCAATTTTTTAAATTATCAATTTTTAAATCTGCCTTAATCGGCTTAAATATGGACAGATCAGATATATAGTTAAGATTTGCACATCACATTTAAAAAGTTAAGCCAAGAGAATATAAAGAACATCAAATATGTCTATTAGCAATTATTTGGAGTATCTGAAGAAAAACCTGAAACTTAATATTTTTTGGAGCATTTGACGTAAGTTCATCAATTACTCTAAGAAGATCATTTGAACTTCAGTTGTGTTATGTGTGAATTGCTGGTCACATAAACCAACTTCTGGGCTGATGCTTACATACCAAGAAAATAAGAAATAACTAAATCATAACTGTAAAATGTCAATAACATATAAATTATTTATATTGGGCATTACTAAAAATAAAGGTCATCTAGACCCCATTTTATAAACCATAAGGAAATAAAGAAAATAGATATTTCCCCTCTGATTCTTTGCCTATCTATTTTAAATGCCTTAGTTAATAATTATTTAATAGAAACTTTATAATTCACAGTGTTAGACAATAAAAGGAACTGGAATTACAGTAATTTTGCATCACAAAACCACAACCTGACACTTAAAGCCCTGAAAATCAGGAAACCAGAACCCATTACTGGGAAAGGAGACAAAATACCTTGCTTGTATTTGTTTAATAAAAGGATAAAGCTCTCACCATTATAAAGGTGAAGGGTTTTAATTTAATTGAGGGTTTCCTTTTCTGCCTTTCCAGAAAGTCAAGCATTTTATTCTTCTGCAACAATTGGAATTTGTCTCCTGTCGCCATTTTTGTTCATCTTTTCATTTTGACTGCCTACAACTACTTTATATTGCCTCACTTTGCCTGAACCTTGCTTCTTTCCAAAGGAATAATAATTGAAACTGACATTATTTTTAAGGTCAAAGAGAAAACTCAAGGCAGAGATAGGTATTACTTCTGCAAGATCATCCTCTTCTTTCTTCTTCCCTTTCATGGGGTGCCTAATGAACTGTGAAAGAACCACAGTTTACAGGAAGGGCTACGATGAACAATTTCAGTGATTTCAAAACTAATGGTTGCAGAAAAGAGAACATGCTTTAGCCATATTGTAACCATGACATTCTCATAATAAATTAATTGGTGTTGCTATACTATAACATTTTCCTGTCTATAACTTTTTCCTCAAAGGATATATATTTTTCTCCATTTACCTGGAAAATCAACACCTAATTATAATTCCATAAACATATTTTCCATTTCTTTGGTTTAAAATCTTTACCTGCCAAAGTTAAAATTTACCTTTCTGAATAGTAATCACAATAGCAAACATTTTCCCCATGTTTTCACAATGATTTACAAATTATGAATATGAATTTAAAAACTTGTTTTTTTAAATATGTCTTTGCTTTATTATAGATTTCTACTAGTTAGTCATTTAAAATCTATCCCAAAAGAATCTTTCAAAAATAAGTTAAAGAGAAATTAAAAACCTTTTTTTTTTTTTTTTTGCCATTTAACAGGTAAGTTCCTCTTGGTGTGTCATCATCAGATTTGAGAAATCATCCCTTCCCCCTTTTTGTTTATTACTGCTTTCCAAAACTTCCAGAGATTCATCATTCCTTTTAGTCATTGCTGAACTGCTGGACTTCACATATTTCTATCTTTTATACTCTTCCTCGATAGGTTTTCGTTTGTCATCTCTGTTTTGGAGCCAGATTCCCTCGATTATCTGATGATGTTATGATTAAAGCTGAATATACATCTCTACAGTTAATTTTATCAGTCATATATTTAGGAAAAATACTTTTTCCTTAATAAAAATAATCTTACTGCTCTCTACTTTTGAATAAAGATACCTTTTATTGTTATTAATGATAGCTGTTTCTTTTTTTTTTTACTCTTTTTTTTTTTTCCATATCTCAGTTCCTGACAAAACATATGCCTCTTGGCTGCCTTTATTTTTAATATGCTTAGCTTTCTTTTGTTAGTTGACATATGTATTTTTTTCATTTTTTTAATAGTTTTATTGAAGTATAAATTATTTCTCATAAAAATTTTGGTCTTTTTTAAAATTTAAATTCAATTAATTAACATATAATATATTATTGGTTTCAGAGATAGAGGTCAGTGATTCATCAGTCTTATGTAACACCCAGTGCTCATCACATCATGTGCCTTCCTTAATGTCCATCACTCAATTACCCCATCCCCCTACCCCCTGTCCCTCCAGGAACCCTGTTTGTTTCCTGTGATTAAGAGTCTCTTATGGTTTGTCTCTGTCTCTGATTTTTTTTAAGTCAGACTGGATGAGTCAGAGTAGTGTTCAGTAGGGATCATTTGTTGATACTGTTGGTTTAGGCAGTGGCTTGAAGAGCTCACTTAGCTGTGAAATACACTTATTTATTTAGTTTTACTTCTTGTCTGATCAGTGAATTTGACCAAATATGTAACATAGTGGGAAATTGTGTATCTTTAAGAATCAAAGTGGGATAAAAGCATAGCATCAACTTTCTGTTACCTTCAAAATTCATTATAATATATGACTTGCAGTTTCTTCCACTATATACTAAGAATTTAAAAAAAAATGTCTCCTCATATTAACAGGCTTTATGGAGAAAATTTTTTTTTTTTCAGCACCCGGAAAAGCTGTGATGTTTCTTTTCAACTTTTCCTTTTTTGTTTTTCTTTTCCTTTTTTAAGTGAAAACCAAGTAATATAACAAAACTTATCCCACACTTTGGTTTGATGGTTCAGGAGCTCATAGCCGAATTTTCAGGTGAACTTCACAAAAGTCTGAATAGTTTTATGCATTATTTAGCACTAGCCTTACCCAAAATATTTCCCTATTTAAATCATTTATTTTATCTTCCCTTTTATCTTAATGTATTTATTTTGTTCCTGTCTTATAGCATGCATTAGTAAAAAGCCACTCTAGGACCTCATTTGGAATGAAGTGACGATTAAATAAATTAATGGATTAAAATCCCGTGACATACATAGTATAGATTACATTTTCTAAATTTTATGAAATGCTAAACACAGTTCGTTACTCAGATGAGGACCTCATTAATATTTTTTTTCCTTCCTTCTTCTCTTATATTCCCCACTGAGGCCAGAAGGGAAGTCTCATATCTTTTATGCATTCAATCTTCTCAAAAACAATTATGTAACTTTTGTATCATTGGGATTTCTATTCCCCTTGGAACTTTGATAAATTTGGCTAAAATACCCATTTATGGGGCAGCCCTGGTGGCTCAGCAGTTTAGCACCTGGCTTCCACCCAGGGCCTGATCCTGGGGACCTGGGATCAAGTCCCACATCGGGCTCCCTGAATAGAAACTGCTTCTCCCTCTGCCTGTGTCTCTGCCTCTCTCTCTCTCTGTCTCTCTCTGTGTGTGTCTCTCATGAATAAATAAAATATTAAAAAGAAATAAAATAAAATATCCATTTATGAAAACCGTGTGGACTCGCTGCCCTCCTTACAAACTTTACCACTACCTTCTTGTAGACACTTAAATTCTAATATGGTACAGTCTTGTTATGAATCACTAGTCCCCCACGTTATGTGAAGTATGTATAGGAATAGTGAGGCAGGGAGAGATTAGGGAGCTGCTGTGTGGCAAGAGAAAGAATGGGAGCCGACATGAATAAAAAGTATGTGTGAAATGAGAGATGTCCTTGATCTCTGCTTCTATATCCTTTACTACATGATGACTAACCTAGTTGAGAAGGACTAGAGCATCCTGTTTATTAGGATGGCTGGTGTTAAAGTGTGAAACCATTAGCAGATAAGTTCTTGATTTTCTTGGAGGGGGGTTGGTCATGAGTTCCTTTCCATTTGTGAAATATAGGGATTAGGAAGATTTTATTTAAAGATTTATTTATCCGTTTAGAGAGTGAGTAAATGGAGAGGCAGAGGGAGAGGGAGAGGGAGAGAATCTCCAGCAGACTCCCTGCTGAGCATAGAGCCTGATGTCGGGCTCTGTCCTAGGACCCTGACATCATGACCTGAGCTAAAAATCAAGATTTGGACACTTAACTGACTGAGCTACCCAGATGCCCTCCCCCTTTTTTTTTTAAATTCACAGTATCTTTACTGATAAAGTTAATATTTAAGAATAGATTTAGTAGGAGAACCAGCTCTTCCAATTGGTCTTTCTAGTTCCTGGATCTAGGCCTTAAAACAGCCACCTTAAAACAGTTAATGATGATTAACTTCAGTATTAGCATGGACATACTTATCCAATATCAGTGTGAACATCACAGTTGTCCCGTGTGGAAGGAGGAAAGTGAGGGCTGAGTTTCCTATACTCACTGCCTTATAATATATATTAAACACATTGAACTCAGAAAAGAAGTTTAACCCCTATTCAGGTACTCCATAATGTGAAAGAATAAGTAAATGAGCAACAGAATACGATTATTTAGGCCAGAATCTCACTTTATTAAAATCTGGAAGGACGGGAATACAAAGGGTTGTGTATGATGATTGTAAGGTACATATTGCAGGAACATCAGAGTATGAGGGGAAATGCAGATGGGGAGATTAAGAACCCATACACGCAGGAGAGGCTGACCTTCGGAATGAACAATCCAAACTTGTGTTATTGTGTTCCACAACTAGGTCAACACAGGCTTAGGCAAGGCATCCTGTTAATAAGCATCCCCATCTTCACCATCTGCTCAGAGCTACTCAGAAATGACCCGCCTTTTTCCTTAGTCAATGACATATAAGCCCAGTAGAATATGAGTCTGTTGTTTCAATCTATTTACAGCTAGAGTTTAGGGAATCTACAAGCTACTGACATTTTAACTAACTAGTCTTGAATTAAAGTGTCAGAGGCCTGAATCAATATTATTCCCTATACTCTTCATTGTAGCATATTCAGGATAATGAGCTCATTCACTCACAGTAAGTACCGTTAGTTAGTAACTGGTGGTGAGTAGAAGAAAGACTCTTCTGATTCTTTTTTTTTTTTCCTTTGTACGTGTTGCTAATCCAGACTCTAATTACAAAATATTCTGGACTGGTACTCCTCCATCAAGTCCCTCAGTTTCCCAGGATGCATTCTACTCCATATACTTATGCTTTTCCTAAGACCACAATTGAATTCTCCTTCTTGAAACTGAAAGTTGTAAGTCCTAATGAGGACTATGCGAGTCCTTTTTCCTTTTGATGTACCTGGTGCCAGTCACATGGTTTGGCACATGATTAAGAGTCAATAAAAATGTGTTGGATGGATAAATGAATGAATGAATGAATGGCCATGATATCTATTTAAAAAAAAATCTAATCCTCTAAACTCTCCAACATGTGCAGGTAACTACTTGTACAAATTCCTTCCAAGATGCCCAATGTACTTAAGGAGTTGTTCCCATCTTGTTGTCCTATTCATTTGTTTATTCTTTCATTTATGTCCTGAGTGTGCAAGGACATGGCAATAAACAAAAAATTCACATGATCTGCCCTTGACAAGCTTATATTCTTGTGAAGAATGAACAAGAAAAAATAATACAACTATACCATACGAGAAGGTAACACATGAAAATAAGTAGAACTGGGTTAGAAGAATGTTGCCAGTCAGGTAAAGCCTCTTAAATAAGGAGGCATTTGAGAAATGACCTGAAGGGAGTGAAGAAATTAACATGAATAGATCACCAGGCAAAGTGTTCCAGGCAACAACTCTGAGGGAATGTGCTTCACCAAGATTATGTTGGACCTTCTGTGACACTATATCTTGACTTTTACTCTGGGTTAAATGAAGAACAAATGGGGAATTTTGTTCAGATGACAAATGTGACCTGGCCTTTTTAATGGGATTACTCTAGCTGACTGCTGGGTTGGGAAATAATGTAGATCAGAAAATGGTGACAGGTGACATGCAGTTTAAAACAGGCAGTCAATGAAAATAAGATGAAAAAGTTTATATGTTGGTATTCAAAGATGTTGTGACTTAATGTAATTAAGTAAGATAAAGGCTATAAATGTGACCCTAGAGAAAATAAACAGCTAAAACAGCCCATATATGAAAGGATCAAAGTAGTTTTGCTCTGGCAAAATTAAAGAATATTTTCACTTTCTAAAAATCCTTTCTTGTAATCTGAGTTTTATTATATTTATTTAATTTTAATTTTAATATTTAAGGGATGCCTGGGTGGCTTAGCGGTTGAGTGTCTGCCTTTGGCTCAGGACATGATCCTGGAGTTTCAGGATCAGGTCCCACATCAGGCTCCCTGCGTGGAGCCTGCTTCTCCCTCTGCCCGTGTCTCTGCCTCTCTCTCTGTGTCTCTCATGAATAAATAAATAAAATCTTTTTTAAAAAATTTAATAGTTAATTTTGTTCTATATGTATTGAATGGCTGATGTATGCCATGCCCTTGTGGTACAAGATGCTGTAGATGTATTCTCCATTCTCAAGGAGCCTAAATGATTCTTTTGCTGTAAGTGACTTGCCAGCGGATGAAATGTAATGGGTTGAAGTGAGATTATTTCATTATATTCCTATTACAATTTTCTCATTGTCAATATTGCTCCTAAATATTGTTCTGGGAGGTTCCTGTATCCTTTTGATAGCCCTCAGTATCAGTTTATCAATAGCTCTCAGACTTCCTTTATAGTCCTTTAAAAGTAACCTCTTCCACCCATATCGAGGTCAAATTTTTTTCTTCATCCCATCACCCAAACCTTTAGTATTATTAATTCTCTTTCACTATCTCCATAGTCACCTTCAAATAGAGGACAGTAGTTGGTGATTTCTACTTCCTTGTGTTCAATCTGTGCTCCTGTTTGTTAACGTCCCATCTACAAAGTCATCAATGACTCACTTTCATTCATTTCACATCACTATATATTTGTTACCCGAATTTCCTAGTGACTGAACGAGGAAAGTGTTCTGTAGTTGTTTGACTTATGCTTTCAGACTCTATCTCCACCTCCAGGTTTTGTTTCTTGCACTTCTGACAAACATTATGAATACATTAAACCCAATTGTTTTGCTTACTCTACAGACGCAATTATGCTGCATTTGAGGCTTAAGACACTGTAATTGTTTTTGGTCCCCAGTCTCATTACCTTCTTACCCTTCTCAACCTCCGAATGTATGCACCATCTGTCAACTCCTAAGTACTTTCCAACAGAATCCAAAGCAGCATCCCAATATTCTCTTTCATCAGTCTCAGCAATTACATTTGTCAATTTGGGAAACTGCAATAATTTTAAGTCATATGTAATCATTGTGAATTTAACAAGTAAATCAAGGAGCCAAGGGCTACTAGGTTTGCCCCTCTTCCTAGTTTGTATTATTCACATGCAAAATTCAATTTAATCGGTTGTGTTTCCCACACATTTAAAATGAGATCTTCTTAATAACCTGTTTTCCTTGCTATGCTTCTTAGATCGCTTCAGATGCATGTTTGATGTGAGCCAAGGCATCAGCTGCTTTTCAGAAATTAAATCATTAGTCCTATTGTTTTATTTTCATCTCATGTTTTTACCCAATTACATATTTTGCAAAGTTAATTTCACCTTATTAATGTGTTCAATATAATCTGTGCAAATGATATGACGTTTCCGTATCTCCAGCAGATTCTCTCCTGATCCCTTCTTGAACCCCAAGGACGAGTTAGAGAAGTTGAACCTCCCCCCTTTTGCCCTCTGGACACAACTTTTCTTCCTCAGGCGGCTATTGAACAGATTCACTGGAGGCCTCCTTATTTTCTCTTGCTTCTTCTAGAAATCAGGAGTATAATTCATGCAGGCTTAGTGCTTTGTCAACTTTTAATAGCTCTAATTGCCTAATTATCTGCTCGGGTGCAATTATGAAACCTCCATACTGAGCTTGTTTTCAGGGCTATGCACACTGTTATATTGTTTGAATGTACAATAGTACTTTGCTTCTTACACAAGGCACAGTGAATTCATTTGTGATAATGGCACTTGTGTTTCTTGCACTTGTGGGGTCTTTCCATCTACTTCTACTCTCACACAGGAGACACCCCACATTATTCCTAGTATTGGAGCCCACATTATTCCTAGTATTGGGGAAAAGTGTGTATCCTATCAAAGTGAGTAAATAGTAGAAATGATCAATCAAACTTTTTCTCATTGATGAGCTTCTAATTTGAGAATTTCCATCTTCGTCTGGATTCTGTGAACTCACTTCAGCTTTGGCAGTGTGCCCCAACTTTCTCACAACTTTCCGTATATAATCCATCTGTGAGTAAATTGGTGAATAACCTTGTCCACACTTGAGAAAAAGTAAAAATAGACACTTCAAATAACTGTTTAAACAGCAGATTTTAGCAGTATGTATTCAAATGGACCATGATTGAATTTTGCCTTTAATTTGTACCTAACTTTCATTTAAGCCTCATTTCCAAAGTCCACTAAGCTGATTGCTATAAAAGCTCTAGCTTATCAAAAATTATTGTTGATAGCATCATTTCTTAGGGTCACACAGCTACAGGCTACACAAAAGGTGTCTTCTGATTAGAGATATGAAAATAAAGTTCTCATTTCTCCAAAAAGTGTAATTGACTAAAATGAAGTCTTGGATACCATATCTGTTGTGATGATTCATTTAGTCTGGGTCTTCTTAATTCTGGGGGAATTTTCAGGTTGGATGCCATTATTTGGATAATTATATCTCCTTACAATGGTGAATAATATTTAATTAACCTAAATGCTAAAGAGGAGTTGTTTCTTTTTAAACACATTGTAACTACCCACAAACCCAGCACATTTTTACACAGATAGTACCTATTTAACAAATATATTTTGACTTTAACGTATGAGAGCAAGAAGAAAAATGAAGCTAGAAAGGAATACATTTATTTTTGCAAAAATATAGTTCTTAACAGGCAAAAAGGGTTGATGGTAATGTGAGAAAGTAATTCCCTCCTTACATTTTATAATCTTATTTTTTTCAAAGTTCTTTACATCTATTAATCAATTCAGTCCAGATTTATATTTTGCACCTTTGCAATTTCCAAGTATGTGAGAGTAGAAGTAGATGGAAAGCTACATTGGGCTCAGACTTATGTGCCTCTACCTACTTGCAGGCATAAAATTTCTGACTGTATAATGAAATCAATCCTATAGCATGATGAGGACTTCTTCAGTGGCTATATTAATTTTCTATTCCTGCATAACAAATTGCCACAAACTCAGCAGTTACAACAACAGATTTTTATCACTTTCCATAGTCGGCAGTATGGGTTTGAGAGTTTAAATTAGCTGGGTTCTTTGCTCAGGACCTCACAAGGCTACAATCAAGTTGTCCTTTCTGAAGTGTAGAGTCCTCCTACAAGCTCACCTAGTTTTTGGCAGAATTGATTCCTTGCAGCTATAGGACTGAGGCCTTTAGCTCCTAGCGGCTCCCTGCAGTGTTTTTCCATGGGGCTCTCTCTACATGCAGTTCACATTATAGCTGTTAGTTTCTTCAAGGCCACCAGGAGAGCATCTCTGCAACCGTTAGTTAGTCTCTTCCATCAAAGAATGTCTGGATCCTCTTTTAAAGAATTCACCTGATTAGACTAAGCTGATTCAAGAGAGTCTCCCTTTTGGTTAGCTCAGATTTAATTATCTGCAAAATCCCTTCACCTTTGCCATTTTCTATTCATAAGGCACAGATTGTGCCTGCATCCGAAAAAAGGAAACTCTCCCAAGCTGTGGGTACCAGGAGAGAGAAATCACAGGGACCATCTTAGAATTCTATCTACCAGACTGGGATTCGAGTTGAGTCATTTGTCTGTTCACCTTAATTTCTGATCATTACTCCTCATCATTTTTTACCCACTACTTTTAACAGCCTTGAATACTTTCCATAAGCAAGATGTGATGAGTACTCTAGAAATACAAGGATGAGAAGATTCCAATCCATACCTTGAAGGAAATTAGTTTGGTGATGAAGAGAGTGGAAACCACCCTTCAAAATTTAATACAAAAGAAAATCAAGGCTCAAAATTAAGTATTGTGGACATCAGGAGAGAGAGGTGATATCAAAGTGAGCAATATGTGGATCACTTCATAAATTACACAGCCATTTGCATATGAACAGTTGCCACTTTAAGCTTCCATCACTAAACAGAGTAGGAGATAAAACATGGACTATCCATTCTAAATTAGTGAATAAATAATATGAGGAGGAAGATTATGGTTTCTTTGTTAGCTACTTCACTTGGAGTAAGAAAGAATTGCCAATTAAAGCTGTCTGTAGGGACTCTTGGGTGGCTCAGCTGTTGAGCGTCTGTCTTCAGCTCAGGGCATGATCTCAGAGACCCAGGATCCAGTCCCACATCGGGCTCCCTGCAGGGAGCCTGCTTCTCCTTCTGCCTGTGTCTCATGAATAAATAAAATCTAGAAAGAAAGAAAGAAAGAAAGAAAGAAAGAAAGAAAGAAAGAAAGAAAGAAAGAAAGAAAGAAAGAACTGACTGTAAATGGAAAGACACATTGAGGAGTAATAAATTTGATTTCTTAAAATTAGTCATAGGCCTGAATTCTGAGTCTTCAAGAATGATAAAGAGATTCATATTGGAATTGTGTTTCAGTTTGCAGCACACCAAGTTCTTTCCCATACATTTTGTGGATTTGATACTGTGAAAAAAATTGTGTTCTAAATATCTTTACTCCACCTTTAAATTAAATTTTTATTTTATCCTAATACTCCTCTAAATTTAAAAGACGACACCTATTTTTCTATCTAGGTAAATGGATCTATAAACACTCAAAGTCATTTAAAAAAAATGAATAACTATAGAACCAAGATATGGAATCACAGGTTAAGAAGGGGCTTTTGAAGTAATGTATGGAAACACTTGTAGTCTTTCAGGTCAGATTACATTGCTTATCTTACTCTACAACATCTTGGGACTTACATTTATTTCATTTTTCCACTTATTAGATACATACTTGGTTTAAAAAAATAAGATAACAAAGGTAAATAAATTTTGGAAATGAGTAAATAGTTTTTAACCATAAGAATTAGAAATTGTGCATAAGTCATTATCTAATATAAGCTGTTAGCCAATTTAGAAAGTATTTTACCTTTTCATTGCTGGTGCCTCCTTGACTCACGGAACTCCTAATATCTGAAAAATGAATGTCCATGCCTAATCTTCATTTTAGGTCATGATGTGAGGAGAAATACTACATAGAGTGGGATCCTACAGCTGCCCCCTCAAGCATTTATGACTTAAACATTTACTAAATATGGAACAGAACTCTTAGCACCTCTTGCTTTAATTTATTTTTTTTTCAATGTCATGCTGCTTGTAATTTTGAATAACTGCTTTTACCTGCTGTGAGGAACAGTAACCACTGAGCATTGTGTTTTTGCTCAAATCCTATTTGTTGTTATGGAAACAGCATCTCTATTAAGCTTCCTGCTGCAAAACGGTTGTAGAAAATGTTACTTAAAATGTTCACCAGCAAAGGAAATGGGCAAAAGTGAACTCAAACAATACCTGACTATTTCTGTTATATGACATGAAGATGTTTGAAATACAAAATGTAAATAATGATGACTGGGCAACTTCATTATACCAAATCATGCATTGAATAAGAAAGGGACAATTGTGTAGGTATGCAAATTAAAAAATAAAAAAATAGAATAAGTTATTCAATTTTACAGAGTTCAAAATGGTTTTGAGTGTATAGAATAAGAGGTTTTTTGGATTTGTGGTTTCATGAGATATAAATTTGGAGTTCACCTAGGTAGAAAGCTGGATTAAGTTGTCTATTATTCTATAGAATGCTCTTTCCGACAAAATGCATTTGTATTTAAACAACATAAATTAGATATCACTCATCTATTTTAAAATGTGACAATAAACTTATCTTAATTTACTTACAAAATTGCTTATATAACTTATTTATATACTTATATGATTATACATTTGGCAGTAATGCCTATGACTGTGCAACAGACACTTATATATATTTGTATTTATAATCCAGTGGACTTCATCGGCTATACTTCTGTATTTCAGCCCTGTATAATATTTAAATGAGAAAGATAAACGTAAAATAAAAGCTCAATTCCTATCACACAAAATTTTTATCCTTCCATCCCCTGTTCTTGAAGGCAGATTCTAAGAATGAAAAATGTTTACACAACATAATTGATTGTCAATATCATTTCTAACACAGGGAGTATACAAAGCTCCATGGGTTAAAGTTGTATTAAAGTCTGTGTGAACATGCACAATACAGAAGCCACCTACCCTTTGCCATTTACAATTTCTATCGCAGAAAGTGCCACGTTCTTTACAGACATCATTACATCTCTTATAAACCCTATGAGAGTGGTAACTGGATATTGTCGCCATTTTGCAAATGAAGATACAAATGCGTAGACATAACTTGCTTAAGGTCAAAAGCTAGGTAGTGATAGAGCATTTTCAGTTATTTCATTTTTATAATCAATTGGCAAATTTTTTCCAATAAGCCTACTGAATATATTTGGACTTCACAAAAAGTAAACTTGTTTGCAGTGACAGTGTTATCTTTGGTCTCATAGAAATTATGGCCATGAAAAATGAGAATGAAAAAAAAAAATACAGATTCTTCAGAAATGGTTCCCAAACTGTAATTTTTGTGATCACTGAAAAGTGATTCTAAATGATACCTAAAACATAAGCTCGCTCCCTGCTGAATAAATATGCTGAAACTATATTCCACAATAAAATATATCTGATTCCTCATACTCTCATGACATTTGTAAAGGAGCCTACAAAGCAAATTAGTACTAAATGGAAGGGGTATAGAAATGGGAAGGGAGAATTTGGAACTCTTTTGTGTTCTTGCTATTTAAGGTCACTTCTAAAATCTTTGTAGAATTTACATTTAGAAAGCTGGTTACAACATGATTTATTTTTCTTTAAGCAGCAAAGACAATAACAATAGGAGGGGAAGTGAATGCTTTGTGAGACACCGCTGGGCCCCAGCCAGATTCCTCTTCAAGGCTGAAGGATTAGAATTCTGCTGGGTGGCCACCCTGTAGCACTCCATCCTCGGCAAGAAAGAGTTGCCTAATGCAAGGACATGTCGCCTGCCCAGAGCAGCCTCACTAGTTGATGCAGGAGTATAAAGGCACAGTCCCCTGGCTGCAGTGCAGGCCGGCTCTGAAGGCCTTCCCAGCTTCAGAGCTCCCTGCGGAAATGGTAGTGGAAGCCATCGTTGAGAACGCATCACTGTCAAATTTTGCCTGTAGACTCTATTCCCCCAGAAATCTAACCTACAACAAGATCTAACATTTGTTAGGGCCATCACGTGTGCAAGTAATTTTTCTTAGTGTTTTACCTGTTTTGATTCATATATCCTTCTCTATGCAATTCATATCTGATTTTCAAGATGAGACACTAAAGCACAGAGAAGTTAAACAGTTGGACTGAGATCATGCAGCTACAAAGGTGTGAACCCCCAATGTCTCATTTCAGAAAGTATGCTCTTAAATACTAGGGTGTACCAAATACTAGTCTGTGAAGTCTATTACACTCCACAGATTTCAATTTCATTTGCGTTCACTAAATACTTAGTGGGAAATCCTAAGAGGGAAAAGAAGGCCATATAGTCAACACGCTTTATGCAACAAAGTAAATATGAAGTATTCAATAAGGAGAGTATTCAATAATATCTCCTTAAAAAATGACCAATTTTATTGTAAGCCCACATTCAAACAAAATAACACTTTCAATGTAATCAAGTATCAGGGTGGCTCGCAGAGTTGGAGGGAGGTCAGGGATCAATGTGGAATTCTTGAGGAAAGCTTCACAGAATAGAATAGAATTGATATTGTCTTTGAAGGATTACTAGGATTCAAACAGAGATGCAGGACGGGTTTTTGATATGGAAAAGAGTGCCAGCAAGTAGAATCCAACTTTCAGAGATCTGAATTTTACACATCATGCTGCTTCCAGTGTCAGATGTGGGAGAGTGAGCGTGTGTACACAAACACAAATACACTCACGCATCCATGTAGGCCACATATAAGGAATGATATATAGTAGAGCCAGCTAAAGACAAAGCACTTTATTTATTTTTATTTATTTATTTATTTATTTATTTATTTATTTATTTGGCAAAGCACTTTTAATTGCTCATTGTCATCTACACAGAGGGACATGTGTGTGTGGAGGCCGAGAAAATTAAGGCCATTCCACTTTGAGTTCTGCGTTATCACAAGTGCAGCCATCCCAGGCCCCTGGGATGAATAAGAGCTGAACTTTACCTTACTTCAGTTACAGGAAGAAAACAGCTTGCAGCTTAACGTCCTAGAAAGCCTCATATTGGAATAAAAACAGCCCAAGCCAAGGGCAGGAAGCCCCTATTAGAATAAGAACAGAGCCCAATGCCCTTGAAAGCCCCATATCAGAATGTAAACAGAACTTGAGAAATTCCTCCCCCCCCCCCCCCCTCACCCCCCCCACCCCCGTTTCTGGAGATCCCCTAGTCCAGCCTATAAAAACTAAGCTGAAACCCACCTCGGGGTCCAAGTCCCTGCTCTGCTGTGTCGGGTGTACTTGGACCCAAGCTCAAGTTTGTAAATAAACTCTCGTGTGTTTGCATCGGTGTCGGCTCCTTGGTGGCTTCTCGGATTCGCAATCTTGGGCACAACAGTGTGACCAAATATGCTAGAACACATTATACTAATGTTGGAGGCTGTTGCCTAAAGATCCTGGATATAGCAAATATTTATAAATGCCTTGTTATATTTTTCTCTTCTGATTTTCTGTAATGAGCTGTGTAGCCAGAAGAGAGGGAAAACACCCTTTAGCCTTCTTTATTCTTTTAATCCATTTAATATTTTGAGCACTTACTATTAGCCTTTTGGTAGATTCATACAGGGATAAATAACAATCCTACAAATATTTTTCTATCATAGAAATGATATCGATATATCCGTTTATATAATTTAATTAGTACATGCTCTACTAATTTTTGAATTTAAGTGCAACACTCTTATATACATGGAAACATGTCTAGATTTGTCCTAAAGAAACAATTTTTAAACCAAAGTTTCAAAAGGAACAGCCCCCTAAGTTAGGAACACAGGTCTTAACTTTTTTCCCAGAGCAATACTTTCTTGCTATATTTAATATACGATAAATCAGGTTAGGAAATTTCTATGAAACAAATATTTATTGGTCTCCAATAAGCTAACGTGCATAGGGGAGTAGAAGGCAACGTTTCCCACACTAATTTGAACATAGGAACTTTAATCAACGGAGTTTTTGTGGATCCATGTTCTGTGGAATGCAATTTGGGACACCCAGTTTTAATTTGTATTTGATTATCTGTTGTGCTTGTTTTAAAAATATATAAATATTTGTGTGTGTATGTTTTGGAAGAAGGGTAGTTTGTCTGATAAACAGACTTGTGCTTTGTTCATCATTTGTCTTGGCTAGATGCATGCACCACCACCACCACCCACCACACACATGCAATACATAAAAAGGGGTTTGGTTTAGGTTGGAATCAGCACTTTGTTCCACTTTTATTCATTGATTCATAGTTTTTATTGGTTGTAGTGTTAGTTTTTACTGAATTGCAATTATTATCACATAAGATTTTACAGGAAGAAAATCAAATAACATTTCCCTCCGGATTGCTGCTAAAGTAATCAAGATTTAACAGCTTCTGGAGAGAAATCAAGTCATAGTAACATCTCAAATCCTGATCTTGACCCTGACTGCTCACACAATTTTCTGGAAGTTGTTACAAACGTCCTATTCTCACTAATAACCTTCTGAGTCAGAGTAGAGGGAAACCTAGGACTCCGTGTTTTAATCATCTATCCAAAGAAGTCTTTCATCCACTGAAGCTTGAGAAGAGAGACTTGAACAGAATGTAAGTATTCTGGGAGGAAACAAATTCGGTAAAAAAGCTAGACTGCGGTTGGAGAGGGTGGTTAGGGTTAGGGTTAGGAGACGCCTGGTGGCTCAAGTGGTTAAATGGCCAACTGGTAGTTTCGGCTCAGGTCATGACCTCCTGGAGCCCCACGTGGCACTCTGTGCTCAGCGATGGGTCTGCTT
This sequence comes from Canis lupus familiaris, assembly GCF_011100685.1. Lineage (NCBI taxonomy): Eukaryota > Metazoa > Chordata > Mammalia > Carnivora > Canidae > Canis > Canis lupus. The sequence continues at coordinate 6,833,504 of NC_049224.1, read as the reverse complement.
GAGATTCTCTCTCTCTCTCTCTCTCTACCCCTCCCCCTATTCTCTCTCTCTCTCTCTCTCTCAAATAAATCTTTAAAAAAATGAGGTTGAGTGTATGCCTGGGATGGGACAGAAAGAATAGTTGTTCCTCCTGGCCTTGTTTGCAAATTGGTGGCATTTTAGGCCATAAGAGAGACAGATTAAAAAAAAAAAAGAGAGAGAGAGAGAGACACACACACACACACAGAAAAAAATGTGTAGGAGAAGGAAGTGTCCTTTTTTATGCTTGCTACATCCTCCATCTGATTTCCTGTTCTGCATGACTGCCAATCCTAAGTAGAACAGCTGAGTTGACACTATAACAGAGGCAGGCGACTTGAAACAACAGTTCATTAGTTCCCCCAACAGTAATAATGATAGTTTATTTTTAGTTATTGTTGTTACTTTATTACTCCCTCATCCTTTGTCTGCCAACTTCCCAGCTCTGTTTTCACATCCTGGTAACTCTTCAAATATGTACATACAAGGGGAGGGAGGAGGGAAGATTAAAAAAAAAAAAAAGATACGTTTAATAAGCAAGACTCCATCCAAATGCATGCCTTCATGTACCATTGCACACTTTGAAGCTTCACTTATAGGCATTTAATTTGTGTGCTAAGGATATAGTCCTGTATTCATAAACAAATACAAGAACATTTCGCGCTATTTCCAGACTTGATCTAAATTAATTGGATTAAATTAAGTTAATTAATTTAATAAGTCCCATTGTTCTGAGCAAAACCCAAGACCTTTTATTTAAATCATCCGTAGTGGCCTTAAACCTACCCTTCAAAAATGAACCTTTTTCTTTTTGAAGCCTGGATGCCAGCCATGGATGCAATATAAGTTAATGCCAAGAGAGATCGTTTAAGTGCGGTTATTAAGGAGACTATGATTGATGGAGTTTGTAGCTGGTAATGTGATTCCCCTTTGGCTGCTCAGTGAACATCGGCAACAGATCAATATCTCATCTGCATGAGATTACAGCCACTTTTGACAATAGCGGTGAGAAGAGGTTAAAAAAAAAAGAGCAACATATTTGGCTGAGAATCATAATGGCTATTCTAGTTTAAAAAGTAATGCAAATAAATAACTCCTTTCTTAGAGAAAAATGATCTGATAGGAATTTTTGTTGTTGTTGTAGTTTTTGTTCAGCATTGATCACATTGATTTTTTTTTTTACCCCTCTCGTTCATTTTTTTTTCTGTTTTAAACAAGATAGATCTTTAACACGAGCATGCAGAAAACTGTGTCTACACACTAAAAGAAATCACAGCAGGTTTAACAAAAACTTTAACATTTTTCCATCGAGAGATACCCAAAACGTCTGAATCATTTAGAAACCTTGAAAGCAAATCAAGATTGTAAAAAAAAATCCATTTTAACTACTTCTTTTGCATCCCTTGGATGAATTATGCTCTGAATCCTATCTCCCCCTTCACGGGTACTTTGTTTCTTTTCCTGTGCTTTGTGAACTCTCTCACCCTCAATACCACAGTGCACCCCATCAGCATCGTTGGATCCTAGGGTGACTCATCTATTCCTTGACCTTACTCTGGACCTTTCCTAAACTACTGGAAAGCTAGGCCTTAATACTTATCCCTACCTGGCCTGTGTCAAGTTGCTTTTACCCTACTGAGTAATGTCATTTTTCCACAAATTGTTCCCCTTCTGCAGGAAGTGGACCTGAAGGCCAGGAGAGTCTGTGCAGTACCAAGTTGCGAGACAAAAGGAAGCTGGAGCAGTGTAGCCACAGATAGGATAGGAAGCTCGTCGGGGTGTGTTTCCCAAGCTCTAGAACAGATTGGTATACAGTGGATTTTTATACAGAGGATTTATATACAGTACTTTAAAGTCTTTTGTTTAAAAAAAAAGATTTTTTTAAAATTTTGATTAGATATTTTACGTATTACATCTCAAACTAATTTTCAAAGGTGGTAAATTATTCCTCTTCATGAAAATTGTATTGAATCATCTTCCCATGCTGTAGTATTGCCTACCTTTAAACAGACTGAAATTTTTATTCAGTTTTATTCAGTTCTGCGGGCTATTTATTTTGATGTCGTAAGCTCCTAAAGTCCTGGCAAAACAAGTAGAATTGAAAAGAAGGGATTATGGAGGTGTAAAGCTTAACAGAAATAAGGTTCAAAACAAGATCAGAAAATCCATTTCTGGCATAAGATTACTTATTAATATGGAATAATTTTCAGACTGAGCTTTTAAAATCACAATGATTTTTAAGCTAAATTCACATTCAAATGATAGGATTTTAAAAATTTTCTCTGAAAATTGATTCTATGTATACATATATATTTAGTTTAATATATATATTAAATATAAATTATATATATATAACCTATATATAGTTTTTTCTGTTATATATATATATATGAATGGATATAGATATTTCTCTATATGGATATCTATATTCATTTTAAAAGATTTAGTGACCCAGCACTAAGCAGGTCTTGGAAATTGTATTGTGTCCTTTGGAAATCTAACGCAGACTGAGATTTGCAAATTGAGATTTAAGACTGCTTATAATGTGCCTGTTCTTGAATGTTAATGGTATGCCTGCAAAGATGACTTACTGAGGGAAAAAAAAAAAAATCAAACAGTTGAACAGTTACCTACATTTGAGGCTGACCAGCTAGTTTTGATAGGCTTTACCAAAAAGGTTCAAAATTAAGCATACCTTTCTGTGTATCACTGTTGAGGTTTTAGTTATTCTTCTTCTTCTTTTATTTTAATGGAATGGGGAGGAGGACCATAGTATAATGGGGTCCACATGTATTTTGAAAATTCTCTGAGGAGTACAATCATTTGTAACCTATAAGGCATCCATCTAAAGCAAGTGAAAATGAGCCACACTTGTCAAGAATTAGAGAACTGAATGCTCTTTTAAAATCTTCCTTTCTTAAGCACCAGAGTTTTGCTTTTAAGAATTTACTTCTAGTCTCAGTTCTGAGGATCCTGTGCCACTTTCTAATTTAGACTCAGGGAACCTAATGAACAATTTTATTGATAGGGCTTTTTTAACTTTGATTCCAAGAGTTTATATTCTTTTATATTTGACTGACCTAATCCTCTGGGCTGACCCTGTAGTATTAAAAGCATTTCCCATGAGAAATTAAACACCTATTGACTTTAATTCTTTTCTTTAGGAAAAGAGCTTCTAAGAAAAACTTATCCTCCCTATTGTGGAAAAAAACACTGAAACAAAGTTTTTGGCACCCATTACAGCAGTTGTCTTTTAATTGGCTATACTTTAATATGGTCCTTCCTCCTGTCAAAAATCAAATTCTTAGCTAATGTCTACCATATAAATAGTATGACATGCATATACATATGAGGATGAATATTATACCTCTCTACTATATAAATGTTTTGCTGCTGTTTTTCATTTTCACTAATTTCTACAAAAATCAAACTGAAGGGATGTGACCTATTGTGGTTCTAAACGGCCAGTATTGCATATTGTTATTGTTTTTTACCAAGAATCAACTATTACCAAAGATAACTTTTTTTTAAAGAGTTTATTATTTATTTATTTTTTATTGGAGTTCAATTTGCCAACATATAGCATAACACCCAGTGCTCATCCCATCAAATGCCCCCCTCAGTGCCCATCACTCAGTCACCCCCACCCCCCGCCCTCCTCCCCTTCCACGACCCCTTGTTCATTTCCCAGAGTTAGGGGTCTCTCATGTTCTGTCTCCCTTTCTGATATTTCCCACTCATTTTTTCTCCTTTCCCCTTTATTCCTTTTCACTATTTTTTTATATTCCCCAAATGAGTGAGACCATATAATGTTTGTCCTTCTCCAATTGACTTATTTTACTCAGCATAATACCCTCCAGTTCCATCCATGTTGAAGCAAATGGTGGGTATTTGTCGTTTCTAATGGCTGAGGAATATTCCACTGTAAACATAGACCACGTCTTCCTTATCCATTCATCTTTCAATGGACACTGAGGCTCCTTACCTCTGCATTTGTTTACCAAACATTTGCTCTTCCCATCATCCTGTGAATTGTCTTCCTCCCCTTTGAAGTCCCAGACTCCTGTTCCCTCCTTCTTAGCTTGGAATGGCATATAAACCTAAACTGCCTGACTGTTGAGGAGCCTCATATCTTTGGGCTTAATTTTTTTTTTTCCTGTTAGCCTGTGTTATGTCAATTTAATTATAGGACCGGCCAAAAAACCTGGAAGGGAAGAAGGTAAAGGTTTTCCTCTCCTGCAGTGTTATGAAAGTCACTCCTTTAAGAGGGCCGGTATCTGCTGCAGCGTCTGAGCTCTTGTCATGGCGTGGAACATGCACTCTACCAACTGACAGGCTAATGAGAGCACTCACTATGGCTAGGACAAGTGTGGAAGGTGTATTTTGCAGTGTCCTTTCTGAATTACACTGATGATGGAGAAATAGCAAGTGATTCCTCTTTAGTGGATACAAGGGACACAGGAGATTATTGCTGCTTTTATGCTTAGTTCTCATTTCCTCAAGGGGCGTAATTTAGCAAAGATGATGATGATGATGATGATGATGATGATGATGACAATAGTAAGAAGAAGAAGGAAAAGGAGAAAGAGGAAGAAGAAGAGGAGCAGGAGGTAAAGATGGTTGTCATTGTTAGCATACGCTTCTATTGATTCTACTCTTGTCACAGACCTAACTCTAGTGGGAACAACTGCAAGGCTAATTAAGGTGGAGATGGCACTTTATTCCTATTGCCCTGAGAATACCACTTTCTCATTTGTACCGGAGAAACCCTTAAAAATCTGAGTGGATACAGCCAGGGCCAATATTGAGACATCAATCCATTAGCAATTCTCATAGTACAGTACTGACTCCAAGAATTTAAGATAGATGAAAATCTTGGCAAAGCTCTTTGGCCACTCTCTATTTAAAAATATGCTTTAGGGCATACTTATTACTCTGCACTATTTTTTTTTTTCTTTTAGTGTGCTTTAAAGTGACACCGTGTAGTCATGACAACCTTGATAAGGTTACTGTCTACAAATTCCTCAAACTCAACTAAAGTAAATGCAAAACCACTGTCAGAATGTTCGTATCTGGCAATCTCTATTCTACAAATAAATAGCATAGAACTCTGATGGTCAGAGATGCCCATGAAAAGGAATTTAGAGCATTTTACGCTATTTTGAGAAATCACTGTCAATAACTTCTGGGTCCTATAAAGTTCACCCTCAACATCTCAGAGGACTGCCATACTTTTTTTGACATGACTTAAATTTGTTTAAACAAAGGCTACTTTTTCACAAAACCCTAGTACAATTCAGTAGAGCAGAAAGACATCAACTCTTGCTGTATCGCGAGGGCAAGTGACTCGCACATTGCAGTCTGTTTGGTTGAATAAAGCAAACTTAGCTTTATTTCCTGGTTCTTCCCTGCTTCATAGAAACCTATATAGGGGGTCCTGGGTGGCTCAGTCAGTTAAGTGTCTGACTCTTAACCTCAGCTTAGGTTTTGATCTCAGGGTTGTGAGTTCAAGCCCTGTGCTGGGATCCTTACTAGGTGTGGAACCTATTTTTAAAAGAAAGAGAGAGAGAGAGAGGGAGAGGGAGAGAGAGAGAATGAGAGAGAGAAAGCTGATGTATTGAGGCTATATGCCACTTCCTAAAAATTTCCCATAGGTTTTTCTATGTTTAGACTATTATTAGAGTTAAGTTATGATATGTTTTCTGGCTCTATTAGATCTTCTGTTAAATTCCCAGGGCAAGGGTTGTTAGTTGAAAATCTTAACATTGTGTCTTCACTGACTGGTCATTGGATCTGACATAATCAGTGATACGTTATTGATAATAAGGATAATAGTTAGGTTTTCAAAAAAATCATCCTGCGAGAATAAAAAAAAAATGGTTATATTGAGATGATTTTTTAAGTGCTTTGTTCATTATTTACTTTGGGACAATTAAGAGTATAGACTCTAGGGGCACCTGGATGGCTCAGTGGGTTAAGTGCCTGCCTTCTGCTCAGGTCATGATTCCAAGGTCCTGGGATCAAGCCCTGAGTCGGGTTCCCTACTCAGAGGAGAGACTGCTTCTCCCACTCCTCCCCTATCATGCTGTCACTGTCTCTTTCTCTAAAATAAATAAAATCTTTTTCAAAAAAGAGTATAGACTCTAGAATTTGTCAAACTTAATTTTTAATGCAATCTTTGTTACCTCTTTTAATTTAACCTTAAAATATAACCTACTCCACTCATCTCACTTTTTTCATTGTAGTTAGAATAGTGATACCACTTACATCAAATGATTTCAGTGAAGATTAAATGAGATATTCCAACAGGTGCTCTGCACAGTGCCTAGCATATAATGCATAATACATGCTGGTTTCATTAAAGGTCATATATTAATTGGTATATTTGCATTTCTACAGAGATTTTTATTTCATTAATTCTTCATTGCTGGCAAAATTAATATAGCCCATCAGATGTGAGTGGGCACATTATTTCCACAGAAGTCTAAGTGATTTGTTTGGATAATATCTTTCAGAACAACAGGTAAATTCCTATTCCTTGTTTTCATCTTCATTGTTGCAAGGTTTTGATGCAAACATTAACTATACTAGTTTTTCTTTTCATTAGATCATGTTTATAAGCTCTTGAAAATTCAGTGTTCTAGAAGACACTCCTTCAAAGCAATAGTTAGAAATGGTCATCAGTTCCTTCCAAAGAGGCTTATATACCACACCCTCCAGTAAACAACCATTGTGTTTTTAACAAAGTGTGATGCAATTGTGTAATGTTCATCATTTTAAGGAATGCTTCTGAGAAACAACTTTAGGAAACATTGTATGATAAAGTAGCTTTCCTGATTACTTATATACCACAAAATTGGTACATCTTGAATTCAGGATAATTCATTAGGACTGGTGTACAAACACAGCAAGTTATACAAATATCTATTCCTCAGTCTTCTTGAGATTGCTAGGATTTATTGTTTTGGTGTGCCTTATGGCTTAGTAGTTAATAGCAAAGACTCAAGAGCTAAATTTATTGGTTTACATAACCACAGATTTACATATCCCAAATTATGCTTTCCAAAATCCACCAAAGTTTATTGTTCAGACAGGTGACATTTCAAGGTAAGCAGCAATGTTTTGAGCATTGCTGAAATCTCTCAACTATTATAAATGTGGTTCAGACCCCAACTGTGCTGCCTACCGGGTAGGTGAGCTTGAGTACGTTTACCTTTTCAAGGTCTCTGTTTCCCCATCTATAAAATAATAGTATGAGTTCCTACCTCAGAGTGTTGTTTGAGGATCAAACAAGTCAATACATGCAGAGAGAAAGTGCCTTATCAAGATCCAGGTGTCATGTCATTTGGAATATTTTAATAGTTACTACGCTATGTTCTCAACTGCTTTTTTACAAAATATTTTCAAGATAGTTTCTTCCCCTGACAGGATAGGTACCACACATTCTTGACATTAAAAATAGATGTGCATTGCGTATTCCTGGAAATTAAAGCAGAACAGTTATTTATTTGCGCATGCTAAGGACAGCAGCTATACAAGCCATGTCACATGTCTTCTGATCTAAAGGCATTTTATAAATGATCTTACTTTTAAATTTTGCAGTCACAATATTTACTCTCAACCTAAAACACATAAATATTATAAGTAGAATCTACTCTTTAATTTCTGAATCTGAACTTCACTGCATGAAACCTTTACTTGGATAATTGTAAGAGTCAGTTTTTCGTCAATATTTGCCATTGAATCATCCTTTTTGTAAATTATACAGGCCAGGCAACCCCAAATTATATACTCCAGAATCTCCCCAAATTTATTTTTCAGGCAGGTGGCTCAGCTCCTCAATTTAAGCAGCAATGTTTTCAGCACTGTTGAAGTCTCTCAACTATTACACATGAGGCCAGTGAGAAGTGCGTTTATAGTCATCACACAAGTTTATGAAAGACCTTTGTCTTAGGTGAGGCAGGGAAGGGCAGAAATCTTTCTATGGCACAAATGCAGACGATAAATCGTCAGAGTGCACAGGGTTCCGTAATTTCATCTTTGTTAGCCTCAAAATTAGTGTAAGTTTCAGCATATAAATACAAGGAAGCAAATGAAACGACATCAAATTGTAATAAATGCCAGTCCCTTTTGGTCTCTGGTAAATGCTAGTGCTCAATTGGAAGCTTTTTTCAGTCTCTGTCTACAGTTCTTAGAAAGGCAATTATATCATATGTTGTGACCCAGCTTTGTTTTTAAGAGCGATCTTATCCTCATCATTAAGCGATTTTGATGTTAGAGTTCAATAAATAGGTAATTTACATTTTAGTTATCAATTTTCACTTTGACCAAAGCTACCCTGAACCAATTTCTTTTAAGTCTGGTAATTTACAGGAAGAATAAAATCAGATGGAACACACACACATACACACACACTGGAAAATAGATCTTGTTGAGAAAAACCTGTTCTGATATCATTTATGTTCTGGACAATTATTATGGTCATTTCTGATAGGGAAGTAGGAATGAGCTGAGGAGGAGACAATAGAAGATAAAATGGTAGAAGTCTGTCTGTAGCAGACCCCCTGGAACATAAATAACTAGATTAATTTCATGTCAAATACATTGATAGGAAACAGTCAAGTTACTTTAGTTTTAGTTCTAAATGTTTAGAATGCTTGGATTACATGTAACTTTGATTCAGTTTTCCACATTTCTCTTGTCAGAGCAAATGGAGGAGATACTGTAATTCAGTGCTTATCAGAAATTCAGTGGGCTTTTTTTTTTTTTTGGTCTGGAATCTTCACATATAATAACTAAAAAAAAAAAAGTATCATTAATCATTTTCTATACTCATGTCCATGCTGGCAACAGAAAAAAAATCAGCTTATAACATCAAAGTACTCCATGATTTTTAGCACATTATATTTGAAGGAAACTGAGTTTTGAACAATTGGTTCTAGTTTTTGAAATCCTATTGCATAATCAGCTTTGCCTGGTAACTAATACAATCGTGCGTGCATTTCATTTCCATTCACGTTATATATTCTGGATGAGTCAGGGTGGTAGCCTGTGTTTCTGCATAAAAAGAATGTGCAGGGTATTTGAAGTTTGAATTGTAAAACTTGAAGAACAATTGTAGTGATAGTCAAAAACATCTTAGAGAAAAATGTCAGTGAAAATGGGGGGGATGGTAAACATATTTAAGGACTTAACAGTAACTCATTAAGTCATCTGGTTCAATAGAAAAAATTCTTTACATCCACAACTGAGCTACTATGCAACAGATAAGAATATGTACGTATAGGCAGACTTAAATGAGTATTTCAGCCTCTCAGACATATCAGAGTTACATAAGTGTATATTCTTTTGGGATTAAAGACAAAAGTCACATAGCATTTTATGCCTGCTTCTCAGAAGATTATGTGGACGAATATTGAGGGGGGAAAGAAAAAGAGGAATCAAAACACAAGATCTGAAAAAAGAGAAGGATGGGGTATATAACATATCTCTCATGCTCCCCAAATTAATTTAATAGATGCTTTGGGTATATCAAATAGATTTGAGTAAGAGACAGAAAGAACTAATTTGTGCAATGTGAAAATTCAAAAATTCTTTTGACTTTGGCTTCCATATCTATAAATTGGGAGTAAAACAAAATCTTAAAAAAAAATACAATGGGAGTAAATATAATGCCTCTATCAGTGGACTACTCTAAGTATTTCATGAGCTAATGTGTAAAGGATGGTTATCTTGTTTATTGAAGCACAATAAATATAAGGGTGATACATTGCATTTCTCTTCCCCAGACCACACCACAGTAGTTGAACAATAGTAATAATCACTGCTTCTCTGCCACCAGCACCAGTCGTTAGAATTCCAAATTCCAAATATGTTTGTTTGTTTGTTTTGCTTTGTTTTGTTTTGTTTTCTTGTTCAGGGATTTTCTGAAATGTTTGAAAACTGACAGTCCTTGCTTAACACTTGAAATGTCTTTGGGCAGGTCTCTAAACAGGTGCTGCTAATGTCCCTCATAGAATTCCTAAATGTACTTCCACATCCTTACCTGCTCTCATGGCCCTGTCAGTTTTATGAGCACCTGCCAACCCAATCTACATTTGTTTAAGAGTTACTATGAGGTAAGATGAAAACCTCACCTGTCTTCGTCTGAGCATTTGTATTCAGGCTACAGAAAAAAATGCATGTGCTAGGGATGCCTGGGTGGCTCAGCGGTTGAGCATCTGCCTTTGGCCCAGGGTGTGATCCTAGAGTCCTGGGATCGAGTCCCACATCGGGCTCCTTGCATGGAGCCTGCTTCTCCCTTTGCCTATGTCTCTGCCCCTCTCTCTCTGTGTCTCTCATGAATAAATAAATAAAATATATAAGAAAAAGAAAAATGCATGCTCTAATCTTCTACTGCTTCTCTGGTGATAAAACTCTTTGATGTTTACTTTGATTAGAGCCTCCTCTATTTAAAAACCTGACAGGTTTCTGAGAATGGGCCAAAATCATGAATGTCAGTAGAATCATGTGAAAAATGAACAATAATGGACTTTTCTTGTAATCAAACTCTGCTTTTTGTGCCCCTCTCCCTGTACCTTTGGTGCTGACATGCATATCCTTTCCAATGAGTTTCCTTCTGCTCATGTATATGGTGTGAGAGTTTAATGTAGGTTTCTTGGGATGGGGAGTCCCAACTCAGAGAGCAGCTATTGCTCTCAAGTGTCCAGTTGCCATCTCCACAATAATGATTTCCTCCCATCTTCAGCACTTAGAATCTCAGCACACATACGAATTTTCAAATCTTTGGGTCTTGCTCTGGGATTTCTACTACATAGTAGTTCTTAATTAATCAACTTATGGCAATTAAACACTAAAATATATATAGCACTAGTCTGTATGGCTTAAGGTTTTAAAGTGTCCTTGTAAATGAAGAAAGTGTACCATGTAATTAATCTACGACTGGAGGATCATGACTGCATACAGGGAGGAGGAAAAGGAAGCAAAAGAGAAAGGATCTGACTTAAGTAGGAAGGGGAGACATGAGGGATTGAGAATCTGAGAGGAAGTGGAGGCATCTGGTGGTCTTAGTGGTACTAGGGACCAAATGGTATCAGATTAGGAGTATAAAATAGAAAACCGTGGCTTGATATTACAAAACACCATCAGCTTTGATGGCAGGAGGAGAACAAAGTCCAGGATACTGTGAACTATATTATCATAATTTATAAATGTAAAAAATGATGAAATGCTGTATGTATTAAGAACTCTTTTTGCCTTGAAGTTTCAAAAACATGACTTGGTGGTTGAGAAAGATCTGCTGTCTCTGCATGTGAGTGAGTGGATGCCTGTTTGCAGTTCCAGGAGTGGTTTTCTTATTCAGAGCAAAAACAAAGAGGAGGGCAGTATTAGCATATCCGGCTTCTCCTTAGATTTTTCAGAATCTCCTGACTTGCACACAACATTCAGTGTTACCATCGTTGCTCTTGTTGTTGTTGTCCTCTGTGTGTGTGTGTGTGTGTGTTTATCTAGTGTTGCCAGAGGTGTCACAGCCCTGTCTCTAGCTGCAAAGGAATTTTAGAAATTTACCAGTTAGCTTTCCAGTCTCTATGTTTTGCTTGGCAAAAGAAGGAGTTTGGGAAGAAATGTTGGGTAACAGAACAGATCATGTCTGCCATGGGTGTCAATTATTTAGACAATCAATTTTTCCAAAAACCAGAATCTGAGTTTCAAAAAAAAAAAAAAAAAAGATAAATGCATATATATTCTAAGGGCTGTCAAATGTCATTTCACGGGAAAAAAAAAAAAAACATGCAATATATAAAGGTCTCTCTGTATTTGAATCTGATTTCCAGTACCCACTCTTTATTTTGGGCAGTTTGTCCAAGTTGATGAAACCCAGAAATTATGAAATTTTCCTCTAATGAGAGCACACAAACATAATAGCAATTACAAACCTACAGAGCTCATCAGTGGCATAAATTTGACGATTCTATTTCCCTTAATATATATATTCTTATCCTGAATGATAAAAATCTATGCTTTCACTTAGAATTTAAATTAATGGCCATGTTTCTAGGATTAAATTTTTAAAACTGGGTTTCAAGTGGAATATCTTCTAGAGCTGCTGTCCTCTTCCCTGGAATCATTCAGTAAGGGCCTATATTCTATAAGGAAATGATTTAACTAGGTAAGGCCTTACCTCATCAGCCTCATACTCTGTTTACGATTCAAGTGCAATCACAGGAATATAAGTCAACTTGACTGTTTCTTCTTGCTGAAAAGAAGTGAAAGATAGAGTAGTATCTTAAGGTACCAAAGTATTTATGTCGACAAACTTCATTTTCTCAGGTCTTCTCAGATATTATCATGACCTGAGTTTCCCCTCTAATTTTGATCATGAATAAAGAGAAACGATTTTTTTTTTGTTTTGGTTCATTTGTTGTTGTTGTTGTTGTTATCGTTTTAGGTGGTTTATAATATCTCCCAAACTCTCGAAGCCCCTGACTTGCTCTGTTTTGTTTGTTTCCACCAGACCAGATGGACATTGCTTTGACATTCTCATTACAGCTATTGTGATTTTAGGGAAGATAAGCAAAAGTGGGAGCAAATATTCCATTTAGCACATTGGTAACTGAGCATAAACTGCATCTGAAATCACCAAAACTAAGGGGAAAGTGAGACAAATTACACAATTTCATCATCATTGTGGCAAGATGAGTGGTTGAAACATTACTCTCTTGCAGTCCTGAAGAATTATCAACACATAATCAGAAAAGCAATTTTCTTACTCTTTTTCACCGAAGGCAGAAAGTCCACATAAAAATCGAGGGTACCCAGTTATATTTGATTTTGTAATTCAGATAAGTAACAAATCATTTTTTAGGGTTAAGTATTTATAAAATATTACATGGGATATACTCATACTAAAAACAAATCGGTCTTATCTGAAATTCAGATTTAACTGGGCATCTGTATTATCAATACTAAGTCTGGCAACGCCACTTACAGGGAGGTTCAGTCTTTTTTCCTCCTCTCCACAAGATCCACAAACCCCGGAGGAAAAGATATTGGAAGTCAACAGCTATATTGATTCACATTCATAGAGGGGGATTGCAGTTTATTATCTTAGGTGAAGGAAGAATTTTTTTTTTCTTCAATGGTACTAGATGTGTATGACCCCAACAGCGGAAATCAGAAAAAAAGTATCCCTTGGGGTAGAGTGTGAGGGCAAGAGTGGCAACAAGCAATGAGCACAAGGAAGAGTCTCCTGTTGGTGACCTGAGGGTAGGGTCTGTGGTTTCCTCTGCCGTCACCCACCATCATAAACATACCACCCTGAATAGAGATTGGGCCATGAGAGTGCGGCAGAGAAAGCCACGGTACTGGAAGGTTACTTTCCAAGAACAGCACTCCCTGGGTGATCACTTAAGAGATTCCCGATATATCTAATCTATGGGTATGACTTTGGAGAGGAAAAGGATACTGTGAAAAAAATTACCTACATGGGGCTTCTTGCTAACCTTGGCTAGAGGAATCTCAGAGCCTCCCATTATCCTATACACGTGTATGCTGATGTTTGGCATCTCCAGCACCTAACCTGAAAATCCCACCTTTCCCTGAGAAGTGAGGGGACAGGTGTATGAGAATTGCATTTACCAAACTGCAGTTTGATGCCACCTGCTAAGAAGGCAGGGCCTTCCCCACTGGAAGCTACTACATTTAGAGAACCCCTCAGTCATCCCTCTAAGTGGGCAGAGTCCTAAAATGTCCATCTAAACCACATTAATTAGAATCAAGAAAAAAGTCTCCGTAAGAGATAGAATACTGAATATTGTATTTTAATGGAGAATATTTGAGGATAAGAGAAGTACATAGCTTTTATGTTTTTCCTCTCAATATACTAAGAGACCAAATGAAAGTTTAATGTCATCAAAAATCCATATGCCATTCAATATCTATCATAATGATATCTGGCTATTAAAACCTTTTTGAAAATTTGCAAAGATATTATAGTAAATCAAACATGTCATTACATTTTTTTTTATTTTAGTCTTATTTTGTGGCCCATTCGTACACACTCTTTTCATATGTGTGTGAGGGTTGCAGTGGGAGCTATTAATCAAGTCAGGAGCCTCACGAGTTAGTGAGATAGGAGAACGTCAAAGTACCGTTACCTCCGCTTGCTATGTAAGTCTTAAGAAAGCATATGCTTTTACATAAACCCGACTCTTGTATTCCATACAGTACCTAGTTCACATTCCCTGAGGGAATTTTAATGAAATTGATTCTAGTTTCTTAGGAAATAATGATATTTTGCTCTGCATTATGCCATATTTCAAACATAGTCCCACTGAGCTATCTCAGGGCAAACTCTTTCCAAACTTGCCTCTACTACAGACATGGTCCTCCGCATTTGTAACCACTTTGGTACATTTGCAGGTTGCAAGACTAACAGACAACTATTGGTAAGCGTCATGTTCACCTTTTAACAATGCATCGGTGAGTCACTTCTGAGACTGACTTAAAGGCAATTGAATGCTCAATCTAGTATGAATGTGAAGACATTTAAATAAATGTGGTGTGTTTATCTAAGTCTGAGATCATGTCGTACATGTTTATTTGGATGCATGATGTGCAATCAATCAAATAAATGCGCTGAGTAGATTCATGTCATTCTTTGATAGCACATTCAAATAAACGTCTCCAACATTTATAGCAATGTAAAAATGAAAACCTGTAAGGATGTTTTGTTTCACCTTTTAAAAAAAATTAATTAATTTTACAAAGTGTAAATATGACATAATTTTATGACTGGAGTGATAAATATGTTGTGTAATGACCACATAAGACTGGTTTTCATTAATCACATGCAAGACATTTTATTCAGGTCTAATCATTTTCTGCTCAACATGTACTCTTCCCAAATCAATCTGTCGTAGGAACAAAGGTCAGTTAATTTCGGTCACCAGAACCATTGAAAACAATCTCAAACATACTTGGCTATAGCAAGAAATACTAATTTTTAAGAGAACTGCCAGTTACCCCCAGATATCCACCTATGGTTCTGACCACAAGAGAATGTATTGAAACTCAAATTTACTACCTTTCTGTCTACACATACTTTTAGTGGGCCACAGTTAATCCAAAGGAGAATATAACAAATATTTGTTTGTTATGTTATAACAAATAACAAATAAATACAAATATTTAAATATATAATATATATATTAAATAAATATAAAACAAATAACAAATAAATATTTCCTGCAGAGATCTATTCACCAACTCAAGTGGAGATTGAACATTTATTTCACGAAAATAACCAGCCCAAAACAATACCAAAATTTTATGAAATAACCCTAAATTTTTTTATAAAAAAATCATTTTAAAACTAATATTCTATTAAGATGGATGTCTGAAGCCCCTGGTTTAGTATTTTCCATTAAGAAAGTGAGGTCATGTGGGACACCTGGGTGGCTCAGTGGTTTAGCACCTGCCTTCCGCCCAGAGTGTGATCCTGGGGTCCTGGGATCGAGTCCCACATTGGGCTCCCTATATGGAGCCTGCTTCTCCCTCTCCCTGTGTCTCTACCTCTCTCTCTGTGTGTTTCTCATGAGTAAATACATAAATTCTTGAAAGAAAGAAAGTGAGGCCATGTGTTTGTCTTGATTTGTTTGATATGAGAAAGATGGGAAGTTTGTCAGGTAGTTCGTTACATGGATAGTGTTGGGGGGACTTGCCGATTCTGAAGGAACAACTGAAATCTTACTACGTAGGTCTTCTGTTCTGAAAAGCAAGGAATGCTACAGCTGGTAGAGTGGGGCAATGACACAGCCGGGATCAGCACTTTACAGAGATGTAAGCTGAATACACCTTTGATGATGATCCCTTGCCACAGTGACCTTAGGCAACACATTACTCTAAAGAGAAATAGGTAACTTCCAGTAGTGCTGAGGTATCCTTCTCTTAACACAAAAGACACACACACATCCTTACTCTCACATGTATTCCTCAATGAATGTGGGTAACCTCCTTGCATCCATCTTCTTTCTCCTCCAGAGGCACTAAAAAAAAATATATATATATATATATATATATATATATATATATATATATATATATATATAAGCTAGTCTGGGCATCAAGATGAAGTGACACTCATTAAAATGCATGTGCACCTGCTGTACTTGTTTTGCTCATTGTTCTGTCCTGCACCTAGCACAAGTGCCTGGAACATGGTGGGTGGTAAATGTTTGTCAGATGATATATTGGATTTACTTACCCAAAATTTATGGGGTTGGGAAAGCTGTGGTGATATAAAGGTAAAGTGGAAAACATTTGGTATAGAGGGAAACTGTTCCGGATCCAGCTCCGCCACACTCACTATTTTATGGCTTTGGGTACATTTCTTAACTTCTCTGGGCCACATTCTCTCTACCTACACATGAAAAAATTGAGTCAGATGATAGCTCAGATCTTTTCAGATCTAAGATTTGATAATTTGTTAGATCTCATGTAAGAATTTCATTTTGCTACCAAATCAATTTTCCTGACAATAGTTTATTAATTCCCAGAAGCTCACAGTATATTTGTGATCACAAACTATCATCTGTAGTAGGAGACTGCCAATTCCCTATTATTATCTAATTTTGTTAAACCTGAAATTAGAATATAAAATTCATCAACATTTTACTAGTCTTTTAATTTATATATACCCTTTGACAATTATTTTTGTTGCATCTAATTAGAAATATCATTAATAACCTTAACAAATTAATTACCCATGTTCTGAGCTTTGTGTTTTATTGTCAATAACATTTTTTAATTGCCTACAGCTCAATTCCTTTAAGACCTAATCCATTTTTTTCCCAGGTAATGGGTCTTTAAGCTTATGCTAATTTATAGAGCTAGATGCACATTATGAATAGTTAATAATTGGTGTTTCTTATTTCAAAACTTTTCCCCCATTGTATGATTGTGCTATATTATAGAAACTTATACTAGCTCATTTACATTTGGATATTTTGATCCATGGTCCACTTCTTTCTTAGTATTTAAACTAGTTTTTTTTTTTTTAACTCTATTCGTTTAATCTTTATAATGGATATTCATGTGGGAAACAAAGGCAGGAGAAAAGCTATTAAATCTCCTTACTACCTATAGCCCATTAACAAGCTCCTGAAGCAGGTAGGGTGACATTCCTCTAGGAACTTAGCTGCCTCAATGTTAATATTTTGCTAAGGGCAAGAGGCAGTCTTAGCCCGACCCAAGGATCCTGTAAGTCTACTTTAACATATAAAAATTCCTTTAGAAATTTCCTTTATCTTTAAACCCTCAAGATATGTGTTGGTGATCATCCCCCAAGCATATGGCCCACCGATATCCATCTGAATGGTCTCATGACTGAGGTTTTATTAGACAGTAATAAATGACCTTTTCTCAACAATAGCTAGCTTCCTCAATGTCCTGGAAACCCTGTTTCCAAAGTTCCTTAGAGACTTACATTGTCCCTAATCCCCTCCCAGCTTGAAAGTACATAATGGGCCCCTCCTCATGACCCCATTGCAGGTCTTACTAATGTTCTTTCCTACATGGGATATGAATATTCTTCTGATTGCATAATGCTTTTACAAATTACTATGCTCATTATCCACCAACATATCTTTCTTCTAAAATACTGTCTGGGTGCGTGTGTATACATGCAGATTATGCCCAGTACCTGTATTATAACTTTACATATGTCTTTTCATGTTTACGTATTTCTTTTTCAACTTTTCATATTTGTTACATTATAACAAACCTTCCATATGCAAAATCAAAATAATAAATACTAAGGTATGTGAAAATAATGCATAAAATATTTGATATTTGTTTTTAAAGTGCATATTATATATATTATTAAATATGAAGTACCTAAAGTAACAGTATGTCGAGCTTCCCTCAAAACTTTACAACAAGCTTAGACTGCACAATAAACCTGTAGGCTAGAAAATATCCCAAGCCCGTTGAAGTATTGGAAATTAAATAACATGCACTTACTTTCTCTATGAGTCCCCATTGTTTTTTGAAGTTGTGGTGACAGATTATGCTGAGTCATCCATACTTTTCTGCTTTTCACAGCACATTCTGTCAAACTGACAGCTGAGGTTAGAGATTATTGTTAACTTCTGCCCGTGCTTGCATGCCATTGGTTAACAGGAGTTTTTAGAAGTATATGGTACGCATTATGCATTTAAATTTCACACATAGCCATTTTTCAAATAAGCATAATATAGGAGCTTCTTCCTTTTATCTCAAAGGAAACCTCCCTTTCCTCAGGGAAATGAAACCCATTCAAAGACCTACCATATGTGAATTCATACTACAGATAGTTTTTACCATATGTGCTATGAGACTAACACTCCAAGATACTTTCAGCTTTGACTCTGAATTTCCTGTCCTTTGTCAGTTTGAACTAAGCTTTTTACATTACAGGGAATTGAATGTAACTTATGTGTATTATATGCTGAAGGTAATATTTTAAAATAAGTGGAGGGTAATTATTCATTTATTTTGTATTCATTGAGGTAAGATTAATCATAATGACTCCATTTTGGATTCATAGGGAATATAGTTCATAATTCCAAAGAATACAACTATATGCCTTGTCTATATTCATAATCTGTCTCTCTGGTAACTATGATTGTTAAACAAAAAAGTCATTTCAGTGATATAACAAGGATATATTTTATTCCAGTGTTTAATTTATTATTGTGATAATACACTAGCTATACATGAATAAACCATTCACCTCAGTCCTATGACCAACGTTCCTTAAACTTGTATAGCAAATAGCACTCAATGCATAAGTAGAGAAATAGAGAGAAATATTAATGTTGACCTTAGACCATTTTCCCTTTTTCCAGTTATTTTGGGGTCAGTGACACCTCAAGAAGCTTACTAATCTTAGAAGTCAAGTCAAATCTGATAAAAAAAATCATATTAGATTTTAATAGTGTATCCATGTTGATCAGAGAATTTATTTTAAAGCATTGAAGAAGATTCCCAGATATAACTTTACTAAGAATTTAAATATACGTATAATGTCAGGAACCACCAAACTATGTAAAAAAAATAATGTCAAAATCATACAGCGTGCTTACCAAAAACAATTGCCACCTTCTACAGTTTCCCCCTTTGTTAATTCAGTTTCGTTTCTGCCATAGTATCCTTATAGATGAAATTTTAACATCAACCATGAATGAATTGATTTGAATTGCCCTGGCATTGAATTCTTATGTAGTAATTCAAGAGGTGGATTAGAGAGCAATTGTGATCCAAAGATTGTTTTCCGCAAGTTCTTTTGAATTATGCATAAATGACATTTGGATTCTGCTGTTTGAAGTTTATAATTCGGATAGCTTTTTAATTATTAATGAGTTGTTTGGGAAGTTTTACCAAACAGATAATGACCAGTCAGACCAACTGGATAAGGATCTTGAGAAGTATGTGGGGTATTTAAACTTTTTGACTAATATTTTCTGTCAACTGGAATAGTCTATGTTATTTTCCGCATTATAATGTTTAATTATCACATGGAAGTCTATTGCAGTCATTCTCAGGTCTTTCAAATGTCATCTATAAATGCAGAGTACCTTAGCGTAATGAACTTTCCAGAAATAAATGTGTTGTTACAGTAAAAGACTGATCAATTTGGGAACTGATCATGAAAATCAAGATTATAAACTGAAACACTAGAGAAACACTATAACAACTCATGAATTATCCAAAATATATTGAAAAGAGAAAGGAAGTGAAGGGAGAAGGGTAGGAAATCTGACTGACATGACTTCAGACTGTGACTGTCTCCACAACCCAAAGAAGAAAATGTCATACCTCACTGCAGAGACAATGTTTATCTATACAACTTAAAATTCTAGGGGTCTTTTAACAATTATTTTATTACTTGATCTAAGAAAACATCCAAGTTAAGTAATTCAGGAACTATTGAAAGTTTAAATTCTGTTGTGTTTTTAAAATTACAATTTATAGACTTAACTATTATTCAAGGACAGTGGTTTTACCCTTGTTAAAAAAAACATTCTATGACAGTTGCAATGGGATTATATAGTAACTCCAGGTGCTTGCATTATGACTATATGTATCAGTTAACTTCTATGTAACACCCGCTCCAAAACTTGATGATCTAAAACAATAAGGATTTATTTAAACCCATAATACAGGTTGGCAATGTGCTGTAGGTTTAACTTAACAATTTTCCTGATCTATACTGCGTTTCCCTAGGTGTCAGTAGTTATCTGGCTGATGTAGCTTGGCCTCAGCCGAGGTGGTATGTGTCTGGTGCAGCAGAGGAGCCCAGGCCTGCTTACATGGTAGGTCATAAGGATTTAAAGAGAATGAACATCATGAAGCCTTGGCTCAGAACTAGATCGATAAGACTTTTGCCTCGTTCTTACTGGCCAGAACAATTCACAAGCCAGTCTGGATTCCAGTAGAGAAACGAACTCTACGTCATGAGAGGAGCTAGAGTCACAATGCAAAGAGGACACATACAAGGTGGTGTAGATGATTATGACATTCCTGCCATAGCATGGTAAATATCCCTCTCCTTCATACTTATGACATTTAGAAAGTCACCGGATTGACTCAAAACTGTTACCAGAGGCTTTCTCGAAGACGTAGTTTGGCTTATAGTCTAATCTTTCATTTGTCTTGAAGACATTTTGTCCTTCTACTTTTTTCAGAATATTTATGGAATAGGGGGCTATCAGGGAATGGTGCCGAGAAGATGTCAGATGAAGCCAAACTTCCTGAAAATGGCTTACACCATTTTTGCTTTTCTTTTACACCATTTCAGTGGGTAAAATTAGCCTGTGTTCTGTGGTTTAGTGGATGGGTTTCCCACCTTCCCCACCCCCTTCCCCAAGTTAATGTTGCATCCCTGTCTCTGTGGTTCTCTATGGACCTCTATGGTCCTCTGATTACTTATATAATGGTAAGTTTGTAGCTACATTCATATTTTATGGGCAATAAACGACTAAGCTAGTATAAGAAACTACAGGTTTGTAATGTTTATATTATTCTGGTGTAGAAAAAATAGATAAAATTTAATGCATGCAAAAATAAAGTGCCAAGCAAAAAATTTGCACTATTCTTCTGATATTATGTGATGAGAGATGACAATTACAATTACAAGCCAGGAAAGGATCACATGCCAGGTTAATAATGCCCTGTGAATGCCACCTCATCAAGATAGGTATCTGAGAAAATTTAGACAGCATGTTTTGTTTTGTTTTTCCTCCTGAGAGGATGTGTATTTTGTATCCAGGTGTATTCTGGATTTGCATAGGTAAGAAAAGGTATCCTGGAAAATGAAACGAAGTTTAGAGAAGAGGAACAAAAACTATCAGGTGAGAGAAGAGGATCTTACCTCACAGTAAACTGGGGATATTACTATTTTTCAAGCCAGAATGATTAATTCTAAGCTGATATTTATATAGTCCAGGAAATCATGAAGTTTACAGCTAGAAGCTTCACCACATTCTTTTTTTTTTTTTTTTTTTTTTTTTTTTTTTTTTTTTTTTTTTGCTTCACCACATTCTGAAATACTAGAACTTTTGGGTCAACTTTAAGAATTATTTCTCTCTTAGTATACTCCCCTGGTCATTCTCATTCTGTTCAATTTTTCCAAGTTATAAAGATGATATTCATTGAAAAATGGTTAACTATGGGTTAAGCACTCAATATTTCAAAGGTATTAGTTGATCCTACCCTAAAACTCACAACCCAAGGAAAATGTTTATGGCCTACCACTAACCTCTAAAAATTACCAAGTCTTACTTCTTATTACTATCTTTGTAGGGCTCAATTTAACCTCTATTTTGCTCAACACTTTCACCTTATGGGGACAAGAAAATAACGTCCAGAGAAGTTGAATGACACAAGTAGTTGGTTGAATCCTAATTTTAAGAGTAAGGTCTCAGACCCCATACATCCTATATTTGCTTTTTACCTTTAGCTCCAGTCCACCTTCTCCCCTGCCTGCTAACCATTGCCAATGGATTGTGTCAAGGGTACTTCAGGAGTAATTTTGTGATTCTCTCACCATTGTATTGAAACTCTTCTAACTTCTTTATTTTTGTTAGTGGAACATTATTTCCTTAGTAACAAGGTAGGAAGCATGAAACCATCTCTTTCTAGTCTTTCTTATGTACCCTTTCCATCAGAAATTACATTATTCATACATGAAATTAGCAAATATTTATTCATTAACTATCATGTCCCAGAACTGTGTGAAGCTCTTGGTATGGGGAAAAAAATTATTGGAATATATAGGCTCAACAGACCTGTGTGTCTTTTCACTCAATTTCTGTGTCAACCTCTTCCTTTCCATCATCACTGCTACAAATTTAGATTATTATATTAGCTGCCATGTAGTTTCTCTCTATACTATTTCTCTTTTCCAAATAAATATTCCTTCAATAATATCAATTATATTGCTTTTCCATTCAAAGTCTCCATTGATGTTGCATATTTTAAATCCCACTTCAACTCCTGTTTATATATCTTGCCTTATAATTTAACTGCTTTTGTAATTCAAATATAATTTATCTAGTTTTAACCTCTATTTCCTAAGTTTATTATTAAGAACATTTATTGAAAAAAATAAAAAATAAAAAATAAAAATTAAAAAATTAAAAAAGAACATTTATTGGGCATTTTCTCTGGGTAAATCTCAGTGTTAATTATTCTGAGGAAGAGACATAGGAGATATGGTGTTTGAAATTCAAATTCTAACACTTTATTAGAGAATACAGAAACTTATGTGGAAATTATGAGTATCATTAAAACCAGTGGGACATTGACAAAATTCAAAAAACAGAGAGACCCCCTTTGTGGAGTTGCCAGAGGAAGGGTTTAGTGGACGTTTTTAACCTAACCTTAATTTCCCTGCTACTTTTGGTTTATTTTCCATCCTGGCTTTAATCTTAAATAATTCTATTGAAAAAAGCAATGTTTCTGGATAATATAATGCCTCTATGCTGCTTTTGCCAAATGTTTAGTGAAACTAGAAAATTAAAAACGTTTTCAATTATATTATCTACTGGGCTCATATAGGAGTCCACATAATATATTCTCTCTTAAATTTTGTATCCCCTCCCCCCAAAAAAAGTCTTTTGGCAGTCACCCAGCAATGTCCCTCTGCTTGATAACTTGGGTCCTTAAAGGAACTTCATGTGGAACATGGTCTGGGCCCCAGATAACAATGATTTCTGTGGCTCTTCTCAGGCACATGACCCTGCCTAAGGCTGAGGGCTAGCTTTGCCTCCAAAGCTGATTTCTTCTTATGTTTGCCTCATCCTGATTCAGGACAGGCCACAGCACAGCGGTGTTTACATTGTAGGAAGAGCAGTGGAAAGGCTAGTGTATGTCATGTTGGAGGAATGCTGCAGTTTGATCAAATTCTACCTTTTTTCTCTACGCCTTATCATCCTCTTTAAATTTTTACCATGGAACATACTATTTTTAAAATTGAAAGAAAACAAAACGTTTTTGGAAAGATCCACAAGCTTCACAATACTGAGATTATGATCATATATTCTTTGAACACTTGGAGTATTTCATTTACTGATTCACAGTATAACTAATTTCCCTCACAACCATTCTAAAATAATTATCTTCTGTTCTAGTCATCTGGCTAAAAACCTTCTTGCTCTCAAATGTATGACTCATCCTTAGTAAGTGACTTGCAAACTTCTGTATAATCTCTTTCAAATTTTAGAACAATAAACTTGTGAGTAATTATTGATAATAACTGGTTTCTTTACTTTTTTTTTTTTTTTACTAAATTCTAAGGTTATCAAAAATTTGGATAGGAGGAATTTTAGTAACACTGATCCCTCTTTTTAAGTAGGATTTTTAGCTCAAACATTACTTATAAATAGACAAAAACAATTTAAGAAATTTGAGAAAACAGAGATCCCTGGGTGGCGCAGCGGTTTAGCGCCTGCCTTTGGCCCAGGGCGTGATCCTGGAGACCCGGGATCGAATCCCACGTCGGGCTCCCGGTGCATGGAGCCTGCTTCTCCCTCTGCCTATGTCTCTGCCTCTCTCTCTCTCTCTCTCTGTGTGACTATCATAAATAAATTAAAAAAAATTAAAAAAAATAAAAAAAAGAAATTTGAGAAAACAAATCTAAGTTTTCATCAAACTCTGTTACTCAGTACACTCAAAAATTAATCCATATGTTTGCTGTTCCTATTCTTTCATACTATCAACATTATCTTAGAATTTCTATTTGAAGAAATCTTATCTATGACTCAGATCTCACTCACAAGCTGCTGCTTTTTTGAAGAATCTCTTGATAAATTTCTAACAATCAGTTGAGGTTAACATACAACCCAAAAAATCTCCAACTTATGACTATAAAGGCTTATTTTTCATATTTTATGTCCACTGTTGATCACTACAACTCTGTACTATGTCATCTAGATGACAAAGAAGCCTATATCTGAGAGCCTGCTAGTCTTTTTAAAAGAGTTATAAGAGAAACAGGGCAAACTCAAACTAGCTCTTAAACTTTAACTTGGAAGTTATTCATGCTCTTTTGTTCCCAAGTCATTGACCAATGTAGTTAATATGACCCTCTGAAGTCAGATGAATGGAGATGTACCATAAGTCACATGGCAAATCAGAATGCCAACGGGATTGGGAAGTATAATCTACATCCAAGAAGGGATACAAAATATTTTGAACAATAATACAATCCATAACATTGATCATCATAATGGAGGTAGGAGATGAAAACAATAGTGTTTTAAAATGTTCCTTCTGTGTTCTTATCAGCTATGTTATTTCCTACAATATAAATCCTAATGGATTTTGTCTTTTCTTCATACCATTCACTTCCATTCTTTACCTCTTCTTTCCAGGTCAAAATTCTACCCATTTCAATCACAATTCTGTACTTCTTTGAAGGCTTTCTTGATATATTCAACTTGTATTTAACTCCTTTCTTATTCTAATGAGAATGTACTCATTGTACAGTTGACCTTTGAATGACCGGGGTATTAGGAGTACCACTCCCACCCCCACACAGTAGAAAACCATGTATAACCTTTGACTCCCACAAAACCTAACTATTAATAACCTGCTAGGAAATGGAAGACTTACCGATAACATAAATGGTCAATTAATACATGTTTTGTATGTTTATGTGTATTATATCCTGTATTATTATATAAGCTAGAGAAAAGAAAATATTATTTAGGAAATCATAAGGAAAAGCAAATTCATTTACAGTCCTATACTGTATTTATCAGAAAAAAATCTGCATGTAATTGGCCACACACAGTTCAAACCCATGTTATTCAAGGGTCAACTGAATATTGATATTTTTAGCACTAAATTTATTCAGAATAGTTTTGCAAATAATGCTTGTGTATTTTCTCCCAAGTCAAATGTATGCTAATATACTTGACAAGTCTGGTGCCTTAATATATTTTTTTCTATTAGGTAAGAGAAACTGAGTGGTTAGGCTACAACACCCAGTACTGCCACTACAGCTAGACTCCCCAAAGGCTTTTTCTGTTCAAGATAAAATGTGAATAAACTTATTATTTATAAAAATATGGATAGCTTTTGATTTTGTATTTACTTCTTCCAGTATGTGCTTGGTGCATACAGAAATCTGTATCAGCCCCCTGTTCCTCTCAAATGTTTACTGAATGTACTAATAGATAATCTTGGGATTAAAAAAAGGCATATGGCTCTCCAGCTAGAGATCTAGTATATCTATAACAGATTATATATATAACATAATATATATGTCTTAAAGATATTATATATATTATAATATATATATTATTATATTATATATATGTTTTAAAGATTTTATTTATTTATTCATGAGAGACACAAGAGAGAGAGAGGCAGAGACACAGGCAGAGCGAGAAGCAGGCTCCATGCAGGGAGCCCGACATGATACCCGATCCCGGGACTCTAGGATCATGCCCTGGGCTGAAGGCAGGCACTAAACCACTGAGCCAACCCAGGCATCCTATAACATAATATATATTGTGTGAATTGAGGTACTTGCTTCCTTCTCTCTTTTGAAAATAATAGCATTTGTATATAATAGGGGATAAAGTAAGAAAAGCACCAAGGGAATTGTTACAGAAACCACTGAAGAATTACAGAAGGAAAATGATGGTTATCAGACTAAGATGCTTCATAACATCAAGTACGGAGAAGCCAGGAAAGCATCTGTCTGACCAGGGAATTAGAAATTGCAAATATGGAAAAGGGGACTCATTGTCTAAATATTTAGTGAGGGTAATATGTGAACACCTTATTCACAGAAATATGGTTGAAGCTATTTCAAAAAATGCAAATGATTTCCCATGGCCATTAAGTCACCTTCATATTACACAGTTTGTTATTCTTATAATTGAGTACTGAGAAAGGGATAAGAGTTTTAGTTCTTAGAAAAATAAAGAGCAGATGAAAGAGAAGGTTTGAAGACATTATCTAGTGTTTTACCATTTTCATGAGTAGTTCCTATTAAAAAGGCTGAAATTACAGTAATGCAGTAATGATCTTAATGAAACCAAATCAGCATAAATGAAATAACTGTTTATCTGTTGTACGGCATAATCAGTTAACTCTAATAATGGATTGAATTTTCTGGTACAGTACAATCAGAATCCCGGCCGTATTACTAAGCACTTAAAAATACATGTTTGCTATCAGAAAATAAACTTGACATTTTGGACTTACAGTGAAAGGACAAAATGGGGACTAGATGGATGAAAGATAAAGCATGTAGAAAATCATTCAAAAGGAAAGTTGCTTGACATCTGTCAGAAAAGAAATTTCAAAGAAGTTAAAGGCTAAAGCAAGGTAGTAAAGGACATAAGCTCAGTTTAAGGACTTTAACTTTGAAAATAAATGATGAATTGTTTGAAGCACTCTTGGTAAAGTACCAAAGTGGACTTTCTATGTGCAGCCCTTCAGAACTAGATTTTCCTTTGAGAAACTGAATTTGCCCCAATATTAGTTCCTATTGCTTGGTTGGGGGCTGAGGCCGATTATTTCTCTATTTCTATACCTAATCTAGCCAATCAGAATTCCTTCTACCCTTATCAAATGGATGAGATCTGAGATAGATGCACAATAAAGCCGGCCTAATGAGAATCATGCTATTTAGTTTTCTTGAAACAGTTAAGAAACTGGAACTTCTTTTCCATAGAAATGATCGCTGACAGTCTGCAGATGTAGTGGTCATCATTATTGCTATATCACAGAAGATTGTTGATAATGGAGCATAGAGAGGAAAGAAAGCTAATAGATGAAGAGAGACATCATAACAACTCTGTTAGCTATGTGCTAAGATTACCATTTTAAAGAAGAAGAAATCGAAGCTCAGATACTTTAATTTTCCAAGTCATTCAACCAGTAGAATTAAGTCAAGACACAAACCTAAGACTGCATGATTCTAGATCCCTTACACTTTCACAACATAAACCTGAATTTTATACATACTCTCTTACTTGATTTACTCAGAAACTCTTGAAGTTTACAAGGTATGTCATAACCCATCTGGAAATGCGAATCCAAGCAGGGCAAAGTTAAAATATATATCCAGCACAACAAAAGAAAGAGACATCGATGAGACATATACTCATATATTCTGATTACCAAAAAGGATAAAAAATCATTTCTTCTGCAGTGTATAACTTCTATTAATTCATTTTGTAAATATTACTGAACACCTAAACACAATAAATTCTGTAATAACATCAAAGTCAAATGATGTATGGCTCTTTTCTGTAAGTAGTATATAGTTCAGAAGACACTTGGTAGAATTAATAGGAAATAGCTTATATATTATGGATCGGGCCAATAAGTATCATTAAATGTGTTAGGAATTTTGAGGAAACAGTTAACATGATAAAATGATTTACTTCATATCAAATCTGATCCAGTCATAACTCCTCAAACATTGACCTGAAACATAGTTTCCACTGAGCATCTGGGAAGGTTGGGGAAAGGAATGAAATCTGTGTCTTCAAAGAGTGAATTGATAAGGAATATTTTCCTCAGAGCATTAGATATTGAGTTCATGGAGGAAAAGATCAAGTTACTTATTCATTTCTTAAGAATGCTAAGAATAGTATTTATTTTTTAGTTTTACTCAATGGATTTTAACTCTACCTAATTACTGGGCCTAATTTTCACAAAAAATTCGGAAATTTACATTTTATTTTATTTATTTTTTAAATGTTATTTATTTATTCATGAAAGTCACACAGAGAGAGGCAAAGACATCTGCAGAGGTAGAAGCAGGCTCCCTGCAGGGAGTCCAATCTGGGATTAGATCCTGGGACCCAGGCACAGGATCAAGACCTGAGCCAAAGGCATCCCCTCAGCCACTGAAATGCCCCACAATTTTACATTTTAAAGACACAAATGGTTCCTGACTAGCCTTCTAACCTCCAGGATATCAGAGGCCTTGCTTTTTTTTTTTTTTTTTCTTTCTCACCATCATTGTATGAGTTAGTCTTAGATTTGGATGCATAAATAAGATAGAATTTTATTTATCTCTCACGTAAAAATCTCTAGAGGCCTAGAAATAAGCTGTCCGTCCAGGGCTGGTGTGCTGGCATGAAGAAGCAGTAAATGCACTGGAACAAAAGTTGCCCCTTTGCGCCTGAAATTTTTACCCCCTCTTTTTGGAGGAAGTGCCATGTCTTCCCACTTAGATATCTGTGGCCAGAACTTAGAGAAATTAACTACATACCTAGTCACAGGGCAAGCTAGAAAATGTCTTTTGTTCCAAGGTGTAGTGAGCCCAGAAGGAGAAAAAAAAAAGTTTCTATTTCTAAAGAGAAGAAGTAAAGCAAGTAGCCTTTAATCATTGCTAAAATTACCGTCTCTAAAGTGCCTAGCATGTGAAGGTCCTTCTATTAACTGTTTTCTTATGGTTCTTTCACTCTTCAGATCTTTGTACTTGGTCCCCTCTCTAAGGATACACTTGCTCCTTTGTCTGTTTGCTCCCCGTGGGCACACTCTTCCAAGGTGATAAAATGGGAATGGGACAAATTGGCTTTCAACATGTTGGTCTTTGTTACAAACCTGGTCTTGGGTGAAACACAAAAGGGATTTTATAAAGATCACTGATGATGATCCCAGTGGTCCTTGACAGTAACTAAAAGAATAGGCATCATTTTTATTATTTAAATCATATTGTCATTCTTGACTACGGCAGCTGGTTCCTTGTAAAGATAGCTTATGAAGGGGCCTCAAAACTGTCTTTAATAATGCATTTAGACATTCTCTTCTGGTTTTGACCTTGATTCTTCATTTCTGCAAAGATCTAAAGGATGCATTTGCTATGTGCACAAAGGCTTTTCTTTCCCCCTTTTATACTTAATGGTTTTTCTTCATGAAGGGTGCTGAAGTGGTTGCTATTAAAGCACATATGTCTTAAATCAAAGATGTCCTCATTTACCTTTGTTTTATTAATTTACTTCATACATGAAGTAATATTATGAGCAACTATGAGTTCTAGGTTGGCCCAAATCCTGGAAGAATACACACATTACATTCCAGTAAAGCACAGAGCTTGCTTTATAAGTGGGACAGAGATATAAAATAATTAAAGCCACTACTAGATATATAGATAGATAGACTTTTATCTATCTATAGATATAGATTTATATCTATCTATATCTATCTATATCTATCTATCTATCTATCTATCTATCTATCATCTATCATCTTTTACAAATTTTGATATTCTGCAAAGCAAGGGTTCCATAAACAAGAACAATGTATGGGAGACAGGATTTCAGAGGCGGTCTCTCTATTGAGGAGATGACCCCATTAGAGCCATGGTCTGGAGAATGGGCAGGAAGACTTATATAAGTAAGGACTAAAAGGGGAATATTCCTCGCTGGGGGACATGAGTAGTACAGGTGCATCTATGTAAGGAAAATGGAGTAGTAACGTGTATCCATTTATTCCACTGCCATTTATAGAGCATCTGTGATAAGTGTATGGCATAGCAAGATAGTAAGGTATCGATTGTGGCTGGCCTAAAAATTTTTTACAGTTTAAGGGGAAGAAAGCACTTATATGAGTGCAATGAAGCAGCGTACACAACTACTAGAAGCATTTCAAATTTACCATAGTCAGAAAGAATCATTGTCTAATTCTCCTAGAGATGGGAAGGAAGAGGCTTGGTATTGGCAGAGGGGCTGACTTTTGAGCTTTGGAGGCATGAATTTTCTAACTCATGAGTATCCTGTGTCTGTGTCTTATTATCTTCTGTGGGATTTGCCAATCTTTATCGTTATGTTGTGTACAGCTTTGAGTTACTAACAAAGAGAAACAAGATTCCTTAGAATCAGTCATTTTTGAATTAAGAATACTGGCCTTAAAAGTTTCCTGACTTTTAAATGAAGAATTTTTATTTTCTCTATTTATTTACTTTTCCACAGAGCCTTTAGTACAAACAAAATCTCAGGTAGAAGCCCACTATGTAAAATAGAGGACGCCCAATAAGTAATTCTAATCGAAATCTCAGGGTTAGGATGCTGATGACCTGATTAAAACTTCTGCTTTAAAAAAAGAAAAAAAAAAAGAAAAGAAAGAAAAGAAAGAAAAGAAAAGAAAAGAAAAGGAAAAGAAAAGAAAAGAAAAGAAAAGAAAAGAAAAGAAAAGAAAAGAAAGAAAAGAAAAGAAAAGAAAAGAAAAAAGAAAAAACAAAACAACTTCTGCTCTCACTCCATGAGAAATCAGATGTGTGGCCCCTGTGCTCTCTTAATGTAGATTTTTGGAATATAGGAAACCATACCCTGGTTATCTTTATGTTTGTCTTTTACTATCTACCTTTTATTAATTGATATTTTAATTATCTATTTAAAAATACATTTTTTGCCAGCTTTAGAAGTGTCCACACAAAAAACTAATTTTTAAATATTGAAATTTTCCTGCCTCAGCTAAGGAGAACAATTCTAGAGGAAGAAAAGTAGTTCTCTCAGACTTCACAGAAAGCAAAAAGCATCAGAAGCCTATGAAAATAAGGCTACTTCAAAAATATAGTTTGACGAGAAATGTATAAACAAGAGGCGATCCTGAAGAGATGATTCTGAAGACTAGTGATTTGTTCTAAAGTTGTTATTAAATAAACACTTTTAAAGAAACAGTGATAAAAATGTAAATGAGAAATACTTTCTGAATCTCTTATCTCAATTAACCTAGACTATAGCAACATAATATTCCTATATAGTCACAACTTCTAACCAGTGATGTGATTATCAACTAAATAAAGAAATTCTAGGTGAACCAGAATATTGTTGTAGAGAAAAAACTTTTATTTTTTTAACGTATAGTTTCCTCCATTTGAATTTCATTTATAAATCATTGCAGGTTCCAGCTCACTTTTTCTTAAGGGGAGATATAAAACAGAAAATTGAAAAGATTTGTTTCTAACATTTCTAAAAATCCAAAAAGACATCAAATAGAGAACTTATAGCTATGTCTAGATAATGCAAAACTTATTGGCCATATAAGTTTGTTTTTTGAGGGGTTTTTTTATTGTTTTTGTTTTTTGTTTTGTTTTGTTTTTTTAACCTACTGGAACAATTGAGAAGGTAAATGCAGTATTTTGGTGCTATACTTGGGAAGATAAAAGTATTATTGATACTTTTCTTCATTTTAATTTCCTGTGTTGATCGTGATGAGAAAGAATGGCTATTTTTTTTTTTTATAATCTTTAAAAGGCCCAGGTAAAAAGTCCTCATAAAAAAGAATATTGGACAATGTATGATTCATTCCTGCCTATGGAAAGCTTATGTGGTTGATCATATGCATTGAAAGTCCATTCACATGGAAGGGGCCACAGAAGGAAAAGCCCAGCAGTAGTTGCTAGTCACCACATTTCAAGAGGCAAAAACATATCAAAAACTCAAAACCTTTTTTTCTTTAAAGCCTTAGAAAACAATCTCCCCTTGAACTCCTTACAAGTTTAAAAATCAAAGTACTAAACACAGTACTGAAATATTATCAATGTGCATTCCCAAAAGTATATTTTTTCAGTGTTTCAAAGAAAAGAACATCGTAGAGGTCTGAAATGCTATGTTTAATATCTAACAATCTTTGACTGATATGAAACAGGGCGAGTCAATCCAAAAATGATGATCTGGATTGAGTAAATAATCAAATTTATCCATTAGAATTCTGTTAGTAACAAATGACTGAAAACCAAAATCAAAATGGCTTTAGCCAAAAGAGAATTTATTAGGTCATATTACTGGAAAGGCAGTTGTACGGGACTCATAAATTGGATGGCTTTGGGGAGGGAGACAGGAGCTTGATGAGATCATCAGGCCCAGTTGCTCTATCTTCATCTGTTTCCTTTCTCTGAACAGGCTCTACTCTTAGATATCACATCATCAAAACATGAAGGTCCTGCTCCTACCCCTTTTGGTATCTAATCCAGTAGGAATATGTGCTTGTAGATCTCCATTGGCGCATACCCATCACGGATTCTATGGCTGGAGCCAAGGATATAGGCTATGTTGATTGATATGGGTCTGTATCACATGACCACCGCTGTAGCTGTTGGCAAAGCCTCTCCTGGAATGCATCATCTGGGACTTAGTAGGGGAAAATACACAAAAGAAAGGTAGACTGTTGCTGGAAGAATGGGAAATGGGTACAATTGAAGCAAAACAAAAATAATTATTTAAGAATTATTAAGAACAACTTTTTAATCAATTTTGTGGGAATATTTGTATTGGGCTGAATGTTTGTGTTCCCTTAAAATTTGTATGTTGAAACTCTCATTACCAACACGATGGTATTTGGAAGTGGGGCCTTTGGGAGATCAGTAGGGTTAGATGGTATCATGAGGGTGGAGTCCTCGTGGGATTAATGACCATACTGATGACATAAGATGGATGACATAAGATGGATCTCACTCTTTTTACCATATGAGAAAACCAGTAAGGGGCCTTCCGCCTCAATCAGACCATGGCACCATGATTTTAGACTTCTCAGTGCCCAGCACTGTGAGAAATAAATGTCTGTTGTTTAAGGCACCAAGTCTTTGGTATTTTCGTTATAGCAGCCAGAAATGACTAAGATAATTTGCAACCTCGATGCTATAATATGTAATCTAAATTGCTAGAACATTCACAGTGTACTGTATTTGATGACTTCTTCATCATTTCTTTATTATTATTCCATTATTGTTCCAAGTCTCAAAAATAACAAAATACTAAACAGAATCACAACATACATTTCCGGAACATTGGTTCTTAAAGAGTGCACAAAAACACAATAGTGAAATGGACAGATACACGAGCTTAAATATCTCAAATGTTCTTGAGATTTGAAAATGGTCTTTAGGGCCGCCTGGGGGGGCTCAGCAGTTGAGCATCTGCCTTCGACTCAGGTTGTGACCCCAGGGTCCTGGGATCGAGTCCCGCATCGGGCTACCTGCATGGAGCTTGCTTCCCCCTCTGCCTGTGTCTCTGCCTCTCTCTCTGTGTCTCTCATGAATAAATAAATAAAATGTTTGAAAAGTTTGTTTTCTTTAAATAATCAGGAAAGGAAAAACATCTTACCTGCCATCATTACTGCATGAGCAAACAAATCTGCTTTCCTATTTAATTTAAATCTAAGTTTATACTGGGCAACAGTCCTTTCAGTGTGCTAACTTTAAATTATTTCAGCAGATTAAGGATTATTCTTAAAAATATTAGAAATATTTTAGGAAAGAAAGACAAAAGAAAGATGAGATAGAACAGGAGAGGAAGAAATGAAAGATAAAAGGAAGGACATGTAAGAAGGGAAGAAGGAGTAAGAAGAGAAAAAGAAGGAAGAATGCATTTTATTCTTGGCATAATCAGCAAAGCATCGTTTATTTTTTTATTCTTATTTTTTATTTTTTATTATTTTTTATTATTTTTAATTTTTTTACATCATTTATTTTTAACAGGGATACCTTAATCAGGTATTATCAACCAAATTAATTTATT
This sequence comes from Canis lupus familiaris, assembly GCF_011100685.1. Taxonomy (NCBI): domain Eukaryota; kingdom Metazoa; phylum Chordata; class Mammalia; order Carnivora; family Canidae; genus Canis; species Canis lupus. The sequence goes on along the minus strand of NC_049224.1, from coordinate 6,799,455 downwards.
TTTGGTGTCTTACTTTCTTTAAAATCATTCTGTTAAGTAAGATTCCTTTGTCTAAAAAAAAAAAAAAAAAAAAAAAAAGCTCTACTGAAAAGCAAAAAAACAAGCCCTTTTCCTTGGCTGATTTTCAGTCCTTTTTTCCCCCCCTAAATGCAGAAACAAGCAGACTTTATCATCAGAGACAAAAGCACACGATTTCCCAAACCATCCTGAGTGTGAGCTACAGGGCATGACCACGGGATGGTGTTATCTGGTCGTGTTTTATGTTTTATATCTCTTAGCCACTGTTTGGTTAAATAATTTCCTTTTTGTCCTCTGTAGGTATGAGAAAGAAGTTTAAATGAGAAATTCTTTCAGTGTATTTTAACTTAAGAATGAAAAGATTCAGCTCATTCCATGGCATGCAAGCATGTCTTGGAAAGTTTAAATAAAGGGGGGTAAAAATGTGCGTCAGATAGCCACAGATGTGCTTCAGCAAAACCAGCTCAAAGACCTACTTGGATTACATTTAATTGTCTTCAGGATCCATTCTAGTGTCACATCCAGTTATGTGCCTTATTTTTAACACTGATAATGGTATTTTAATGCATAATGTGTAAAGACAGGAAGGCAGAAATAGAAATATTTTTATAATTATTTCTCTGTCACTTTCTGTGTTGCTTATTTCAGACTTAAATGTGACGTTTCAACAGGACTTAGCCTCATGTTGAGTTACTTTGCACTGCACTGAAATGATTTCCAAAGGTGGCTAAAACAGGTCAACGAGAAATTAAAGTAACAGACTGAGACTTTTTACTAAACATTTAACTTGCTACCCATTTTATTCGATGCTATAGGAAAACACAGAGGACTTCATATATTCCGTATAAAAATATTTGTTTTATATAGCCCTGTATAAAAGAGGAATCATTTTTTTCATCCGCAACAGCTAAGTGAGGGTGGAATTTGGGAACCCCTAAAATGTTTAGAGGAGACTAGAATGCTTTGGTAAAATGTTCCCTCTCCCTCCTGGGAAGGGTCCAAATGTACCAGGGTGCTCTGAGGGCCCCTGGCCTCTGGACCATGAAGCTAAAGGAGCATGTCCAATGCTTGCAGCTCATGCACACACAATGGCCCCCAAAGAATGACATCACATGCCCTGCCAGCACCTCCCTGACTTGAATTCCCCCCATTTTTCATGAACATAAATTAGGTTATTCAGGTCACATAGTACTGATGGGTACTTATAGGTAACCTGCACACATCACTTAAACCAGATGGATTCTCCTAGAAGTCCCTTCTTTTCACCTTACCTGCCCAAACTAGTTTAAAAAAAATCAACCCATCATCAAAAGCAAAGGCCTACAACAACAAAGTTGTTTTTTTTTTGTTTTTTTTTTTTTTTAATTTTTTAAGGGAAGAATCTGGTCCCTTTACTTTCCATGATAACTTCAAGCCAACCTGTAGTTCCAAGGAAGGTTCTCTATCCTATTTATGTAGGGCCCGTCCTTCTTCCCTCATTTGAAGATTATACTTCTTACTTTCTCACTTCATCCTCTAAGCAGTCAGTTTTATAAGCTTAAGGAAAGAGGAAGTCTTTCTTAGAGCTTAAAAAGCCGACATAATTACCACCTTATAAAAATGGATGGTTTGTTGTTAAAAAGGAGGGGATGGGGAGACCTGTATCTTTAGTGCCTTTAATACTCCAAAATATTGTAAAACCAGGACCAATTGATTAAGGTGCAAACCAGTATAGCTGCCCCTTTAGCTTGTTCCTGCTTTCTGCCCTGTTTTTTTTTTTTTAATTTTAATTTTTTTTTTTTTTTAACTCTCAGGTCTTGTGGGGATAAAAGCCTCCCCACTCCCAGGTTCTGGTTGTTTATCCGTGTACATACAGTTTAAAAGTAGGTTTGCAGTTGAGCAGAGTGTTCCTTACACAACGGAACCCTTTCCCCGTGTGGATGCAACCAAATGAATATTCTGTAAAAGCTAATTTCCGATGCTTTTCCTATTAGCTGTTATTTCAAGCAGAAGAATGAAAAAACTCCCACCCTGATAAAGTGAACTGCCATTCAAAAGATCCTAAGGCCCAAAGCCAATTCTAGGGCTTTTTCTCATTTCCTTTCCAGGGTGACTGCCAATTTTACATTAACCAGGAAAATCTCTCTCTCTTCTTTTTTTTCGGCCTTTCTTCAGCCAGGAAGATTAACCTTCTCCAGGACGTGCTGATCCTTTATGATCTTCTCTTTCTAGGTTGCTCATTGCACCAAGAGACATTTGCTTTCTGTTTTAAGTCACTAGACCAGTGCCCATCCTCCTGGGAGGCCTTCCCGCTGGCCAGCAGATGGTGTGACCTGCCACGCAGGGGCTGCACGTCCCCTGTTCCTATCAGTGTGTGGCACCCTTGCAGATAGTGCAACAATGCTTGTGCTACGTTTCCCTCTGGCCCGATTGCTTTTAATACAACAACGTCGGGGCTCTCCCAAGCTTCCATGCCGCATCAGTTGCTTGGCCCACCTCTTTGGTTGAGACAGTAATCAGTGTGTGTGGTTTGACTGTATTCCTCTCTCTATTCATGTTCCCCTGGAAAAGGATCCCTGAAATCATTGCTTCGCTTACAATCTCTGGAGTATTCGAATTCAAGAAGCAGAGTATTTTTTTGTATGACCTACCTGGGGAGGACCCAACGCAAGGAAAAGCAAACTTGTGTTCTTTAGGGGAAGGTTCGGGGTTTAGATTCAGAAAACAGATGATCTAGCTTTGCAAAAGAGGTTCAAGAACATCACAGCTCAGACAGTGAATGTAGAGCTTAAAACAAGGAGCGAGCCTGGTTTTCTCTAGTGCTTTCTGCTCTCCTAGAGGTGGCAGGAGTGCCGTGTGGGGTGCAGCTGAGCATGGTTGGCAGACTTGAGGCAGGCCCTTTGAGAGCACAATTTTCTTTTAATGCTTAAGGATCACTTTGCAATGGTTGTGATTAATTGAAACAATACATTTAAATGTTGCTGAGCTGCCACTAGTTTATTAAAGAAGGCAATTGGCTTCCAGGGCCTCTTTATTCCACCCGATGCCACTGGGCTCTGGTTCCCAGACAGAGGGGACGAGGCTGCAGGTAGCAAGTCCCTTTCCACGACCTGTCATTCTGCATGGAAATGCATCACAATAACTGTTTAGTCTTTACTGTCGCCGCTTTTGTGATTATGAGGACATTATATCTGGAGTAGGGCAATTTAAGTTCACTTTAGCCAGAGCTGGTGATCATCTCTCACCCCTGACCTTCAGGTTAATGAGAAGTTCCTCTGGGTAATTGTCTCGCCTTAAGACAGCCCTGCGCTATGTAATCTTTATCGCTGTAAAATGACATTTAAAGTTTGTTTTACATGAGCAAGTAGGAGAACATTATTTCTGCAGTGAGCAATAATTATCTGCCTCCTAGCTGAAAATACATGCTGTGGATAAATTGTGTTCATCTGGTAGCCTTTGTTTGTAAGACAAGTTAATTAAAAGAGGAATGTTGAAAAATATGTTTGCCCACTGAGTGCTGATGGAGTAATATTATTACTTTACAAGAAAACATTACGTGCAAAACAACTTGGGTTTTGTTCCGAAGTTATGAAGGAAAATGAGGTAAATGAAATGTTCCCGCAAGCAAAATTTTGATCGCAATAAAAAAGAACAGATGAGGCAAAAATATCTATTTATTCTAATCAAGTAATAAAAGTCTAACATTCTCTGTACCCAGGTGGTATTTGTTCCATTTAGCCCGGACAAGAAATATTAAACCCACCAATATAGTCTTATGAAAATATCCCAGTAATTCTCTGTACTTAATATCGGTTGGCTGGGCTTCTAGAAGGATCCGTGTCTTTACTAGAAATGTGTTAACTGTTTAATGAACACACATGCTACGGTTATCTCCTAGACGCCTTGCAAAAAGCGTGCTTGTAGTTATCTGGTAAGAGCTAATTTGGTATGTTTTGTGAAGAGACCAGTAACTCAAAATGGACTTTGTTCATCCTTTGCTGGGAATAATTTACTAATTTATACCAGAGACATTGGCCCTTTTAGAAAGCATCCTCACCGTTGCTACACTTGTGTAACCAATCATTGCGACCTGGGTTCAGTGTTGATGTTTGGTGGAAAATAAATTTTATTTATTTATTTTTAAATTTTTTTAAAATAAATTTTAAACTGATTTTTCCATCAAAAATGTTCAGCAGCCCCTCACATTAGTTTAATAATAACTTATCTGACAGCGGATTTGTCAACAAAATTCAATAGTCCTATCCGTATGCCAAAAAACCAAGGAAGATCTTCCTAAGATCTCATCTTGTCTGTGCTAAAGTAACACTTTCATCGGGGGGCCGTCACCACCAAATAGGAGTTTTTCTCTATTGCTGTTTCGACTGGTATAGCAAATGGTGATGATGCTACATTAAAAACTGACTCTGGGGTGCCTGGGTAGCTCAGGGGTTGAGCAGCTGCTTTCAGCCCGGGGGCGTGATCCTGGGGTCCTGAGGTCGAGTCCCACATAGGGCTCCCTGCATGGAGCCTGCTCCTCCCTCTGCCTGTGTCTGCCTCTCTCTCTGTGTCTCTCAGAAATAAATAAAATCTTAAACAAACAAACAAACAAACAAACAAACAAAAACAACCTCTGACTTCTTCCTAGGAGAGGCAAAGGGGACATACAATTAGGATAGGGCTAATGACTCCCATTTGGTTAGTTCAAAAGTGTGCTTATATAATCAATATTTTAAAGTATGTGTACGCTTCTGAGGTGCCTATTTTGATCTTTAGCATGAAGAAATGGGGGGAAAAGGGATATGGCCCGTTTATAAAGCTTCCCCCACACTTATCATGTTTATGCTCACTAACTTCAAATTACTTTAAAGACACCTGTGGAGAGTCTTCATTTCTGACCCAGGCCATTCAAGAGTCTGATGAAAGATATAGAAAGCTTCTCAAAAAAAAAAAAACACAAAAAAACAAAAACCAAAACAACAACAACAACAAAAAAAAAACACATCACAAGATCTTGCATGTAGTTTCAGAAGATTAATGGACAACCTGAAGTTCACGGATTCATGAATTCAAGGTTAAGAACATCTGAAAGCAAGTCTTCCCAAATTAGAACATGATTTCCATTTTGAATGTGTTACCACCCCTTTTCAAAATATCTTTCTTTATTTAAAATTATCCTTTAAAACCCCAGTGATCATCAAGCATTTTATACTATTTTCAGTCACTGAGGCAAAATGTTGGATTTCTGTCAAGAGGATTATCTATTTTTGAGACTGAATCTTTCCCAAGGTCGGATCTAGGTTGAAATATGAAATATGAAGATATGAAACATCGTACCTTCCTGGTCTTTCCCCACTTGGTCCTACCCTGTCACTTTCCCAGGAATCTACTTCTGCTTACGACTCTTGTTCATTCTGGTTTTTTATCAATCCACTCTCAGAAAGCAAATTCATGAATGCTAGAACTTTATTCCTGTATAAACGTTTCTCCTAGTTTTTAGGTGAAGAAACTTTGAAATGAGTATCTTATGGTCCGCTCAAAGTCTCTGGGCTGGGCAAGCAGAGTCAGGACAAGAATCCAACATTGCTAAACTCACTGATGAGGCTTATAATTTTTCATTTTTATTTTTAATCTATGCAAATAATTTAGTAGTGGGATAGCACTGTAATAATGGCATATTGGTCAGGTAACCAGGATGATATAGATGTCATATGTGGAAAAGATAGCAACAGACATTTATGTTGTTCTAATTATTTTCTGGGTTCTATTAGTAGATTCAGATGCCCAATTATATTTTGTGTAAATATGCATGCATCTGGTTCCATTACTCAGAGATGGCCTGATTTCCATCCTGAACTCAAACATATGTCATAATACCACAAGTAACTGCTTTGCAAGATGTATTGCATTCACATGGGAATGGCAAAACATAGGTGTTACTCTATTAATAAATAAAAAATATACTCATAAATAAATATGTGAATAAATGAATATATACTTTTATACATTCATGCATATAAACATTCATACATACATATGTAACATAAAATTAAGGTGTGGAATTTAGAGAGGAGAAGGGCAACTTTACCTAAATGTCAAAAAGTATCTGTTGAAAGAAAAAATGGGATATAATAAAAAAATAAAATACATGAAGTGGAATGGAATAGTCCATTGCAATGCAAAATTTCTCTTACATGTAAACCTGGTCATGAGTATACAAAAATATGCAATATTTTAAAGTAAATGTTGAAAAGGAACATTTTGACACTGAGACAATACATAAAAGATAATATTGAGGCCGACCACTCCCTGTTTTCTGATTATTTATTCCTGTGTATAACACTACCCCAAAATTCAGTGGTTTCAAATAGCCATCTTGTTTTGTTCAGGATTTTATGGGTCAGAAAATGGAGAACAGCTCAGCGGGGCAGTTCTTCTCTAACCCAGGTCGTGGCAGTGGGGGCTGGAGGATCCATTTCCAAAATGACTTCACATTGTTAGATTTTTACATCTTCATTTACTGATCCTTATAGGCAGCCATGAGGTTTCTAGATCGGAGAAAAGAGTGATTGACTATTCACTCACAGGGTGATCCTAGCACTAGCTCACCATATCCCCATCGCCTACCAGGTGACATCACGAGGGTAAGATGTAGTCTTTGTGTAAAGGGGATTGTGCTAAAGGAGAGGAAACTGAAATTTTGAATTATTGGAGTTTATATAAAGAGCTCCTCCCCTTTGCAGACAGAGACATTGAGAAAGACAAACAAAATTCTCTCTGGGGAGAGAAGAAGGTCTTAGGTACGGCTCTCAATCCATCACCATTTGTAAAGAAATGACCCTGGGGAAATAAATCCCTAAGTCTCTCTGAAGGTCTTTTTCTTAAGATTGCTATTCCCCTCCCCCACCCACAGCAGTCTTTGCTCATAAAGCCCTGCCTGAGCAGAACTATGAAAACACTAACATTATTTCCCAACACATATATCTGGCACCTTAGTTCTCTTTGGCCTATTGTTCTCTTTCAATCTGTCTTTTTTTTCTCTCTCTCTCCATAGCATCTTATATTCCAGAGCTTTTCCAGTCTTCTCACAATATGTGTTCTCAGGGAAACCATAATTCTTACAGGGTAGGTGGTTTCCAAGAGGCAGGAAGCAGAAACTGGCACCAGCGTCACTTCTGCTTGTTCGGTCAAGCACAGCAGTCACAGGGCTTTCCCAGACTCAAAAGGGTGGACTCAAAGACCTCTTCAGCTCTTTGTAGGGTGGAAAGAAGAAGGTTGACAAGATCACATTGTAGAAGACACGAGGCACATCATTGTGGCCATCTTTGGAAAACACCATGTGTTAGATGCCATAAAGATATTTTGAAAGAAGGAAATCACTGCAACAAAGAAATGCTGTAATTGAATAAATGGAACCCACCATTCAAATAAATAAGTAATAAATAGACAAATAAATGCTTGGTTCTGGTCAGGGTATCCTGACCAGAAGATCCTGATTCCTGAAGATCTTGATTTATTTCTAAGGCTCCTTAGACAGAGACAGGGAGCAAATGCTCCAGAGCACAGGATATTTGACTCGTCCTTGTCACAGTTGACTTGGTTTAAATGAGTTGAAGGTTCAGGCACATATTTGGCTTCCCCCTTGCCTCATAATATTGTCTGGTTTGACTCATTGGACCTAGGAGCTTGGTTTTATTTTGTAGATAAGCTTGGAAATTGGAGATCGTCTTAGATTGCTTATAGGCCTCCCTATTCTTGTGTACTTCCCAACCATTCTCCATTCTCCAGGATGTTGACTAGGCTTTGAAGTTTTATAACCATTATGAGATGATGAAAAACAAAAACAGAAACAAACCTGAAACTGGTTCTCTCTTACTCCAATGTCCACCTTCCAATTCTGGAAATGGTACCCCTCAGCTTTTTTGAAGATACTTGCTAAGATCCACAAATGCTATTTTCTTTTTTCTCCCTTTCAAGTTTTAATAGCCTACCTTTACGTTACAAATAGAACTCAAAGGGAAGATGATGGGGATGAGAAGAGGTTCAAAAGACGGTAGTCCTGGTTCTGCCTCTGTAAGCTAAATAAATCATTCAAAATTTCCAGACTTGTCATCTAGGCCCATTGGATTGGATTATCAATATATCCCTGAAAAGGCACTTGTGGAGCTCTAAACACTTGATATGTTTATAGTTCATTTCTGGGGAAAGCAATCACTAACAGTTCTTTTTTTAATGAAGTTGCTTTATCTCATGCATAAAAGATAGGTTAAGCAAAAGTGATGCATATCCCAGGCACAGGCTAATATTGAAGGAGTAGGGCCTGCAAGTTCTTTGTAAGCACTATTGCATGCAATTCTTCCTCGACCTCTGTAAATTACCATCATTTCTCATTTTTAAAGACTAGAAAACTGAAGCACATAGAGATGTTACATCTATGTAAACACAGCAATTGAAAAAGGGGACCAGAGGACAAAAGTCATCAAGTACAAATACAGAGCCTGCCATCCTAACCATCATGCTGTGTTATGTAGGAAAAGATATCGCATATATAGACTAAACGTAAAGGGGCAATAGAGCCTAGACATTAAGGGCATGGACTCTGGAGCCAAATGTCTGAATTTATATTCTGGCTCCCTTTCTGTGACCTTGAGAAAGTTAATGAGCCAGTTTCTTCTTCAGTATGAAAGAATAATTCATTACGTACCTCATACAACTGGTACTGTGATTAAATGAACATATTGATGCAAAGTTCTTAGAAGCGTATATGTTGTCAGCTATGGTAAGCACTATAAAAAAAGTATTGGCTACATTGTTACTGTTTCTTTTGAAAGTAGATAGGATCACATTGGTCTCTCTTGAGAAATGGGGATAGCAGGTGGCCACAGTAATGGTGAATCACTCAAACTCAGGTTTTATTCTGAACGATGCCTGAGATATTCCTTAGGTTATGCTTGCGTTATGAATGCATCCAACTCCGTGAACCACTGGGACTCACAATTAGTGCAGATGAGCTCCGGTAGTTGCTCTTGCTGATCTCTGGATATTACTCTCACAATAAATTCCCTCTGAACTCTAGGTACGGGTGTCTTTTCCGCACAACCGACCAAAACCGCTGTAATTACAAAATAGTGGCACTATAGTTATTCTAATTTAATATAAACATGTAAATCAAGAAACACTCTCTACAAACATGCCAGCATTTTTTTCATCATACTGCTCACTTTTTACTTTTTCTCTTATTCCATTCTTTCTAGTGCTTTCTTGCTCTCTCTCTCTCATATCTTTCTTTTCAGTTGCCTTTTTATTTGACCCTCACTTCATGAAAGGTGAGTTTTGAAATCTGAAATTTTGAGATTAAAGTGGATTTATGTTCAGTAATAAAGCTAACTGAAACTCAAAATGTGAACATGTGAACCATTATATTTTCACCCATTCATTACACATTCCTTCAGTTTATTTGGTCTCTCTGTCATTAAAAATCAAGCATCCTGTCAGCATTAGAAAGTATCTCATTCGGTTTCCTGACAAAATCTAAGGCATAGAATGTTATTTATTTTTCACCGACATTACTGTATTAGTGTGTGTTGTTGATAAGCTAATTTACAATGGTAGACAAGATCAAGGCTTACCCTTAGGCCGATTTACCATAGTTCATATATTTGCTAACAGGCTGGCAACTGAAGCCTTTGAACGTATAATGAATTTACAGTGTATGCCCATTATATCACACCAGGTGATTAGTTGACCTATTCCTTGTATATTTATATTTTTTATATTGAGTTTCAGCAGCAAATGAATAGAGTTGTATTACATCAATAGGATAAATTCCAAATGTTCAAATGTCTAGCCATTCTGAAATCATATGCCACAATTTATTATACTGATAGTTTACTGCAGTACCTTGCATTCAATTTATAAATAATTACAAATCATAAAAAAAAGGCACACACAATTTTAGAGCTGGAAGGGAACCTTAGAAATGATGGTGTCCAACCTCATTTTATAGATAACAAAATGAAATGGCACGAGATGGGAAATAACTTGTCAAAGTAACAGAGCTAGTTTGAAACAAGACTTAGAGTAGGCCTCCCTGACACTTTTCATTTTATAAAGCCTTTTCATTAAACACCACATCAAATCATCCTGAAATTACATTTGTTTTGCGTCTGTGAATAATTGCTAGTAACTGAATGTGTTTTTTAGGGGAAGACATTTTTATAAGTGCTTAACAAATTAAATGATGCTTTATAGTCATTGCTATTTAGTAACAAAGAGAAAGATACATATACTAGAGTGGTAAAAACACCCATAACTGTGCAGAGAATAACACTCGTGTGAGTAAGTTTGAAGAGACAAACTCTTATTATTCATTGTGTGTCATAGAAAGCTTACATAAAAAGGGACTGAATACAGTTTATAGGAATAAATCTAAAAAATATATGGTTTACTCCTGCCAAAAATAAATTTAGGAAGTCCTTATAAATTCGGTTTAACGTCATGCTTCAACTATCCATCATACCACTTTTCAGTCACTCCAGGTAAAGCGTGAATTATTACTCATCATGTTTTTTAACATGTCAGAAATATTCCCCTAATATTATTTTTTATCTCAGCAATCTGTTTGAAAGTACATGTCCATAAACATTTAATTAAGAACACTTTTTGATTTTCTACTTTTTGACCGTCTAAACTCTTCCTAATTTGTTGAACTTGAGCTGTGGTGCTCATGGCAATGCTAACCCGAACATGTTTGCCTTCTGGTATATCTCCCAAAAAGAGGTCTAGAAATATGAATTGCAAATTATAGCATTAGATGGTTTCCTTTTATGGAATTCTATGAGACTGAGAAATGAAATCTACAGTGGAGATCCAAGTTCTTAAAACGCACTTGAATATTTTATACTTCAGCTTAATTTCTGTAGGATGTATCTTTCTGTTTTTAAGAGGAAAAAGACATTTAAAAGTCTCCCTTAAGAATCTTTCAAGCTATGAAACAATGAGTAGTTCTGGAAGAGATAATAATTTGAGAAGATAAAGATTAGTGAATCAGAAGATTGGCTACTAAATTTTCCTTAGTATACATTTATAGTTTTAAAATTTTTAATTAGGTTTTGATCATTAACTATAGATTTCATACATTCCAATGTAGGGTCAGCTTGACTTGCATCCCTATGATACACATATATTTTAAAGTCCAAGTGTGATTTTTTCCCCCTCCATGATAGCTACTTTCCAAACAATGAAAATTGCAGCCGTGCAAAAAAACACATTAAGAATAGTTATATGAGAAATAACATGTTCCTATTTTGGTGGAGTGTTACAGGATTTCAAGTACAAGAAAAACACAGCTAAGATGGAGCATAATTAATTTACATAATTGGATATGGTGCATTTTACAAAACAATGATATTTTTCACAGGATTCCTACTATTTATATCATTCCATTGTGTAAGTCAATTAGGTTTTTGTCAGCAAGGCCAGAAGAGGAGTAAATGAAGGAATAAGTAGGTCACTGTAAATGATTGAATAAAGGAACAGAGAGGGAGGGAAGATTCAAGGTCAAAATGGATGCTTCAAACCTAGTTGATGACAGAAGTAGAAGAAAGAAGGAAGTGAGGACCAGATGGAATGCAGCAGAAGTTGTATTTTTTAAATAAGTTTAGCCGAGAAGAATAGTGAAGCCAACCAGTAGGATGTTTTAGAAATGCACAGAACTAGAGCAATTTATTTTTTTTTTTCTCAAGTTCCCTTTCTTTCTGGATGTTTTAAATTTTTTCCTGGCTTATTAAATGGTTCAGAAACATGGAGATGCTGCCTTTATTTTTTTTTAATGACAGCTATGTTAAGAGGTAATTAACATACTGTTTGCCCATTTAAAGTATACGATTCAATGATTTGTTAATATATTTATGGATTTGTGCAACCATGCATGCAATCAATTTTAGAACATTTTATCATCCCAAAAAGAAGCTTCATGTATTAGCAGTTGCTGTCCATTTTCCCAAACACCTTAGGCTAGTCCTAGGTAATCATTAATCTACTCACTGACACTCTAGATGTGCCCATTCTGGACATTTCCTATGATGGAATCATTCAATATGTGGTCTTTTATGAATGATTTCTTTCACTTAACATAATTATTTCAAGGTTGCTCTGAGTAGTAGCACATATCAGTACTTCACTGATTTTTATTCCCAAGTAATATGTCATTGTTACAAATTATTTATCTGTTCTTCAGTTGATGTACATTTGAAATATTTCTATACTTTTTGACTAAGATGAGGACTTTTTTTGTGGATATATTTTCATTTCTCCTAGGTATATCCCTTTCAGTAGAATTCCTGGGTCATATGGTAACTCTATGTTTGTTTGTTTGTTTTTATATTTTATTTATTTATGATAGTCACACAGAGAGAGAGAGGCAGAGACATAGGCAGAGGGAGAAGCAGGCTCCATGCACCGGGAGCCCGACGTGGGATTCGATCCCGGGTCTCCAGGATGGCGCCCTGGGCCAAAGGCAGGCACTAAACCGCTGCGCCACCCAGGGATCCCTCTATGTTTAACGTTTGGAAGAACTGGCAGAGTTTTCCAAAGGTTCCCCACTCCCCCTACCCAGAATAAAAAAATCATCATTTTTTTTATTTCCACCGCAGTGTATGAGAATTTCAATTTCTACATATCTTGTCAACACTTTTTATTGTCTGTCTTTTTAATTATAATTATCTCAGTGGATGTGAAGGTTATCTCATGGTAATTTTAATTTCCATTTTTCTTTTGGTGAATGATATTATCTTTAAAGTCCTTATTGGCATTTTTTATAACTGGTTTGAAGAAATCATTATTTCTGTACTTTTCCCATTTTAAATAGGTTCTTTGTCTTTTTACTGTAGAGTTGTTAAGTATTGTTTATATACTCTAGATACAAGGCTCTTAGAACTATGATATGTGTATTTTCTTCTATTTTGTGATTTGTCTTTTCATTTTGTCAGTGTCCTTTGAAGCACACAATTTTTAAATGTTGATGAAGTATAGTTTATCAAATTTTTTCTTTTGTTGCTTGTGTTTTGGTGTCACATTGAAGAATAAGCTCCCAAATTAAAGCCATAAAGGTCTATCTCTAAGAGGTCACCCTTCTAGGAGTTTATGGCTTTGGGACTTACAGTAGGTCTTCGACCCATTCACTGTAAACTTCTGTATATGAATATCCAGGGTCATAGCACCTTTTGATGGAGGATCAATTATGTCCCCACTTTATTATTGTTATTGTTACTATGATTATTGTTATTTTTAGAGACAGCGTGAACTGGGTGGTGTGGGCAGGGGCAGAGGGGCAGAGAGAGAGAGAGAATATCAAGCAGACTCCACTGCCTAGCTTATAGCTATGCACAGGGCTCGATCTCATGACCCTGAGATAATGACCTGAGCCAAAATTAAGAGTTGGCTGCTTAACTGACTGAGCCATCCAGGTGCCCCCCAACTTAATTATTTTGATGTCTTTGTGGAAAGTCAACTGACCATAAATGTGAGAGCTTATTTCTATTTCATTGTTCTTTGTATCTATTTTTATGCCAGTACCAAACATAATTACTGTAGCATGGTAGTAAGACTTGAAATTGGGACAGTAAGTCTTCCAACTTTTTTTTTTTTTTCCAAAGATGGCTTAGATGTTTTGGTGCCCCAGATTTTGGTATGAATTTAAGGGTTTGTTAGTTTCTGCAAAGAAACTAGCTAGAATTTTGATAGAGATTGTGTTAAATCTGAAGATCAATTTGGGAGTATTGGCATCTTGACAAAATTGTCTTGCAGTCCATGAAGATGGAATATCTTTGCATATATTTCTATCTTTAATTTCTTTCAGCAACATTTTGTAGATTTCATTGGATAATTTTTGTCCTTTCTTTGGTTAGATTTACTCTTCAGTATTTTATTGTTTATGGTTTTACAAAGGGAATTATAAATTTCATTTTCAGATTGTTCACTGCAAGGTCAGAGAAATATAATTGATTTTTGTGTATTGACCTTGTGTCATGCAACCTTCCTGAATTCATTTATTAATTCTAATAGTTTTTTAATGGAATACTTAAAATTTTCTATATACAAGATCCATCTGCAGATAGAGGTAGTTTTACTTCTTTTCCAATCTGGATACATATTATTTCTTCTTAAACCTAATTGTCCAGGCAAGAATCTCCAATACAGTGTGGAATAGAAGTTGTGAAAGCAGACATTTGGTCTTGTTCCTGATCCTGGGGTTTAAATCCATCCTTCTATCATTAAGCATAGTGTTAGTTTAGGTTTCAATAAATATCCTCTGTCAGGTTGTGTGTGGTGCTGGATTTAGGTAACTAGTATTTTATTAAAGATTTTTGGTTCTACATTTTACAAGATAATGTTTTGTAATTTTCTTTTGTTTTGATGACTTTGTTTTGGATATCAGTTCAGTACTGGCCTCACTAAACAAGTTGGGAAGTTTTTCTTCTTCTTCTCCTTCTTCTTCTTCTTCTTTTCTTCTTCTTCTTCTCCTCCTTCTCCTTCTCCTTCTCCTTCTTTTCTCCTTCTTTTCTTCTTCTTCTTCTTCTTCTTCTTCTTCTTCTTCTTCTTCTTCTTCTTCTTCTTCTTCTTCTTCTTCTTTCTTTTCTTCTTCTGTATTTTGGAAGGTTTTATGAAGAATTGGTATCAATTCTTCTTTAAATGTTTGGTCAAATTCACCAGGGAGGCCATATGAGCCTGGGCTTTATTTCTTTGTGGGAGTTTTTTTTTTTTTTATGTATATTTTTTTAAATGGAGTTCGGTTTGCCAACATATAGTATAACACCCAGTGCTCATCCCGTCAAGTGCCCCCCTCAGTGCCCAGTCACCCTATTCTCTCCCGCCCACCTCCCTTTCCACTATCCCTTGTTTGTTTCCCAGAGTTAGAAACCTCTCATGGTTTGTCTCTGTCTCTGATAATTCCCACTCATTTCTCTCCTTTCCCCTATAATCCCTTTCACTATTGCTTATATTCCCCATATGAGTAAAACCATATAATGATTGTCCATCTCCGACTGACTTGCTTCACTCAGCATCAGACCCTCCAGTTCCATCCATGTCAAAGCATTTGGTGGATATTCATCGTTTCTAATGGCTGAGGAATATTCCATTGTATATATAGACCACATCTTCTTATCCATTCATCTTCCGACAGACACCAAGGCTTCTTCCACAGTTTGGCTATTGTGGACATTGCTGCTATAAACATCGGGGTGCAGGTGTCCTGCTGTTTCACTGCATCTGTATCTTTCGGGTAAATCCCCAGCAGTTCAATTGCTGGGTCACAGGGTAGCCCTATTTTTAACTCTTTGAGGAACCTCCACACAGTTTTCAAGAGTGGCTGTACCAGTTCATATTCCTTCTTTGTGGGAGTTTTTGATTAAAAGTTCAATATCTACAATTCTTAAAAAGTATTCAGATTGTCTACTTCTTCCATGCTTTGTATCTTTTAGGAATTTGTGCACTTTCTGTGAGTTATCTAATTTTTGGTCTTCATTTGTTCATATTATTTCCTTAAAATACCTTATACTTCTGTAAGGTCAATAGAAATGGCCCCTCCTTTATTTCTCATTTTAGTAATTTGGGTCTCCTCTCTTTTGCTTTGTCGATATAGCAAAAGATTTATTAATTTTATTGATTTCATTTCATGGTATATTGATATAGTTTACTTCTGCCATTTTACTTTTTGTTTTCTATATGTGTCATGCCTCTTTTATTTCTTTTCCCTCCTTTTTATTTTCTTTTTCATAAAGTAAATATAGAGTAAAATTTTAGGCCCTTTAATGATATTTTCACTACATATTTTGAGTTACTTTCTTATTGATTGCTCTTGGGCTTACAGTGTATATTTTCACTTACAAGAAGTTATTTTCAGAGACATAATTAGGTTATTCTACTGAGATATAAGATGTTAGTAAATTCTCCAAATTAGCTCTATTCTATAAAGCAATATCCCATACAAAAAACCCATACATATACATATAACAATAAATTATTATAATTATTGCTTTATGTAATTTGATATCTTATAAAGAGACTGAGAAAAGGAGAGTAAGTATATATTTATGATGATTGTGTATTAATCTCTTTTTATTCCATTTTTGGTTTTCTTCATTTGTTTCTCTTTATTCAAGTTACCATCTGCCATATCCTTACTCCAGTACATATTTGTTTCCACACACATCCTTTGTGTTTTTATCATCACATATGTTGCATTTGTATATATTATAGGCCCAACAATCCATAAACATATATGCATAAACATTTATGTAATTGTTTTTCAGTAAGATAAGAAAAAGGAAAAATGTTGAAGCTACACTTTCTTTTACTATGTAAAAACCTTCCCTGATGCTATGTGTGTGTGTGTTTGTGTAGGTGCACATGTGTGAGCATGCACATATTTAAATTGCTGCCTGGGGTCATTTGCTTTTAGCCTGAAGAATTTTCTTTGTATTTCTTGTAGGATAGGTTGGTCTGCTAGCAATAGATTTTTCCATTTTTTTAAAATTTTTGTATATGCTGAGAAAACTAATTTTGTCTTCATTTTTAAAGGTATTTTTTCTGTATACATGATCCTTATTTCACCAAAGGCACAAGCAACAAAAGCAATATAAACAAGTGGGACTGCATCATATTAAATAACCTCTGAATAGCAAAAGAAACAAAATGAAAAGGCAGCCAATGGAATGGGAGGTATCTCTAGTTGTAAATATTTCTAAAACATATATCCAATAAGGGGTTAAAATCTCAAATATATGAGCAACTCCTATGACTCTATAACTTGATATCAAAAAAACAACTGTTAATCCAATTTAAAAATAGGTAAAGGACTTGAATAGACATTTGTCAAAGGAGACACACAAATGCTCCACAGGTACATAAAAAGATGCTGCAGATCACTAATCATTAGGATGTTAGAATGGCTGTTATCCAAAGGACAAAAGATAACAATTTGTGCTGAAGATGTGGAGAAGAGGGAACCCTTGTGTACTGTTGGTGGGAATGTAAGTTGGAATAACCATTATGGAAAACAGTATGGAGCTTCCTAAAAGGATTAGAAATAGAACTATCACAAGAATTGTCAACCACACTTCTGGGTGTATATCCAAAGGCAATGGTCATGGTATCTGGAAGAGATAAGAGATACCTGCCCTCCCTACTCATTGCAGCATATTTACAAGAGAGAAGATATGGAAACAACCTAAGTGTCCCACAACGGATGGATGAATAAATGAAGAAAGGTGATATATACATCTAATATAAAATCTAATACATTGGAATATCATTCAGCCATAAAAAAGAAGAAAATCCTGCAATTTGTGGCAACTTGAGGGAATCTTTAGGGCATTATGCTAAGTGAAGTAAGTCAGACAGGGAAAGGCAAATTCTATATGATCTGAATTAACAAAAAAAGAGATTAGCGACTGACTGAGGCTTAGAGTTGAGGAATAGAGAGAGGTTGGTCAAAAGGTTTCAAATTTCCAGGTATATGATTAGTAAATTCTGGGCACCTAATATGCAGCATGGTGACTACAGCTGATGGTACTATATCATTTGCTTGAACATTGCCAAGAGCAAATCTTAAAAATGTTCTCACCTCACCTGTATAATACAAGGGTAACGATGTGAAGTGACGGATGGGTTAACCAACCTTATTGTGGTAAACGTTTTGCAATGGATAAATATATCAAATCATCGCATTGCACCCTTTATACTTATATAATGTTATATCTCAATTGTATCTTTATAAAGTTGGAAAAAAAGAGATTTTTGTTGATTTTTTTTTTCACAGCACTTATAATGTCATTTCACTGCTTTCGAGCCACCATTGTTTCTATGAAGATGTCAGCTTTTAATCTTATTAGGAATTTTTTGTAAGCCAGGAGTCATTTTTCTCTTGCTTTAAAATTTTTCTCTTTTTCTTCATATTTCATTCTTACTGAGATGTATCTGGGTGTGGACCTCTGTATTTATCATACCTGGAATTTGTTGAGCATCATGGATGTGTAGATCAATGTTTTTAAATTACATTGTGAAGTTTTCAGCCATTATTTTCTGGAACTTTCTGGTTCTCTGCCCTCCTCTCTTAGTACTCTAATCATGTGTATGTCCCTGTGCTTTAATGTTACATTTCTTTAAGCCTATGTTGATTTCCTTCATTCTCTTTCTTGCTGTTCTTCAAATTGCATTCCCTGTCAATTTGCCTTCAACCTTACTGATTCTTTCTTCTGACTAGCCACATCTGTTGATCCTCCCTAGAGATTTATTTTCAACCTCGATTACTGAATGTTTTAATCCCACTACTTTCATTTTGTTAATTTTTATATTTTTTTTCCTTACTGATATTCCCTATTTGATAAAGCAGAGTCAACATAGCTACATTTATTTGTGTATTGTTTCTTTAGTATTTTTGAACAACAAACATCTTAATAATGGCTTCTTTATTATTTTTGTTGTTTGAAGTTTGTGTTGCTTCTAATTTTTTTTGTTGTTTATTTTTTGTTGTTTTTTTTGTTTTTGTTGTTTTTTTGTTGTTTTTTTGTTGTTTTTTTTGTTGTTTTTGTTGTTTTTTTGTGTTGCTTCTAATTATTTTTGTTGTTTGAAGTTTGTGTTGCTTCTAATTTTTTCTCTGTATATGGGCTAGACTTTCCTGTTTCTTCATGTCTTAAAACTTTTTTTTTGTAAAAACTAGACTTTTTAGGTATGTAAAGCATCTCTGGATGTTGAGTCCCTCTCATCCTCCAGGCTTTTGTTTTGTTTTGTTTTTTGATTTTTTGTTTTTTGTTTTTGTTTGTTTGCTTAATGACTTGGCTAGACTATTTCAGTCTAGACTACTTCCTTTGCTCTATGAAGCCTCTGATGTTTCTCAATAGGCTCAGCTTTGGATACCTATATACACAGCCATTCTAGAATGACAGTGGTTCTATTAGGACTGTCTTATTCTCTGATTTCTATGTTAAACTGCTTGCCTTATTCAGCATCATCAAAACTCAGTCTCCACTATTTTGAGGTTGATTGCTCTATTGTTTCCCAAAATAGCCTGGGGAGTAAATTACCCTTCAGTCTAATCTAGTTAAATTTAGCTTTCTTGGGTTTCTGGGTGACTCAGTCACTTGAGCCTCCTACTCTTGATTTCAGCTGGGCTCATTATCTCAGGGTAGTTAGGTTTTGAACTCAATGGAGTCTGCTTTTCCCTTTCTCTTTCTCTCCCCTTCAACTCCTCCCCTTCTATTTGTGGAACCCTGGAGTATCTGCTTCTCTCGCTGGCAGGCTTGCTTGCTCTCTCAAATAAATTATATAATAAACAAATAAATAAATAAATAAATAAATAAATAAATTTATAAACATATATATATATATATATTTTTTTTTTTATTTTTTTTTTTTTTTTTTTTTTTTTTTTTTTTTTTTTATATTTTTTTTTTTAATTAGCTTTCTTTGCCAGGATAGTTTATGAGGCCAGTCCTTGAGATTATTTTGAACCCAAGAGTGATCTTTTTAGCCTTCTTTTTCCTTGGTGTACTCTTAATCTAGCTAGTATCATGTAACTTCTTCTCAGTGAGCTGCCGGCCTTCACTTAACTGCTTACCTTCAAAATCTCTGCTGTTTTTAGTCATATGTACTTAGGCTTGAACTCCTCACACGGTTTCATATACCGTCACTTACTTTCAGGAAAGCTTTAGACCGCTCTTTTTTTGCAGATTATGTCATCCCTTTGTCAGAATCTCTAAGCTACTGCTCCAGGGTTGTGTAAGGGTCCAATAGTCAACTTTTTATTGCAAATAAGGGGCTGGGTGGGGATGGTAGCCTCCAGTCTTCTCAGTTTGCATCTACTCATGTGGACCTTTGGCTCAATAAGCAAGATGGGGAAAGGGCAACCAGGTCCCGGGTATTTCTGGCCTATTGCTCTTGGGGTAAGTTCTTTGCACTCTTAGGGGTTCAGGGTGGAGGAAGTGAGCCTCAGATCTCATAGCCATACTGATTAGTATTGTAGCCTTTGCAACTTAAAACTTGGAGGGGGTGGTCATAGGACAAATTCTGGCAGCTGATAAACTACTGTATTCCTTGACTGGAACCTAAGAGGAAAGGATTTATCTACACCTGTCTGGAACAGAGCTTCCGACACTGAGTAGGATAATGAGGCAAGGAGGGAAAGGTCAAGGCTCAAGTGCCACGATCCCCTCACTGTTTTATAGAGATTTAGTAGATTTATTTCAGTAATTTTTTTTTTTTTTGTCCTTAGGATAACTTCCAGATGCCTTTTTCTTTCTCTCTCTTTTTTTTTTTTTATTTCCAGATACTTTAAATGGTATTTATTTATTTATTTTTTATTTTCACTTTCACCAATACAGTTTTCCTAGAGAATGGATAGGGCTTCTTACTCTATCATTATGAAAGTTGAGACAATTGGAATACAGCCTATATTTTATATAATATCAATGGTAATTTTTGCAAATTCAACAGATGGCCTGGCAAACCGACTGTGTGGTGTAGAAATAAAGTTGTTAACCTCATACGGTCTTTGCATTCATAGATCCTGTTTCTATTGGGGTTATTACTCTTAAGATGGACATTAAATAATAAATATCTAGCATATATATAAAATGAATAATAAGAGGTAATAATGAAAATAATACTGTAAAGGAGCATAACGACACGGTGTTATAAAGAGAATGGATCGGCAGCAGGTGAGAACAACATCCACGGAGTGATTTGGGGAAGCCCTAAGCACGTGCTAGGGGAGCTGGGGTTGGAAGAAGCCAAGCCTGTGAACAGGCCAGGGGAGATTACTACAGAGAGAGGAAGATGAAGTTTTCTGTAATTATAGTAGCTAATGATTTCACATTTCCAGCCAGATCTTTAACATTATTCTAAGTGCTTTATTTATACATTAACCCACTTCAAACCTCACAAGAATCTTATGATGTTAGTACCGTATTATATCTGTTTTATAAATAATGTTGAAGCAAGTAAATGGCACAACTGAGGTGAATTAAAGGAAGTGCAGATATTACAGAGTGATATTTAACACCTAAGTGCCATCCTTGGAGAGAGGAGCCTTAGCAAAGTTTGTAGTGTGAAATAAAATTGGATGGAAAGAAGACCCTGAGTTTCAGCTTTTATTTTGAGCTTTAGGGTGAAAAGATGGCAAAAAGAGTGGTTGTCCAAGTGGTTAATAAGATCAAGGGGAAATTTCACTTTATTTAACTTTTGCTGTTCTTCTTTAGGGGGTGATAATAATCCAAGGAAGAGCTACTAGAGACAGAGAAATTAAATATGTAGGAATCAGTGTAAATAATTGAGTAAGGTCCTAATGGTAGAGGGAGTTGAGATCCAAAGCATAAGAAAATTATTATAGAGGAGTTAGGCTTTTGGGAACAATTTTTTTTTTTTTTTTGATAAAGTGATACTTTCGCAAAGCCTGAGGTTGAGAGAATTTCTCAAATTAGTAAACATATAAAATGTAAAGCTAAGGGATCCCTGGGTGGCGCAGCGGTTTGGCGCCTGCCTTTGGCCCAGGGTGCGATCCTGGAGACCCGGGATCGAATCCCACGTCGGGCTCCCGGTGCATGGAGCCTGCTTCTCCCTCTGCCTGTGTCTCTGCCTCTCTCTCTCTCACTGTGTGCCTATCATAAATTAAAAAAAAAAAAAAAAAAAACTTAAAAAAAAATGTAAAGCTAAGAAGGAACTTGAGTCAGATGAGGAAGGAAATAAAAAGAAAGAAGAGTAAGTACATTTACTTACTCTCAAATAACAGTGTTGCCAAATGACAGTGGAGTCTACAAATTCGATTAATAGGAGCCATCAAATGTTTTTCAAATAAACTAAAGACACAGATGCATGTTCACATGATTTAAAATAATCATGTTTCTAGAAGTTGTTTTAAAATTTTGATTATTTAATAAATGTTTTATATGTGGGTTATTGGGACAGGGTCATTTTAGTTTCATGTTAATGGAGAGAATAAACGAGAAAAACCTTAGAGATAAAGCAGATGTACAGAAGTAAGTAAGACAACAATGGCAGAAAAAAAAAAAAAAAAGAACTGATCATAGCCACACTTGAATTAGCTTATGTACCTGGAGGGAAAAATGTATGCTATGATGAGATTCAATAATAGTTCAATTACAGTAGATCTTGTGAAGGGCCAGTGAGAGGCTTGACAACACATATATCAAGCTCAAAAATAGTTTCTGAGAGTCAATTGAAGGCACTGACAAGCAATTATATATTTACATAGAAATCCAAAATCAAATAAAGTTGGTTTAGTTATCCATATAGCAGCTAATTGACCAGATGTATTCTAAAATAAGACGATCTCATATTTGCATCATAGAAGTAAATGAAATTGTTAAACCAATTTCATCTAAATAAAGGAGAATAAAATGAAATTTGCAAGCATTAACATAAAATTCAATAGCTGACATAAAGCATTTGTGGGAATGTAAAGAGCTCATAGAAGACTAAAGAAAATGCATTGCTTTAAATGTCCTTCAAAAAGTCTTTAAAATGTCTCACATCAAGAGTAACGTGACAGTTAATAGTAACAGAGAGGTTGTAACTATTCCTCATCTAGCAAATATGTTACAATAATATGTGCTCTGTCATAAAATGAAAAAAAAAAAGTGATGAGACATTTTAAGACACTGGACGATGAAGTACTGAATGCTTTAGCATCATCACCTTTATCCACTGTTGTTTTCTTTATTTTAACTTTCTATATTGATGATCCGGCAATCGAACTGAGAGATTTCTTGCTTAGATGGTGTACATTGCAAGTTTGATCTTTAAAAACTAATGGTTATGGCATGTTTCCCTTTTTTAGTTGTCATATTGCCCAAAGACAAGCTGTTGATGCATTAAATTTAATCCTATTTCCTTGTCCTTTGCACAAATAAGCATGCCCCCCCCACACACACACACAGGAAAAAAAAAAAAAAAAAGCCTAGAAACTTTGCAACAGTTTGTACATGAATAACCATGCAAGAAGACGAAGCCCAGGTACGGGCTGGGTATCTGAGGGAGAGTTGTCAAAGGAGCATGTTGAATTACGGAGCAAAGAACCAAGTTTAATTTTTTTTTCTAGCCCAAAGGGCGCATCATCAATTCGATGTTAGGTCAAATATTCTGAACTTGTTTACGAAGTTCACATTTAGGCTTTTTAAAACAGTGTGTTTTATATTGAGTAATTCTTTGGGAGGGGCAGGTAGCAGGTGGTGGGTGAAAATGAAGGCTGTGTAGGAAATCTGAATCAACACGAGGGAAAGAATAAATTAAAAAAAGCTAGAAATACCTGATGATAAGTCAATGGTTTTAGGGTAGCTTACCATGTTAGTGGGCAGGATTGGGAGACACTAGTCACTTAAATTTAGCCTACAGTCAGATTTGTTTAAAAGACAAGTAATCATAAAGAGAGAGAGAGAGAGAGAGGAAGTTATATCACAAATTAGGAGATAGAGAAGTAAACTATTCAATATAGGAGTTTTACGGTAAAATTATCCTGTACACTTAGACAAAACATCCCCAGACTTTCAAGGTTTTACCACTTTGTGAGCAGGTAAGAATTGTACACCCTTCGGTAGCACTGTGACAGAACTGGCACAGCTAAACCTAGATCCATACTGTCATGAACCAGGAAGGTCAGATACAATTTCAGGGATTCCAACTCAAGCCAGGGTTCAGCCTGTGGCCAATAAATAAAGTTTATTGTTTGCCTTTATCATGTTAGTGTTATTATTTTAACCATTAAAAGGCAACTTTTAATAAACCTTAATGTGTATGCAAATCTATGGCTAAAATAATATACGTTGTAGCATTGTTTCTAATAAAAAAAGGATGGGAATATTTTTCATCAATTGTGTGTCACTGTATATACGATGATTTCACTGAAATAAAATACTTTTTAGTAATTGAAAATTAGTCATACATGAATATTGGTTGACATGGAAACATGATCATATATCAGTGATTAAAGCTGGTTGCCAAATAACTACCTCTATGAAAATATACTTTCATTAGCCTACGTAGTCTTACTACCTTCTCCATCACAGGTAATCTAAAAGTTTTAACGTTCCTTTTTATTTTGTCCTTCTCTTAAATAATGGACATTCCTGTTTTACCTGTATTGCTAATTTGCAATATTATTATTAGCTCTTGCCCCAACTTTTGAATAGACATTGTGTTCTTTTTAAGATAAATCTGTTTCCTTATGCAAATATGGTCTTTGCCTTTTTTCTAAGTATTAGTAAGATACTTCATTTGATACATCTGTCTCAAACTGTCCTTATGATTGAATTTCCAGCTAATCTTTAATGGAATCTAGCATACTCCGCCATGTATAAACCAATTGCTTTGTGTTTTTTCTGTTACACCAAAGTGAAATGTAACCTATGCAAACTAATTCACCTGATTTTGAAATTAAGGTACAGTAATGTCACAAAGTAAGCTAAGTAGTTTGGGCTCCTTTTAATCTTAAAGAGCTTTACAAGAGGTGAATTAATTGTTCTGTAAAATTTCAGTATGACTTCACTGTACGTATATTTGTGCTCATTTTATTTTTTCATTTATTTACTACCTACTGATATAATAGCTTCTCTGTACTTTTGCTCTAGTTTAGATTCCTATTTTTTCGTGACAAATATGTTCATTTTATCAAATAACAACATTTATTTTCCAATAAATTATGGAAGGAATCTGTCTTGTTCTTTTCATCCTCATTTTGCAATAGGAAGGGCAGATGGACCTGTCTTGGGTAGTTATTCACTTCACGGATTTTTAATTGAAATCATTTTTACCTTTCATGTCTTCATTGAAGTAGAAAACATCCTCTGTATGGCATAGTTGAGGAATAACAGGACAGCAATAAAATATTTATGCAGTACTTATATTATGCCAAGAAATATTCTAAGTGTTCCAGGTTTAAGGCTACAGGCTCTGGAATCTGATTTTTGCCAGATCTGGCATCTGGAGCAAAATATTTCATCTCTGTGGGCCTCAAGAACATAATACATAATACTTCCGCCCTAAGTAGAAGTTGGTAGTTTCATGAGTGGGGGGTGAAGAAGTGGAAAGCAATGACATGTATTCTTTCTGCGTAAAGGTTAAGTAATACTGATGAGATTGAATTTGTTCATTTTTTAACTTGATAAAATAGCACACCTTGCAAGATTATTTTTGAAGAATTCCAGTGATATCTATTAATTCAGATTGTCTTTAATTTTAATTTGGGTAAGAAATGGCCCTGTCACTCTTTTACTTCTATTTTCAAGTCAAATGTCCCGTTATGGGTCGTATATCACCCATTTCTTGAAAACCATGGGTTTTCAAATATATTAGTATTTCTTACTAATAATTACAGCTGACCTTTATTTATTCAGGTTTGCCTCTCTTTGGACTTTCTATAAAGTATTAGGAATTTACTGATTCTCTTAGAGGTATTACACAGTTGCCTGACTGAAACCACACATGATGCTCAAAGCAATCTCTGACTTTATCATTGTTAATCAGTAGATCCTATCTAATATTTTGAGTTAGATTTTGACCACCAATATGTAGACTCATCCTGATTCTTATCTGCCTGAATATGTCTACTGAATGCTTTAGCATCGTCACCTTTATCCACTGTTGTTTTCTTTATTCTAAATCCAATAAGGATGACTACATATCATATCTGGTTAAAATATTCTGACACCTTGAACCTTAAAAAACATTAACAATGCTTGAAAGAACAAATTTTTAAAAAATTATTTTATGACCATACTATAAGGTTATGAGTGCTGGCATGATCTTCCTAGATCATGGTTGATTCAACCTAAATTAAGTAGGTAATGAAAAAACTAATGAAAATCAATGGAAAAAAAACTTCATAAAATATAATCAATAAGCACATGCTAAATGCTTCCACGATGCTACCATACATACCTTTTGTGATATAGATGATGACAAAATAATTAATACTTTAGTCCCATTTCTATATTTTCTTGTCTAAGTTTTATAATTAGCATAAAGTATATTATAAATATCTAAAGAAATATACACACATTTATATTGGAGTTTAAACTTTACATGTATTTTATATACACGTGAGAGTAAATATGTATATATTGTGTATATGTGCATGTGCACGCATGAGATGCCCTTGTGATTTTTAGGAAAATTGTCTCATTTTTCATTCATGTTTCATTTGCATATGTCTAAGAAATTCATAAAAATGAATTAAAAATAAAACAAAATGAATTGATTCATATCTCTGGATAAGGCAGTACTTTTTACCTTGGCAACCCAGTGCAATTCCTGATATTCTTATTTATGAGTTCTGCTCTAAAGCCTACCCAAGTATGTATATCAAAATGAAACAAAACAAAATACAACTTCACAAGTGACTCTGGCACACAGCCACAACTAAGAAGATTCTTGAATCAAACTGAGCTGAAACAAGACCTTCTTGCTACCTTCTGGAGGTTCCAATTCTATAAGGCTTTGGGAATCCCATCCGTCTCACTGTGTAGCATGAAGGCTTTTCTTCAGGAATATTTCAAAAATAAAACTAATAAAGTGTTTCCCTCCTTGAGAAAAAAGGGCTCTATCTGGTTTTCAATACCTTGTGAATCATAAGTTTTTGAAACTTGTTTCTTAATGCAATTACTGGGAGAAATGAAATAGTCAATGTGATGGGTATTAGTGTTATCCATCAACTCTTTCCTCTTTGCTCTCTTCCTAGGTGAATGGGAGGACTCAACTTCCTAGCTACCTTTACATGTGAATCGCCAAAGCCAAATGATATGTTAGAAGTGAAGCATCCCCTTTTAAATAGTAAGTTTGAAGTGCTAGGGTACATACAATGGGTTCTGTTCTCTCTTGCAGTAGTGCTGTGAATTCTTGACAGTGATCACTGTATCAGCATTAGGACCCGACTTAGAACGTGATGAAATAAAGCAGAGCCCTGACAGTGTGTCTGAAATGGAGATGAATGTGTCTGAAGAATTAATCATTTTTAATTGTTATTAATTCTTTGAGCTTTTTGAAATTATTAATTTATTACTGCAGGATAACCTTAGCATACCCTGAGTAAAACAAAAATTAAAATATTAAAAAAATTAAAATATTAAACTAGTGGTTATGGAGGTAAACCCTATTTTAGCGTGACCATAAAGGGGGTGTTATAATTGTATATAATGATTTTTTCCTTTCACTTTGAAATTTTTATCTTGTCTCACTTACATGTTAAAGTATTTACATGTATCTGTTTCATTCTCACCATGATTTTAAGAAACATTTAATATTTCACTCTCATTTTTGCCTCAGGAGAAACAAAAGCTTACAGAGGAAACAGGAGCTCACATTCCACCAGTATCATACAGATGGTAAGTGACCGAAACAGATCTCAAATGTAGATTTTTTTTTGAATTATTAAGGTCATGCCCGTAAACTTTATGTGATATATTAGCTCTTATATATGCCCCAAAACAAGCAAGTAATATTAACTAACCGAATATTGAATAGTCACTAAATACGGATTATTTGTATATTCCACATATACAAAGGAACTACATGAGTGAGAGGTGAGGAATGGTGGATAATAGATAATACAAAAATGAATAAGATGTTAAGTCTTACAATGAGTGGGAGGGGAAATTGGATTGAGAGGTAAACAGGAAGTAACTGAAAGGAAGAGACATTGAACCTGAGGTGACTCATATCAGAGAAGGTTGGTCACAGAAGTGATGAAAACTGTAGTTGTGTATTGTGTGAGCTTAGGGACCACCAGGATCCTCAAATAAGAAATGGCCCAGTGAAAAATTACGAGCATTCACATAGGTGATTTTTCATACTCTTGCTGTTAAGAGTCCAAGGCGGACACTGTATTGCTAATGACCCTTGGAATAGATTTGTACTATGAGAAGTGTGGTAAACCTGTAAAAGTAGAAGTAACGTGTGTCTTTTTTGTGAAGTTCTGTAACAAGATTTAAAAATTCCTTTTAGCTATTTCTTATTTATCTTATTTCTGTTTTATCTATAACTATATAAATTACTATGTGTGGTGAGTAATTTTAAAAATGATAGACTTTGAGTAAATACATTTAAAATTAATAGAAAATTTTTTCAAATATAAATGGAGAGTCTGAGACCAAATCTGACACTGGGTGTGATGGACATTTCAGGCAGTAGATTTGAAAGCAAAATGTATTTCTTAAGACATGCTTCTGAAAGTTGGAAATGTGAAAAACTGGGAGAACCAAAACGTTGTATTTGTTTGGGTCGTCTGGAAACCAGATAGCAGGATGTGATTGTATATGTGTTTTTGTCCATGTTGTTTCTGTGTATTGACCAATTTTAGGATGCAATCAAGTAGTCTTTCTTTTTATATATTGTTTTTTTTTTACTATACCTTAGAAATAATCAATAGGTCCCCTGATATAAGTAGCAAAGCAAATATGAGAATTTTAGATATTTTTTAGTTCATGGTACAGAATTTATAGTAAACAACGAATCCAGATTATGAGCTATTTTTCCAAAGATTTTTGCTCAATATATTTAACAACTAGAAATTTATGAAGTGTATGCTTTATTCCAAACAAAACAAGGATTAGAGAAATGCATAGTTAAATAGTCAAATGTTTATTTAAAGATGATTTTCTTGAATCTCCTTTAGAGAACAATTATACTTAAATTGTTATTCTTCCTTTCTTTTTATAAGCCTCCTCATTTTCTGTTTGAATTTGTAATTATGTAGGATATTATCATATTAAAGGAAACACTGTGCAACATTACACAAAGCTTTAGAGTTAAAAATCAAAGCTAAACTTCTTTATTTTTATTATCTTTTTTTTGGTGAAAAACTTTTCTTGTCATTGTTGATAATAGAATTCACATAGTCTCATCAGTCTTAGGTGGTTGAGTATTTATTACTTGGTACTTTTTATTTTCTTTGCTGTGTTTCATTTATGTCATCGGGGGAGGTCAAAATCATGACTTGACTGAGAGAATACACCAGCCCCCTAAGCCAAACTTTTGAATGGCTTAAAGTCCATGTCCCTTTTTTCATGAACTCTTAGGAGTTAGCAAATCTTTAAGTTCATCATAGGGTGGGTGCTGAATTCAAGCCTTTAAATGGCTGACTTTGTGTCAGTTGCAAATTCCTGGTCCAGTCACTAGTGACGAGGAAAGTTAGGGTCACTTGTTACAAAGCATTGGAGACATGGACAGAAGTTTATGTCCATATTTCTCTGGCAAGTTGACTCTTGGGGTGATGGCATTTAGACAGCTACGAACTGACTAATCAAAAGCAATATAAAGCAACAATTCTTGTTACCTGGCTTTTAAAAAAATACTTTTTTCATTGCCTGTCCCATGAGTTTTTATCTAATTTATTATCTAGTCTTGGATCCTCTGCTTACTTTATCCCTGGCACCATTTCTGACTCATTTAGGATTTCCAAATCGGCCCTCAGATCACAATATATGTACTCCATAGCTCTCCTTGAGCTCTGTGGATCTACCCATATCAATCTAATTTTAGGGTGTTTAAAGATGATACAACTTTCAAAAATAATGTCCTATTACAAACTCTGCTAAGCTAGTCTAAATTATTTTATGGAACTAGTTGCTGAGAAATGGAAGTGCGAAGCTTACATCTGTGTATCTATGCAGCTATTTTTCTGGATAACTGCCTAATTTTGCCTAAAGTAAAAAAGTTATCTAGGTTCTTTCCAGACCATTTAGATTTTCTCATTTCTGTAAGAACTACAGCCAAAACTTACACAAGGATAGCAACTTCTTCAAATTCAAGTGTCCATTAAAATATTTTGCAATGTCTGGTTTTGTTCTTAAACAATAATTATACTTAAACACTGTGTTAAGAATTAAATTAGAATAAACAAAATTCACCCTGACCTCAGTATTACATTCCTTGCTTTCTGTATATTGTGCAACCTGTCTCAAAGTTGCAAACTGTATTGAGCTTGAATAATATCAGTATTTTAGCCTATTGTGCCCTTCTAATATTTTCAGATATTTGTCACCAGTCAATAAATTTGAAATACTTTTTCATACTCCACAAACTGTTAACATGCTAATTCAGTCTATTCTTGTCCTTCGCATGTCCTAAGATTTTTAACTACCTAAGAAAGCATTTTCATCTTAAAGTCTTTATGCAGGATTTTATTTCCAATACATCTTTAATACATTGCCAATATTCTCAAGTATTTAAAAATGAGTTTCTTCTATCTCCTTTACAAGCATGCCAATACGAATAATGTAGTACTCTGTAGGTCTTTGAATTCCATAGCATTGATTTCTTCTTTAAAAATTCTCTCCACATACTTCTCCGTGCAATGTTACACAATGCCAAAATATTTATTTTCACATTCACTTGAGAAAAGGCACCAAATTCATATCCATTATATAAATCTGACAATAATCATAATTAAGATCTCTTCATCATTTTACACTTAATACAGTGCTTTCAAATAAATCATGTCATTAAAGTAGGCATTTGTATCATTTTTCATTTTAAGGAGAGATACAAGGGGTGAAATGAATTGCTCCAAGCTGTGTAACTAGAAAGTAAGAGACCCCAGCTCGAGACCTCTACCTTCAAATCATCCTACCAGGCTGACCAATTTTCCATTGTTGAATTTAACAATAAATCATAATTTGTAAGACAATATTATATGGATTACTTTGTGATTTGGTGATGCCCTAAATCACTTAATAATTTTACATTGATACATGCAAAGAGACAAAGGGAAATACGTTTTCCCTGAAAAACTCCATTCACTTTCATGAATGATATAATGAAAATCATACCATGTTTATACTCTGTTCAATTATGCAACTAAGCAACTATGCAGCAAATAAAAGTTGTCCAAATAACTGATTGGATACCAATTTCAATTCAAGTTCTTTCCAGCTCATCACATCTGTTGAAAACAAGGTAACAGGCCCAAAATGGAGTCACTTATGTTAAGCCTCATATCACCAAACTGGACCCTAACTTAATTGCAGTTTTAGTCTCTCAGAAATAGAATCTAAACCAATCAATCAGGAATCACCTGGTTAGCTATAGTAAGGTAATCTCCTTGATAGACCCCTGCAGTCCCCTAAAGGAAAGTAACCTTGCCACATCTAATCCACTTTTTACTAGTATAACTTCCTTGTACCACTCCTTTCTGTCTATAAAGGTATTTCATTTTGTACAGCCTCCTTTATATCTGTTCCGTAGGATACTGCCCAATTCATGTATCATTAAATAAACACAATAAGGTCTTTAAAATTCATTCAGTTGAATTTTGTTTTTTAACACATTCTGAATAAGAAAAGCAAACAAACCCCTTTACCCCTCCCCTAACTCT
Source organism: Canis lupus familiaris (assembly GCF_011100685.1). NCBI lineage: Eukaryota > Metazoa > Chordata > Mammalia > Carnivora > Canidae > Canis > Canis lupus. The sequence continues at coordinate 6,768,080 of NC_049224.1, read as the reverse complement.
TGTGATATCACCCAAACATTTTTATCTTACCTAGATGCCTGTTTACTTTTTTGTTGTTCTGTATTCTTTATTAAAATATAGTGTCTAGAGGAATATAATACCTAGCAGACAGAGCTCAATAAATATTTGATTAACAAATAAAAAGATGTTTTATGGATCAAAGAGTCACCATTTTTATAATAATTCCATTTGTGTTGATAGTCAAGTGTAAGAGTTTGTGATGCTAGGATGAATTATCCTTTGAAGATATAGATGCTCCATTGATGATCTTTTATAGGTAGGCTAGAGTTGCACAGAGAAATTTGATTATTCTGGTCCAGATAGATAATTTTAAAATGTCTTATTCTTTTGTCTATCTTTCCTCTTTCAGAAATATTTTTGTTAGGTGCCTGTAGTTAAAACCTGCTATTCATGTAAATAGTCTACAAAAGATAAAAAGGAACACAGTTAACTAAATTATAAACAAAAACAACAATAACAAAAAAAAAACAACTTCAGAGGGATCCACTGGTGTGCAGAAAATTATTGATTCTATTTACAAATATTTGTGTAATAATGAGGACTTAATTGTTCTTTACAGGGTAAGTCAAAGTAACGCTGTTGCAGTATACATGAAAGCAATGGTATGATTCTAGGTTGTATTCGTATGGATGCAGAGTTTGGAACGTTAGATGAAATAAATATGTAATCTTCCAGTGCCAAACCAGTACTGGTTAAGAAATTCTAGAATATTGAAATATCTTGACTCCTCATGTTGAAACACATGAATCACACAGTTTAAAGATTAATAAATCAAGAGAGCTAATTAGAATATAAATACGTTGAATTAAATATAGGCTCTTCTTTCTACTATCTTTACTATAATCTAATTAGGAAAATTGTCAAAGACTTAGGTTGGAATCCCAGCACACTTTGGGGGACATTCTTTATTTATATTGACAAAACTTTTACAGCGTTATTGAATGCCTGTCTCTCTTTGCCTGAAGTCCTAACTGGAAAACAACTTTGAATAATTAATTAGTGGGCACTAGGTTGTACTGATCAGTCTCAAGGACTTTCTGTATCTGTGGACTTTTCAAGATCCTCAACAGACAATATCCAACCAAAAGATCAGTCAAAATCTTCCGGTTGAAAGACAGGTTAATTTTTAAGGCTTGCTAAATCATTTGAGGAAGAAAAGTTGAGATCAATTATAATGAACAGTCTCGGGGCTAGGGCAAGTTAATAGCATTGTCTAGACTTGATGAATTTTTCTTCCTTTCGGGGATGGAGATTTTAGATCTTGATTTTTTAAACTCCTAGATTATTGGTTCTCATGCAGACCCTACTCCAGCCCTATTACTTGTGATTTTTCCCCCATCTACCTCTTTCTGTTAGTGCTTCAGTTTTCATAAATTCTGGTTGACAAACAGGTGATTATGATACCACTTGCCTTACATAAGTTGAGGAAAAATGAAAGCACTTTTAATTAAATTTTTTGCACACAAACACACCTATCTAAATTCTTTGATCTTTCGCATTCTTTATTTCAAGAGTCCTTTCTGGCTTTGAGTCAGGGCTGCCATTCCATCTAGTACCCACTTACTAGTGTGCATGGGCTCTTCTTACATCAAGATTGCAAATGCAGTCTTCTCCCTATGTATTTCACAAATCTCCATGAAATATTTTCTTGTTCAAAATCTTTCTTGATCTGGCTTCACACCTTTGACTCTGAGCTATACCAACATCAAATAGCATGTTACTGTTCCCTCTAAACTGCTCAGCTCAATCATAAACTGTTCCTTGTTTATTTCCCTAAATACCAGAATATGGTGTTGAAGAAAACTTCACCTGAGGAAAAAAAGGTAAAAATAATAGTGGATCTGTCTATCTATATCTATATCTATATCTATATCTATATCTATATCTAATAGTGGATCATTGCTTTAGAACCAGCTACTCTAGTTTTTCACAAATGTTCTTGATTGGCCACTTTTTTTTTTTTTTTTGTAGCACAGACATCTTTTACACGTGTGGAAGACCAGTCTGAGGAAGAAAACCATTTGACATAGTCATCTTCAACCAGGAAGTTGATATGCTTTTACATATTATGCAGATTCATTCTCCAATCTCACTCAAATCTGCTTTTCAGGAAGGAACATAGGTTTGTATCTTGTATAAACACTGTGTCTAGTGAAGAGTGTTTCCTGAACAATAGGATTCTCAAAGGAGAATACTGCCTTTGCTGAAATGGCATTTTGTCCCTACTACACCAGTATCTCTCAATGTAAATGGAGATTCATTCAAATTTTAAAGAATCAAATTATAATACTATAATAAAACGAAAGCTAAAAGGCCTATGTAATTAAAGTAAATAAAAATGATAATATGAGGTCTCATCAAAATATCTATTTTAAAAAAGGTAATTGGAAGTATTTCGGTGACTTCCCATCTCCCTTCAGAAAATGTTCACCAAGTGGATGTATTAATTTAAAAAGGTTTTTTTTTTTTTCTCTTTTTGTTTCATTTTTGGAGCCAATTATTTCTCAACATGAGGTAAAACACTGTTCCAACCCAATCAGAGAAACTTCAGAGCCAGAAATAATCACGATCATATTCATTAGTTAAATTACGATCAAATAAATATGTAAGTAAAGCAGTGCTACTATGAGGAAATAGGCATATTTTTAAAAATTATCTTCAAGAGGATTATGGATGTCTTATTTCATTGGATAAAAGGAATCCTATGCCCTCGCTTTCCTTCCTTCTGACTCCATTCGTTGCAAAGTATTCCAAGTGGATTCATTCTGTGGTAAAGAGCTGAACACAAAGAAATTACTGAAATAGAAGGCTCTTACAAAGCAGCTATGAGATCTACTTTTTTGTTCTGAGCTGGAGGTCTATTGAATGCATGTGCAGATGTGCTTTGCTTTCAACCTACTCAAGATGGTGTAATCTAACAATTTGTTTTCAAATTCTGTGTTTATGAAGAGAGATGGACAGGGCCCCATAATGGTCCTTAAATGAAAGAAAATACCACATCAGATAAGGCATAAACATTGTACTGACTGGAAATCATAAGAAAAAAACAGCAAGCAATTGAGACACTTTATTTTTAATTCAATGAATAAAATGTTTAGTCATGGAATCAAATTCATTAAACTCTTTTTAGTTTGTAGTAAGTTATAAATACAGTTATTATAAAATCAGTCTTCTATTTAATTAAAAATCTTAAGTTCAGGCCAAAGAGTAGCTCATCCTCAATAGTGCTATCAACTGAACACACTTGAAGAATTCATTTGACACGCTTCTTCTTGGTCATTACATTACAAAATTGGCCATACCTAGAAGTACTTAGCAGTTCTCTCAACATGATTTCTGAAGGTCTCCTTTAGGATAGGCACAGTGAGGTGGCTAGCTTACTGAAACCTTAAAAGATAAATATGAATCTGTATTTTTAGTTATGTGAATTCTTATGTGAAGTACATTAACCCAGAGAGAAAACCAAGACAAGGAAGACTTTATTCAAGAATATTACAAGAGTAAGACAGACTAGAACTTGTTCTGAGCTCAACTCTACTGAATAAAAACCTGGACAATTTTTAAGAGCTGGAGTGAGGGATGGTAGGCTGCCTGTGTTTACTAACTGGACTTACTCAAAGAACACTGACAAGTAGTTTTTATTTTATTTTTTTCACTTTTATTTAAATTCAATTAATTAACATGTATTATTGGTTTCAGAGGTAGAGGTCAGTGATTCATCAGTCTTACATAATACCTGATGCTCATTATATCACATGCCCTCCTTAATGTCCATCACCCAGTTACCCCATCCCCCCCATCCCTCTCCCCTCCAGGGACCCTCAGTTTGGCAAGCAGCTTTTAAAAAGTTTTTTCAGATTACATTTCAAAGGGGCAGAGAAAGAATTTTTAAGTTACTAAGGTAAATGCTCTAAAGAAAGGGAGGTCAGGACCTAGGGCCAGGAAGAAACCTATATAAAGTCTAGTTCAAACTAAAGGGAGCATTAATGTCATCTTGATGAGTGGAGAGAAAATAAAAATTAACTCTTTCTAAGCTAAATTCAAATGATTAATGCAAATCACGTAGGCAGCCTTAGCTAAAGGATCTGTGGTCAAAGCATGTGCTTGTTCATTTTGATTTACTTTCAAGTATCTATTCATGTCTGTGAGCAATAGAGACCTGAAAATGTCCGTTTTGCTTGTCATAGGAGTGGATATTAAAATGAACAAAAGTTTATATTGTATACATCACACTACAAACATAAAGTCCCCATAAAACTCATTCAGCATTGTTATGGCGCTTCAGTTCAATATAGCATTACAGACTGGCCGACCATATCCATTGAAAACACTTGCCGTTCATCTACTTTTTAAAACCTACCCTTTTGTTTTTTGATGAAACAAAGACATGGAAATACATATATCGTGGCCTACATTGATGTTTAGTGTTATTGTAGAAAATATTTAAGATACGAGCCTCCACAAAACATTTTTTGGGTATATAACAAGTTAGAAAATACTAATCCACTCATAATCTTAGTATAAAAAATTTTGCTATACACAGATACAGTTTCCTTTGGGAGAAATGCTAGGACATACATCTCATTATAGGATATACATCTCATAAATGAGGTGCAAATAAAAGTGACCGGATATTCTACAAAGGGAAAAACATGAAGTCTTTAGGACTTTGTAAAATTGCATTGTGAGAAGTCCTCTACGATTGGTGAAATAATCTGAAGAGTGAAAATGATGTTGTTTTTTTGCAACTGCCTAATATCATCAGAATGACTCTTATTGTTTCTGAGAATAAAATAATTGAACCAATTTATCCTCAAGACAAGTGCTATATAACTCTATTATTGCCGTTGTGAATATAGTCAAAAGTGTTTGTAGTACAGTTTGAATAGAACAGACCAGATGTGTAAGTGTTGTTTCTCTTACTAGTTGTGGAAACCTTGCCTGACAAGTGACAGGGACAAATGATAAACTACCAATTAGGGTACAGAGCTTCTTGTGGGTAGGCAATGTTATAGTTCATCATATGCACACTTTAGGTCCTATTAAACACTACTGAACACAAATGTAAGGAAATGTTCTTTGTGTTTGGATCTTGTCAGCATTTAAATGTAGAAAAGAGAAATAACCAGTATGTATGTATTTAATTCCCATTGAAAGGATATTTGAAATAAATCAATTTTCAAGTTCTTTTTTTCCTCATAATCGCAGAGTTACAATGTAATTTATTATCTGAATTAGGGCCCTTTTGTTCAGAAAAAAAGAACATTTTTTTCTGATCAAAAAAGCCCTCAGTCATATATTAGAATGTCTATTATTCTACCCATTTTATAGATAAGGAAACTAAACTTTATTTATTTGTAAAACTTGACTATATGAGGTATCTTAGAATACAATAGAAGTCATCAGAAAACATGTTTTTTTTTCTACCCATATTTTGATAAGCTTTGTGGAATGCTTGTTTCCCAAACCCTTTGGTGTAACCTTCAGGTCCCTCTGGGAACTATTCTGGATGTTGGGGTGCTATGGGAACCTCATCTGTGATCAGTGAAAACTGCTGTAGCTTAGGCTTTATAAGGCTGCAAGGGAATTAATTGAAAGTAACTAAGCACATTTTAAATAATGAGAATTACATACAGTTTACAAGCCATAAACTTAAACATAAAAATGTGTGTTGGGAAACTACAAATATAATGTGATAGGGTTCCACTGTTAACCTTCCATTGTTCCACTAAGTAACTTTCCTTTTCCTGAGGAATAGAGAAATACGTAACTAGTTGTTTGTTTTTATTTTAAGAGAATTGTTTTTGTTCTTGTTCCGTCCAAATTTCTCTTCTCCTGGTGTAGGTTTTGCTTTTTTTTTTTTTTTTTTTTTTTTTTTTTGCGTTGCATTCAGATGGGCCTGCTATATTTTATCTGGAGGTGGCTTTTTCCTTTGCAGAGAAATAGGTTCATGGTTGTGAAAAGTTCACACTTCAAGTGAAAAAAAAATCTATTGTTATATTTTCTGTTTCTATTCTTAATTTCCCAGAAGTTGTACAGATCCTCTGTGTCCTATACAGTCAACAATATCTGCTACAGAATTTTGCTATCTCTGGGTGTTGTATAGTACCGGGAAGGTTTTATTTTGTCCTCCTGCTCACCCTCTTCCTGCTATAATTATCAGTACATTTCAGAAGAAGTCTGAGCCAAAAAAGCACCATGGATTGGGCAAAACAATGGCTGTCTTCAGTATGCTGTACCAGTAAACATATTTCTTAGCTATAGCACATGAGGTTTTTAAAGTTGAAACATTTCATGCCAGAAATAATATGATTACAAATTCAAAATTACCTAGTTTTAAATGTAATTAGTCATTAATATAATACAGTATTTCCTCTCTGCTCTATGATTTACTGACATGTGATAGAAATCTCTCTTTTATCAAAAAACATATTGGCAGATACATCTATTCTGCCTAAAATTTTGGCTTCTAGTAGATACTTTCCAGTAAGCTTCTATGCTTCTATCCTTTCTAAAAAATAATTAATACTTGTTCTTTTATATTCCTTATCTAATGTATAGTTATTGTGTATTTAAAAAAATGTTTCTTGTTTTAACTGTTTTGGTAGTTTGGTGTTTGTTCTTCTTTAATTACCTGAGCAACTACACAAGTTCCAATCACATCAAATTAGATGACTTCTGTTAAAGTATAAATTAAAAGGATCACTTACCTTAAATCTGTGATTACTACATGAAGTTTTGTTCTGAACATGGATATTGTGCTTAATTTAAAAATTTTAAGACCTGTTATTTCTCAATAACACAAAACAATATGTATATCTAATAAGTAGAGAAGCTAAAAAAAAGAAAAAAAAAGAAATAGTACTTCCATAGCTGCAATACTATAAGCAATTGGTTTAATTCTTCTATAGTGTGATTCAGAAATCTGAATGCTTAACTTTCATACACAATATATTCAGAAGTACATGGAAGTGATTTTGTCATTGATGCTATTTCAATTATATCTTAACCTTTACTAAAGTGCTATTTCCTTCAGTAGATATGACAAATCAATATTATGCAATTGTACACTCATGAGTTATAAAACGACAACACTAGGGAAGTAGAAATGAAACCTTGACTCTAGGATTGACCAAACATAAAAAAAATGTCTGAATAAGGCTGGGCGTATCAGGATAAAAGAAGTAATGTGAATAATATCAAAATCTAGGCCAAGTGTACCTTTTGGATAAATTCTCAGGCACTCCTTCTTAAATTTTATGATTTCATAAGCAAGTGTTATTGAGCATTTACTGTGTACAAATACTGGCATAGATACATTATATATCATAAATAATTTGAGCATGGACCTTAATTTTAAGTCACTGAGACTCTGAGACAAGAACAAGATAGACAAGTATACACAATTTCAGTCATGGCACACTAAGTGTCAAGAAAAAAAGTAAAACCCAAACAGTGCTACTGGAACATAGAATAGTACTCAACCTCAGGAGAATCCCTAAGGCGGAACTGAAAGTTTGCCATCACTGTCACTGTGCAAAGAAATACCAAAACAGTGGGAAAGTGAGATGCCTGGGTAGCTCAAGTGGTTGAGCATCTGCCTTCGGCCCAGGGCATGATCCTGGAGTTCCAGGATTGAATCCCACATCAGTCTCCCTGCATGGAGCCTGCTTTTCCCTCTGCCTCTTTCCTTCTGTGTCTCTCGCGAATAAATAAATAAAATCTTAAAAAAAAAAAGAAAAACAGTGGGAAGGTAAAAGCAGTGAATTTTTGGAGACTAGGCTACATGATGCCTTGAGGAAATATAGATTCTTCCCAAAATTCCCAAGGAGAAACTATAGATTTTCAAGATTATGTTGTCACACTTAATTTTGATGTCAGAATTTGAGAAAAGTTAGACAGACCTGCCACGTCTCTATAAAGTTCATAGGTAAGTTTTCATTTCCCAGTGGTTTTTAAACATTTAATTAGGAAAGTATCTACCAATCTATGATTCTAAATTGCTTTTACTATCTTTTATTATCAATTTGACCTCAGATGGAGAATATCATACTTTGGAAACAAACCAATGCCTATTAGGGAAGTAAGTGGCTCTAATGAAAGAAAACAGTTGGGCTCTGGAGCCAGCCAGGTCTCTTTCAAGTGTGCTCAGATCTCTAGTTTCTCTATGGCTACTACCTTGACCCTCTATTTCATTCTGCTCTTTGCTGTCCTGCATCCTTGGACCCAGGCCCCTTTTACTCTGCTCTTTCTCTTGCCCATTGTTTCTGTCTTCTTCAATATACTTCCTAACTTATTTATTATGTTTTTTGCTTGTTACTGTGTCCATCTGTGAGAATTTTTGCTCCATGAGGACATCTTGTCTGTTTTGATACATTCCAAATGTGAAGTAGAGTGACACATAATAAAGTTCAATAAATATTGAATAATGAATAAATAAATGAACATCTATTAGCACTATCACTCACTAACTGCATTTGTTGGATATGGTCAATCCCTTTGAGCCTTAATTATGTATAAATCAGGTCAAGAATTTCTACTTCATAGGATTGAAAATTTTTATTTATTTATTTTTTTGATTGAAAAATTTTAAATGTATATATTTATATTATACAGTTAACCCTTGAACAACATGGAGGTTGAGGTTCCAACCCCCACACAGTCAAAAGTCTGTATAACTTTTTGACTTCCTGAAAACTTAACTACTAACAGCCTACTGATGTCTGGAGCCTTACTGGTAACATGAGCAATTATTACATACAAAATATGTGTTAATTTCTAAGGAAAAGAATATCATAAGGAAGAGAACATGCATTTATAGTACTGTACTATATTGAAAAAAATCCACATATAAGTGAACCTGTGCAAGTCAAACCCATTTTATTCAAGGGTCAACTGTATGAATATATAGATTATAGATATGTGTTTACATAAAGAGACAGAAGAAAGGAATGAGAAAGGAAGGAGGAAGGGAGGATATAATAGAACCCTGAGTATAAACAGCACTCATATGTATGTAGTTTTCATAACTTTCCTTCCTGCTTATTAATGGATACATCTGTAGCCTGATGTTATCCTTCCAAATGTAGACCAAATTGTGCTTTGAACCTGAGTGAGATCTTTGAACCCAGTCACACTGACCAGAGCCCTAAGTGTGCTGCTTGTAGCCAAAATACAACTTCTAGAAAAACAAAACCCAGCTGTGAGGTTAATTTGGACAAGTTATAGGACAGCAAATAGTTGCAAGTAGCAACTGAGCAAAGGTATTTGCTGGTTTGGAAACCGTTGTCATTAACATGCATTTTATTATCAGTTCACCATGTTTTCATGTTTCTATGCATTCAGAAAAATGTATCTTTTTTGAAATTAGTGCAGAACACACCAGTGAACATTAAATTTGACAGGTGATTTCTAATAAAAACAAAAACAAAATGTAGCCATGCTTTTAGAATTAAAAGTATAAAGGGTAAAAAAAATAAAAAAAAAGGACATTTTGTAAAATTTTACCTAAAAGAACACTCAGTGGAAGGCACATCCATTTGGCTTTCCAATAATTCACAACACGAGACAAGGGACAAAGCCAGGGAGTCTATTCAGTACCCCCTGTCTCTATAGAAACAGCACTATTAACACCCATTCCTTTTCTATTTCTATGGTGACAGGACACAGAAGTACCTTAGAAAAGAAATGGGTAAAGATAAGAGATTTCTTAAGTGCTAATGGAGGTGAGTGGAGGCTGTTGATGCAGGAAGTATGGATGCTCACTGAGCTCCAATAATTTCTTACAGTCATGGAAAGATGTTGAAATCAGGGCTTTAGTTCTAGTGATAGGTCAGGGCAATATTAGGCTACATCAAGTTCACAGAATAAATGTGCCCAAATCACTTGAGCTATTTTACATGCAAACCTTATTAGCTTTTGTTTGACAATTAAAAGCAGAATAAAAGATTTGTTTGTTCATTTATTTATTTATATAACTTATTTAAATAATCTCTACACCGAATGTGTGCTCAAACCCATGACCCTCAGATAATAAGTCGTGTGCTTCTCTGACTGAAGAAGCACGGCTCTGACTGAGCCGGCCAGGCACTGCTTCAGAATGAAAGTTTTTTAAAGTATTTTATAAAAATATAAATAATATGCTTTCCCTTATATCTATTTGTATGCTGTTATCTCATTTTATCTTTGAATTGCTCCACAAAGGGGGATAGCATTAATGTTGTTTAATTTTTGGAAGAAATAATAAGATGGCATCAAGTTCATAAAGACTATTTTACAGCCCAAGTTGTTCTCACCTTCTAGCTTATTCAGATGAATTTATTCTTGAAGGAGATTTTCCAAAAAATACCAAAGGTTTAGAGGATGAGAAGAGAATAGAAGGAAAGGAGTCAGACAATTTTAATACCTCAGTAGTGGAATTATTCACGGCTAAATAGGTTCTCAGCTCTTTTTTTTTTCTCATTGACATATGCCAAATATAATATTAACAATGAAATGAAGGACCGAGTTATTCTGTGCCATCCCTGAAATCATTTCCTACTACAACTCCCTTAAGTTAAAATTACTTAAAATTACAGGGCAAATGAATCAGGAAAGCTCATGGTAGATTAAATAGTGTAGAGGGCCTAATGAAGTGCTCTCCTACCACATGTCCCAGCTCAATTGGAGTTGGGGGGGGGGCAGTCATTTAAAGGTCTCTGTGCTCTATTCTGTGTAGTGGACAGAAATCTTGTGAAAATATTAAGATTGGTATCTCTTTCATCTTTAAATAGAAATGCTTTATAGCTTGTGTCTGTATTTTATGTTTCAAGCATGTTCCTTCTATTGTGAGGGGTTATTGATTTGTGACCATGTTTATAACCTCTTTGTTTTGCTTGTTAACATTTCCTCTGAGAAGTCTCTCTTTCTGATTTTGAAAGAATAAAGATAACCCCCTTGGAAGATTGTTGCCATGACTTCTTTTAAACTGATGTACCTTTCAGTAGAAAACTTTCCCCAGGAAGAGACAGTCAGGTTTCCTACTCCCAAATTTGAAGGAATAAGGCAGCTGTGACAATGATGGGAGGACTGGATTTATTGGTGTTACAGGAAATGCCCAGGTGCCCTTGCAACGGTTAGCCATCTAACTGGTGTCTGCAGGAAGTTTCATTCAGGACAGCCTTTCAAGGACCTAGATATGATCACTTTTATCATTCATTGGTGAAACCAAGTTATAATTTAAAAATAATTTCAATTTGAAAGTAAACAAATATTATATCGGCATCACCCTCCTTATATACGAGACTTACATACGTAAGTAAATTAGTATCAGTAAATTAATCAAATCACATTAGTATCTCCTAGTTTATAACAAATCTCTTATTATTCTTATTCTCTGCAATTTAAGAGCTGAGTGAGATAAGATTGTACCTGCACCATAACACTTAGACCATTATGTGAGGACAATAAAATAGTCAATTTTATAGAAAAGAAATTATCAGTAAAACTAGCCACATTTGGTATTATTATTCAACTCTAAAGAGTATGTCAGAAGTTTCTCCAGAAATAGTTTCATGTAATATCTGTCTCTACATTTAAATTTATGTGATGGTGTTATCTTTTAAGTATTTTGAATTCTAATTAAAATTTTATATTCGTTGTGTGAATGATAATGATTAACGCAGAAATTTAAGTCAATGAGTTTAAATTCAATTAGATTATCAGTGTTGCTAAAACAAACACCCACATATTTTGTATTATAACAAAATTACTAGTTGTTCTAAATCATTAAACCCGTAAAAAGGGCAAAGAAAAATTGCTAGCAGTTTTTACATGTAATTTCCAGGACTTCTTCAAATAGGGGTCCAATAAAAACACTTGCTTTTTTCTTCCTATCTTGATCATTGTAACTAGATTTTATGTAGAAATATACAATGAGTCAGTATGACTGTTAGTGTGAAATTTGTGGTACCTATATATTGCTTATTTAACATGTAAATTAGCTACTTAAGTCTGTATAATAAGTTAGAGTCACATATCAATTTGCTAAAGCAGTTTTTAGAAGCTAAAAGCACTTTGCTAAAATAAAGATAGCACTGAGTGGTAAAGTAGAAAAGAATGGACTTGGAAGTGGGGCAGTCCTGAGTTTGCATCTGCCTGAAAAAAAAGAACTGACAAAAGTTCTTTACCAAGTGAGTGATATTGCCCTGGTTAGTTACATTGCCAATTCTTGATTTTCTCATTGGGAAATAAGAGAAACAGCATCTATTATGAGAAATAATATCTACAAAAACACAGCCAAGAGTGTAGAATATGATGCATGTTTAGTAAATATTAGATGAAAGGGTATAAAAATTTAATTTAATAGGGCATTGTTTGCCATGAGTTCCCATTTCCTAATGTAAATAAAAGGAAGAGGAAAGGGACTTAACATATAATGACCACTTGCTTTCCGCACAGCTTCTTCCTCTCCCACAACAATATGTGAGTCAGTTTCATGAGATTGACACAGTAACCAAAATCCCATGTCTTTCCCCAGATACAAGACTTCTCAGAACTTTACTTCATGCCACAATGAGACCAAACAGAACATTCTTCTTCCTTTTGGCTTGCACCCGACATTTTTTCATTACAAAGTCTGGGGAGAGTGGAGGGCAGAGCACATAAACTCTATCTCTATCCACACCTCTCAACTATTTCTTTTTTACCATCCTTCCTACTCACATGTTTCTTATTCTAGTAATCTGTATTTCTATCTCTGATTCTAGGTATTTATGTTATCCTCACTATTTTTTTGCGGTGTAAGATTATATGCTAAATTGCCCTTTACAGCTCAAGCAGGAAGTACTATTATTACAACACAATAGTAGTTCAGTATAATTAATCTACTAGATGAAATAACGCTAGGGGGACTGAATCATTAGAGTTGAGAATAATCTAAAATGGGGAAATAGGACATAAATGCTTCTGATACTTCTGGAGGCCATTTCATGTAATCAAGTTTTATTTACCCGCACTAATAAATACTATGGCATGAATAATCTCAGAAAATAACCTTCGAAAAGTAGTTAAACCAATGGTCATTCCCAGGATTTCAAAGACTTGATTTTTGTGGGTGTGTTGGTTTCTATCAGTTTTATCTAATTATTCTGTTCCAGGCTATTTGGTATGAAGATGTCTTTATACTTCCTAGGTTCATATAGACTAATAGTCAAGCAAAGTTCTTGGCTGTATAGAAAATTGTCCTCTATTTTACTGTAGGTAGGAGATAATTTATAAAAAATGTAGTAAAATAGCAGTGTGGCCTTATGGAAAGCAATGAATCCAGACTATTACCTATTCTTCATTTTAATATTTAACAGATAGATAACAAGGAAAATAATACAAATAGCATTAATTGAATTCACTATTGTTTCATTCCTAGCACTTTTCCTTAAGGATTTTATATGCATTATTTCACAGAATTCTCACAGGTTGTCAGATTTAGGAAATAACAATATCGGATGCCCATTATATCTGAATTTCAGAATTTTTTTTTCATAATTGAAATGCTCCATGCAATATTGGATACTTAAAGTCTTTGTTATTTATCTGAAATTAAATGTAATTTGGTATCCTAGAGTTTATCTGGCAACTTTAAAATTGCTTTAATAACCACACACCATTATTAATAACCCCCTTATAATGAAAAGAAATTGAGATTAAATCACTTGTTCATGCTATACAGATACTTAGTTTGGAATAAAATCAAAATAGTCTGATAGTCTGGTTTCATAGTTCATGTTCTTTGGCATTTCACTCTCCTTTCTACCTCAGTGGCTACTCCTATGAGCCGAAAGTCTGCTACCTATGATCACTGTGGTCCCTCTCAAAGCTAATCATCCATGATGAAGTCCTATTTATCAAGGTACAAAAGGGTTTGTCCTTTAAAAGTTAATTCCACCTCATTGCTCCAAAATGAATGCCTTTATTTTCACAGCATCATTAAAACAGCACTAATGTAAATAACTTCCACATTTTTTTGAGAAACTTTCCAGAGATCAATGTGCCATAACCACCAATCACTAATATCAGAAAATTGATTTCTGTAGTATATCCAATGGGCCTTGTGGTTTCTTTCCAAAGTTTTACCTGCTAATTACTATCTACTTACTTGTAAAAATGCTAATAAAATATACATAGATTTATAGATAGAGGAAAATATCCCTTCAAGTACTATCATGTTTTATTCTTCCTACTGTAAAATAGATCCAGGCCATAATGGACAGAGCCATTATGGTATGGAATTGAAAGCTCAGAGGCAAAAAGGACCTCTCAGTTATATAAAAAGTAATTTTATTTTATTTATTTTTTTAAATTTTTATTTATTTATTCATGAGACACACACACACACAGAGAGAGAGATAGAGAGAGAGAGGGGCAGAGACACAGGCAGAGGGAGAAGCAGGCTCCATACAGGGAGCCCAACGTGGGACTTGATCCCAGGTCTCCAGGATTACACCCTGGGCTGAAGACGGTGCTAAACCGCTGAGCCACCCAGATTGCCCTAAAAAGTAATTTTAAATAGTTGTAGAGTTTAGGAAGAAGGGTGATGAGGCAGTGTTTCACTTTGAGCTCAGTACAAGATTTTGAATTTATTTTGCCTAGCATAACCTTAGTCAGGTCCAAGTGACACTTCTCACATCATGAGTTCATTCACATGAGTCCAAGATTCTATTTTTATTCCAAAATGAAGACAGAATCGATGGGAGCACAGTGTTCATCTAAAGTGGTTAAATGAGGGAACTGAGCAATGTCTCAGATCCATAATGGTTGTCCACTGATCGTAGGGAGGATTGTCTTACAGTGAAGTCACGGGAAGGACAATTTATACATATTCTGGATACAGGCAATATAGGGTATTCAAGGTAAATCTACAGATGGAGACTGGTTATTCTGTGGCCTTGAGTGACAGACAAGTAGTGCCATGACACTAGTGTCAAATGGTACTTGCTGTTCCAGTAGCAATTGCCAAGGGCTTGGCAACTTTCTTTCCTGCTTGAGCTCTTAAGAACTGGGTCCACTTGTTGCCTTGGAGAGGGAGAAGGACTTCACAATTAGGGCACAAATAAACAGAATAGGGAACCATATTTATCAATGAAAATCATTGGTTTTCTTTAATTTATTATTTCACATCTTCACTATTTTACTAGGTTGATTCTTTCTTTCTTTCTTTCTTTCTTTCTTTCTTTCTTTCTTTCTTTCTTTCTTTCTTTCTTTTTCTTTCTTTCTTTTTTTTTTTTTTCTCCACAATAATGTTTTGGTCATATGCGTAGGAGACACATTGTTTGGGATTCCAAATAATAATGTTGATTTGATAAAACACAATGCTAGTCATGTGCAACGCCTAGTTAAATCTAATCTCTTTTTCTCCTACGTGAGAAAGAGTATCTGAGTATATGAATGAGAGAAGAAGACTTAAAGGGATAATCTTACCACCTCACTCATTTATTTCATAAAGGAAAACATTTGCTAACTCATTGTAGGTATAACAACTGCATTGCAATGATCCAGATATCAACACACTTAGGATGTGAGCTACTATGTATAAGACATATGTGAGCTGTGCATATGATTATAATATTGTTCTGCTTAAAATCCTTCAAAATCTTCATGTAAAATCATCATAATTCACCAGGTACAGGAAACCTTTTACAGTCTGTTCATGATTTATCTCCCAGTTTCTCTCCTTTCACATTCTCTCATGCTTTTCCAGCCCTAGGAGCAACTAGTCATTTTCTGTATCTGGAATACGTCTGTAATTTAGTTTCTGGTAACTTTGCTTGTGTTTCCCCCTCTGCCTGGATCATCCTTTCCCTATATACTGTACATACTCATCTTTCAAAGCTCAAGCCAAGAGTCATCTTCTCCATAACATCTTATGCATATACTGATAATTAATAATTAGTTTTTTCTTTTCTTGGTGCTCAAATAACATTTCTTATATCTCTTAATTAGAGCTTTTCTTCAATAATATCATTATTTGTTGATTAATTTACCTTTGATAGTACATAATGAAATATGGTAGGATTGGAGCTCATATGTGTTTTCTGTTGTATCCCCAACATGATTTAAAAGGTGTTTAATAAATGTCTGTTAACTGGATAACTAAATGGAAAACAACTATGTACTAATCTTAGACTCTATTATGAATATACAATGCTTATAAACAGGGGAATTCCCCCAAATACTTAACTGTGTATTCCTTAACAGTTAATAGGGCTAGAAAATAATGTTGAGGACCAAGAAAGTAAATGATGTTATCTGAGGATCAGATATAATAGAAAATAGTATGGTTTAATGGAAAAAGCATGGTCTTGGAAATTGAACTAGATTTTCATTCTCTACTTTGAGTTGTGAGGTCCAAGGGTAATTGTTTTACCTCTGAAACTCATTGTCGTCATCTATAAATCGTGAACAATAATAATAAAGGAGTAGGAGATATAAAATGGTGAGTTCAATCTCTTGGTACATAGTAGATGATCATTAAATATGAATTCACTTCCCCTTTTCTGAAATCTTATGAGCTCAACATTTGAAGAGAATTAGTCCTGATGATGGAACATGCCAGGTTAAATCTGTCTAAAAATAGGGAAGTTAAAGGAAAATAGAGACTATAAGACTCTGTAGTCATTGAGTTATTTAATTATGAAGAGAATAAGATGAAATTTGTCAAATTTGATTTAGGCCATTTTGTAGGGCTATTTTAAAAATTCTTTTTTAATATTGGTGTTTCCTCAATTCAGTTTTATAATAGTCTAGGTTCAAATATAAAAAAATCCTAAAATTTCTAGACACGTTTTAGTATTTTTTTATTATCACACCTAGTATCTTTTGTTATTTCAGTAACTCCACACAGAAGCCAGTCTCTTTATAGTTTCTTCTTTTGGAAACTATCTATGTCAGCCTCCTCTATCACATTTATCTTAAACTTTCTGGTGTGTTATGTAAAACAATACTAGCACCTTCTGCTTGAAGTAGATAAAAATGACAGGATGAAAAGCTGACTATGAAAAAAAAAAAGAACCCTGGCTCATTTGCAAAATAGTAAAATGTCTTCAGCTGCCTCAAAAATAAACATTTTGAAACAAAGCATACCTTTCTCCTATTTTTATACTGGATAATTTCCTTTGAGATCTGTGAACAGGGCTCATTATAAAATTAACACTTTTGGTAATTAATTGACTACCTACTTTATTGAGTAGTCTACTTGTTTGAAAAAATGGATAGATGGAACTATTCTTTCATTAAGAGATTAAGAACTTGAGTTAAATATTAAGAAATAAGTTATGATATTTAAAGAATTAAGAGAAAAAAGTTAAAAGATCACCTATATATGATCAACAATATACAGGCTTTATAGTGATGTAAATAATATTCAGGCCAATGCTATTCACCTGATCAGGAAATTGTCTTAGGGGTTCAGGATAAACAGGTATATTTTAATTATGGGAGTTACGAAACCCAATAGCTGTTCTCTTGATAGTAATCAGACAGGCTGTTCCACACTTATCTTTGTTTACCTTCACCAAGCTCTAACCTTGAATTTCCAGACTTTCCTAGAATATGGTCTTTTATAGACAAGGAATGTCAATAACACTATAATATCCAATATCTTTGGAAGTTTATTTTTAATGCTCCATACAATTACATTTCAAGGGAGGAATCTCTGGATCATCCGTAGAAAGAAACCATGAAACTTATTGTGTGGCTTAACACTTATTGAAACCTCATGTGCAGCACAATGTGACAGATACCCATTTCTCACTGCTAAATCTAACTAAAAACCCTAGAAATAGTGAACAACAAAAAGAGATCTCTGAAAACTTTTAGGAAGACAGAAAATTAGCTTGGGATCCCAGCATGAGAGGAACAGAGTACCAAGGTGTCTTACATCCTCTTATCAAAAGAAGAAGGTGACCAAGACCAGGTGTTTCCCAACACCCAAAACAGAACCAGAAGGCATTCCTAGCAGGCCCATTCCTCTCCTGGACTTAATGGGAGTTGTGCCTCAAGCACCCAATTAGACCTGATATAATCAGCAAGGGAGATTAATCTGGAGTTCCACCAATGATGATTCTCTTTCCTTACTGGCCCTGGGCCTAAGAGGTCTTTACCTGGTCTAGAGACACCAGAGAGGCTGCTGGGGAAGGGGTAGTGCAGGGCGGGGGAACCTGTAAAGATCACATCACAGCACAATATGTAGTCCAAGAACCAGTCTCCATTTCCAAAAGGCGGGAGTGTTGACCCTGCCACAACAAACATCCAGCCAAGTCTTCGTCTGTGTTCCGCCAAGATACACCAAGTGACTACAACTAGAGAAATGCTTTTTCCATCCTTACTCCCAGCAGTGAATAGGGAAACATCAGCAGCATCCCATAAACCTCATGGACCAAAATAATAGTGTGGAATATCTGAAAGCTAAGCTGTTGTTAGAACCCAAATCCACAAAAATAGGTCAAGCCATGTATGCCAAACCTAAGCATCTCACCCTGAATGCTGGTGGTAAATTCAGTCCAGCCAATCCAACAAGTGTTACCTTTAGCTGTTCCCAAGATTTAAAAAAAAAACTATGGATGATATAGATGAAAGAATTAGGTAGAGATCAACAGAAAAGTGGCCCATGAAAAGATTCATGCTCTATCCATGGAGCAAATGAAGAAAATACTGCTGAGTGAGATACTGAGAATTCAAGCTACCCATCCACCTCTAAATAGAAGCAAATAGGGCAGCCCGGGTGGCTCAGCTGTTTGGTGCCTGCCTTTGGCCCAGGGTGTGATCCTGGAGACCCAGGATGGAGTCCCACGTCAGGCTCCCTGCGTGGAGCCTGCTTCTCCCTCTGCCTGTGTCTGTGCCTCTCTCTCTCTCTCTGTGTCTCTATCATGAATAAATAAAGAAAATCTTTAAAAATAAACAAATAAATAGAGGCAAATACCACTTCAAAGTTTAAGTCAGTAATGCAATCAGTTTTTCATGGCAAGGAAGCAACTTTTGAAAAAGAGAGGCTTTCCAACACTCGATCTTATCAGAGGAACCAATGACTAGTGATGATTTTTTTAAAGATATGATCATTACTTTATGAATTCATGGCTTTGCAGTACCAACGTCATCAGAAAAAGGGACAGATCACTCCGATTCAAATTTCAGTAGCAGGAAATATATATTAAAGCCTCCCTCACTCCTGGCTCTCAATTACAGAACCTCTACCTACCCGATCCATCTTTCTTATCCCACCCACCCACTCCACCACCCCACCCCTGGAAGCTGCCACTTTACTACTGCCTACTGTCCCCCACACATACCACACATATCATGCAGCCCTTCCTAAAGCTGCCTGAGAGAAGAACAAGTGAAACAGGCCAAAGTCTCTGTGCTGCAAATCTATCCCCACCTGTCTTTATACGACAAACTTCTTGAAGGATCTGGTCCTTCAACAGGAGTGATAAATGGCTTTTTAGAAAAAAAAAAAAATCATTAAAAAGAAAAGAGATTAATTCTGATTACTTCAATCCAGTCATCTTCTTAAAGTAGAGCAGTCTACAGATTTACAAAGTCTGTCAAACAGAGGTGAGGATGGCCTGGGAGGGAAAGACGGAAGGGGCAAGAGTCCTCCTGTGGCCATGTGCCTGCAGGGCGGGAGGAGCTGGTGGGTGGTCAGGACACTCTATGCTCAGAGGTCCAGCCAGTCATCTGTCCTCCACAGAAAAAGCTGTCAAGCTGGGGTGTTTGGGTTTAAAAATCCCTGGCAGTAACAGGGAATCCGTGAAGGCAAACGTTTTTTAAAAATGGTAGATGTGGGGAAGGAAAATGAGAACTGTTGGCCAAGAGCTTGATGTAAAAGTAAAATTAAAAATAAAAAGGGAGAAAGAGGGGAAAGAAAGAGTCCCTTAAATATTTCTGAGGGTTCTGAGCATGAAGTGAAAGTCAGATGAGACAGTGGAGGAGACTGAGAGTTTGTGCTGACATCCCCTCTGGAGCTTCTTGCTGCTTTGGGGATTTTTGGGCTTTCACTCCAAACTAGAGTCTGAGCCTCCATCGAAGGCAGAGATGGTGCTGCCCTTGGCGTTGGTATAGACACTTTTGTCCAAGGAAGGGTAGTTGGTTGGCAGTTGGACACTTGACCTTGCCTTTTCCAGTGAATGGACTCGCTGCTCCAGAGGAGCATTCTTCCCCTTGAGGTCGTCAATGTCTTGCTGATGTGTGTGTGCTTTTTCCTTTGCAAACATTGAATATAGTCTGTGGATCTGTCTAGGATATGGGCCTGTGCCTGCTGTCCTCAGAGTGATGGGGTGGGGGTCCCACACACTGTGAAGGCTGTCTTCCGTGTATGCCCTATTTTTGTGTCGTGCATTATGATGAGAATGTGTGTCAGCGGCAGATGGAAACCTTGGTTGCACTTCATAGCTCTCCACCTCGATGTCATTGTTGTCGTTCATTTCTTATGGTCCAGGGAGCAGCACTGCAGGCATGGCGGGGAAAGGGGAGGGATGGAGGGGAGAGCCAAGTCAAGAATGACAACAAACTAAGCCCTCTCGACACACACAGACACTCACTCACTCACTCACTCACTCACTAGCTCTCTCACTACACACACATAACACAGGGGTGAGCACCACCTCCTCACTCCAGTAACAAATTCAATAACATTAGAAAATTGCATTTATTGTTGTTAATCCTGATGTGTGTTGCATCACCTTTGAGCAACTAATTTTCTTTAAATAGCAACCTAGACAACTTTGAAGAGACAAAAGAATAATCAGAGGACATTAACTCTGTCCTATTGAGCACTCAGGATGAGTCCAGTGTCAGTGTCAACCATAAACCAGTTCTCTTCTTAACTTTGTTGGTAAATAAGTACCACACCTGGTGCCGCTGTATTGTTCTGTGGTATTGAGAAAGGACAACATCACAGTGGATGTAAAGAACACCATTGAAGAAAAACTGGATAATTTTCCTTTTTTCTTCTTAATAAAAAAGAGAGCTGAAAGTTCACATTTATACCTCAATCTTGCTGAAAAGAGAAGGAAATCAGTCTGAACATATGTTTATTTAAAGCTGTATGAAATGTATGTCTATCTTTTAAACAAAAAGTAGATTGCTTGACTATGGACTCCCTGGGCCTTTACCCAGAGGACCACTATCTCCATTCTCACCAGAATGGCAGTTCCCTCCAGGGTGTGTTCTACTCACTTTCTTGCATCCTCCTCCCTTCCTTCCAAGTTACTTTCCCAGTCTCTGAGTTACTCTGACCTGAATACAGCTCTTTGGGATTCCTTGCAGACTGGCTATACTCTACTCATATAGGGATTTATCTATATCCATCACATTTTGTCATTTTCATACATATGGTGCTTTATTACACTCAGTTTTCTCCTCTTTATTTTGGTTTAATGAAACATCCTAAAGTGTGTCCTGTAATGCTGTCCAGTGAGCTGTCTCTTGCCACCCCCACCCCCACCCCGGGGCTGGCTACGTGATAGTATTCTCTTTTATCAATTACCATAATTTATTCAACTTTTCTAAATGACAGGTAGGGTTTTCTAATCTTTTGTTCTTAAAAAAAAATGCTGGTGTTAAAAAAAATGCTGGTGTTGATATTCTTAAGCTTACTTTTTCATGAATATGTGCAATTGCACCTACACGATATACTCTAAGGACGTTTTCTGGGTTGGATAATATGTCCATGGAGATGATGGTTGGTAATACTGAGTGCTTTACAAATATGTGGAATGGGTTACCTTATGCCAAAATGTATAAGAATATTGCTTGCTTCATTGTTTTGAAATATTCAAAATGCTGATCTATAATCCCATATATCCTGCTGTATCCCCCCATGTTAGAGTCAACAAAACTATCGATTTTTTTAAAAATGGAATAAGTTGGGGAACAGCTCCATCTAAATCTCAGTCATCCGCAAAATTTTCAATATAGGTACTTGCTGTGCATTGTGACTATAGTATTTTCTTTTTTTTTTTTTTTTTTTTTTTTTTTATTGGTGTTCAATTTACTAACATACAGAATAATACCCAGTGCCCGTCACCCATTCACTCCCACCCCCCGCCCTCCTCCCCTTCTACCACCCCTAGTTCGTTTCCCAGAGTTAGCAGTCTTTACGTTCTGTCTCCCTTTCTGATATTTCCCACACATTTCTTCTCCCTTCCCTTATATTCCCTTTCACTATTATTTATATTCCCCAAATGAATGAGAACATATAATGTTTGTCCTTCTCCGACTGACTTACTTCACTCAGCATAATACCCTCCAGTTCCATCCACGTTGAAGCAAATGGTGGGTATTTGTCTTTTCTAATAGCTGAGTAATATTCCATTGTATACATAAACCACATCTTCTTTATCCATTCATCTTTCGTTGGACACCGAGGCTCCTTCCACAGTTTGGCTATAGTGGCCATTGCTGCTAGAAACATCGGGGTGCAGGTGTCCCGGCGTTTCATTGCATTTGTATCTTTGGGGTAAATCCCCAACAGTGCAATTGCTGGGTCGTAGGGCAGGTATATTTTTAACTCTTTGAGGAACCTCCACACAGTTTTCCAGAGTGGCTGCACCAGTTCACATTCCCACCAACAGTGTAAGAGGGTTCCCTTTTCTCCGCATCCTCTCCAACATTTGTTGTTTCCTGCCTTGTTAATGTTCCCCAATCTCACTGGTGTGAGGTGGTATCTCATTGTAGTTTTGATTTGTATTTCCCTGATGGCAAGTGATGCAGAGCATTTTCTCATATGCATGTTGGCCATGTCTATGTCTTCCTCTGTGAGATTTCTGTTCATGTCTTTTGCCCATTTCATGATTGGATTGTTTGTTTCTTTGGTGTTGAGTTTAATAAGTTCTTTATAGATCTTGGAAACTAGCCCTTTATCTGATATGTCATTTGCAAATATCTTCTCCCATTCTGTAGGTTGTCTTTGAGTTTTGTTGACTGTATCCTTTGCTGTGCAAAAGCTTCTTATCTTGATGAAGTCCCAATAGTTCATTTTTGCTTTTGTTTCTTTTGCCTTCGTGGATGTATCTTGCAAGAAGTTACTATGGCCGAAATCAATGCCCAGAAGTCAGTGGCATTTCTATACACTAACAATGA
The DNA here is from genome assembly GCF_011100685.1 of Canis lupus familiaris. Lineage (NCBI taxonomy): Eukaryota > Metazoa > Chordata > Mammalia > Carnivora > Canidae > Canis > Canis lupus. Next base: position 6,744,947 of record NC_049224.1, on the reverse strand, counting down.
GACTGAAGAAAGAGAAATTAAGGAGTCAATCCCATTTACAATTGCACCCAAAAGCATAAGATACCTAGGAATAAACCTCACCAAAGATGTAAAGGATCTATACCCTCAAAACTATAGAACACTTCTGAAAGAAATTGAGGAAGACACAAAGAGATGGAAAAATATTCCATGCTCATGGATTGGCAGAATTAACATTGTGAAAATGTCAATGTTACCCAGGGCAATATACACGTTTAATGCAATCCCTATCAAAATACCATGGACTTTCTTCAGAGAGTTAGAACAAATTATTTTAAGATTTGTGTGGAATCAGAAAAGACCCCGAATAGCCAGGGGAATTTTAAAAAAGAAAACCATATCTGGGGGCATCACAATGCCAGATTTCAGGTTGTACTACAAAGCTGTGGTCATCAAGACAGTGTGGTACTGGCACAAAAACAGACACATAGATCAGTGGAACAGAATAGAGAATCCAGAAGTGGACCCTGAACTTTATGGGCAACTAATATTCGATAAAGGAGGAAAGACTATCCATTGGAAGAAAGACAGTCTCTTCAATAAATGGTGCTGGGAAAATTGGACATCCACATGCAGAAGAATGAAACTAGACCACTCTCTTGCACCATACACAAAGATAAACTCAAAATGGATGAAAGATCTAAATGTGAGACAAGATTCCATCAAAATCCTAGAGAAGAACACAGGCAACACCCTTTTTGAACTCGGCCATAGTAACTTCTTGCAAGACTATAGTATTTTCATTGGTATCAGTTGCCTGCTAAAATCTTAAGTGTTCAGTCATTATGGCTCTACCGGCCGAGTTATCCTATTCCCCATGTCTGTAAAATAGTCACTGTCTTCCTTGCCAAAAGACACAGTGAGTCACATGTGTTTTCTCATTCTTGGATATGTGTGTGGCCAGAGCAGCTCCATAAAATGACGCAGAACACAGGTTCTCTTTCATCATTAGTAAAGCATGCTTTAGTCAGAAATAGGTACGGTATATTCTGATTTATAAACATTACATCCTATAAAATATATAGTTATTTTCATCGCTTTCTTAAAAACATTATATTTGAAGGAGTTAAATCTGTATAGAGTGCCAATAGTCTCTTGTAGCCCCCAAATTAGTATTTGCCATATCATGTTCAGGAAATTAATATATTTCCAGGGTAAGGACACACTATCCAATAGCATTCTCCAGCACTTGAGCAATTTGAGATTGGTGCCTAGGGAAATATTAGTCAATTGCTTATAAAAGGGCTACCTGCAACGCCCAAAAGTCAAACTTATATATATTTATATTAAAGGGTTTGTGTTTGCTTGTCATTAGTTCGGAGTGCAATGGTCTTATTTAATGGGAGAATAAGTTCCTGTCAGTGACGTAAAAAAACAATAGTATATATATGAAACAAAGTGTTTTTGTTTGTTTATTTGTTAAAATTTGTTCCTGAATGTCCAGCTTCTAATAAATGGACAAAATTGTGGAAGATGGCAAACATTGTAAGCAGGAAATTAAACAGTTGAGATCCATGGGTATAATCATATAATCCACTGTCTCTTTTAATATCATAAAACTCACTTACCCTCTAAATTTGCTAATTGAAACCAGTACTTCCCTCTTTTTGAATTAAAATTTGTGCTGTATCCTATTTTTTTTTTTATCATTTTTGTGTAAAATAGAGTGTCAAACCAGAAATTAAAATTTCTACCTAATGAGTTACTACTCAAATCTCTGAACATCTTTGAAATTGAAGCCACACATTTCCCTCATATGCAGAAAGACTGAAGATAAAGAAATGGAGCATGGCTTGATGTTTCTCTCATCTTGATCTGTTCTTAAAAATATTCTATACAAATTCTCTGAAATGTGTCACTGGAAAACATACCCATTTTTTGGCCAAACCATGGAGGGAAGGCTGATCCAAAAGCTCTGTGAAAGGAGCTAGCCAGCCTGTGACAAATGCTATAGATTTCTCATGAGAAGTAAGTGAATAATTCCCTGTTTTCCCGAACTAGAGGGGACATACATGACATAGATTATGTGCTCTGATTGGTTAGAACTTGAAGGAAAAAAACTCAAAAAAAATTTTTAATGATGAATTGACTTTCAACATACTGATTGGACAACTTGTAAAATTATCTACTGAGTGTTTTTAGGGATGAAATTCAGACCTAATTTCTTTTATGTTATCGTTCATTAAACTCCCTCTTCCTTTATCATGATGACTAGTAAGTGAATACATATTTTTCTCCCATCCCCTTCTTTAGTAATTAACTTACAATATGTGTAAAACGGGAATGAGTTCTCATGAATATTCTCATAATACCACTTGGAAAGATAAATTCCATGCTTTCAAAAATAGGTTTGAACTTTGAAAAGCTCAAGCATTCCAATTCCCAATTAAGTTACAGTAAACATCTATTAATTAGGAAACAAAAAAAAAATACAGTATTGTAGCAAATTGAGCTTCTGTATCAACTGAAAGCTTACTCGAAACAGTTAAACATTCACAAAGAAGCAATATTTCTAAATCCTGTAAAAATGAATATAATCTGGATACAAATACCTGATGATAACTGTATCAAAAAAGAAAATTATAGGGCAATTTTATTTATGGTTGGTTATGTGAAAATTCCTAATGTAATATTAATGTACAGAAACTGACAGCTTGTTAAAAATGTAATTTTCATAAATAGGTGTTACTTTTTCCAAGAATTGAAGAATGTGTCAATTTTAGTATAATTTAAAACACTAATATTTTTTAAAAAATCAGATCATTTCTACAATAACTTAAAATTTAACATTTTGGATAAAAACAATGAGCAAACCATGGCTCTACAGATACTTTTTTTACTTTATAAAATATATCAATCTCAGCCCCAAAGCCATCATTATGCTTGATAGAGAATCATTTGGAGGCATGTGTATTACTGTAAAAAAAAATGACAAGGGTTTACTCTCATTGCTATTATGAAATATTTTATTTAGGTACTAAGCACACTTTAAAAAAAAAACTTAGAAAAAATAAACTAGATAAATCAATCAAATTTGCAGGTGATGCAATTGTATACTTGGAAAACCCAAGAGAATTAACTAAAAACCTAATAGAAATATAAAGGAATATTATAGGACATAGATTTGCAAAAACAATTGATGTAAATGAATAATTTTCATAGACAATATACTGGAAGAAATTATCAAATTCAAAATATCAGCATAATAAATGTTTCTAGGAATGTGCACAATGTGAAATGTGTAAGACTTAAAGGAAACAGATTTTAAACAGTATTGCTAACACAAAAGATGTCTTGAAAAAAGAAAGATATATTCAATAAGAAGACACATTACAATTAGTATAATTATTTTTAAGTTCATTCATAAAGTAATACAGTACCAGTTAAAATACCAAATACCAGTAGGCTATTTATTTATTTTTTACTGAATAAGCTAATTCTGAACTTTATGTGGAAAGACAACTAAAGAATAGTTAGAAAAGTTCTTAAAAAATAAAAAGATAACAAACCAAAAACAATGTGTACAACCTCACTTTGTCAGGTAATAAAACCTGAGTTTCTCTCTTTTTTTTTAACTTTTCTTTTTCTATCTTTGTTGAGATATAATTGACAAATAAAAGTTACGTATATTCACAGCACACAACTTGATGTTGTGATATATGTACATATTGTAAACTGGTTACCACAATCAAGCTAATTAACATATGCATCATCTCACATGGTCCTCATTTTTGTGTGTGGTGAGAACAATTAACATGTACTCTCTTAACAAGTTTCAGTTATATAATACAATGTGATTAAGTATATACCATGATGTACTTTACCTCTCCAAAATTTATTCAGCCTGAATAACTCAAAGTCTGAACTCTTTGACCAAAATCTTCTCATTTCCCCCACCTCTACCCCAGACAATTCCCATTCCAATTTCTGATTCTATTGAGTTTGACTTTTTCAGATTCTACGTATCAGTGAGATCACTCAATATTTGACTTTGTGTGCTTGGCTCATTCCACTTGGCATTATGTCCTCCATGTTCATTGCTGTTGTCACAAATGACAGAACTTCTTCTTTTTTCTTTTTTTATGGCTGAACATACTGCATAGAGATGCCATATGTTCTTTATCCATTTATTTGTCAATGGACAATTAGGTTGATTTCATATATTGGCTGTTGTGAGTAATGTGGTGATGAACATGGGAATGAAGATACATCTTTGAAGAAATAATTTCCCTTCTTTAGGATATGTACCCAGAAGTGAGATTATTGGATCATATAGTAGTTGTATTTTTAATTTGTTGAGCAATCTTCATACTGTGTCCATAATAGCTGGACCAATTGACATTCCTAACAGTACACAAAGGTTCCCGTTTCTTCACATCCTCATCAGCACTTGTTATTTCTTATCTTTTTGATTCTAACAGATGTAAGGTGATTTCTCCCTGTAGTTTTGATTTGCATTTTCCTGATGATTTATGATGTTAACTATTTTTCATATAACTGTTGGACGTTTGTATATCTTCTTTTGGGAAATGCCTATTCAGGTCCTTTGCCTGGCTTTTATTTGGTTTATTTGTTTGTTTGCTGTTGGGTTGAGTTCTTTTGTAGATTTTGGATATTAATCCCTTGTCAGATGTATGGTTTCAAATATTTTCTCCCATTTCATGGATTGTCTCTGCACTAAGTTGATTGTTTCCTTTACTGTACAGAAGCCTTTTAAAATGACATGATCCTGTTTGTCTGGTTTTGCTTCTGTTACCTGTGCTTTTGGAGGCATATCCAAAAATTCATTGACTATATGAATATGAAAAAACTTTTCCCTATCTTTTTTTCTAGTATTTTTTTTCGGTGTCTGGTCTTATAGTTATGTCTTTAATCCATTTTTACTTGATTTGTGTGTAGAGTGTGAGAAGAGTCCAATTTCAGTCTATAGATGTCCAGTCTTCCCAGGATTGAAGATGCTGTCCTTTCCCCATTATGTATTCTTGGAAGGTCAGTCAAAGATCAGTTGACCATAAATGCATAAATTTATTTCTGGGATCTCTGTTGTGTTCCATTGGTATGTGTACCTCTTTTTATGTTAGTAATATGCCATTTTATTGTTATAGCTTTGTAGCATATTTTTGAAACCAGGTAGTTTGATGCCTTCAGTTTTGCTCAGGATTGTTGGGCTATTTGGTGTTGGGCTATTTGGTGTCTTTTTGCTCAGGATTGTTGGGGTATTTGGTGTCTTTCATGATTCTATTTCATTTTAGGATTGTTTATCTTGTTTTCATGAAAAAATGCCATCGGACTATTGAGAGGGATTGCACTGCATCTGTAAGTCACTTTGGCTAATGTGGACATTTTAAGAATATTAATTCTTCCAATCCATAAACACAGATATTCCCATTTATCAATGTCTTCCTCAATTTCTTTCATTGATCTTTCATATTAATTTCTAATAACTAAATAGGTGCCATACTGGCACATAGGCCTATAGTGGCTGATGAAACAAAATAAAGACCATGAATAAACCTAGTAACATAAGATAATTTAGCACATAATTGACATGGTACCTCAGATCAGAGGGAAAAAATGGCCTATCTATTATATTGTGATGTGACAAATGGATTGACATTTGAATGAAAAAGAAATTAATATATGGTTCACACTGTAGGACAGGGCAAATTACAAATGAATCAAAGATTTAATCTAATAAGGAAGTTCTGTTTCTAAATCCTTCATCCATTTAAAAAATGATAAGTACGACTGCATTTTAAAAATTCATATAGCAAAAATTTATAAGCAAATTCAAAATTTAACAAATAAAAAAAACACACCAAAATTTAACAAATCATGAAAAGTATTTAATTTACTGTCAAATACAAAGTACTATTCTGTCTAATATGTAAAGAGTACCTACACATTTATAACAAAATAATTGGAAATAGTATAACCTTTGAGTAGTAAGTTTACAGAAAAGGAAAGAAAAATGGCTCTTAAACATATGGCAAGTTGCTTAAACTTGACTCTCATAAGAGAAAAACATATTGCAATAATGTTCAAATATCTTTTTTTATAAATTACATGATTAGAATTTTCTAAATTGTCTCAATTCTGTACCTGTGGAAAGACAGATACTTTCACACATTATTGGTAAAACCTCTGTGGATAATAATAATCACAAGTACATATACATTTATCTCAGCTATCCTACTTCTAGATGTTTATTCTAGGCATACACATGTACCAAAGATGATGTGTATAAAGTTATTTATGGTCCATCGTATGTACTAGCAAGATATTAGAAATGATATAATTACCCAGTACTTCTATGATAGAAAAAGTAGCAGAGCTATACAAAAGGATGAGGAATCTCTTTGTATATTAATATAGAATAATCTGCCCTATATATTGTTTAGTGAAAAAAAGGAAAAATACAGAATATCTGAATTGTGTGGCCCAACTGTCTAAAAGGTTGTAATATAAATATAGTCTATAATTGCTTTTATATAAAGGAATTCTGGGAGCATATCGAAGAAGCTAATAGCAGTACCACTTATGGTCAAGCATAGAGGGAAAAGTCAGTAACTAAGCAAATGGAGTTATGAATAAAAGGGAAATTTATGGCTATATGATTTTATATATTTTTGATACACTGTGGAAAGATTTTTACCTATGAAAAATCAATAATCTGGGGCACCTGGGTCGCTCAGTGGTTGAGCTTCTGCCTTTGGCACAGGTCGTAATCCTGGGGTCCTGAGATTGAGTCCAAACATTGGGCTCCCTGCATATCTTTCTAAGTCTCTGCCTCTCTATCTATGTCTCTTATGGATAAATAAATAAATTCTTTAAAAAATTAATAATGTATATAGTTAATAAATATGTAGTTAATTTATATAGTGCATGTAATTTCAAATGAAAGTCATGAATTGAAATACCTTAAAAAAAAGAAATATTTACCTTTGTTTCTATTTCTTTGGAACAATTTCTTCTCAGAGCCCTTTGTGTGGTAATTTTTTTTTTTTTTTTTTATGATAGTCACACTATCATAAAGAAAGAGAGAGAGAGAAAGAGAGAGAGAAAGAAAGAGAGAGAGAGAGAGGCAGAAACATAAGCAGAGGGAGAAACAGGCTCCATGCACGGGGAGCCTGACGTGGGATTTGATCCCGGGTCTCCAGGATCACGCCCTGGGCCAAAGGCAGGCGCCAAACCACTGCGCCACCCAGGGATCCCCTGTGTGGTAATTTTTTATAGGTCACCTTTGGAAAAAGTTAACATAGGAAGTAGAATACCTGAATTTAAGAAAAAGTATCACCTCAATTAATTAAGCACGTCATCTTACCTTATAGAACCTCATTTCCTCATTTATAAATAGAAGGAGAACATCTAAGGACTAATCCAGCTTTTAGTATCTATACATATAGTAGAGCAAAATAAAATTAAGTCTTACGCTTTCTAAGCATCAGCTTTCATGACCTAGAACCCACTTCATTATAGGGAATGCAGGTGATGGTGGATGGACTCAAACTCTGGAACATCCCACCAACATTCTTTATATAAGATTCCATGGTACCAGTCAAAATTGATGCCATTTTTTTCTTAGAAGTTGCGTAAAAATCATTTAACATTAAATCCAATTATTTTCATTCTTGTACTCGAAGTGTATCACTCTGTTGGGAATATGTAAAAAACAGTGATGGTGGAAAATATGAATTTACTTTTCAGATGCTTCTGAATTGATAAAAGTCAGTATTTTTACTTATACATAATTGAAATTGATCTCTTTTCTCCATCAGCTATCTTTGTTTTTTCTATTTCATTGGACTAATGAACGAGATAGTATTGTGCACTGATGATAAGTCATTGATTGCTCACCTAGCCTGGGCTGTAATCAACAAGCAGTAACAATCATTCTCCCCCATTATGAGTCTTAAAAGAAAATGATTCTGGAATAATTTAATTTACATCCAGAAAGTGCCACTGAGGGTATGTAATGTTAAGAGTTCTAATAAGATGGAGAGTTTAGTGTGCTGTTCACATTTGCCCTCTTTGCTACTTAAATCCAGAATTCTTCAGATCAGTGAATCAGAACAAGGAAACAAACTGAGAAGTAAACAGATGCCTGTCAGAACTGTCGTGTTGTTTTCATGAGTTTGATCTTGTTAGAAAGTTTGACAATAAGAGGCTGAAATACATTGAAAACCAGATAAATCTGACAAATCAGTGAAATCACAAATTAAAGGGTATATTTTGATTATACAGCCATTATGCAGGTTAATGTATCTCAAGATTTTTAGGAATGTTATTTCTTAAAAGGAAAAATTTCAGTGATTATTTATAGGTAGTCTTTCAATATAATATATTTAGATATAGTTATTATTTTGAGCTAATGCAGGTCATAATTAACTGATACCTGCTTTTTAAATATCCTATCCACCGTTTACTAGCCATGTGTTTGACCTTGAGGAAACTCCTCCCCAAACTGTCAGGTCTTAGCTTGTTTATCTGTCAAATACAGATGATAATTTTTGCTAACTAATGTTGCCTAAAAGATTAAACAATATCATATCGTTTAAATGATTTATAGTATGCATGGCACACCTTAAGTAATATATAAAACTTAGTTACTAGTACATTTTATGAAATTGTTATTGATTCAGCTTCCATCCTGACAAAATTTACATGAAGGGTCTACAAGTACCTGTAAACAACATGCTGCCAACATTATTTCTACTCTCTTTACAAATGATAAAATATGCCATCTGGTATTGCTGGCCCATCTCTTTTTTTCCACTTATAAAAGCCTATTGATGAAAGGTGAGATTATTATTATTTTTTTTTACTATACAAGTTAAAATTAGATAATATATATCAACTTGAAAACGATGGTGAGGCCATCATCATGGTGGATTATATTTGCTGGCATGTCAATTATGAGTGGCAGGCACCAGATGGTTCCTTAGTCATTTGACAGAATTAATGAGCCTGCTCAGTGGCCTCACTTACTACTAGTGATGTTTTAGATTCCAAGGGAAGAATTCAATTGAGTGATATCCTTTAGAGTACCAACAACATGTTTCAAAGCAAAGGTTCTTAAACAGTGATTCATGAGTCAACCTGCTGCAGGATAATCAATCATTATTTAGAGTTAAAAAAGAATCACACAGTTTAATTTCATCTTCAAAGTCCTCTTTTGACGTAAGAACTATTAATAATTGTGAAAGTAGCAATAAAATATTTCTAAGAAAATAATTGTTAATTCTTTATGTGTCCTTACTGTACTTCAAGAATTGTGCTGATTTCCATTATTTATTTATGCATTTATTTATTCTTAAATGAAAAAAAAAAAACACTATGAAATAGACATAGTCTCACCTATTAGAGGGAGAAATTGAGACTAAAAAGTGATGTGATTTCTTCCAGGTCACACACATACTAACTGAACTGGGCTAGAAAAATTAATTTCTTATGAAGTCTTATTTAATAAGCTCCTTTTGTGTGCCCAGCTGTGTGTTGGGCTCTGGGAATAGAAAGCTAAATAAGAGGAAACCCCTGATCCTCAAGGTGTAGCTTTTATGCCACCTTCAATACAACAGGGCAAGGGGGACCAAATGAGGGATTTAAGCCAGAGTAGCATCAGTACCATTTTTGGAAGGTGAGTGGGTTGCTCATGACTGAAATTTATAGTGTTCAGTGACTTGTGCATTGAATATTTGATCAGCCCATGTCCTTAATGGCAGTAATGATTAGTTATATCCCACAACTAGAACCACGTCTGACTGACAGAGGGTCAGTAAAGAGTTGCTGAATAATAGAACAAAAGAATAATCTCCTCTACACTGAAGCTGAGCTAAGGAGGCTCCTGGACCCTCGGGGCCCAAACTCTTTCAACTTTTGGCTCGGGTTTCAAGAGTAACCTAATACTTTTCCTTCCATGATATAATCGCTTCAATATATCCTCGGCCTTTCCTCTTGCAGGCCTGTCTGCCTGATGACTGATCTAAATGGCATCCTCTGCATATTTAAAAAATTTTTCCAGAAGGTCTTTTTGACCCCATTCCCTCTGTTTTGTGTGAAAGAAAGCCTATTCATTGTTTCCACAGTTATGGAGTCCTTGCTTTTTTCAAGACTCATGGTAGGCCTGGTGAGAGTGACAGGCATAGGTTGAAAATCTCACTGGTATCATATTTTTTTAATCTTTTTTATTTATTTCTTCCTTTTTTCCTATTTTTAAAGTATGCTCTATGCCCAACATGGGGCTTGAACTCAGGACCCTGAGAAAGGAGTCTTAAGCACTACTGACTGAGCCATTCAGGCACCTCACTACTCTCATATTCTAATGAAAAAGACATATATATATATATATATATATATATATATATATATATACACATATATATATATGCTGGGAAGTGAAAAATGCAGGCTTGTTGTATGGGAAAATATAATTAAACAAATTAAATTCATCAGACAATCTAGAAACAGTGTCCCTTAGAAGATTCAATATTCAATTCTTGAGTTATCTTTAAAAGCATAACATATTTAATTGTACTTGTAAAAGTTGTAAATAGTAAGATGGTCATGGGAAAGATACCTATGAAGACACCTCCTTTGGCCCACTTCAGATGCCAAATACAAAAATATCTCTATTTCTAATGTAAATTGGCAAAAATGGGGCATTGATATCCACAGCCTTCCACTCATGAATAATTATAGGGACAAGATGAAGCCAAATAATGCTTCTGATAATGATGATGATGATGATGATGATGGTGGTGGTGGTGGTGGTGGTGATATGCTAGTTATATTCTAAATTTACTCAGCAAATATTTACAGAAAATTTACTGCATGTTAGATATGGCACTAAAAGTTGACTTGCTCTTGGTCCTCACAGGTTTAATAATCTAGCAGAACAAAAATCTACTGACAAATAATAATTAATCTGTAGAATGAGTGATAGCATCTCTAAGAATGAAGTAGCAGATACTTGAAGCAATATTAAAAGTCAAATTAAAAACATTCCTTACAGAAGAAGTAGTGTGTATGAAGCTTTTGTGCTGGAAGGAAATAGATAAGGCTGTACAAAAAAAAAAAAAAAGACTAAGAATGCTCTTAAGTCCTCAAAACAAAAATAGTGCCTAAAGTAATGTATATAAATCTTTTATTCATTTCTACATGACATGATTCCTTTGTTTTCTTGATAATTTTTGTGAAGCTAATAAGGATTCTCAAATGGCATCACTCTAATGGTATCTCACAAGATAACACTGAAATTCAATTGTGAAAATTTTCTACATCTCACTCTCAATGGGCTTCTGGATCTTGAGATTCTGTGCCTAAATTATCAGTGTTATAATCTGAAAGAAAGTAGTGATAATATTTTAGATAAAGAACTCTGAACTTCAAAATATATAGGATATTATTTAAATATCCAAAAAAAGACATAATTTCTTATAGTGTTTCTATTTTCATTTAAGTAATATATACCTTTTCAGGATGCTTTTCTACACAATTAGTTTTTTTCTAGTGCTACACTCAGATTTTATATGACAAGCAACTCTATTAGACTATCAAGCTTTCAAGTAGAGCAGCACTGAAAAAATCTGAACAGAATGCAAAATGGAAAAAAACATCTTTGTGACAGCTAAAACATAGAGTTTTCACAAGAACATTTTTGGTATTGATTCTTGAAAGCAAAAATCATTTCCACAATGGGGAGATCCTATTGGCTATAGCGCTTAACAGCTTTCTTTTCTTCTCATTGCCAGAGTCTATCAGAATAGTTTAATATGAGGAGAAAAGATCTCAAAGAGAAAAAAATGAAAGTTAACCGAAATTGCTTGAGCTGGTTAAACATGTTTTTCTTTCTTTCTTTTTTTTTTAATGATGTGCAGTACTGCTAGAGGCCTTTTTTTCTTCATTTAATCTCAAATTATTACATAAAGCATTTGACATTTGCGTACTGTCTTTCCCTCAAATAGATATTTTAAGTTGTTACAAGAAAAAAGCAAGTGTATGTGGGTCTTCTGAGAAGAGAGGCCTTTAAAACCTCACTAACACTGTTATAAAACTGTAGTACAATGATATGTAGAGGGAGTCAGGATTCAGGCTTGAAGGAAATATTTTTAGAAAACTGTGAAGAAAAGATATTGAAACGGAGGAGAGGCAACTCTGAATAGAAATGAAAGATTTTTAAAAAAATGAAAGATTTGGTACCAGGGAGAAAGAAGATGATGATACCAAGGAAATTTTTAGAAATAAATAAATAAATAAATAAATAAATAAATAAATAAATAAATAAATAAATAACAATACTCTTGTTATATCAAAACCGGAAAAGATTTAGCATGTTATTTTTGTATTTTGAGAACTAACTGAAAACATTGGAAAATTGAGCACTGCAGGGCGGTAGAACTTAGGAGAGGAGCCAAGGATGTTGTGATCATTGATGAACATTCCACTTGGGGAAGAAATGGGGCCACTGTCTCTAAGGCAAGAAGACCAAGATGGCAACGATATGAGGTTGGGGACATTGTACCATGTAAAGAGAGAAAGTAGAATTACCTGGAGTGCCATCATCAACCTTAAAGTAAATATATAATTGTGTTAATTAAATTAGGGCTGTTGTTTGTGATACACACCCATATGACAGATGATACCTCCCTGCCTTGGATAGGAGGTTACAATTTATAGACAAAACAGTGGAATTGTCAGTGTGAAAGCCTCATTTGATGTTTTGTCCTTCCTGTAAGCTGTGGAAAGAAAAGTTACTTTCTGTCTCCCAGAAGCAAATGGCAGGTGACTTGGGATAAAATAGATCAAGGTAGAAATCTCCCTTCCACCTCCTACTTCTGCAAATCATAAAACATCTCAATATCTTCATCTCTGCTATAGAACTAGGTATTTTCACGCAAACCAGTTAATGAGGTCAAGAATAGACAAGAGCTAAGGAGAATATCACTTTTATTAAATGTCAACTGTATCTGTCTTTCCCTTTTTATCCTGTATCATTCCCACTGCCTCATTTAGATTTTCATCTCTTTACCCTTAGATTACAGCAAGTCATCATCTCCATCCTTCCTGGTTATCTCTCTGAACAATTTTGTAACTGTGCTCATCACCAGCATATGCAAAATCAATCTCATTTTATTCTCAGTTCATTAAGCTGCAATGACTTCCTCAGTGAGTCAAACTACTCTGTATAGCTTGCAAAGCCTTCTTTAAAATTGTTTCCTACATTCCCAAACATTTTTTATTTCCAATTGTTAACTCCTGTGAATCCCGGCATCCTCTTTTTCACTTTCCCACATTATCTTTACCGTCTCCCCTGTCAGCTCCCCGATAATTTCACATTTTCAAAACTTTTTGAGGCATGGTTTGAGGTCTAGCTAATTCGATGAAACTAAATTTGAGTATCTACATTTAGATCCAAAACCATAAAATAGTATTTCCCCATTTAAAATTTTTGAGTTAGCTTGTCCCCACAAATAGATTTTAATTTCCCAGAAACATGGACTTTAAATTTCTTTTATCCATTATGGAGCCTACCAGAGTTCTGAGTATATGATCATCAGTTCAATAAATACTTACAGATGGGTTACATCTGAAGGTTTCAGACAGTTTTGTTAATATTAAAAGTGGATTGCCCTTGAAAGGCTGTTCAGCAGTAGGTTCTGATTAAAATAGTCTGCTCATTTACAACAAGGGGAGGTTTCCAGCTGATAGATTTTATTACCTGTTATTTAGACAATGCAAACACTGTAACAGGGAGCATCTTGTAAACAAAATTTGCCTTGACTATTGGGCATAACCAACTTTAACTGCTACTTTCAATCTCCCCTAAAGGCTCAGAGGGGAACTGAAATGTGAAGTGTTTAGCAGGGAGATGGACCAAAAATCCAGTTAGAGCAGAAAATGACTTGAGTTAAAAACAGAGAAATACAGAAACCATGCCAGCTGTAGGAATTATCTGCCCTGCATCCTTTCACACTTTCCATTCAGTCATGTTTTTGTGCCATACCTTTTATATCCTCTTACTTTTCAGTACTCACAAGTCTAAATGTAGCTTGCCACAAATCTTGTCCTAAACGAGAGGATTATTTTTTTTTTCAGTTTTCCATTAATTCAATCCATTTCTAGTTCGTATCATGTGGATAATCTAAGCCTGCCCACCTCCTTCCTTTGTCCCATCATCCAATTTAATTATAACTTCTAATCATAATTTATGGGTTGAGATTAAACAAGCAAATTTTAAAAGCATGGCAAAAGTCAATAGAATTCACAAAGTGGGAAGCCAGAGAGTCATCAGTGACTCAAGACATTAGCTTACCTTTTCCCTCTTTTCCAAATTATAAGAAATGGGCTGATGGAGCTATGACTGGACAACTTAGAGGTGCTACAGTGTACATTGAAAAGAAGATATGCCAGATGTATCTTGTGGATCACCTAAATTTTAAAAATAACAGAATTATAGAGTCAACTTCAAAAATAATCATGTTGAAACTTTTGAACAATACTATGTATGCTGCTTAAATTATTTAGGACTTAAGACTTAGTTTCTATAAGATATGGATAACTATATATGCCTTTGACCTTTATTATGATTGAGATATGTGAAAGTGACTTGTGAATTGCAATGTAAGTTTTATAAATGAATTTTATTTTATTTAAAGATTTTATGTATTTATTTGAGAGAGAGAGAGAGAGCACATACCAGCAGGGAGAGGGAGAAGTAGAATCCCTGCTGAGCAGGGAGTCCAACATGGGGCTCCATCCCAGGACCCTGAGATCATGACCTGAGCCAAAGGCAGACGCTTAACTGATGGGGCCACCCAGGAGCCCCTATAAATTAATTTTTAAATATGAAGTACTCTGATTCCTCAAAAGATTAAACATAGAAATACCATATGACCCATCATTCCATTCCTACAAGTATACACAAAATAACTGAAAACAGATATTCAAACAGATTTATACACCTATATTCATAGCAAAAAGGTAGAGCAAATGTCCCTTAACAGATGAATGGGTAAATAAACTGAGGCATATCTGCACAATGGAACATTATTCAGCCATAAAAACAGAGTAAAGTGCTGGTGCACATTACAATGTAGATAAAGATAACCCTTGAAAGTGTTCCGCTAAATGAAAAAGGCCAGACATCAAAGATTACATATGCTATGATTCCATTTGCATGAAACATCAAGAAGGTGAACCCAAAGAGGAAGAAAACAGATTCATGGTTGCTAGGGGCTGTTGGAAGATAAGCATGCTACCTTGCTTCAAGGCTATGGGCACACCTTTGTGGATAATAGAATGTTCTAGAACTAGATAGGAGAAGACGGTGCAACATTGTGAACGTACTAAATGCCGCTGAACTGTAGACTTTAAAAGTTGGCTTGAAATGTTTTCATATTGCACAGATCCTCTTGCAACTGATGGCATAATCCAGTTCAAGTCCTCTAATTTTTGCTTGCGCCCTCATCACTATTCTCTTCTAGTATCAATTCTACTAGTACTGTAATTACCAACTCAGAGATCTATCCAACATCAATATCTGCTTTTGTTTTTAAGTATGGCCATGTTAATTAATTGATTTCAAATAAGAACTAGTCCACAAAAATTTAAAATAAAGATTATAGCTCTCCTGTGGGTTACATTTGAATGCAGTTCATGTTGCGTTTGCACATCTTTTTTGCAGAAAAACCTACATGCTTCGGTTTGTATTCAGCATATCCGCAGCTTTAAATCGTTGGCAGGGAATAGCTATTTAGCATCAGTCATTTTGCACAGTTTATAACATAATGATTATACTCCACCCCAAAGGACAGAGAACTATTTTGCCAAGAATGGAAGTGGGCTCCTATTTATCTTTAATGGAGAAACGGGTTCTGTCTTAAAAAGCAGCAGAAAAAAAAGAAGTAACAGTCATGGAGGGTCGAAATTGGCCCAATCTGTGATAGCCTCACTCAGGCATTGCTTTTTGCCTGTTGAAGCAACTAGTGAATCACCTCTGAGAAGTCTAATTAAGATAATCTGAGCCCTGTAACTGGGATACTAAGCAGATGGTAGAACTAAAGATGTGCTGAACTAGCCATAAATAACCGAGACAGGGGAGAAAGTGCAAGGGGGAAGTTCACGCTAGTCCCAGCAGTGTGTGTGAGCACGCGTAGTCGCCAATATGTTAGCATATGCCTTTAGCATTGCACCTTCACAAATGCACATTGTGAGATATATGACATTATCCTTGGAAGCTGAGCATTTTAGATGCTATAAAGATAATCTATAAAATGTAGCTAAGCCTTATGACACAATAATCTATTGAGGAATGATATAAGAGGGAAAGCATATAAACGAAATAGACAATTGGAAGGCAACATAAGGGTTCATAGTCCCTATGAGCAGTAAATTGATAGTAGTAATTTGATTATATCATTTCTCATCATAAAGACAATATTCACTGTCGTTGCGAAATCTGTTTCTCTTTCTGTGTGCTGGGCCTTCCAACAGAATGGAACTCGACTGTGATGAGAGTTTAAAACGTTAAAGGGGGAAACAGGCCTTTGCAGGTATCCTGCCTAAACCATACAATAGCCAGGAACGCTGCACGACAAAAATCACATGGCATTGTGCTCACAGAACATGCACTCCCAGAGCAGGTTCCTCGGTCTACACTATCAGCAATGACGTGCAGCCAAATGCAGCACGTCCAGGCCTCCCTGGGGAGAAATGGGTGAAGTAGAGACCTCAGATCTGCTGTGAAAATGCAAGTGATCAGGAAACTAGGGTATACATGAATAATGCAGTCAACCTCAGTTTCTTCTGTATTCCTCTGTTTCCTCAACATGTATCACAAATAGTGATGAGGTTTGATTATCAAACTGAACAACACATGTCATCTGCTGAAGGGTATCCTGACAGTCTGATCTAAAGACAGTGCTGGCTTTGGTGACACAAGGCAAAAGCAGACAATGAAAAGTCATGGGACTCCAGAGGAATAGTATTCAATATTTTTTCTCTTCTCTCAAAAATACTTCCTGCACAAACCCACAGTCTTGAAGGAGCAACAGCGATCTAAAGCAACGGGACAGCAAATTTTAATCGAACCATCGGAAGGGATACAGCCTCTTATACCTGATGCTCACCTACACCACCACTGGGAACACCTCCATCAGGTTTTCTCACCTTTGTTTCCCTTGAACCTTTATTATTCTTTCCCATTATCACGTTATCAGTATTCACATCCTGCAATTAAAATGTTGTGAATCTGTAAGAATTTATTTTCCAAAGGAATGAAAAAAAAATGCATTGATGCACAGTGACTTGAAATTAGCCCATAAGCTGCATCCCCAAAATGTTAGTGTTGTAAAGTGATACGAGGTTCTTTAGTATCTGATGACTTATGAATGGACTCTTGGGTTTTTTTTCTTTTTAACAATTTTTCTACATATCCACATTTTCTGTTGACTGCAGACTTTTAAAAGTACTTCCTTCAAGTAACATTTAGTTGGTTTACTCCTACTTAAGGAGCATCTAATAGCTGGCATACATGTTTATTTGATTACCAGGAAGTTCATTAGTGAGCACTTTTGGGGAAGGTATGTTTGATTCCTGTTCTGATTAAAAATATGTAGAGAACATCTGAGGTTTGGTTTGGGGAACTGAGCCAATGTCTGGGTGTAATGAAGAATGAGATTTAGCTGAAGACACTTAAGAGTTATTGCAGAAGATTAGGAATAAAAGTTACTTAAAATTTTGAAATACCACCTGATACCTCATGAAAACACAGGAAATAAATAATGATTCTGGAATAAAATGATTTCATAACAATTTCAATAGAAGTAATTCATTTTAAAATTCTTATTTCTGAATAACTCTTAGCTTTCCAACTTGGGACTTTTTTTGGCTGCTTTTTGGTTGCTTTTTTGTTCTCTCTTTCTCTCTCAGTTTTTAGAACACTTTTGGGTTTTGATGCTGCTTTGGGGGAAAATGGTCTTAATTTTAACTCATCTGGGAGTGCTCTTATATATTTCATTGATTATGTAATTATTTATTATCTCTCTTGATATAGTTTAAAGAAAGTTTTAAGCCATGTTTTTCCCTATTCAATTTTATAGTTTAGAGTTTAAAGTTTTAAGCCCCTGTTCTAATGAAACAGCTCTGTGAAAACTGTCTGGTTAATACAGAGATTCTTAAGTAGGGTGGAGGGAAGAACAATGGAATAATTGGAAATGATAAGAAGTTTCTAAAAGTGAAAACAGAAAATGGACCAATGATGAAATGTAATTTTGGTTTCATGAAGGCTTAAAGAATGATAGCCTTTATGAAGAATTGATAAAATTAAATTTTAGAGGCAAGGAATGTAGAGGTCTATAGAGGAAGACATCCTACTTCTGTTAAGTCTAAAAATGATAGCTCCGCTTAAATCTCTTTTGGCACTAGAAAAATCTTGTGAAATTGAGTTTCATATTCCATTGACATGTCAAGATATCTTATTCACCCAAGAAACAGTTTCACCTAAATATATGGCTTGTTCTGCACCATCACGGGGCTTAATTTAAGCATAGCACTTCTACTTTCAAGGAGCATCATGCTTGTATCAGCTCCATCAGGGTTACAAGGCAAGTGGAGAATTGAGGCCATCAATTTTAAAGCCATAGAGTTGAAAAGTCTAGTTTTTAGAAAGTGACTTAAAACATCTTGTATGGGCTGTATTTATTGGTCTGGTGCCACAGCATAATGAAATTTATGGAAGAATTACTTTCTCTGAATTTATGACTAAATTGGTAAGCTTAACTTGTCATTCATTTTTTTTAGAGAGATCTCATGTGAGAGTTCAATATTAGAAAAGACAGAGGTCATTTAAAAAAGCATCTAAAGGCCACTAATTCTAAGTTCTCCCTTTCATATCGTAAGGGTAAGTACAGTCCATATTTTAAGTAGCGACAGAAGAAAAATGAATATATATATATATATATATATATATATATTAAAAATACATATAAGGAAAAGCAAGGCTCTAATGAAAGGTAACATTTTGCTTTCAAAACCAAGCTAGTTTCCTTTTTATTAAAATCTCACATGCAATTGAAGCAACCTGAGAGATCCAAGTCACCAATACTGAACCACAGCAACTCTCAGAAAGGATCACACAAATACACGTTCAGGAATATTTTAATGAATAAGTGAATTCACTTGGGTGACTTTGTTTCAAATATTTAGGTGAGAAAATATAGCTGATTATAATTTGACAATAACAGTGGCCTGGGAAATGTTACTGCACTCTTCAATTTATGTTACTGAAGAAAATCCAGAAAGTAATATAAATAATCAAAAGATGGTATTAAAGGAGAAACTGCTAGTGGACTTTCTGTTGAGGGAAAAATTATATTGAGGTAAAATATCTTTATAATTGAAATGCAAAGCTATTTTCTTTTTTTTTTTTTTCTTTTTTTGAGAGGGACATAAACTTCTCTTTTATTTAGGCCATTGTATTTAGGGGTCCTTTTATAGAGCAATTTAGATTATGCCCTAATATTCTGTCTTTAACTCAAACTTACAGTTGACTTCTAGCCAGACTCTGCAGTGTAGGTCTCTCGGACCTACTAATTCATCTTAACCAGAAGCAATTTGTTTTCATATCAGTACTTCCAAGGATTGCCAGGTTGGTCTGTAGGCCTTTCTTGCTTGAACAAGTGTCTTTCTTATTATGTAATAGCCTGCATGCAGTGGAAAAGGATGTCCATCTTGAGAAAGAAGTAGGATTATTCCTCCAAAATATTAAGTCACTTTCCATATTTGAAAACCACTTGTTAAGTATGTATTTTGCCAATAAATATTCTAGGCTCTCATAGTCAGAGTTATTTTAGAAATTTCTCTCCCTATGGGGAAATGTTACTGATGTAGTTTATCTTCTACTCTATATATGAGTATTTTTATTTCTCTGCTAGAACTGTTGGGGTGAGCAACATGGGAAGGCAACTCCAGCCTATTAATACTCTGGACCATGATTATTAATTTAGTGTTTCTGAACCTGCTTGCTTTCACTCTAGGATTTCTTCTCAAGACCAAAGAAATACAAAACAACAATGTTGATAGAGAAAAAAATCAATATACAAATAAACACTCTTTTCCCCTTAAGTTTGGTGAAGGTCATTCTGACACCTTTTGAGACATCAATGCATTAATTACTCAGTATAATCCACTCATGCTTTTGAATATGAGATAACATGTTCAGGAACAAGAAGCCTTGTTAGCAATCTTCTCCAACCATCACCTTCAGGGTATCCTTAGTAGTCGGTACCATCCTTTTGGACTAGCATTTTGCTAGAAAGTGATAAAGTACAAGTGGGACAGTTCTGATAGGTTTTGTGCTCTCAAATTCCTTAAATGCTCCTGGAGTAAATGTAAATCCATCCTCAAAACCAATACTTGTCAGCTACCCATGTGTTGCAAATAACTGCAACAGAACTATTATTTTAGAGTCTGAAGTGTGAATTGGATTTAGAAGCACTTCCCATTATTCTGAGGTATCCACTGTAGTGGATTTACAGATACAGTTTTGTAGGATTGGTCCAGTTATATCAAAATGAAATCCTGACCTACACTTTTTGGTTATTTTTCACGAAAAATTTAGGACATTTTGTTTGGTGATTATAACTATGTTGAAAATAGGTAATTTTTAAAAGGTATTTGAATTTGTGTGTGAGCTAAATCTTCTCTCTACATATTTCTTCTTCATGCCATATGCTAATTGAGAATCTGTTTCACAACATTTGTACTCTGGGACTCAGTCTAATGAAGCAGTTTACACCTGGAATATTGCCAACCAGTGTTTCTCAGGACAGAGATATTTCAAACCAAAATCTGGCATTTAAAAATATTCTGCTTGGAACTGGAGCACACCAAGTCTGGTAGCCAAGATTGACTTCAGTAGGATAGGAATATATGACCTACCCACAGAGAGGAGCACCAGGGAAAAGAAACTAGAATATTTGGTGCATAATATTTATATCTTCCTTGGTGGTAAACTGTTAGAAATTAAAAATCATAATGTCATGTGATATTTTATAGTTGATCTTTTTCTAAACAGTCCTGAGCAAATTTCAGTGGTGAAAAGAGTTTTATTTATTTTAAAGTGATAATGCTGGTATAGAAGACAAAAAAAAAAAAAAAAGCTTGACTTTGTGATTAGTACCATTTACCATCTTAGCAAATCCATTGGATGTTGCTAAAGAAGTATATTGTAAAATACTTTAGTAACAGTTATCTTCGTAAAGGTGGAAAAAGTATTCTAGTAAAAATGTATTAGTGTCAGGAAGTCTTGAAAAATCTTATTTTGACATTGAAAAAGCTAAATTATACATCATTGTGACTTATCTTCAGTAAGCCAAATTCTAAGAGCATTGATGTGACAGCTAAACTGGTGGCACTAGATGATATACCCCCCACACCTTTTATTTTTATTTTTTTACTCAAAAAACTCTTATATCCTATGGGAATCTATCTGAAGACATTCTGATAGTCAGTCATCTATATATTATATGAACATGACCCAAATTTAAATACTTAAAAGTCTTAGAATTAAGATAAAAAAAGAAGAAATAACAAAGAATTCTAAACTGAAGTTAATATTCTATGGAAAAAACTTTGATAAGTGCTAGAATAATCCATAATTACCTTAATGTTTTGCTTCCAGTGAGGAAAAAGCCATCATACTCTCTAAGCAAGCATAGTCCTTTAGTAAATGGATGGTACTTTCATGCACCCCTCCTTCCAGATTAATATAGCCCAGTGCCATAGACAACAGGGAACAGGGTGTGGACTAAATTTCAGGTTTTCTAACTGTCTCAGCTAGATGAGTCGGCTCAGTTGAAAGCTATACAAATGTTGGAGGCCTGGGGATTTAAGTACGTATGACAGATTAATTAAAGATAATTTCTTGATGAATGTGACAAGACAACTTGCACAAAGATTTTGCTCCAGAAGCAAGTTTTCAGTATAGCTTTTGCTCAAATGCTTATTTCATACTGTATTTCAATTCTCTGTGATGATTTGGCTTCTAGCTGAGCCTCTGGCTAATTCTTCTCTACTTTGCACCCCCATTGAAAGTTCTTCCAATAATACTTGCTGTACCTGTACTTTCCAAGTCATAACCCAACTTCACATGTCCACATGTTGCGAATATTGACCCTTCTCTTTAACAATTTCCACATATATTACAGCTCCTGAAAACACAGAGTAAATTTTCATATTTTCTATGGCAGCTGTGTTAATACACCATAGAGATCTCCTGCCACAGGAAGCATTGATGAGTGGCCCTATTTCTACTACAATGCTTATTATAAGGCCATGCTTCTCATGGGCTGCTCCTGGTGTGGGTATAATGGCTGTTCATTTCTGTAGCATTAGGACTCCTATGACAATTGACTTTGGTTCATGGATTTTCTGTTGGTGTGACCAGATCTTCCTTAGAGGTGTGCTGCAGTCTGAGTCTGTTCCTACCCTGTCCTCCTCCTTTCCCACTCTCTCTCCCAGGAATCAGACCCTCATCATGCCTTCTCTGACTCCTTCCCCTTTTTCCCTTACATGTGTCTCCCTGATAAATATCTTGCACAAGTAATACCATCTCAGCATCTTTTCTCTGAGGATCTGAACTAACACAAATTTACTGAGAAGGGTCAAAACATACACACACACGGCAAGATTGATATTGAAGATGGGATCAATTACTGCCTCACAAATGAGAAAAATACTATCCTGAGAGGTAGGTGAGGTATAGGGAGTCTCTGTAATAAGAGTAGGCTAATTGCTAATGATTTCACCACTGGAACTATGTCCCTGTTGAAGGAAATGCCTTTTTAAGTGCAATGGTTCAGGCATTTAAAAAATATGAGGGTAAGGGGAAGCATCAATGATAAAAAGGCAATAGGCTTCTACATTATATTGATGCCCTGCAGAGGGATAATGAGAATCTGAGGGGTGTAAACAAGCAGTTAATGGCTAAATATGAGCTTCAGAGGATCTCTTTGGTAACTTAAAAGGAGACCCTTATCTCCTAGATAGAGGAACAGATACAGCAGCAAACTGAAGATTTTATAATTATAGTCGCATAACTCCCCAGACGCCTGACAACTCCTTCAAGGTAGATCTATAGATCTATGTCCTAGGATCAAAGACTTCTTCTGGGGCCCTGAAACAGGAGCTGGGGACATGTGGAAAGATGTACATATAGATGGTGACATTGCAAATGCCCCTGAATTGGTAGAGACCATCTTTGCCCAATAGGATCTGCTTCTTCCACCCTGCCCTAAGACACTACACAGTCTTCTTTCTCATGAGGCAAGAAGTGCTACGCTCAGGAGACACCCCTACTTCTCCTGGCTACTAGGCTGATAATTAGAATCAGATCCTACCATAACCTAGGTAAGGACCTACCAAGCCTATATAGGGGGAAAAAAAAGGTACAACACACTGAGGAACTGCAAAAATTAGGAGAATGTATATTCAAGAGCTGGGATGTACCACTGTGCTTGGATTTTGAGAGTACTTAATCAGAAGATTAGAATGCAAGACCAGAAAAGCAAGATTTCATTGAGCCCAAACTGTAGTTGGGTTTTTAACACCTTAGTAAGGACCCCAGGCCAATGTGCAAGTGCTAAGGTTGCTCTTAGAAGCCCAAAGAAAGTGATGGCTAAAATACTAAATAAAATGGGATGCCTTTGTTTCCTCGGAAGCAAGTAGAGAAAGAAAGAAAGAGGCTGAGGCAATGGACATGTTGGAATGGATATTTTATGTGAAGTAAGAAGCCATATTGTACAGTTAGGTTTCATAGGAGGACTCGGGGATCATGCTTTTCATCAAAGTTAACAGCGGGTGTTCCTGAGAGGAGCGCAGCACCACTAAGAAGTTTGGTGGTCAGTCTCCTCTACAGACAGGGGCTGACAGTATAGGAAAAGTTGCCTCAGAACTGGGCCTCATAATATGTATGGGATGATGGTACCCAAAATAATAGAAGCTAGTGGTCAGTGCTTGAAAACCAGAAGCCAGGGGGCATTAATACTGTAACGACAGGCAGGGTCAAATAGGCAACCTAGGAAGCCTCACCAAAGGGAGTTGTGGAGATGATTAATACAGCAGTGATCCCCTAGTACAAAATAGATGGGTAGGTATCTATCCTAGTTGACATCTCTGACCCTCTTCCCCCCCAAATAAGAATGGAGACGTGGGGATTTGGAGAGGTCACCTCAATAAAAGGCTTAGTGTCCAGACCTGTGGCAATCTTTAGTTTTGGAAGACACTAACTAAAGAGGTGGTCAGTTCCCTAGGAGGAAGGACCGTGGAACATGACAAGGCACTATAGGCTGTGGTGATTCCCCATCATATCACTGTATGCTGAAGACAGAGGAATGCCATACGTTTGGAGACAATGGGACACAGAGTCTGAGCATGAACTGCTATTGATAACTGAAGACCCAAAGCATTACCTATGCCCCTCTGTGAGAATGGAAGCTTAGGCATGGCAGGAAATAATGGTAGTAATGATTAAATGTAATGGTTAAAGTCTAACTCATGATGGAACCACTCTCAATCATATGATGATTGTCCTTCTCCAATTGACTTACTTCACTCAGCATAATACCCTCCAGTTCCATCCATGCCGAAGCAAATGGTGAGTATTTGTCATTTCTAATGGCTGAGGAATATTCCATTGTATACAGAGACCACATCTTCTTTATCCCTTCATCTTCTGATGGACACCAAGGCTCCTTCCACAGTTTGGCTATTGTGGACATTGCTGCTATGAACATTGGGGTGCAAGTGTCCTGGCATTTCACTGTATCTTTATCTTTGGGGTAAATCCCCAGCAGTGCAATTGCTGGGTCGTAGGGCAGGTCTATTTTTAACTCTTTGAGAAACTTCCACACTGTGTTCCAGAGTGACTGCACCAGGTCACATTCCCACCAACAGTGCAATAGGATTCCCCTTTCTCCACACCCTCTCCAACATTTGTTGTTTCCTGTCTTGTTAATTTTCCCCGTTCTCACTGGGGTGAGGTGGGATCTCATTGTGGTTTTGATTTGTATTTCCCTGATGGCTGGTGATGCAGAGCATTTTCTCATGTGCTTTTTGGCCATGTGTAGGTCTTCTTTGGAGAAATTTCTGTTCATGTCTTCTGCCCATTTCATGACTGGATTGTTTGTTTTTTTGCTGCTGAGTTTAACAAGTTCTTTATAAAACACTAGTCCCCCACTCTGGAAGCCCAGATAGATTTTGGAGAATGACTGTAGACTACTACAGACTTAACCAACTAACAGCTCTAGTTATGGCTCCCTTGCTGGATGAAGCTTCATTGTTGGGACAGATTAATAAGGTCTCAGCTACATTGATTTGGAGGATGGATACCCTACCATCCTGATAATAAATGAGGCTAAGAAACAGTTCACATTATATTGTATGAAAGTGAAGAGTATTCATTTAAAGTTTTGCTTCAGGAATGCTTGAATGCTCTCTCTCCTCTATTATAACTTCCATTATGATAAATTCTGGACTGAACTGCATGGAAATATCATGGAATATGATTCTGATTCATAATATCAGTGACATCATGCTGATTGTACAGCATGAGGAAGAGGAAGATAGTTCACCAGCAGCCTTGGTAAGATACATGTGTTACATATGATGGGATGTAAAGTCTATAAAGATTCAAGAATAAGGTACTCAGGGAAGTTTTCAGGGCCCAGTATTCAGGAGAATGTCAGCAACCACCCCAGTGTAAAGGGGAGATTGATGCATCTAGCATCCTTTACCACAAAGAAGGAAGCATAGTACCTGGCAGGCCTTGTTGGGATCTAGGACAACACATTCCATACCTTGGAATGCTTCCCTGGACCATATATTGGATGACCTGGACAGCTCCTAGCTTTTATGAAGGCTCAAAGAAGGAAAGAGCCTATTGCTGCAGTTGGTCTCGAGGCCACAATTTTCACCATTAGGTATCACCGTGACAGGTGGCTACAGATCACTCTTAATCTTCTCTATTTCCCCCTCAGCAAGTGAGCCCATGGAAACCAAGGAGGATGTACTCCCTAAAGCTGAATTCAGAAGTAGATATCTGTAGTACAAGTGGTGGACTGCGGCAGGCCTAAAAGTATTCTGTTAAGATACCTGCTATGGTGAACTAAGGGATGGACAGCTAAAGCTGCCATGCTCTGAGTCCATCACAACATTCATGCTGAGGCCAGGCTTTTCACTGGTTGCTCCCAGCCAACGATTGAACATTGGACAGTACTAAAGAAAACCAATTTCTGCAAAATTCAGGACTCCCCTGACAATATTGGTGATGTTGGCTCAAGGACTCCCATAACCCTGGCCAAAACTTTCTTAAAGACGTGCTGGAATTTGAGAACCTTCCTGCCTAAAATCTTCCTTTCTTTTCTTGATCACAGTGCTCATACATTTGTCATGTTCTGACAGGTCTTACTGCCTCCTCTAGCTTCCTCCTTTTTTGTTTTTTTCTCATAAGCATTTCTTCCGATAAATCCCTTATACTTCTGTATTTGTTTGGGCATCTGCCTCTTTGAGGACCTGACCTAGTATTTCTTCCAATAGGTGTGAAACTGAGATCTTATACAAACTTTACTCTCTAGGGAATGGTAGACTTTCCGAACTAGTATTTTATTTATTTTTTTTGAACTAGTGTTTTAATAAATACATTTTTAAATATATCAAGTGACTTTCTAAAAAATCTTTATTTTTTTTTTTAATTTGAGTATATTTGACACACAATGTCACCTTAGTTTCAGGTATTCAGCATAATGACTCAGCATCTCTGTGTGTTAGGCTCAGCACAAGTATCACTACCATCTGTCACCATGGAACACTGTTACGGCACAATTGACCATATTACTTGTGTTATACCTTTTATTCCCATGGCTTACTCATTTCATAAATGGAAGCCTGTACTTTTTTCTTTAGGTAGCCACTTGGTGAAATTGATGGATACTGTCTATTTCCTGAGTAGACAGTTTCAGAGTTTCTCTCTGATAACAAACCAGTCATTTCCTACACCTATGCCTATAACCATGACTGTGACTGTCTATCCCTCCATCTCACTACATGTATTCACTTATACAATCAGTACATTTGTATAAGCTTAAATATCCCATAATATTCCCAAATGTGGAGGAAGGAGTGAATTGAGAAGAAATCTGAGCATGCATATTTCACCCAACTTTAACATTAACATCTCAAATCTCAATGAGTTTTTGACTTCAGAGTCTTTCCTTCCAGAAGGAAAGAAGACTTCAGACTCTTTCCTTCCAGCATGACAGATGTATGCTCTCCTCTGCTCGGTGCAAACATTGGGCAATAATTGGAGAATTAGGGAGACTCTCTTTTGTTAGTCTTGTTTTGTCTTTGTTATTGTTTGTTCCTTTTCATGAGTAAGTTATGAGAGGGAACATGTATATGAGGCTACTCCACCAAGCTGAAGCTATGTTAAGCTCAAGCTAACATGATCTGTGTGTATCAGTGATACTCTCATTTATCTGCCTGCTAAACACAGTTCTTTTCCAGATTAGTTTCTAATATTATTATCATAGATTATTTTTTAGGTCTTTGTATTTGTTGAGATAGTTCACTATCAATGTAGATGTCCTGATTTTCGCTTCTAGATCTAACCTGATCTTTCACTCTAAAAGAATAAGTAAGTTTATGATCTGTGCTAAGCAAAATGTTCTCTCAAAGATGTTCATACTTTAATCTCTGAATCTAGCGTTGTGTTACATGGGAAAGCAATTTGCAGGTGTAATTAAGGTTATGAACTTTAAAATAAAGAGATGATCCTGGATTACCTGGATGGAACCAATCTAATCACATGAGCCTTTTAAAGCAGACAATGTTCTAGGCAAGAACCAGAGGGAGGCCTCTACGAGAAGCAGGGGGTTCAGTTGTACGACTTCAAAGAACTGGATTCTGATAACATTCTGAAAACACAAAAGTGAGTTCTTCTGAGAGACTCCTGAGGAGAGCCCAGTCATTTGTCACCTTGATTTCAGCCTTATTAAACCAGGAGCAGTGAAACTAGCCAGGCCAACTAGACTTTTGACCTATACATTTGTATTGTTCTAAGTCACTAAATTTGTGATAATTTGTTACAGCAGCAATAGAAAACTAATAAGTGGATTATCCATAATCACCTTTTATGCCCACCCCAGGCAAATTTAATCATCTGCTACCCTGTGCAACCTGTGTATTGCTTTAATGCACTTATTATTTTATTAGACTTTATAACTTGTTTTAAAATTCCCATCTTTCTAACCAGCCTATGAGATCCTTGAAAGTTGCATTTATCTTTAAATTTCTGGTGCCTAGTACAGTAGTTGAACTTTTGAAATAAAGAACACAATATTTGGTACCGGTACAGGGGGTATAATATTTCCCCCATGTATTAGAGGTTTAAACACAACATAAGTGATCAAAGCTTAAGTAATTTCCTTTATTTGCTTATCACAAAGTATTATGCCTTTAAGTGAGTTAATGAAATATTTTTTAATACAAATGATATTGATTTTCCCACATAAACTCCAAAGTGCCCAGAAAACCTTTTGTAGGAACCTATTTACGTATTTCTTGGAGAAAGTGCCTTACACACTGATTCCTAAAAGGTGTATATGCCTCTATATTTCTTCTTGTAATGGTGAAAAGCATTGTGCTGTAGAGTAATAATATTTTATATTCAAACTCAGCTTTTAGCAATATCAGTTGTGTGGTTATTTAATCTTAAGGAATATTTCACAGTGGGCCTTCCTAGTTGAGAACATGATTGTATTATATAAAGTGGATATCACCATTAATCATTGCTGAAATCTCTCAACAAATCTGGACTCCTCTCTTGCACTCTTGAGTACTCTTGCAAATACCCTATTTTCTATCACCCAGCCCTTGACTTTCTCTATTTGATATGATACCTGGATGTTGTCGATGTGTGTGATACACATAACCTGAATAATTTGACTCCCGTGTCCGTTATTCATGCAGAATGCATAGCCCTGTGCTTGGCTAAATCATACAATCAATTGTAGCAAATATTGTTGTGGTTTTTATTGTCTATTGTTAATTGATCAATTATTAATATTTTTGGATTTTCATGTGATCCTTTTATAGAGAATGTGTATTACTGATAGTTGAGGAGACAAAATATGAAATCATCTGAAACCATGTTTGACATGTGTCCCAATTATTTATTGCTATGTACCAAATTACTCCAGAAGGTAATTTAAAACAATGATCTTCCTAATATACCGCCTTTGTTTGTGGAACAGGAATTCTGGCCGGACCTCAGTGAGTGAGTTTTCTATTCTATGTGCCTCAACAGGAGTCACTTGGTGATATTCAGCTGGCAGATAGTCTAGTCCCAAGGTTACAAGGTGACCTCACTCGCATGTCTGGTATTTTGGCAGTGACTTGGCTGGAAGGCTTGTCTCAGCTGGTGCTGTTGACTTGAGTGCCTGCAGTTGACTTCTTCAGCACAGTTTTCTTGAAAAATCAGACTTCTTAGATAGTGACTCTGGGTACCAAGGGCAATTATTTTAGCAAACAAATGAGAAATTGCATGGCCTTTTGAAGTGTGATATTGAAATTCTCATGGCATTCTTTCATTGTAATCTACTGGTTGTTACAGTCACAAGCTCATCCAGATTCAAAGTGAGAGAATAATCTATAGGAAGAGCATCAAAGAATTTGTAGCCATGGTTTATTTTTTTATTTTTTAATAAAATAATTTTTATTGGTGTTCAATTTACCAACATACAGAATAACACCCAGTGCTCATCCCATCAAGTGCCCCCCTCAGTGCCCGTCACCCAGTCACCCCCACCCCCCGCCCTCCTCCCCTTCCACCACCCCTAGTTCGTTTCCCAGAGTTAGGAGTCTTTATGTTCTGTCTCCCTTTCTGATATTTCCCACACATTTCTTCTCCCTTCCCTTATATTCCCTTTCACTATTATTTATATTCCCCAAATGAATGAGAACATATAATGTTTGTCCTTCTCCGATTGACTTACTTCACTCAGCATCATACCCTCCAGTTCCATCCACGTTGAAGCAAATGGTGGGTATTTGTCGTTTCTAATTGTAGCCATGGTTTAAAACTCACATGATTACGTTTGGGGAGACATTCTTGTATCTGGTAAAGTATCTATTCCTAATAAAAACAATATTTCAATTAAATCAGAGATTGTAGAATGTCTATATTATGTAGTGAAAAATGAAAACAAAGTGGAACTTTCTTCAACCATTTCACGTGTTGAAGTTGGATCTGTCCAAAGACATCATCAAGTATTCATATGTCATCATTTAACTTTATATTTCAAATTTATTTCAAAATAAACTATTAAAATATAAGTACCATTTTTCCATTATAGATAATTTTTTTATTTTATTTATTCATGAGAGATACAGAGAGAGGCAGAGACATAAGCAGAGGCAGAAGCAGGCTCCCTGCAGGAAGCCCAATGTGGGACTCAATCCCAGGACCTTGGGATCATGACCTGAGCCAAAGGCAAACACACTCAACCACTAAACCACCCGGACGCCCCTCGATAATGATTTTTACCATCTGTTTTGAGAGTCACTTGTATGTTATATGAACCAATAACTAATATTATAGGTGAAAATTTTTTTTTTCTGTAATACCGTAAGTTTACTTGATCTTCATCTTAAGGTAAATAGTTAGAATTAATGTATAAGCACATTATTGGATCCCACAGAAGTAAAGCTTTTCAGCTTTTTTGCTGAAAAGTGAGTTTAAAAATATTACAACATATAAATTCCAAAAAAGTAGAGTGAATATCACCAATAATTCCCAAACCAGTCATTTTGTGTATATAGAGAGGTTCTAATTGGGATCTCACATTCTATCATTTTCTGAACACCTTTGAAGTGAAATTATCTTCTACTTTGGATTATTCAGATTCCTTTCTCCAGAGAGTATCCTAAGCTTGTCAACAGAAAGTAAATTGTGTTGGGTGGCAATGAGAAGAAGCCAAGGAATTAACAGTCCACAATAATATGGTCCTTTACTACTACAAAACTATTCCTGGTTAACTCCATTCCGAAACACAGCAGAAAACGACTAAAAAACAGACACAAACACACAAACACAGACACAGACACACACACATTAATACAGGAGAGTATAAATCTCTATAGTTATAAAATGAACTAACATTGAATAATTTCAGGTCCACATTTTTAATTACGGTCAAGAAAAATTCTGGTAAAACAACTTAAAGGCTTAAATTTTTGTTTTCCAGAATTTTTCTGAAACAGGAATCTTTTCTTGTTTCATTCCATATAAAATAAATATAATATTAGTGGCATATATAAGAGAGATGTAGCATGCATACACATTTGCATGCATATCTGCTCAGAAAAAAATTTCTATATCTACCTCCAAAATTTAGATTAAGAATATTCTCTTGTGGGGTAGCCTGGGTGGCTCAGCGGTTTAGTTCCACCTTCATCCCAGGGCACGATCCTGGAGATTCGGGATCGAGTCCCACGTCAGGCTCCTTGCATGAAGCCTGCTTCACCTCCTGCCTGTGTCTCTGCCTCTCCTTCCCTCTCTCTCTCTCTCTGTCTATAATAAATAAATAAATAAATAAATAAATAAATAAATAAATAAATAAATAAAATCTTAGAAAAAAAAGAATATTCTCTTGTGCCTTCTTTTAATCTCCCTACTTTTTCTGTGACAGTAACATAAACCATTGATAGCTTTTAATATATATTGTGTTGAATGTCTATTTACATAAGCAACAACAATATGTTTTCATATACTGTTATAAAATAGTGATAATGATAATGTAGTTTAATGCATGTAGTGCTGAGATTAAGACCATAAAACCATTCTTTTTATCATAGGCTATTCAGATAGTGGCAACCATGTACTATAGGCCAAAAATGTTAAATATCACTTCCTGTGGATTATACCCTATATGTGAATTAGTCATAAATGGTTAGCAGTGTGTTTTAGAACTAGAAGAAAGTTGTAAGATCATCTAATCCAAGCCTTAGTTTCTTCAAAGTAGATATAGGCTGAGGATATCTCACTATTCTATAATTGGGAAATATCTGGACCCCATCGACCTGTGTTCTTGCCTGTATATAATACTGTTTACATGAATATCATATCATTAATATAGTAAATGTGAAAGCAGTTTTCAGAATTAGAAAAAGTTATTAAAAACCAAACCAATTGTATCATTAAGAACAAAATATCTTTGATATTGAGAAATAGTTAAGAAGCTATCAAATAAATACTCAGGCTTGTTCCTCACAGGGAAAAGGATACAGCATTTAAATTTACTAAACTGATCTTATCTTACTTGTGTATAATTTAGGTTTTCTTTTCAATAAAAGATATATGCATTATGGTACAAAATGTTGCCAAAGTCCTGATAGATATGAAAAATTAAAATCGGAAGTTACCTTTCAGACCAAAAAAATTTGAAAAGGTCATCTTGAGTATTTATACATTTATTATATGCATTTTGCTTTTCTATAGTTTTAAAATTGGCAGATATATTATCAACATATTTAGTAGCTTAGGAAATAAACTATGTAGCTATGGTTTTTGTCCCTTTTATGGATCTCATCTTATTAAGCAGGAATTGTTACCTTTCTTTATAATGAATTTTATGTAATATTTACAGTATTTCAAACCATTTAACATATAAGACAATGAAATATTAAGGAGAACACAAACTTTTCTATCCTCTGCAGACAAACCCACATTTGAATCTTAATTCTCCCATAGATGGTGATATTGGACGATCTACTTAACTTCCTTGACCTTCAGTTTCCATCTCTTTAGAAAGTAGGTAATAATAGGAAACACTTTAAAAAGTTGTTATAAGGATTCAGTGAGTGCATATGATTGCTAATGAAAATACACTTATCCCATCTAATAAGAAGTAAAATAACTCCGCTCTGAGAGTCAGAAATGGCTGGACCAGGTCTCTAGAGAGATCTATTGCAACAACTTAGCTAACATTATTGTAATCTATCAGGAACCCTGAGTGCCCTTGAATTCTAATTCTTTTTTGTAGCTAATCAAAATTAAGGGAAAAAATGGAGCCTCGTGACTACATTCAGGAAGTGACAATAAATAATTCAGTCAGCAGAGATGCCAGGTTATATTTGAGGTGGAAAGTGGAACAGGTATTCTTACGCCTCCCAAAATAGGATCATGAGCAAGGTCCTAGTGAGAGAGGATTGTCAGGTTTCCCTCCCCTAGTCAAGAATTTGCTCTCCTCCATCACATCCTCCCATCCTTCCTCCAAAATAAGATAAATTTAATGTAACTACCTCCTCAGGTTGGAGTTTTAACCTGTAATTTGCTTTTAATATACATAATTTCTCACAAGTGAGATTGTTATAATCAATCAGATATGCAATACCTGTTTCTCAGATCAAGAGGGGGGAAATGTGGTCCAATAATAATATTGGTTTATATAAAACAAACTATTAAGTGTCAGTCTGAAATAAGATGAGAATGTATTATTTTTCCTGAAATTCTGATGGGCAGAGAACCTGGTATTGAAGAGATTAAAATGATGCTGACCTACTAGTCATCTTGACAATTGTCAATTCTCACAAATATGGTTTCCTAGAAGAAACTGATGGAAAAAACTAAGCTAATCATCATAGCAACTCCACGGTGCAGAAAGGAAACACCTAATTTGGGAGAAGGATGAGAAGAATAAGAAGTGTGTATGAATAGGAAGAATTGTATTAGAAATATGGTTTGAAATAAGAAATGCAAAGAAGATATTACTGGGCGTTCTCTCAGTGTGGTTCTGAGCTTGAACCTTTGATTGATTTTATAACAACTGGGCTGGGATCCCTGGGTGGTGCAGTGGTTTGGCGCCTGCCTTTGGCCCAGGGCACGATCCTGGAGACCCAGGATCGAATCCCACATGGGGCTCCTGGTGCATGGAGCCTGCTTCTCCCTCTGCCTGTGTCTCTGCCTCTCTCGCTCTCTCTCTGTGTGTGACTATCATAAATAAATAAATAAAAATTAAAAATATATATATAACAACTGGGCTATTTTTTGTAGGAATAGAAATTAACATGTAGATTATTGTCTCAAAGAGATGCAAATAATTTCTTTCGGTTGCAGAGACAACGCCAAAGGTAGGATATTAAGCAAAGTGTTGTATATAACCCAATTATTATATATTAGCATCCCTTTATTAAATTGCCCACAAATACCCTGCTTCTCAGATGTGATTTGATTCTTTTAATTGCTTACTTGTTTTTTATTAATGAGTTCAATAAAACCTTAGACACCT
This sequence comes from Canis lupus familiaris, assembly GCF_011100685.1. Taxonomy (NCBI): domain Eukaryota; kingdom Metazoa; phylum Chordata; class Mammalia; order Carnivora; family Canidae; genus Canis; species Canis lupus. The sequence goes on along the minus strand of NC_049224.1, from coordinate 6,710,589 downwards.
GTTCATTTTATATTCACATGACAATTACAGTGTTACTCTTTTGAAAATTATACTATAACTAGGTACCTCTTAGCAAAGGACCAAAAAGATCTAAGCAGACAATGTTAGAGAACTAACATTATGCTAACACTATGTATCACATGAGTATTCAAGGAGAAGGGTTCCCATTTGTTAATCAGCTTCCAGGAGCTCTATTGTGAAGACTCCAGGTTATCATCAAACAGGAAAATCAGAAGAAGCAAGAGGGGCTAAATTGATGCACATTAAAAAGAGCTGAGCCAGCTAGCTGGCAGGTAAGATAATAGAGAGCCTCATCAGTAACATTCCAGGAAGAGGGTCTTTCTTTCTTTATTGGAATTGAGGAGACTTTTGAGTAGTTATGATGAAACAAATTATAAAGATTGACATTAATAGCCAAAAGAGACTATTAGGAGATTGAATTGTTCTTAGTGAAAATATTTTTTGGGGGGAGGGAACCACAATAAAGACATATGTGGGTTTTGCTTTCTATTGTTTCTTTGAATATGTTAAAGTCACTTCTTAGGGAATATGTGTGATAGTGTATCCAAGTTTTATAAATTTCCTAGGGAAATGTGCTTCTGCAAATGCCATTTCAAATATTTATATTTGTTAGAGAATGTAACTAGACTAAATTGTTAACATAGGTATGGGAAAGGAAGACCTTGGTAATGATTATTAGGGTAGTGATTAGACTGGTTCAAGTATCTTGCGGCCTTAATTAACTATCTGGTTTGAGGTTATAGGGCTGGGCCCAAGTGTGATAGCTGGCCAGGTTATAATCTATTCTTTCAGAAGTTTCGCTCCATCACATGTAACCATAATGTTGGCCCCAAATCATCTTCCAGAAAATCCTCAGATATGTATTTTTTTAAGGGTGATTGCTAATATGATATTGACCTTTTCTCATTTGGAAAAAAAGATTGTTTAACATGATTACTTACTGGGCTTTACATGTGTTAAATGTAGGCAAAATGCTTACTACACTTCCTGATAGTAAACCTTAAAGAAAGAATAAAGGAAAAAAAAAAAATCAAGAACAACAAGTTATTTCTTCCCTAACAACGAAACTTGAGTACTAAGGATGACATGAAATGAATACAAAGAACAGCCAAATTCTGAAATTATAATCAACATTTATTTAAAAATTTGCATGTGCACGCACACGCACATAGACATATATGTTTTACGATCTTTACAATCATCATTAACTCTGAAGTTGAATGAACAGCTATAGGATGAGAAATATATATTTTTTAAAAATTTCTCCCCAAGCATTTAGTGGGCATGCTGGGTAGTGGGCAGTATTTATTTCTTGGAGCAATAGTTTCTGAGATTCTTTCCTAAACTGATTCCTACCATGTTGTACCTGAAGTGCCCTCCACTCCTTCTTCACTGTTTCTCACCTCCCAAATTCTATACAGTCTTCAACACCTACTTTAAAGGCTGCTTTGGTTAAGTGCCAATGGTCTTCCACTCTAAAGCGTTAACTCCCTCCTCTGATGTTACTAAGCACTTTCTATATTTTGGTAAGGTATGCACCACTTGTTACCATTTATTAAGTGTATTTACATCTTTCCTTCCCTATTGAACCATAACCTCCTTTATTCCACAGCATTTCATTCTCTAAACAATTGCATTTTAATTTTGCTCTGTTGTTTGAATCAATACTTTATATCCACATGGTATAATTAAGATTTTGCAGAACATGAAAAGCAATCAGACTTCCCCTGTGCTCCGCGAAGGATGATGTGCGATGTTGGTCATCCATCTTCACCACACAAGTGGCAATTATAGCTATATCTGTTCTTCTTTCTCATTACAGGATAATATAGCCCCAGAAAGCTAAAGGTGACAGGAGAAGAATGGTAGCAGTTGGGTGTACCTGCAGTCCTGAAAATTCTTGATAGGATCTCCCTCCCCACAGGTCAAAGGACTGGAAGGTAATTCCCTTTTACAATCACAGACCCCTGAAGCAACCACAGCTTTTCAAGCAAGTAGATGGTATTTTCTTTTTTTTTTCTTGCTGACAGATATCCTCTGCACAGAGTTTCAAGCACTTGGGCCAGAAGCACTATCTATGCCTCATTACCATTTAAATAGGCTGATCAATGAGAATTAGCATGTAATTTGAATTACAACACCCACCTCCTGCTTCTTAGAGCCTGGGTTCTCCAGCCTCTTTAAATAGCTTCTACTTTTTCCAGTGAAGATTCCTTATTCTCTTCAAATCTGAAAACAGTTGTATGCCTGTACTTTAGTGCAAGGACTCTTACCAGGTCTGACTGTTCATCCGTATCCAGTTCAACGCGTTGTCCTGTTAAAACACCAAATGTGTCATATCAGCCCCTTCAGCCAACTCCCACAATGAATGTTCTGATTTAATGTCACACTTAGTTTTAAGTCTATAATCTCATTATACCCATTTAACCAATAAGAAATGTTATCGATTTGGGTCAGTGGACACAGTATGTGGGGCAGGCCACTCACTAGCCATAAGAAACGTAGACAAAAAAAAATATGAAAGATGAAAAAAAAAAAAAAAAAGCAAAAGCCATCTAACTTACCATGTAAACTACTCTTCATCTTTCCTGTCTTGCTTATGTCATAAAGCTTTATGAAAACTAATTACAGAATTATATGTGTAAAATGTTTTTAGACATATTATGGTGCCATATGAATGTACCGCTATATTGTTATTACTCCCTATACACAGCTATATTGATACGACCTAATTAAGTCTCATGATAAGATGATTTTACAATTTGACACTTTATTATTGTCATTCATACTGGCAACCATTGCAAGATATTTTGCTGTATATAGTTAAGAAATAAAGAAGTGTTTTCCTGGATCCAGTTATGAGTGCCAGTCATACGGATTCTGGAACTATAAGCAATTTCCAGCTGAAAGTTCACAGGTTATTAAACATTAAGATGATATAAAATTCTCTCTTGCACACTACCCAGTAATTCTTCTGGACTTCAAGTAACTTTGCAACTCTAGAGAATCATAATTTTGATTTAGTCAGAAGAAGAATGATAGTATTATGCAGTAGTACACAATTCTCTAGGGTCCGGGACGCATAAAATATTTCTTTATCTACATACCAATGTTGTATTTTTCATTCCATCATATCATACTACCTATTTTCATTTAAAAGTACAATTTCGTGTTGGATTTTCTCTCTTCCTCACATATTCCAAGTCTCCTTGAAGTCATAGCCTTTCTCTCTCTTTTGTTTTTCTATCATCAGGACTATCATAGTTTCTGGATCCCAGTTAGCATGAAGCACGTATGTGCTGAATGAATGAACGATGGCGGCCCCAAATCGTAACTTGAGTGGGCTCTAATTCCTTGATGAATTCCATCAGCTACCTAGGCTACCCAAAATAAACATACTGTAGACATAAAATCCAAGGTTTTTTTGAAAATACATCCTCAGGGAAAGTTCCTTAGCCTGCTTTCCCATCCAGATTACTACCTGTAAACACCTCATATACATAAATAAATGAATACATACGTACAGGAAAGCAGCATGGGGGAGACAAACTACAGAGGATCTAATGATGCCCCCAAATGGCACAATGTTCTCTACAGCCATTTAATGATTGATGATGGAGCATTAGAATCCATAGATCTCTTATTTAGAAATACAGATGGTAAGACATTAGTCCTTCACTGTACTTATCTATTATCTATGGGGATGTATTTTTTTTTAATTTTTAAATAATTATAGACTTAAAGGAAGTATTTATGAGGTTGTAATATAAAACCATTTTTGCCACCAAATACTTTATTTTTATGTTTCTCTTCTCATTAAAGAAATAGTGCACTATTTAGTATCTGTATAATCTTATGTTTCCAAGGATTTGAGGTAACAGTTGAATGAATGGGATCATTCAAGGAAGCAAGAAAATAGCAACAATCTACAAGAGGAAACTAGGAAAATCCCTCTACATTTTTCCATTAAAACTAATTTTGCTGATACCACCAGTATTTAGCTAAATAAGACTGTGAGCTGCTTTTCTACCTTTATTCATTGTTTTCTATGTAGTTCAAATAGAATTCTTTACTATTTCCCATATGTACCCCAAACCTGCCATGCATAGTTCCATGTTCAGGTGGAAATCATTGTCTAGAATTTCTTTCTTTTTTTATATATATATATATATATATATATATATATTTTTTTTTTTTATGATAGTCACAGAGAGAGAGAGAGAGGCAGAGACACAGGCAGAAGGAGAAGCAGGCTCCATGCACCGGGAGCCCGACGTGGGATTCGATCCCGGGTCTCCAGGATCGCGCCCTGGGCCAAAGGCAGGAGCCAAACCGCTGCACCACCCAGGGATTGCTAGAATTTCTTTCATGTTCTTCAGAATTTTCTATGAATCTATCTAAGCTATTAAAAGATTACCTGAGCCATTTAAATTTATTTGAGCAAAAATCAATTTGAATCAAGAAGTATCAAACCAGAAGTGATTAGGATGTTCCACCAATAGGAACTAGGGGAATGACTTAGAAAAGTTAGAAGCAAAACAAAACAATCATTGATCATCTACAGCTTAAAGTGTAGTGGCCTGTTGTGATTGACTGTTCTTAGGTTTTGATTTTGTAATCCTGAAGCATTTATAGCCTTGGATTTTGGTTGCTTCCATAGGCCACCACAGCCTCAGTCCAATGGCTTATTTGTTTAATTAACTTAACCTTAGAAAACATATTTAAGCATCATAAGTTCAGTGGGGCCTTCTCTAATCCCATCAGCTAGGTGAACTCACTTAGTCTTCTAAATGTCCCTTTTTATGAATATCTACTCTTCTTGGGGCTATGTTTCATATACTTTATTTATAATAAGCATCATTATTATAGGGACAATCATCTCCCTTAGGGCAGGATGCAGCAGTTAGACATCTTTATATTTCTTAGCTTCTAGCTAACAATTAATATTTTTGAAAGAGTTAATGAGAATATAAATGTATGTCCCAAAATATCTAACTTTGTTTCCCGACCTTCATGTTAACCTTCAAAACTTGAGAGAGAGGGAAGTGGGTAAGGAGAGGGAATGAGGGAAAGAGAAAGAGTGATAATCTTATCTATACCTCTGACTTGACTGATTTTAAGTGTTCCATCTTGTGTTGTGCTGGAAATAAAGTTTATGCCAGCGGGTTCAAAGTTTTTAATTATTAGAAGTAATTATTATCTTAAGGAACTAATATAGGGATCCCTGGGTGACGCAGCGGTTTGGCGCCTGCCTTTGGCCCAGGGCGCGATCCTGGAGACCCAGGATCGAATCCCACATCAGGCTCCCGGTGCATGGAGCCTGCTTCTCCCTCTGCCTGTGTCTCTGCCTCTCTCTCTCTCTCTCTCTGTGACTATCATAAATAAATAAAAAAAATAAAAAATAAAAAAAAGGAACTAATATATATATAAGGCCAGAATGCTAAGATTATTCTTGTTAGAAACCACATTGAAATTAAAATCACTTATTATAAATGTAGCCTATATTGTGGAAGTGCTGAATATAATACTTAGTCAGCTGGAGTTCTAACCCAATATATTTCTTTACCAGCAATCACTCTGGAAATAGCTGAATATCTGGGGACTCATCGTCTGAACTAAAAATAAAATGTGTTACTTTTTTTTAAACTCCATCCTAAGATACAGTCACTATTTTCACAGTTCTTATTATCTCTATATATTTCTATAGCATGTAGGAAATTTTATAGTAAATCATTAATTAATGATATCAAATAAATTATTAATCTAAAGGATTGTGAAAAATTACCACCAAGGAGGAATGGAAGAAAATTCAGGGAGAACAAATTGATACAAAGGGTTGTATTTTTCTCTTCTAAAATTTAAGCCATTTTAATGCTATTTGAAGCTAAAATTAGAAAGGATGATATTAGTAAGTTCTCAAGTTAAAAGTATGATTAGAGCTCCTTATTTTTTTTTTTAGGAAAATAGGCTTTCTGTAATTTGGGGGGATTTAATACTAATAAAGTTCTATTCTGTTGTGAGGGTGTGGTGTTTGATTTTCTAGAATTATTATATTGTTTTGTCAATGAGAATTTATATAGACTGAAGTTTTATTTTATTTTTTTTGAAGTTATATATTTTTTTTAATTTTTTTTTTAATTTTTATTTATTTATGATAGTCAGAGAGAGAGAGAGAGAGGCAGAGACACAGGCAGAGGGAGAAGCAGGCTCCATGCACCGGGAGCCCGACGTGGGATTCGATCCCGGGTCTCCAGGATCGCGCCCTGGGCCAAAGGCAGGCGCCAGACCGCTGCGCCACCCAGGGATCCCTGAAGTTATATTTTAGAGATAAGTTGTGATTTACTTATTTAAAGTTAGCATTAATTTTGAAATTACTGGAAGGGATAGGAGAAGGATATATGTGAAGAGATTAGTTAAAAACAAACGAAGACAATTAAATTAATAAAACAATATCTTATTTATAAATTTCACCAAATCAAATGACAACACATGTTTATTAACTCATGGATGCTTTGATCTCCATATGTATCTTAAAGTCTTTAACTATTACCAGGTCAGTAATTTAACTGATCTAGCAATAGACCATGATATACTCAGCACTCTGGTTGATTTTACAAGGCTTTACCTTAATGTTTTCATCTATATTTTATTTAACTATACGTGCCTTCGCCAGCACCCAAATTCTCTTTCTAAAAGAAAGATGCAGCTATGTCCAAATTTAATATTTCCTCTTTATTTTTTAATACAGTATAATGTTTTGCCATTGAGTGCCAATATTTAATTGAAACCTCAGTCAAGCAATATCAGATGAAATGAAAGCCAGTCTACTGAGTATGTAATTCTAGAAGAAAAATCATCTATAATAATGAGTAAGGTGCTATTTTTAAGGCTTTTTCCCCCACAACAGTTTAAAGTTTGCAACAAAATTGGGGGGAAGATACAGAGATTTCCCCTATAGCCCCTGCAGTCAGTCACATGAGCATTATCAACTTTCCCCCATGTGAGTGGTACATTTGTTACAACTGATGAGTCTACATTGACACCCAATAATCACTTAGAGTCTAAAGTTTACATGGTTTCACTGTTGGTGTTGTGCATTCTATGGTTATGAACACATGTGTAATGACATGTATCAATCATTATAACATCATCCTGAGGATTTTTGCTGCCCTAAAAATCCTCTTTGCTCCACTTATTAATTCCCCTGCCCCAATGCTTGACAAAGCTTTAATTATCTCTAAGGTTTGGCTTTTCCAGAATGTCACATACTTGAAATCATATAGTATTTAGATTTTTCAGATTGTCTTTTTTCATTTAGTAACATGCATTTAAGATCCCTTTAGGTCTTTTCATGACCCGACAGGTCATTTCGTTTTAGTGCTGAATAGTATCCCATTGCCTGAATGTATCTCAGTTTATCCGTTCACCCTCCAAGGTCTTCTTACTTGCTTCCAAGTTTTGACAGTTTTGGATAAAGCTGCTATAAACGTGTGAGCAGAATACAGTATGCACATATTTTCAACTCTTTCAGGAAAATACCATGGAGTTGTGATTGTTGGATCATTTGGTAAGAGTATGTTTAGTTTTATAAGAAACCCCCAGTGTCTCCTCCAAAGTGCTGTACCATTTTACATTCCTACTAGCAATGATGGGAGTTCCTACTGTTCCACATCTTCACCAGCACCTAGTGTTGTCAGTATTCTGGATTCTGGCCATTCTAATAGTGAATAGTGGTATCTCGTTATTTTAAAGTGCAGTTCCCCAATGACATATGATGTGGACCATCTTCTCATATTCTTATTTGCCATGCATATATCTTCTGTAGATGAGGTGTCTATTAAGATCTTTGCCTCTTTTTAAAATTGTTCACTTTCTTATTGTTGAGTTCTAAGAGTTCTTTGTATATTTTGGATAGCAGTCCTTTATCGTATGTGTCTTCTGCAGCTATTGTCTTCCAGTCTGTAGCTTGTCTTAAGTTTTGAATGTTTTTCATAAAGTGGCAGTTTTTAATTTTAATGAAATCTAGCTCATCTGTTATTTCTTTCAGACTATGCCTTTGGTGTTGTATCTAAAAAGTTATCATCAGACCCAAGGTCATCTAGGTTTTTTCCCATGTCGTCTTCTGAGAGTTTTGTAGTTTTGTGTTTTACTTTTATACCTAGCCTACGATCCATTTTAAGTCAATTTTTGTGAAGGGTGTAAGGTCTGTATCCAGATTCATTTTTTTGAATGTGAATATATTCCAGATCCACTTACTGAGAAGATTACTTTTTTTCTATTAGAAATAAAAATAGTCACAAGGCAGTGTCACCTAGAATAATTTCACCACTCTAAAAATTCCCTGTGTTTCACCTATTCCCTTGTCTGTCCCTACTCAATTATCTATGGCTGCTCTCGATCCCTTAGCAACTACTGATTGTTTTACTATCTCCATAGTTTTGCCTTTCCAAGAACGTCCTACAATTGGAATGATACATTATGTAGCCTTTTCTGACAGACTCCTTCACATAGCAATATACATTTTAGATTCTTACATGTCTTTTCATGGCTTAATTACTCACCTTTAAAAATTGTTGAATAATGTTTCTTTGCATGGGTTTATCACAATTTTTCCATTTACCCATTGATAGATATCTTAGTTGCTTCCACCTTTTAGTAATTATATATAAAATTGATATAAGCATTTTTGTGCAAGTTTTTTTTTGTGCAAGTTTTTATGTGGATGTATTAGTTGTACATCCTTTTGCTATCAAACTGAATATTGAAATTGAATATCAAATATTGTGCTAATTCTCACACAACTGTATAATCTACACTGTGTCTTTCAATATGATTATATTCATAGAATATAATAGTTTGCAGATGGAAAGTGATCACGATTTTAAAATCCTTTTGATATAAATTTTATCAATTGTATTTGTTTTAGAATTTTTTTTAAAAAAGCCATCTTAGTAATTCCTATTCTTTTAACCATTCCTCTTGGGAGTCAAAATTATATATGATTGAATTTATTATGATGAATGCAAGAAAATGATTGGGTCAGGCTTGTCTTAAGGCTGCCAGCGTCAAACATATGAAGTTATTATAACCAAGGTCTACAAAAAGTCGTAAAGCAGCAGACTTGAGAAAAATGAAGGGAGCCTGTGAAAGTTACTGTACTATTTGTTCACTGGGAAGAGGTTGGGGAATGATCACTGACCTCTAAGTAATGGAGAATGGAACTCATCTTTCACTTCTGAATGAGCTCCTTGCTGTAATTGATGGCATCTCCTGAAATGGCTGCGATCATTAGGGCTCCAGTGACTGAATTAAAAGAAAATGAAGGATGCAGATGGCTGTAGTAAAGCACGGAAAATGCATTTCTTCCTGGTGACAGATACAACTGATCATTTTACAGGAAGTGCCTCACTGAAAGTGTCTCAGCTATGTAGTTCTCAGGGAAAATGAAGAGTAATGTAAAAATTGGACAAGATGAAACTAGCTGTTTCATTCCAGATATTGACTACACAAGTCACTTTCAATAAATCAGCTGCTTATTGTACCTAAGACAGCAGTTTGTTAATATTATGAAGGTGCTACAAAATGTTCTTTTTGGTTAGGCAATCTTTGTACATCACATGATAAAACAAAAAGTTTTCTTTAAGTGGCTTTCTGGTTTCTGTGTGTTTCCCAGTTATCAGCATTTGAACTCCTAGGCATATTTATTTAGAAATAGCTTTGAGGTCATTAGGAACAGCCACAAATCGGCAAACTCATTCTATAAAGGGCCAGATACTACATACTTTAGACCTTCTTGGCCCACATAGTCCTTGTAATAGCTATGCATCTCTGACCTCATCCATAGACAATGGTTAAAAAATATATATGACTATGCTCTAATAAAACTTTATTTACAAAAAAAAAAAAACAAAAACAAAAACAAAACAAAACAAAAGCACAGCTGGATTTAGCCTTCAGGCTATAATTTGAGGATCTCTAATCTAATGTTTCTGGTTAGCATCCTAGTTGATATTGTGAGTAAGAACAATTACTAAGTTTAACAGCTTGCTAAATGAAATAAATGAAATGGTAAGATTAAATACTTTAGTCTTCAATTAGAAACAGGGATATGAACATTTATAGTATTTATTTATTTATTTATTTATTTTTTATTTATTTATTTTTTTTTAATTTTTTTATTTATTTATGATAGTTACAGAGAGAGAGAGAGGCAGAGACACAGGCAGAGGGAGAAGCAGGCTCCATGCACCGGGAGCCCGATGTGGGATTCGATCCCGGGTCTCCAGGATCGCGCCCTGGGCCAAAGGCAGGCGCCAAACCGCTGCGCCACCCAGGGATCCCCATTTATAGTATTTATATAAATGCAGAATGCAGTTTTAAAAGAATCACTGGTCAATGATAACCTACATTTTTCAAGCATTAGGAGAAAAGATTTCTTTATAATATAAACTATCATGCACATGGAGAAGCTTAGTGGACATTTTTACTAGATATTTTTTAGTGCTGTTGCATTTTTATTTTTGGCTTCTAGCTTTCTATATCATATCATTAAACCACTCATTTATTTAAAATCTCTTGCAAAAAAAAGTGATTTGTAAGTCTCACTGATTCACTATAAACCTAAACAGTGGGTTTTCAAATCATTTTTAATAATCAAATCACTTTTAATAATAAACTATTTTAAATATACATGAGATTTTGTAAAAAATAAATTACAAAGTTTAGTGGGGTCATCAATTCAGCCTACATTTTAAGTACTATGGCTGTTTTTCAAACTTAAGAAAAATAAACTTTTTTATTATTATTACGTATTTATTTTAGAGAGAAAGAGAGATAGCACGGGGAGAAGTAGAGGGAGAGAGAGAAAAACCTTAGCAGACTCTGCACTGACACCCACCCCCAGGAATGCGGGTCTCCATCTCATGACCCTGAGATTACAACCTGACTTGAAATCAAGAAGCAATAGCTTAACCAACTGTACCACCCAGGGACCGCTAGATAAAAGAACTTTTTAACTAAAGGTACTATCAAGGCAAAAGCTTTGGGATTTTTACAATTTTCAATGTACAGGAACAGTTATGTCAATTATATCTCCAATACAACTCAGCTACTTGATTTAGGTCAGAAAGTGGGATTGTTATCCTATAGTCTAACATTTTATCCAGCATTTCTGGAAACAGGCCCTTAAAAGTCCATTCAGTCAAGATATTCCAGGTAACTAGTAATTATTGAACTGAAGGTACTAGTTACGAAGTAACTAGTAATTATTTAACAGAAGCCATCTACCTTGGAGTTATTATTTTGAAACTATGGAAATAAGGCGCTATATTACCTTGATTGCCAACCCAATATCTGTTCCATTCTTTCCTTTTATGACAACTCTGTAAGATACAAGTTACTACATAGGACCTTTAATTTTTTTTTTTTCATTTTAGAAGAATTTTATATATTACCCCAAAGAGAAGATTTCTCTAAGTGCCAGAATTGCTCATTTTATTCTTCTTAGATGTTGGCCTATTACCTTCATACTTCCCCATTTTTTCTTTCAGTACTACTCTTAGGAGAGGTGCTTGCTACTCTGGATTTGTCAAATTCAAGGATGTTCATGAGCTGTCTCATTCTTGGGATTCAGTCTCTTGAAAGTTCTTCTGTTCTTCCCCAAGCCTGAGGTGATAACAGCTGAATTTTGTTTTATCTTTCCTTATCTTTCAGTAATCTCTTTGTTCCTGTCAGCTGAAATTTACAAAAACAAAACAAAACAAAACAAAAAACTGAGTTTTCCCCTGGCAAATGAAAGGACTGTAAGGCATTATCAAGTAGAAAACTTTTCTAGGGCCAAAAGATTAAAACGTTTTATCAAGAAGCTTCCTGGAATCTTATAAAATGTTATTTAAAAGTATTTATGAAGTACCACTTTGTCAAAAAAATAATCATAAATATTGCTTTGTAAGACATGAAAAATAAAAATCTAGTTTTAATCTGTTTTTAATATTAGAAGCTTACATTAAACATGGGTATTTACTTTTCAAGAAAGGTATTTAGCAGTTCATGGTTTCAAAGTTAATAGACCATAATTTAATCTCTTGAAATCATTACTGAATCTGAACTTTAAAAATACCTTTTTTCTCCAACAGGCAACAATTTGCGAATAAATAATCTTGTGAAAATATTTTAAGGGCACAAAAAATGATTGAAGTGTTATGGGTTAGCTAGACTATCAAGGACTACTTTAGTACATAGCCTTTCTACTAATCTCAAATACACAATGTGCAAATTTCAGCCATCTATTTTCTGGCTCTGTAAACCATGGAACATTTTGGTTAAAAGCCCAAGAAATAGTAAGAAAAAATGAACAAAACACAGTTGTTCTCATTAAAAAATTTTTATGCATTCATTGTAGAAGACACAAACTAAGAACACCATATTTTAGATGCCTTTGTTAATGTCACATAGTGTAACAAATTTAATTGTAAAAAATAATAGAACCAAGTGTAGGACCCAAAGAAAAAAATCATTTAGGAATGTAGTTATCCATATACATAGGGACTTCTTTTGTCTATTTCTAGTTATATGAAATTCTATGGAGTCATGACTATGGAAATAAGTAGGAAAGTTTATGAGTTCAAAGGTTAATAGAAACTAAAAAGTAAACTTAGTCTAAAGTGTGTGTGTGCCTGTGTGTGTCTATGTGTACGTATACACAGAGATACTCCTTAGGAGAATATAAATAAATAAATAAATAAATAAATAAATAAATAAATAAATAAATAAATAAATAAGAATTTAGATATTAATAGCAATAAATAGTACCAAGGGTGACTTCCATAAGAACTCTAGAGAAGCAGTCAACAAACTGGCTCACAAGCTAAATTTGGCTTGCTATCTCTTTTTGTATAGCCAATGTGCTGCAGATGGATTTTACTTTTTTAATAGTTGAAAGAAAACAAAAAAAAATATTGTGGCATGTAAAAATTATATGAAATCTAAATTTTAGTATTTACAGTAAAATATTGAATTTCAACAATAAAAAATGTGTGGAAACTTGCCTTTCTTTTTATATAAGTCCTTATTTACTATACTTGATTTTGACACTTGCTCTCCAAACCTAAAATATTTACAATGAGCCCTTTACAAAAAACAATTTACTGACTCCTGCTCTTGAACATATTTTCTAGAACTGGGGTACTTCCACAACTGCAGTTTTTTATTGTAAGTTTGTTGTTCTTTGACTTCATGGAAAATTGAAGATACTTATTCCTGCATACCTGTATTATCTAGGGAAACCTAGAATTACAATAAAAGTTAAATAAATTTTCTTTCAAAATTCTGTGCTTTTAAAACTATGATGCATATAAAATATTTTCTTTGAAAGTAAATCTCAAATTATAGTTATTCACAAACATGTTAAAAATAGAAACAGACAAAAAATTTGAATCATTATGGAAATGCTATAGTTGAAAATTGAATAAATGTCTTCTACATAACAGAGTTCTCAGTGATGGGAAAATTCCATCTTGCAACTTCTTAGGGATTGTGTAGATATATAAGATTGAAACAAAAGGTAGAGTTGAACACCTGTGGTAAGAGAATTCTAAGATGTCCCTGAAATTTATCTCCCCTTTGTGCATGTTCTGTATAATACCATCTTCTTTGTGTTTGTGTTTTTGTTGTCTTTTTTTTTTTTTTTTTAAGGTGTTATTTATTTACTTGAGGGAAAGAGCATATAGGGGCAGGTGTAGAGGCAGAAAGACAAACAGATTCCCCACTGAGCAGGGAGCCTGACACAGGGCACATCCCAGGACCCTGAGATCTTAACCTGAGCTGAAGTCAGATGCTTAACCAACTGAGGCACCCAGGCATCCCTCCCATACTCTTTAATGTGGCCAGACCAGTGAATGTGATAGGATTTCACGCTAGTGATTAGCTTATGTTTTATGGCACTACTGACTTTCAGTAAGGAGATTTCCTGGGTTGCCTGACTTAATTAATTACATGAGCCATTTAAATCTTGGCAGGGACGCCTGGGTGGCTCAGTAGTTGAGCGTCTGCCTTCAGCTCAGGACATGATCCCAGACTCCTGGGATGGAGTCCCACACTGGGCTCCCTGCAAGGAGCCTGCTTCTCCCTCTGCCTGTGTCTCTGCCTCTCTCTCTCTCTCTCTCTCTCTCTCTCTCTCTGAATCTCTCATGAATAAATAAATAAAATCTTTAAAAATCAATCGGCCAATCAATCAATCAATTCTGAGAGAGAGGTCTGATGAGGAACTCAGAGATTCAAATAAGAGGCAGGCTTTAGAAGTTGAGAATGTCCCCCAGTGAACAGCCAGAAAGAAAAGAGTGATGTCAGTTGTGTAACCTCAAGGAGCTGAGCTTTGCCAATGACCTGAGTAAGCTTTGAAGAGGACCCAACCCTCAAATGAGAGTGGCTCTGGCTGACACATTGATTATAGCCATGTGAGACCCATAAGCAGAGCGACCATGTTGGGCCAGATAGTTGACACAGAGCAACTGTGAAAGAATACGTTTATGTTTTTTGAATTGCTGGATTTGGGAAGTTGTTATACAGCAATAGAATATTAATATGACATTCAATCCATTTTCAAAGGAAAATAGCATCCTTTGCCCTTATGTTTAATCATCTGTGGCTCTGTTGTTCTCTTTCAGCTGAGTGTCCATTTCCGAGTATGTTCAGAGTCCTTTACTTTTTTTGTTCCTTTCTTACTCAGATACTGCAGCTATGGCACTTTTATTTATAGAGACATTCGGAGTAATAAAAGGAGCAGAGGAAAGCAAGTGTGTGAGCAAAACAATGTAAAATGAGTGGTAAATATTCCTCAAATAATTATCCTCTGATCTTATGATTATGAGGGAGTTTGGCACATTTTCTACTTGGATTCCAGTCTCCACCACATTGCGAGACTTCCTCCTCTGTTATTTTGCACTATTTTCTCTAATTCCTGATTCTATATTATAAAGAACAGTTAGACTATTCTTAGTTCCTTCATGTTTTTCTCAGAGGCTTCTTTATCATAATCAAATATACACATATCTGTTGGTCTCAAAAGAAGATGTTCTTCCCTGAAAGAAACTTTTTTATTGATTCATATTTTCACTGGGAGACAGGGAGGCAGCATGTTGTAAGATTGGCAATATGGAAATGCAATATTAATGTAAGGTAGTTACATGCAGTGTGTGGTGATAGTAGAATAAATTAGTAATTGCATATGAACTCTGCAGAGAAGCTTCAAAAATTGCTCTACTCTTCTCTAGTGGTGCTTTTTTTGTTTCTTAAAAGAGAAAAATATTCAAACTTAAACCTGGAATTGACCTACTCTCCTGCCAGTTTGGGGTGAATATCAAGCTGGCTAAATATATCCCAAGATGTGTGTTGTTATCTGTGAAAGATGTTCCAAATGTTGGGCTTAAAATTTTAGAGTGCAATTTCATAGAAGCTTATGATCTCTTAATTTTATCTTAACTAGATATTGCCTTTCTGCATTCTCCACCTCTATTTACTCATCTTTTTTCATTGTTTCTATACGTTCTCTGTTTCAGCAAAAATAACATCTTTCTTCTCATCTTTCTGGAGTGCTCAACTCAACCAATTTGCATTATTTTCCATAGTAAGAAGGCCTCTCTATTGTTCTTTTCCAATGCTAACCAGCCTGGCTCCTTTTATATAGTTCTATAGAATTGCCCAAAAAATTAAACCAAAGGCTGTTTTCTTTACTAAATTTATCCAGTGCTAGTTATTTCAATTATTTCAACATTATAAAGTGTCAGTATACAGATAACACTAGTTTGGCCTGCAATAAATGGGCAGGCATCACCATCTCTAGTGTTCCTTTTTTCTTCAAAGAACCATGTGTTCTTTCCATGTCTAAATGTGTTAACTGTATGACTATTTTTTTCTTTAATAAAAAAAAAAAACTCAGAGATGACCTGATTTAATTTATTCACAAATAGATAAAGATATTTTTGTTTTAATGTGTCAAATAATGTATATACTACATTATCATTCTGCTACATGATTAGTAACCAAACAGAATGGGCTTCAGTTCTAAGTTTTAATTTTTTTAATACTATTTTAAAATATTTTCAGACACATTTTTTGCACTGTCTTCTTCAGTTCAGTGATTACCACTAGAGTGCTTTTATAACATTACTCTGCATACCTTCCAGAGTAAGAAGCATATATCTGGATAATAAATGCTGTTTATCGATTGATCAATTGATTGACCTAATGCTCTAATAACTTATGATCTATGATCTTTATGATTATGTGATCTTATGATCTACTGTGTGGCTCCTCTGTTAGTCATAAGTACTTAAGTGGATATCACTAACATTTCTGTGAATCCCTTTTCATTCCCTTCAGACTCCTTCAGTTATGGCCTTTCTATATTTCTATAGTATCTTGGCTTGATCTATTTTATATTCATGTTGAATTTGAAATTGTTATTTTTTTAAACAAATTGCAATGTGATTCTTAATTAGTGCCACTGGGTAGTACTAGCACAACGTGCGTGCTTAACTCAAGATTTGCTTATCTTGTGAATGGATAAACAAGAAGCATCTTCCTGAAAGATTGTATGCATTTGGCAGAGCTCCTGTCTCCTAGTTATGTATGCTATTTGGGTTCATGCCCTCTCTTTCACGTTACGTAGAGAGCATACTCATAAATTCCGCAGAATTGTAAACCAATCATTTTTATGGCTACCATTAACACTATATTTTTTCTGTTAGTTCTCCATTATAGTCATTTAATCAAATTAATGTCGAGTAGCTGGTATGCAACTCAAAAGTTTATATACCTTTCTACATAGAGGTTTCACTGCAATGGACAAACAAACATTCATGAAATCACTGCATACACAGAATATGCTCTTAAAGATTTTGTATATTTTCTACCCAATAATTTATAAGTTGAAGAAGTTATATTCACACATGGGTTTTCTATGTAATTGTTAGCTAACACTATTATCGTAATAATTCCAAAATTCTTCTTTTTAGATAATGCAGAATAACCCAAAAGGCTAAATTACTCAATTAAACAACCTATTTGAATTACACAGCAATGCAGACTTAACCTTCAAACTTTCCTGTGGACATTTAGGTGAAACTCCATGCTGTGGATGAGCTAGCATCTTTTCTGGCTCTTAAATTATATATTTTGCTCAGTTTCACTGAGTTGATGTAACACCTGCACTCGAAAAACAAAGTAATTGAGAATAAAACAATGAAATTGTCTACCCTGAGCTATTTTTAAGATAAATCGTCCAGATTTTAAACTAGCATCTTTTGGTAAACAGAATGCTATTTGTTTTATTATTCTGATGGTGAAAGTTTTTTTTTTTTTTTAATCCATTAAACTTTCATATGGACAATGTGCTGTCTATTTTACTAAGAATAATGGATTAGCTAAATATTCTTCTTAAATGTTTTGTCAGTCTTCCAATGTATCTAAAGTGTCTATCATATGCCATTCAGAAAGATGCAGTCAGTACTGACAGAGAAGATAAATGATTTGAAGAAGAGTGATGGAAATACCATCTTGAAATCTACTCTTCATTCTGTTGGTATTTGAACATTTGTTAGATGTTAAATATCTTGCAGCTTCCACTCCAGTGGATGATTTCAAAACAGTATTTCCTTTACCATACAAACATTTCCTTATTTTTCCAAGTACCAAGTAAATTAAGAGAAAAATATGAATGCAGCTCTGAGTAAAAGGGAGTAAATGATAAAAGCTTGTCATAATGGCAACCTAATAGAAGGAGGAGAAGCAAGCTTTGAAAGAACGAACAGACACCAAAGCAATAAAGACATTCTTGGGAATTGCTTAATATTCCATTAAAAACATAGGAAAGAAGCTATCTGACTATTTTTGCTTGCTCAGAATTTTTGGCCTAAATTTATGTTAAATTAGGGGGAGGAGCAGCATTGTTTGTATATAAACTATCGATGAGAAATCACAAATTAGCTTTTAAACATATTGATTGTGAGTACTTGTGGATTTTATTGGAGCGCCTTGGCAAAACACATTGAAAAATATTGTCTTCTTTATTACCTCAATTAGACATTTAAAGTGAAGGGGGCCTCCAGAGACATTGAAAAGGAACTATGAAAATTTGCATTTTGGCAAGATAATACTTAACTGTACTCAATCAATGAAAGTATTTTAATCTCGTTAAGGTGAATTGTTTTCATACTTTATTTAACTTCAAAGGAATTATTTCTCTTTAAAAAGTTTTATTTTAAAAAGTCAGTCTTCTAATATGCCATGTGAAGGAGGAAGAATCAATTATTGTACAATTCTATCTCTTCAGAAATTTATAGTTATAGCATTTGACATATTAGTCTAGAAAATAACAGTCATCACGCTTTTTAAGGAGGCATGTGTAATTTGCATAAAGTGAAAGGAATGTTAAATGTGAAGTTTCATGAGTTTTCCCAATTCCATATGATATATCCCAAACATCTGTGTGAGTGTAGAGCAATTTTATCAGCAAGATTCCTTGTGTCACTTCCCAGGCAACTGATATTCTCCATCTCTAGGCAACCAAGTTCTGGTTTCATTTGCCATCAAGTAGCTCTGCTTGTTGTGGAAACTCATAAAAAATTGTTTAATATACTTTGCCCTCTTTTTAGTCTGGCTTCTTTCCATTAGCTTAGGTTTTTTGGGGGGGGATTCATTCATTTTGTGTGTATCAGTAGTTTATTCCTTATAATTGCTAAAAATTAATACATTGAATGTTTGTATTTTCACCCATTTGGGCATAGATATAAATTTGGGTTCACAGTTTTTAACTGTTATGAATACAGCTGCTATGAAAATTATGTTCACATTTTACCTGTGTGGATTTTGCTCTTCTTGCTGTCCTAACCAATCAGCATGAACATGGTCTGACAGATGTAATGGTATGTCTAGATGGCCCAGGCCTTTTGTATTATGTCATGACAAAGGATGAGAGAATTAACGTAGTTCTGGGCAAAGCTACAAATGTATGTGTTTTGGCATTCCATTTGAATGCATACTATTTTTGCTTTCTGATTGGGTTAGAAAAGAATACACTCATCAGAGCAGTGAATACCTGGTACCCATGTGCACATTAGTCTTCTCCTGAGCAAGAAGCTAAATCAGGCACAGCAGCCTTGATCAGGATGCATTTTCAGTGAGCTGGAGGTCATTTCCAGTTCTTATTAACTGATTCCAAATATTGACAAGGAAGTATTCAGTCTTTCACCATTAAATACTGCTTTATATTCCACCTTTCATAATAAGAATGCTTTCTTGTATTCTAGTTTACTGATTTTTTTTTTTTTAAATCAATGGGTGTCGAATGCTGTAGATCTTTTTTTCCCACATTGTTTGAGATATAATTTGTGCTGCTTTATCTTATTAATATGGAAAATTAATTGATAGAATTTGAACATTAAACCAAACTTTCATTCTTGGGTTAAATCCCTCTTAGACATAATCCTTTGTCCATTTTATATATTGTTGGGTCAGATTTGTTCTCTTATTTAGGAATATTATTTCTCTATGTTTTTGGTTTTGTTTTCTATTACAGTTAGGGTACTTTGTTTCCTATCTAAGAAATCTTGGCCTATTTGTGGCTATTTTCTTCTGTGCTTTTTTCCAAGGAATTTTATACTTTTACAGTGGCATATATGATCCATTTCAGTTCTGTGCACCATGTGAGGTGAGAGTAAAGGTTTTGTTTGTTTTTTGTTTTAGTACAGGTATATAGTTTTTAATGCACCATTTGTTGAAAGACTATCTTATACCTATAAATTATTTTGACATGTACATATATCTTTGTCAAATTTGTTTAAGCTAATATATAATTAGTAAAATAATAATATATATTCCATATAAATTTTAGCAATAGCTTGTCAATCTCTAACACATACCTCCTAGAACTTTTTTTTAAATATTTTATTTATTTATTCATGAGACACACACAGAGAGAAAGGCAGAAACATAGGCAGAGGGAGGAGAAGCAGGCTCCATGCAAGGAGCCTGACATGGGACTTGATCCTGGCAATCCAGAATCATGCCCTGAGCCAAAGGCAGACCCTGGACCTCTGAGCTACCCAGGTGTCCCTCCTCCTAGAATTTGATAGATTACATTAAAGCTATATATAAATTTGGGGTAACTGACATCTCAATAATATAATTTCCCAAAACTGATCTTTTATGGGGTTTTTTGGTAGATTCATTGAATTTCCTATGTAATTATGTTGTCCACAAATAAATATCATTCATTCTCCTAAAGACTTTTATTTCCATGTCATAGAACAATACTGAACAGAAGTATGAGAGCCTAAGAAGGAGGCCTTAGGACTACAAGAAGATTTAGTCAGGAATGGCCAGCCATTCCCTCAGCTACTTCAGTTCTTCCACACTGTTTTGTTTCTACACCATCCTATTGCTTCCAAAGGAATGACTGAGACAGAAATGTCCAGCCAAGATCTTTCTGAATTCTTGATTCAGAGAAATTGTGAAAAATAATAAAACATCATTGTTTTAAGTGACTGAGTTTTGAGATGGTTTCTACACACTAATAGCTAAGCAGAACAACAACAAGTTATTCCTGGAAGTAGAATACTGTCTTAACAAATATCTAAAAATTCTGGCATGGGTTCTGGTGTCAAGAAGACGGTTGTGAGAGGCTCAAAATGGAATAATAAAGTATCTCGAGGAGAGTGTTAGTGGACACCTCATGAGCCTGAAGAAGATTTTCAGGGAGGGCTTAAAGGAATGCAAGGAGAACACTGGAGTTGATGGAAGTATGTAGTCATAGAAATTTAACAGCACTGTCAACTGCAGTAAATGTAGAAATTAGAAAATGCCTGGAAACTCGATTTGGTTAAAACTTCCAGCCAGAATATCAAAGATTTCACATAGCCTCTTCTTACTCCATATGATAAAATTCAAGAGGAGAGAGATGAGCTAAAGAATAAGTTTTAAATAAAAAAAAAAATAGCCATTATCTTCTGTATTTGAAAATAAGACTATTTCTCAGTCCCTATATCTACAGCTAGAAAAACAAAGGAACAGCAATATCAGTGACAAAAACAAAAAAAACAAAATGTACTCACCTTAATAAATGCTTTAGAGGAATTTTTTAAATCCAGTTTGTACCTTACTAAGTCCTCCTAAAATTTTGAAATCGTGTCTTACAGACTCTTTTCAAAGACCAAAGGATCTAAAAAATGCTTTATCTGTCCCATGTGTTGCACACAGATACTTTTAAGAATCTAAGCTCTGGTTGTTCTACAGCAGACTTTCAGAGAGCACAAAGTTAGGAAAAACATACTTGAGTATACTTGTATATGTGCCACTTTCTAATGCAGTGGCTTGTAAACCAAAACATAAGAAATCCACAGAGTTTTTAAAAGGATTAGGTCGACTTGATTGAAAATGTCAGAGAAAGTAAAAAATGCAAAGAAGCCTTTGGATCTTCAAATTACTGTAGGAAGGAGGCAAGCTGAGACAACTACACAGTGACAAACACTATGGCAAATAATAATTCAGAGGGCAAAACAAACAGCCAAAAATGCAGAACCAAGAGCCCTGGAGAATAACATATGAAGGAACTGGCACCTATCTCCAGCTGGATTTCAGAATTGCTGTGGGCAAGCGCCTCCTATGTGTCCTTTCCTGCTTCTGTGTATATATGGAAAATATATGGTGGTTTTCCTACTCCTGCCTCCTCACCATTGTGTGTTGGAGGTGGTGGTCAAAGAAATGAGATGTCAGCCATCCCTCAGCTGCCTCTGCAATACCTCCGCCCTACCCACTACCATTTAATCACCAGTCACTATCTGGGTATGACCTCGTGAGTTCTCTTGACCAGAACCACAAACTGAGCCCTCTCTGAATTCTTGATGCACAGAACCTGGGAGAGAAGAAAATATCTGGAGTCATTTTAAACCACCAAATTTCGATACTTTTCTGTGCAGATGTAGGTACCAAGAACCCCTAACCAGTTAAATTTTCATTTCAAATATTTTGGGTGTTATTTCTATAAGTTTCATTTGATTCTTTTTATATACTCTATTTCTCTCACCGTGTTTGTGTTTGTCCTTAGGTCTTTGAGCAGGTTTATAGCTATTTTAATATCTTGTGTTATTCTTCCATCATTTCTGTCATCTGCATCAGTTTTCATTGACTGATTATTCTCTGGGTTATGAGTTACATTTTCCTACTTCTTTGTGTATTTAATAATCTTTTGTTTGGGTAATGGGCACTGTAAGTTTTATTTTTTGAATTTTCTTTTTCTTTTTTTTTTTTTCCTCTCTACCCTTTAAAGATTCTTGAAGTTTGTTTTGACTAGCAGTTTATTTATTTGTTGCTGATTAATGTGTAAACCTTTAGCGGTCTCTCTTGAATGCCCCAGGTATTTATTTCTTTGCACTATGGATGATCAG
The DNA here is from genome assembly GCF_011100685.1 of Canis lupus familiaris. Lineage (NCBI taxonomy): Eukaryota > Metazoa > Chordata > Mammalia > Carnivora > Canidae > Canis > Canis lupus. The sequence goes on along the minus strand of NC_049224.1, from coordinate 6,688,129 downwards.
AATTTAAACATCTCTTATCTCAACATGTGATCATTTAGGAATTATTCAGGACCACTCTCTCCCCACCCAACACAGTACCCGTAGAAAACTAGTTTCATTCTAGTCATGCCATGCTTTGTGTTTAACAACAGATTCAAAGGAAGCTTTATGAAAATTTATGGAACTCTTGCGTTTAGCTATCTTCTATCTTTTGTATTTTGCCCCTCAAATTCCAGCCCCCTTTATGTGTGTGTCTGACTGAACACAGACAAGCTACTATTGTCTGTTTCCATGAGCTTTCCCTGCATCACAATATGGAAAGTGCTTCCTGAAGAAAGCTAGACTGATTTTAAGACTCGAGGTATCTTCCTTCTCTTAGGAATCATTCCTGTGCTGCCTATTTTCTGGTATCTGAAAACATACATTTCACATATTTTGTCCTATGTTCTCATTACTTTTTTAAAAAAAAATATGGAACACCTCATAAATTTGCATCCATTCTTGTGCAGGGGACATGCTAATCTTCTCTATATCATCCCAATTTTAGTATATGTGCTGCTGAAGGGAGCACCTATTTTCTTGTTCTTTATTGTAGGAGGACCAGTTATTCCATCATGGTGGAAGTGATGGTCTCAAGTCTCCATAATCCTAATTTTTTAAATGTTTAAATTGTCACTCACTCTTTTTCCTCCATGACATGTTCTAATTTTTTTTTTTTTTTTTAACTTTATCTTCCATGTGGTAAATCAGCCTGGTCATTTTTCTAGTCTATCTAGTGTTTTCTTTAAATATCACATTTTCCAAGCTTACTGCTACTGTTTTATTCTTGGCATTTCTTTTAAAATCCCCTTGTTATTTTATAGATTCTATTACTTTTTCTTTAGAAGTTTGAATCATAAAATCCTCATCATCTTTAAATTTTTAGCAATTCTCTTGTTTGTGTTATCTTCTGTTAATGGATTCTCATATGTTTTGTAGATTTTGCCTGTGGATGTCAAATCAGTAGGCATTTTCCTCTGTGAAAACTTATAATACATGTGTCTTAGATTAAGCAGCTGTCCTTATAGAACATTTTGAGTTTGTTTTAGCAAGGGTCATGTGGATCTGTTAAAGACTAGTTTTATGTAGTTTCTCAGTTTGAGTTTAATGAGTTAATTTTATTTGGGATTCAGTACTTCTACATGCATAAACCTGGTTTTCTAATATCTTTATTATTTAAAAAAAACTGTTTTTTGTTTTGTTTTGTTTTGTTTTGTTTTGTTTTGTTTTGTTTTGTTTCCCAGTCAAGATTTGGGACTGATAACTTACCTTTTGGCTGTGCCCAATCTGTGTCTATGCCACTAGGGGCAAAGTTTTGTTCCTATTTTTGATGGGACAGCTTATGTCAGGATTTCTCTTTTGTCAGGGTCTCTGATATGTAAAGAAAAACCAACCAAACAAAATCTGTTATAGTGTTTCATTAAGAACAGGTCTGACTGCCTTATGTTCAATAGGTGCCTAACCCTCAAATTGTATGCCCACGTCCAATATATTTAATGCAATATTTGTGTGTTAGAATTAAGAAGGAAGTTTTTTTTTTTTTTAAGATTTTATTTATTTATTCATGAAAGACAGACAGAGAGAGAGAGAGGCAGAGACACGGGCAGAGGGAGAAGCAGGCTCCATGCAGGGAGCCCGAAGTGGGACTCGATCCCGGGATTCTGGGATTATGACCTGAGCCAAAGGCAGACCTTAACCGCTGAGCCACCCAGGCATCCCAAGAAGGAAGTATTATCACGTGACTTTAATCTGACATCCTGAGTAGTTGTAATATGAATATGCTATCTCTCTTTTTCTTTGTCAAAGAAAGTTAACATTTATGAATTCTGTTGGACAGTCTGATTATGTAGGTACTTTGATATATTACATTAGTGATATATTAAATGAGACTCTTGTTTATGATTTTGAAATTGTTATATTTAAAAATATTTTAATCTTTTACCATATACCAGAAATTACCATAGATGTCCTGGGGAACATAAACAATGGAGCTCACCAGCCCCTCTGACCATGGGCAGCCTTCTGCAGGTCTCCTGCAGACACTCAAGAACTGGTTCCTTTAAATCTTAGTTGCCCTTTTAAACTGCTGCTAGTTTTGTTTTGTTTTGTTTTGTTTTGTTTTCTATGCCCCAAGGCAGAGGAATCTGCTCCCAGTCTCTCATTAGTATTTCTCCCCACTGCAGTTAGCACTGTCTGGAGCTAGGGTTCCTGTGGTTAGTTACTTGTCTTCATCTCTTGCTGTTCCCATGTGGTTCCTCTACCATTTGGGGTGCAGATGCTGTTCAGTAAATCCTCAGTTCTGCAGTAGGAATTACTTTATATATAGGTGTCCATTTGGTGTCAGCATGGAAGAGGTGAGTCATGATCTTCTTGTGTCACCATCTTGGACCCTCTCCTGTTCATTAAATTATATATCTGCCCTATATTACATATATATTTGTGTGTGTGTTTGTATATATACACATATACAAAGAGATGACATTAAATTATATTACGGACTATAATACTTATGGATAATATGATTTATGGGTTTTGTTTCAATATATAGAAGTTGATGGAGCATCAATTTAAAAAGATTGACCATAAATTGGTCATTTTTAAGCCTGGTTGATAACTACATAGAAATATATTATTCTCTCTACTCTTTAAAGAATAAAAGATTTCCATTAAAATGTTTTAAATATATATGTTTTTAAACGTTTTAAGCAGCATTAAAATTATGGCATTTTCATGAATTCTTTTATTACGTAAAGATATGTACTTTGCATTTAAAAATTTAAACTCACTATATATTGCTAAAGTTGTGCTACTTAAAGCAGAAAATTTCAAAATTGCATCTAAATAGAAAACAAAACTATTGAAAAGCTAATAAACCCTAAGTAGGAGCCTCATTACACAACAGGGCCTTATTATCAATTCCATTTATTGTTAATGACATACACTTGGAGCAATGGTTCTAACTGCAGCTTAATTTGAAGACAAAACAGCAAACTTCTTAGGCCTTTTTAGTTTCCTTTTGTAGTAAGTTTCTCATTGTGAAGTTTGAAAAAAATGCAAAGAATATTTTATTCTCGGAAATTAATTTTCACCTGGAGTATATTCGTTTTGAACGAACAATATAGAAAGATACTTGAAGGGGGATAAAAAAGGTATGTGGAATGTATGTTGAATGCTTTCTCGAATGAATGTAGGATTACATCCAGATTACACTAATATTAGAGACATAATATCATTTGTTACCTAAAAATGCCTTTTGGCACGCAGTGCAAGGTCCACAGCTGGGGCTTTTTAGCTTCTAATTGATATATTTAATGAAGCCATCCTCATGTATTGTTAGTTGTCCTTTTTAAAACAAAAGGTGTTTTTCCTGAAGGCTTGACTATCTTTTTGATATTTTTCAACTTCTTCAATCAGTTTTTTTTCAGGCAATACTGCTCAAACACAAAGAGAGCATTTTTGAAGCATGGATACTAACCTTCTATAGACCCATTTAAACTAGGAAAAAAACATGATATTGTATTTTCATTCTCCTAAGAATCGCTAGATTGGCTTTCAAGTAAACTAAACTACAGTTAAAAGAATCTTGCATTCTCTAAAGCAGACTGTTTGCACCCAGGGAAATTTTTATGTCTCTTGTGGTTGAAGGCACTTTTAATCTACTGTGGAACCAGCTTGAGTTATTAAAGAAGATTGTAAACCTTAGCTATTGGTCTATTCAAAGTCTGTTCCTCAGAACATCTTAGTGCACACTAAAGGACATGAAGTCTGGCTTCTTTTCTTTGATAGAGTATATTTCTACTACATCAAATACATCTCTGTATCCTGGGCGAGGGAGTTACCCTGTATGCATGTCTCAATAGTCTATATACCCTGTCTGCTAAAGGTCTTTCTTCTATACAGAAGAAGGGGAAGTAGTCAATTTTTTTTTTTATTTAATGGTGACCTTTATCAGTTTGCACTTTGGAAACTAATAAACAACAGTCAGCTTTTGAATATTAAAATACTTATTCCTGAGTGGAGATATGGACTACTACTATATTTCTGGAGTAGAACCACTTAGCCTGAAGGTAATACATGTTTTTTTTTTTTTTTTCCTCATAAGAGAGAGTCACTTCCCTTTAATTTATAGTCCTCATAAGGAAGGTAATATATTTCATGATTAATTTTAACTCTTAATCATTTGCATATTGAATAAGAGATTCAGAAAAGACTGAGAAAATAACCATGTACCTTTACTTACATTTAATAATCAATAGGATTTATGTATTCAAAACATTTTTTATCATGCCTTTTTAAAAATGAATCTTGTGGAAATATATTAGCAAGATAGCTACCATTTTAGATCATCTTTTTATATTCTAAATTTATTTATTTATTTATTTATTTATTTATTTATTTAGATTTTATTTATTTATTCATGAGAGACACAGAAAGAGAGGCAGAGGGAGGGGAATCAGGCTCCATGCAAGAAGCCTGATGCGAGACTCGATCCTGTTACCAAAATTTCGGGATCATGCCCTGAGCCAAAGGCAGACACTCAACTGCTGAGCCACCCAGGCATCCTTATATTCTAAATTTAAAGATAGTATAGACACCTCTTTCGTCCTATGCCCCACTTCTACGGCCTGTTGTCTACTTCAACCACTGTAAAGTCAACTAGGTGAACAAAGACTTTAGATTTGCTCAAATCCAATCTTACTTTGTCTTCTCTAGGGCCTATTTTCTGTACCTCCACAATTTGTGATGTCTGTGGGAAAAACCCGGTCTCATTTTATGAGCCATCCATACTTCAGGGGGCATTAACACCATCGTTGACCAATGAGGACAGGGAAACAGTGCAGTGTCTTCTTTATCCCAAGGGAAGGCAGATGTGAAGGTATTGCAATATCAACGTGAGCCACCTATACATGTAGCTAACCCAATAATGCATTCTACTGGCTTTCCTTCTCTTCTGTTTAGCAGTGCCTGAGTGCCCCACGTCAAAATTTTGCTCCCTTAGACCATAATCCCAAATAAACCTTGTCTTAGACTTGGCTAAAATAGATTTTTAATCTGGCACAGATTGCCTGAGGTCAAGTCCTAACTCTGTCTCATAGGAGTTATTACCTTAAAGTATTATTAACTTCTCTGAGCCTCTATTTGTAAAACAAGAGTTGTGTATACCACAGGCAATATTACAAAGATTAAAGTTATATAACATATGTAAATTATTTAGAATATGTTTTGCCTGTTGTAAGCACTATCAAAGCATGTGATTTTATTTTGTCCCATACATGTTATCTGAATTAAAAGTCTTTATAAAAAAAAAAAGTCTTTATTTTAGGAATTTTACATAATTATTACATACACAATTATTTTAGGAATTTCACACAAATATATGTAGCAGACTATATAATGACTTTTTTTAAACTTAATATAAATGCTACTCTATACACTCTGAGTTCACTATCTTTCATTAAAAAGTTGACTTTTAGTAAAATTCAATTATTGGAGCACCTGGGTGGCTCAGTCTGTTAGGCGTCTGCCTTCAGCTCAGGTCATGATCTGAGGGTTTTGGAATGGAGCCCTGAGTCAGGTATCTCCTACTCAGTGGAGAATCTCTTCTCCCTCAATCCCCTCCTCTTACACATGCATGTGCAAGTGTTCTCTCTCTCTAATAAATAAATAACTTTTTAAAAATACATTAAAAATTAAGTTATTATTGTATGATTTTTTACTCTTCTTCCCTTTAAAAGATCTCTGCTAAACCAACTTGTCCATAAATAAACTAATGCATTTTGTCCAAGTCTTATTTGTCTTGAAATCCCCAGAAATGCAAGTAAAAGCTTTTAATTTGGACTAAATTGCATAAGTTAGTTATTGATTCTCACTGAATTTACTAGATAACCCAAGGTCTAGGGTTTATTATGTGGCATTTAATTATAGCTTCTCAAGATTGTGAGGGTTTTTTCTTTTAATATTCTATGAAGAAAATTACAGGAAACATTAAAAGTTTAAGTGATGGAACTTAAGTTGATGACATATTCATTCCCCTATTGTGGTAGACTGTAAAAGCTATTCAGTTTCGGGGATCCCTGGGTGGCTCAGCGGTTTAGCACCTGCCTTTGGCCCAGGGCGCGATCCTGGAGTCCCAGGATTGAGTCCCGCGTTGGGCTCCTGGCATGGAGCCTGCTTCACCATCTGCCTGCGTCTCTGCCTCTCTCTCTCTCTATGTCTATCATAAATAAATAAATAAAAATAAATCTTAAAAAAAAAAGCTATTCAGTTTCTAATAAAGAGGTAGAGGGTATCTCTACTTCTTGAATTTGTACTCAACCTTAAGATTTAGTTGTGGGCCCTAAAATGGAGCAGGACTGGTGGTGTACTAGATCGAACTCTAAACCTCAAGATATTCAAGACATTTCTACTTTCTCTGGAAACACTGAAAATCTCATGTGAAACATAATTCTGCAAGAGAGAAAATACATAGAGCCATCCTAAGCAAGTTCTTCAGACCTGCCTGATCCACCATGCTGACCCCAAACATACTAGCTGGTCCAGCCAAGATCAACCCAATCCAGTAAACTCAAATAGGACATCCAGATAATATGTAGGAACAGGAGCAATAACTAATTATTATTGTCTTAATGCAATTATATCCTTTGTCAAGTTTACTGAGGTGTAATGGCAAAGAACAGACCTCACATATTTTAGGTGTGTGTGTATATGCATTTTGACCAATTTATATAATCCTGTAACCACCACCACAATTATGATATATACTACTTCTATCATCCCAAAGAATATAGAGTGTTTCTGTCACCCATTCATAATCAAACAACCCATCATCACCACTTTAACTCCTGGTAAAAGTTGATGACATTTCTGTCCCCATAGTTTGGCCTTTCTCAAAATGTCTTGTAAATGGAATCATGAAGCATCCTTTTAGTCTATTCCTACATTGACTTAGGATATACCTCGTGGGACTCATTGATGTCATAGTGTGAATAGTACACTACTTTTTATACTGAGTATTATATGGATATACAATGATTTGTTTGTTCATTAAGCATTTGATGACTTTTTAGATTATGTCCAGATTCTGATGATTATGAATAAAAGAATTGTGATATTTATTTTCAGGCATTTGTATAGACGTATACTAATTAATTTCTATTGCATCTAGTATATGATATTTTTTAGAATTTTAGTTGCTTTGCCCACTAGCCAGTACTTGTATTTGTCAGGTCTTTCATTACTGTTTCTTTTTTCTTTTTCTTTTTCTTTTTTTTTTCTTTTTTACATTTGATTAGATATGTGGTGGTATCTCACTGTGGTTTTAAATTGCATTTGCCTAATGACTAATGACAGTGGGCATCAGTCATGTGCTTATTTTAATCCAAATTGCTTCTGTAGTGAATTATCTTTTCGTATATTTTACCATTATTATTATGTTATTTCTTTCCTTATTGGTGATTTTTGAGATTTCTTTGTATATTCTAGTTACCGGTACTTTATTAAATGAGTTTTGCAAATGTTTCTTTCTTAGATGATTGCTTGCCCTTTCTTTTAAAATGCTCTTTAAAAAAAAAAAAAAAAAAGAAAAAGAAAAAAAAAAAAGAAAAGCTCTTTTGCAAGAAGCAAAGGATTAAATATCTGAAAAAGAATGTTCTATTTCAATATCAGAGTTTTTGTTTTTTTTGTTACTAATACCATGCTATATGATTACTATAGCTTTTAGAAAATATTAAAATCTGGCAGTATTAGTCTTCTGACTTTCTTTTCATTTTTCAAAATAGTTTTGGCATTTTTTTTGATATTTTGAATTTCCAATATAAAATTTAGAATCAGCTTATAGATTAAAAGTAGCTTTATAGGATTTTCTTGGGGACTGTGTTCAATTTGAGGTGAATTTACATCTTGATAATTTTAAGTCTTCCAATCAAAGAACATGAAATATGTTTCCATTTCCTTGACCTTCTTTGATATTTAGCAGTAATGTGATTATTTTTATTATACAAATTATGCCCATTATTTTGAGATTTATTATGTTATAGTTTTAGTAGTATTTTAAATTATTTAAACATTTATTATCTCATTCTTTATTGCTGGATTGTTTGGTGATTTATTCATTTATTTTGTATATTTTTTTTTATTGGATTTCGACTTGCCAATGTATAACACCCAGTGCTCATCCCATCAAGTGCCCTCCTCAGTGCCCATCACCCGGTTACCCCATCCCCCTGCTCACCTCCCTTCCACTACCCCTTGTTCATTTCCCAGAGTTAGTAGTCTCTCATGTGCTGTCTCCCTCACTGATATTTCCCACTCATTTTCCCTCCTTTCCCCTATTATCCCTTTCACTATTTCTTATATTCACCATATGAATGAGACCATATAATGTTTGTCCATCTCTGAATGACTTACTTCACTCAGCATAATACCCTCCAGTTCCATCCACATAGAAGCAAATGGTGGGTATTTGTCGTTTCTGATGACTGAGTAATATTCCATTGTATACACAGACCACATCTTCTTCATCCATTCATCTCTCGATGGACACCAAGGCTCCTCCCACAGTTTGGCTATTGTGGACATTGCTGCTATAAACATTGGGGTGCAGGTGTCCTGCCGTTTCACTGCATCTGTATCTTTGGGGTCAATCCCCAGCAGTGCAATTGCTGGGTCATAGGGTAGATCTAATTTTAACTCTTTGAGGAACCTACACACAGTTTTCCAGAGTGGCTGTAGCAGTTCACATTCCCACCAACAGTGCAAGAGGGGTCCCCTTTCTCCACATCCTCTCCAACATTTGTTGTTTCCTGCCTTGTTAATTCTCCCCATTCTCACTGATGTGAGGTGGTATCTCATTGTGGTTTTGATTTGTATTTCCCTGATGGCCGGTGATGCAGAGCATTTTCTCTGTGCTTGTTGGCCATATCTACGTCTTCTTTGGTGAAATGTCTGTTCATGTCTTTTGCCCATTTCATGACTGGATTGTTTGTTTCTTGGGGGTTGAGTTTGATAAGTTCTTTATAGATCTTGGAGACTAGCCCTTTATCTAGGTCATTTGCAAATATCTTCTCCCATTCTGTAGGTTGTCTTTTAGTTTTGTTGACTGTTTCCCTCACTGTGCAGAAGCTTCTTATCTTGATGAAGTCCCAATAGTTCATTTTTGCTTTTGTTTCTCTTGCCTTCATAGACGTGTCTTGCAAGAAGTTGCTGTGGCCAAGTTCAAAAAGGGTGTTGCCTGTGTTCTCCTCTAGGATTTTGATGAATTCTTGACTCGCATTTAGATCTTTCATCCATTTTGAGTTTATCTTTGTGTCTGGTATAAGAAAATGGTCTAGTTTCATTCTTCTGCACATGGCTGTCCAATTTTTTGCTGCTATATTTAAAGACAGTTGATTTTAGTATACTGTTTTGTTTTGTTTTTTTCTCTAACCAGCTAAACTCATTTATTTTAATCTATCCTTTGGTATTTTCTGTGTAGACAGTCATAGCATCTAAGACAGTTTTATTTATTTATTTATTTATTTATTTGCAATCCATATGCCTTGTATTTCTTTTCCTTGTCTTTTGGCACTGGCATGTATGTTGTAGAATAGGAATGATATGAGTAGAAATTCTTGTTTTGGTCCTAATTCTAAAGTGAAGCCATTTGGTCTTTAACAACAAAGTATGATGCTAACTCTAGTTATTAACAGATACCTTTTGTAATATTGAAAATTTGGCTTTTATTCATAGTTTGTGAAGAAATTTTGTCATAAATGGATATTGAATTTTGTCAAATGTTTTTCAGACAACCAATTTTTCCCCTCTTTTAAACTATTGATATAAGTGAATTACTGTAGTAATCAGACTTCTTCAGAGAAACATAACTAGTTAGGAAATAGAGATATAGAGATAGATAGTAATTAGATATAGACTAATTTACTATAAGGAATTGGCTGATTGACTAACACAAATATGGAAACTAAAAAGTCCCAGAATTCTGCTGTTTATAAACTGGAGACCCAGGAAAGGTATTTGTGCATTTAGTATGAGTCTGAAAGCCTGAGAACCAGGAGAGCTAATGCTGCAATTCCCGGTCACAGGGCTGAAGACTCATATTCCAGGTCAGCATTTCATCATAAAGACTAAATTTTCCCTCCCCGCACCCATTTGTCTTATGCAATCCCTCAGTGGATTGCATGATACCCACCCACATCAGGGGGTCAATCCACTTTACTCAGTATACTGATTTAAATGCTAATCTCACCCAGAAATATCCTTACATTTCTGGGATAGATCTCATTTGTTTGGGATACATCATCCTGCTTTTATATGATGGACTTAGTTTGATAATATTTATAAAGGATTTTTCATCCATGTTCATGAAGAATATCGGTCTGTAATTTTTTTTCTTACAATATCATTGTCTGTTTGGTATCACTGCAATGCTGGCTTCATTAAAATAGTTAGGAGGTAGGTACCCTCTTCTATTTCCTGGAAAGTTTTTTGTTGTTTATGTTTTATTTTTTTTTAAGCATTGGTATTTCTTCCAATATTTTATAGAATTCATTAAAGAAGCCATCTGAATCATTAGTTTTCTTTTTTGGAAAATTTTAGCTATGACTATAATTTCTTAATAGATATAGCACTAATTGCACTCTGTTTCTTTTGGGGTAAGTTTTGTATTTTTTTAACATTTTCTTTTCAAACTGTCATTAACTCATTTGTTGGCTTATGCCAATAAATTTTAGAATGGTTTGATATGCAAGAACAGCTAACTGATATCGTCAGTTAAATCATTCATTTAATCATTCATCAATTTATCAGCATATCTTTCAATATATGGTTGGCCCTTGAACAATGCAGGAGTTAGAGGTGCTGACCGCTTGTGTAGTTGAAAATCCACGTATATATTATATACTGTATTCCCACAATAAAGTGAGCTGGAAAAGATAAAATATTATTAAGAAAATCGTAAGGAAGAGAAAATACATTTGTAGTACTATCTTTATACATTAAGAAAAACTGTGTAAGTGGACCTGCACAGTTCAAACCCATGTTGTTCAAGAGTCAACTGTAGACTTAAAGTGACAATAATATTTTTTACATTCTATGACATACAGTGGATATGATGACATAACTGTAATAAGCCAAAATCTATTGCATTCTGTAAATAATTATATAATACATTAGGTAAAGCCTAATGTGATAACCGCTATCTTACACAGGCTTATTAGGCTTCTACTATGAAGGGAAAAAAAAGTTTTAGTTTTGTAGCAAGTGCTACTTTCTAAGTAATGCCATGTAGCACTTCCTATGTACTAAACTGTAAGTAGCACTCTTCAAACAATAAGAACATATTTAAACATTTTTGTAGTGTAAATGTATGAAATGTATAGACCTCAACAAATCTTATCACTTTCTCTGGCTCATTCTACTTCAGCTGTACTGATGTCTTTACCAGTCATATCTCATGCTTCACATATTCCTACTGTGGAGTCTTGGTAATCCTAGATTCCTCTACCTGAAAAATATCATTTAGATTAATCCTCATATGTTATCTCCCCAGAAGGATGTTCCTTGGACATCTTGATTAAAATTTTAATTCTCTTTCCTATTTTATCTGCTTACCTTTTTAAAATTTTTTCATAGCATTATATGACAGCATACCATATATTCATTTATTTATTTTCTGTCTTGCAGTCTCATTTTAGTATAAATCACCACAAAAGGAGGGACTTTATTTTGTTCACTACTATGCTTCCCTTACTGCTTTATCTGTACTGGCTAGAACAGAATTTAGCATATCACAGGCATGAAATAAATATTGTTGAACAAATAAATATGTTTCCATTATTTTAGGGACTATAATTTTTTTATAACAAGTAGTATATCTATATAGAATCAGAAAATTTCTCTTTGATTCTATGATCTCCTACTGCTAAATTTGAGCATGTTATAATAATTTTTCTGAGTTTCGTTTTTAGTTTCTTAAATGTTCAACCCTGTTGTCATATATATTAATTTCTTCTGCCTGAAATTTCCCAGTGTTCAAGCCTTAAATTATTACTCTTTCTTTATCATAACTAATAAAACTGATGTTCAGTATGCCATATACTTTTATACTCACGATAATAAAGAGTAATTTGAAATTTATTTAACTTTCTTATTCGTGTCTTTTTTACTGAAATGAGTGACCAAAATAAGGAGAAATTAATCTTAATTTTAGTTAGCCAGATTAATTTAATGGGTCCACTTTTTTATCCTGTGACCATCATTAGTGAAGATTCATCACACATCTGATTGAGATTTGACATTTTGTAGTCATAGATGAAAGATTCTCCCTTTTTATTCACTAGATAAGAGCCTATAGATGCTTGAAAAACTTCCAGTTAGCACTTCACTTCAGATCTGTATAATATATCCAACTTACAAAGACAAAAAGGCAAAAGTCAAGTGCTCTGTCTTAGCCTTCTTAAAATTTCCACATCAACTGGAGCATTCCTATTGCATTTTCTTTCAACTGGCAAAATTCAACCTACCCAGACAAGCTATCTTCTCGTATAACCCATTCTTTACTCCTTCCCAAGTGTCATGGTCCTTTATACCTCCTTGTAAATTATGACTTTTCCTCAATTTCCTCTTGTGTCAGAAATTCTCTAGCCTGTAACACTGCAGTTATGTTGCTCCCTCTTGAGAGGCAGAGGGAAATTTCAAGATTCAGAGATGGATCAGGAAAGATCTATCACAGTGATGTAGATGTAGGGACAATAGATGTCTTCATTTTTGTCATCAGGTAAGAAATAAAACTAATAGGAAAAAAAAAACTACTACTTTTTTTCTCATCAAGTTAAAAATATCAACCTTCACATAATCTTTATGATCTTATTTTGCTGGATGAGTGTTCTTGCATTGTCCTTAAATTTTATTTAAAAACCCTTTTTTTGTTATTGTTCTTTTTTCCATGTTGACAGGGAAGGTAGAAGAAACGGGAAGACAAGGATTATATGCTTTGTTTTATAACTATAACTTTGTCAAATGTGTTTTATATAGAATAAATTCTTGATGGTGATTAAAATTTTAAAAATGTATATTTCTAAAGCTTGCTAGTTTTTTTTTTTTTTAGATGGGTTTTGTTAGGTTTTGATAATTTTGATACAACACTGTTCCTTCTTATAATTCTATTTTAGGTTTTTTCCTATTTTATTTCAATTTCATAAAATTTATTGTCTTTCTCCATCTTATTCCCATTTCCATGAAAAGGGAAAATATTTAAAATTTATATTTTAATATGCATTTATTCTTGTTTAATAAAATGTTTTTAAAAACTATCAGTTCTCTTATTTCTGATAGTTTTTATTTGGAATTGATCTTTTATGAGTTGTAGTTTAGAAAGCACTTTATCCATCTCTCTAGTTAGCTCAACACAGCAGCTTTGAGGAGGACAGATAGTATATGTTCCTCATCCTACTGTTGCTGGACAAGAGAAGTTAAAATATATATCTTAGTTCATACACTGGAGTGGAAGAGGTAGGATTAAGGCCTTCTGCCCTATTTTTCAGTGTTCTTTACTCCATCAGGAAGACACTCTGCAATGATGCAGCAAAGTGTTCCCATATTGCAGTTAGGAGCCATGTGAAAGAAGCCACTCACTAAAGACTACTTATAAAAATTTCATATTTTATATGAAATTCTAGAAAAGGCAAAATCGCAGTTTGCTATCTGGAAGATCAGTGATTATTGTTTAGAAGGAAGGGTGGGTGTGAGAATTGACTACTTAAGGGCATAAAAGAGCTTTTTGTGGTGATGGGAGTGTTTCAAAGCTTGAAGTAGTTAAAATGACAATAGCCCCCTCAATATAGAAAGCTGTAATCTTAAAATGAAATTAAACTTTTAGATGTTTATTATATCTAAACAGAGTGTAAAAGATACACACTGTCAGGAGTCTGTTACCTCTAATCAGTAACATAAATACAGGATTTGTTTTATTATATACCTTGTTTAATCAATTGACCTTTTATTTTATTTTATTTTTTTAGTGGTTTGCCTTTAAATCCCTTGGTAACCAGTTTAAGGCTGAGCAGGTTGTTACAAGTGCAGAGCCCTGTGTTTTCCTCCCATCTGACCTGATGTACTAATCACTAGGGTACTGTTGTGTTATTCAGAACATGGAATGAGGTCACATTTCTCCCTAGGGGAGAGTAAATAGCAAATGTTCTTTAACTGGCATTTAATGCCTAATCCTTAAGATGAGTTGATGATAAAAATAAATATAGCCAAGAAATGCTTACTTTCTCACAAAAAGAGAAAGTAAGAGAATGTTTGACCAACATTTTTTTGGTTAACAATTTTCTACATGTCCAATCATGTACATTTTAAATTAAAAAAAAAAAAAAGTATGAGCATATTGGGCAATGAGTTGAAGCAATGTAAATAGAGTTTTTAAAATATAAAGCATGTATACACTTATATTCTTTTTTATTTTTCTTCTGACTCACACCTTTTAAATAACTTGAGATGATGATTTTTCCTCATCCATTATTATTTATTTTGTCTGTGATTTTAATGTGGATACTACCTAAAATAAATTATGGAAAAATATAACTATATAAAAGGAAAGAGTAAGGTAATGAACCTCTATGGATCCAATATCCAATTTCAAAATAGGCATTATATTTTTTTTCTAAGTTTATACCTATTCTCCATCCATAACCCATCTTAGTTATTTTTTCAGGTAAATCTTAGATATCATTTTACGACCTCCATAGATTCCTCAATATATATGAATTAAAGGCACTTTAAAACCATAATTCTAATATTTTTATTTTCTAAAGTATTTAAGTGCAAATCTTTCATGTTGTGAAAAACACCATATTCACATCTTTCAATATTTCATAGTATTTTTAATTTAGAGTTTGTTTGAATCAGAACCAAGGGGATTGATCCTATGTAACTTTGCACATTCTTGATTTTGCTCATTGTCTCCCTTTGTATTAGGTAGGGTCATCTGCATACCTTTTTATTTCCTGTTATATTTGGAAGGCTGATCAAGTTTGTCCTATCTTTTTTCATAATAATATTCATAGGGGGAGTTATAAGCTTCCTATTGTATCACATCAAGAAGTACATTATGTCCAGTTTTCATTCTTCTTGTTCTTAGTGGGATTGATCTAACCAGCTAGATTTTTCTCATTTTTAAAGTATTAATACAAACTCAGAATAATACCAATACCACTATTTTTATGAAATTTAAGATTGTGAAAAATTTTAAGATGTTCTTTTTTTTTCCTTCTACATTTATTTTTTTTCATTCCTTTGTATCTATTAGTTTATTTTTTTATGGTACAATAAATGTAAATTACCACTTTAGCATTTTATTTTTTTAAATAAATAAATAAATGAATAAATAATAAAATAATAAATAAAATAAATTTTATTTTTAATTTTTATTTATTTATTTATTTGAGAGAAAGAGGGAGGGCAGGAGCAGAAGGAGAGGGGCAGAGGGAGAAGGACATGCAGTCTCTAAGCTGAGCAAGGAGCCTGATAAGGGACTCAATCCTGGGACCCCGGGATCATGATCCAAGCTAAAGGCAGATGCTTAACTGGCTGAGCCACCCAGGTGCTCCCATTTTAGCCATTTTAAAGTGTATAGAAAAATATGGAATGTCTCATGAACTTACATGTTAGTTTCCCAGGGTCCATGCTAATCTTCTCTTTGTCATTACTATTACTGTATGCATGCTGCTGAGCAACAACTTGTATCTGTTTTTATCTTTGGAATATACCTGAATATCCAACTTGGTCTGTAGTCCAAATTACCCTATCTTAAAATCTTAATGACTAGATCTGATGGCCTTTAAACATTTTTCATTACAAATGTGGTTCATTGTTTTGTCATTTGTTCTTTATTGATTATTATGTTTGTCATATTTTTTGGACAAGTAACATAACTAAAATTATTAATTTTATTCTTTATTGGTTATATTTTGTAAGTCATAATTAAGACTATTTTACCTACTTTCAAGTTTATAGATGAATTACTTTCTTCTAATACTGGTGTGTGCAGTGTGTGGAGATAATTCTGTGTTTTTCCTCATGTGGCTATGCCATTATTCCAACTCTAGTAATTATAAAGAATATTTTTTTCTCTCGGATTTCTGATGCTATGTTTGTAAAATACTGAATTTTTATTTCAGATATGTCTCTTTCCAGATTTTCTATCTTACTCCATTCATTTTCTAATATTATCTTACAAATAGAGAACATAATATACATCTCATATAGAGGGGACTAGAATATCCCTTTTATGGTTTTCTCTATTCTTATTTGTTCATTCATATAGCCCTTATAATTTTGTATCTCAAGAAAAAGTGAAGATCTGTATCTTTATTGCAATAATATTAAATTTACAAATCAAAGATTTTTATTGATATTTACATGCATGGTTGGTTTGCAGATTTCTTTTTTGGAGCAATTTTTATCAGGTTTTATAATCAATATTACTCACCTTATAACAAGAACTTAGAGGGTGTTTCCTCTTTGTTTATGCTTTCAAATAGTTTGAGTAGTACTTGGTTTATCATTAAAGTCATTTAAAGCACTTCACTTATGAAAACATTTGGAGCTTAAATCTAATAATTTTACCCTAATATGTATTGATTTGGGCTTTTCTTTTTGAGAAATGATATTTTCTTTCCATATGAAGGTATAATTCTTACTTATTTCAGGAAAGTTATATTAAATAACAGTTTTTATTTTTTAATTTTTTTAATTACAGTTTTTAATACATATTCTTTGCTTTTGTTTTCACTTGGAGTGCATATGTGTGTGTACTTTCTCTACCTTTTCTATTACTTCCTCATTTTGTGACTCTATTAATTTTTGCTTGATTTTAAAATTTACTATTGTATTTTTCATTGTCCATTTCTTTTATTGTAACATGTAAGAGAACTATTCTTTTTCATTGTCTGGTTTTGTCTTTATTTCTAAGATTATTTAATATTTATGTCTAATTATTCTAGAATGCAGGCCTATTTTCAAGCTTTCCTATTTTCATAATTTTATTTTTCTCATTTTTCCTAGTTCTTATGTTTTCTTTCACATTTTAATTTTATTTGGCTTATTTTGAAATACTAAGCTTCAGTTTTTAAATCTTTTTTGGGAGATCATATTCTTTTGATATGTCTTCATTTGTCTGTAAGATGTTTATTCTGCTCATAATTTTTTTTTTTAACCTGGAGTGAATTGGTATGGAAGTCAACCACAGTTCTATTGTGTTATGAATGTTTATGTGAAATGAGTTTTCTTGAATTTTAAAAATTATCTTTCCAAATATGGGAATATGGCAAGGAAGTTTCATAGACCTTCATGCCTTTGGGCTTTTCTTTCCTTTGAAGCATCAGACAGTTCAGGTACTATGAGAATTGTCTCCTTTCTTTTCTTTTTTTTTTTCACTGTTGCCAGAGTATTTCCTTTCTTTCTCTCTTTTTTCCACACTGCCTGCCACAAATCTTTCTCTTGTTTGCTGCATAGTATCTTTCTCCTGCTTAATTTGTATTCTATTCCCAACAGTTTCTTTGGAGCAGATGAAGGAAAGTTCAGGAAATGTATGGGAAATAAATAAATAATAAATGAATAAATAATAAATAAATAAATAAATAAATAAATAATCTGTACTGTGGGAAATAAAAATATTGGCAGATGAAATAGTTACCTTAGGGACATATTCATCTTTAGGTTTTGGTGATACATCTCAGTGGTGTTTTCAAAGTAGTTGAATGTGCAAATTTAGATTAGAGAGGATATTCCTAGAATTCACACACAATATATAATATCTTCTAAGAGTAACATACCAAAAGAACTATTTCAAATTAAGTACTCAAGGGATCCCTGGGTGGCGCAGCGGTTTGGCGCCTGCCTTTGGCCCAGGGCGCGATCCTGGAGACCCGGGATCGAATCCCACATCGGGCTCCTGGTGCATGGAGCCTGCTTCTCCCTCTGCCTATGTCTCTCCCTCTCTCTCTCTCTCTCTGTGACTATCATAAATAAATAAAAAAATTGGAGAAAAAAAATTCAAATTAAGTACTCAAGAACTCTATGGTTAAAATTAAGTTTTAGAACTTACAAAAAATATTTTTTTACCGATATAAATCCATTAAATTTGATGGTCTAGTTTATGACATATATTCTAAAATCAAGGAATATGTATTTCCTGATTAGAACATAGCATTGGAACTGCATATATTGATGCTATCATATTTCCCAAAATTATTACTCTTATCCTGCTCATGATTAATTTTACTGAACTGTATAAGTTTGAAAAAGCAAATCTAATTAAGCTCTAATAAAAACATGTATATCATGGACAGTTTTATTGTTAATATTGTTTTCTAAATTATCCACTATTCTCTTTCATCAGCTCCCTTAGGATAAATTTCCCTTGGGATCCATGCACCATTTCTGTGTTTTCCTTTATAATTTGTTGGCATACATCTTAACAAACTCTGAATCAAATGGTTGATCACATAGCCTCATTATTTTTAGAGGAAAAGGTGTCGCCTACTTCTTACATACAGGCTGAACTTCTCAGCATATATTTCATACATTAAATTCAGAGTTACTTTGCACCTCAGTTTTTATTGCCTCTGGGTTGAATGGGTTGATTTGCATCCTCCAAAAGTGTATATTAAAGCTCTAAGCTTCAGTACCCCGGAGTGTGACCTTATTTGGAATGAGTTGTTGCAGGTATAGTTAAGATGAAGTCATAGTGAAGCAGAGTGGGCCCGTAATGCAGTATGACCAGTCCTTTTCTAAAAAGAGGGAAGACAAAGTGTAGACACAGGTACATAGAGAGTATGCCATGCACAACAGAGGCAGAGATTAGAGTGATGCAGCTGTAAGCTAGGGAATGTTAAGAGTTAGCAGCTACCGCCAGGCACTAGGAAGAGGCATGGAAGATTTTATACGCGGAGGGAGCATGGGCTTGCTGACACCTTAATTTCGGACTTTGGCCTCCAGAACTGTGAAAACATAAATTTCTGTTGTTCTAAGCACCCACTTTGTGATATTTTGTTATCATAGCCCTACAAGACTAATATCCTGCCTTTATACTCAATTCCTTCACTTGTTTTTATTTTGTTTGCCATTATACTATATATAGTTTTTTTTAATTTGAGTATAGTTGACACTGTTATATTAGTTTCAGTTGTACATCTTAGTGATATGACAAGTTTATATCTTATGTTCATCCCAAGTGTAGCTACCATCTCTTGCATTATATTGCTGTTACAATATCATTGACTATATACTTTATCCTCTGCCTTTTATTTCCCTGACATATTCATTCCAGAACTGGAAGCCCGTATCTCCCTCTCCCCTTCATCCATTTTTATATGATGTGTTTTTTTTTTTTTTTTTGAACCTCCCAGACTAATCCAATTTATTGCCTATAGGAAACAGGCACCTTCTCAACCTTGTTTATTACCTTCGTGCCAGTCTGGCTTTTTAGTGTTAAAGGGGAACAGCAGGTTGCGACTCCCAGGCACCCCACAAATTAGGTGGATCACTTTAGCAGAAACCTTGTCGAGCTCAAAAATTTGTCTCACATTAGCAGTGAGGATTTAGGCATCACACTGAGTCATTATTTTGCTTACTCCTAAGTTTAAGGCATACGATATTGGTATTTTTAATAGGACTCCAAGCTTACTGTCTTAGAGATGCCCTACGACTCCATGCCCCTGCAAGTTAATGAAAATTACAAAATAATAGACACCCAAGCTGTAAATTACACCCAACAAATAATATCTCTATAAGAATTTAGATGGGATAATCAGAAGAGACCAAAGTAAATAGTAAACATACAAAGTGTCAGTAAATCAGGACCTAAGCAGAAGCTTAAGGAGTGGGAAGAAAGGATTTCAGCTAGGGAGAGGAGAGGATGGTATTTTCAAGAAGGAAGCAAATTGAGCAAGGTTTGGGTGATAGTCAAGTGCATGGTGAAATAAATGATGATACCAGCTCTAGAGGAAGTTCTATGTTTGGGTTAGTGTAAAATAGTCTTGTCTAAGTGGGAGGTAGAAAAATTGCAGGGAATCTGAAAAAGGAAAAAAAAAAGCAGGAGCTGTTAAATCTGTTTAGGAAGGAATTGGGAGTTGTAGTTTTTGAACACTAATAGAATGAAAGGGCCTGAAGGAGATTAATCCAGAGATAGTGTACAAGATAAATTAGAGTCAGAGAAAAGAAAAGAGGCACAGAAAAGAGTCAAGAGAAAAGTGTCTGAGAGCTGTTTTAGAAAACTGATTACAGACTCCAGACCTGTGGTGTTAGGGACCTAAATGAATGCTCCTGACTCAGGAAGATCAGCTATGTTTTCTGAGTTTTTCTCGAAATTCTGATTTCTCTATACTATTCAATTTCTCTTTTTCATCTTGGTTGGATTTGGGCCATTGACATCTATTTCGGGGATCTTTTCATTGATAATAAAATATTTTTCTCTAACCTTGAAAGACTTTATATGAACTTTGATTTTTTAAAAGCACTTAACATGTGTGGCATGTGAGTGTATTTAGAAGACTCACGACTAAGCTCAGTATTGAGAGAATGCCAACTGAAATTTGCAGCTATCTTTAATTTCCAAGATGTGTTAATTTTGCTGGCTGTAAAGCCTTCCTTTCCACCTCATTATTTTCCCTTTTCTTGGGACTACTCTAGAGAGCATGGGTATTGGAGATAGGTGGATGCTTTTCCTTTGAATTTTAACTTCCTCATCCTTTTAGAAAATGGAGCCTCTTTATATACAGATTTCAAGAGTACTTTTTATGCCATAATTGATTTTGAGGACTCTTTGGCCTGACACTTCTGTTTAGATTGAAATTTATGGAAGTAATTTGAGATGTCCTTCAAATTGTAAAATCATCAGTATTATATGTCTTTTTTTTTTTGAGCAGCCACACTGAAAAATTCATAACATCCATTTTTTAAAAATTGTTTTTTGTAGACATTTTTATTTTTTGAATGTAAAACATACTTATTTTTTTTTTATCTATAACATATGTATCTAATGGACACATTAGAGCTTTGAGCTCTAATGCAGATTTAGCCTAGGGAAAAGAAACTGGTTGATATGAAATAAATGACGTTGAATATCCTAAGTATATTCATTTGAGAGTTACTCATATTCACAGAATGAAAAACAGTTGATCAGGATTCAGAAAAATGGGATGAAGATTGCTCAGAACATGTGCTACAACTAAAAAAAAAAACATCAAATTGCAAGTGTTTGGTTTTAGGACATAATGTTCTGATAATTCTTTGAATCAGATTCATCTGTGCATCATACCTTTTAAAATCTCTACCCAGTGCTGAAAAACCAACCTGAATAGTTACATGGCAACATGTATTGCATTTTGGAACTTAGAATATTAATTTTGTGCTAGACATATTATTAGAAATATTGGAAGTGCTTTCATGGTACCATTTTTTTTCAAAATGCTGTAACTAAATTTTAGCTGGATCAATTATTTATTTTTTCAATTAAATGGCTATATTATTTAAATATAAAAAATAATTAATATAACTCAATATAAACCAAAGTGCATTGTGTATTTTAAAAATTATATATATATATATATATTTTACTTTCTATCTCTGTAATAAGAAATGAAATTCATTTTATTCTCTGGCAGGAGCCTTGAACTATTTAATTATTTATTTATTTATTCCAAAAATATATGTAAGAAAACACTCCTATGATAAATACAATTGTCTTTATATTTACAGACATCATATATTTTACATTATAAATTGTATGATGTATAGTTAGAAAATGTTACTCTTTTCTTTAGCAGAGTATAAAGTCTTAAAAGCAGAAATTATAAAATCTTTAATAGGCAATAGAACCCAGCACATTTTTACTTATTGGTTTATACTTGGTAAGTGCTCAATAAATTTATTGATAAATGAATGTGTGAATTTTTCATGTTACTATTTTTTTTTTTTATTCTGGAGGTTTTTTTTTTTTTCAAAAAAACTGGCAACATTAATCTTTTAATTTCAATGAGTATATAGCTATGTCTGGACTTAAAAAATTAAATCCAGCTTAAAATTCTTCCACATTATAATAAATGGATCAGTTTCATATAATTATTCTTAAATATGTCTTCCTAGGTGATCCATTCCAGAGTACACTCCAAATTTCTTGTGAGGAGCTGTAATTCATGTATTCATTCTGATTTTGATTAGCAGTTCCTCTGAAAGAAAATACAATAGTTTCAAATTCAGTTTATGATTCCAAATCGTTGTAGATTTTTTTTATGATTACCATTAGGCTCATTTATAGCATCTTATTCAACTAGCAGTCTTATTAAGTTGATGGTCACTTAAGTTTATACCCATTCTAAAAGCACTGATTTTTTACCCCCCTTATTTTATATGTATGATACTATACTTTATATACTTTTATTCTGTGAATGCCTTAACTGATGTTTTTTACATATAGTTGATTTTATTGCTTTTGTATTTTCACCTCAGGACTGGTTTTATAAGTGATTAATCTAGTGCTTTCACTATCTTTTTATTTACCTGTAAGTTTTTTCCTTTCATACTTTTCTTTCTCCAGACTATGGTCTTTTCTTTCCACTCAAAGTATTCCCTTTAAGATTTCTTGTAAGTCTGGTTTCATGGTGATGAACTCTTATAAATTTTGTTTGTGTGAAAAACTCTTTATGTCTCCTTCAGTGTGAATGATAGTCTTGCTGAATAGAGTATTCTTGGCTGCAGGTTGTTTTTTCCTTTCAGCACTGTGAGTATATCATGCCACTCCCTTCTGACCTACAAAGTTGCTGCTGAAAAATCAACTGATAGATTTATGGAGTTTTGCTTCTATATAACTTCTTTTTTTCTCTTGATGCTTTCAAAATTCTCTCTTTGGGGCAGCCCCGGTGGCCTAGTGGTTTAGTGCTGCCTTCAGCCCAGGGCATGATCCTGAAGGCCCAGGATCGAGTCCCATGTCAGGTTCCCTGCATGGAGCCTGCTTTTCTCTCTGCCTCTGGCTCTCTCTCTCTCTCTCTCTCTCTCTCTCTGTCTCTCATGAATAAATAAATCAAATCTTTAAAAAAAAAAAAAAAAAAAAAAACCTCTCTTTATCCCGTTTAATCATTGTGTCTTGGTGTGGACCTCTTTGGGTTTCTTTTGTTGGGGGCTCTCTGTGCCTCCTGGATCTGTATATCAATTTCCTTTGAATGTTTTCAGCTATTCTTCAAGTAAAATTTCTGCTTTCTTTTCTCTCTCTTCACCTTTTAGGATCTCTATACTACAAATGTTATTACCCTTTTTGATGTCACTGTGTTCCCTTACCTTATTCTTTAGAACGTAGATCTTCTAGGCCATTTAGCACTAGTGTCCCCAAGCCCAATATATCCCTTACTATCCCCAGGTCTTACTTTGGAGACTCCATAACCACTTTCTCTTCTGTGGCCTTATGTTTTAAACCACCAGGATTAATTATTTATTTCAAGAAATTTCACCCTTCTCAGTGGGTGTTGAATATCCTTCTCTTTGAACTGCATTTGAGAAAATTAGCTACTACTCTGAAAGGCTACCTAAACCATAATCCCTTCCAAATAGGTAAGTTCTTACACTAATAGCAATCATGCTTAGATTGTAGAAGTCTTTTAGACTTGATTCCAAAGCTGTCATCCTTAGCCTAGACACAGGAAAGTCCAGCATCCTATACAAGGATTAATGTGAAATTTCTACCCAACAGTAACACTTAGTCAGTTACTAGCTAATGCAATCTCAGGAGTGGTACAGATGCCAAGTATAGACAGATAAGAACTAGAAATAATGAAACAACACTTCCAGTGTTTCCATTTCAAGTGTGCAAAATGCAGGAACTTCTCCTAGATTGCTATATACTATCTCCTGAGCACTTCTTTACCTTTTCACCAAGAGATTCCATACATAAAATCTGATATCCCAGGGGAAGATAAATATAATTCTTAGACATATGTTATATTAAGATAATAGTACACAATGTAAGTTCCATGAATCCAGATAGGGAAATTACACTTTTGCCCTGAATCAATGCTTGAAAAAATCGCCAGGAAACTAACACACTTAGATAGATTTACATCCATAAGAGATTATGCCTTTTGACTGAAGAATAAATTTTTGACTGAAAGATACATGTTAGACAGGTTTTCGTCATGACTTTAGGCCCCTGACCTCCCTTGTCTTAGAACATTTGCTTTAGAAAACTGGTAATTGTAATTTTTTTTCTCTTCCTCTTTGATATATAAATTTTCAAATCTTCTTGTGAGGTTTAAAACCCAGAAATGTCTTTCTCAAGTATCAGGAACCATCCCTTTGAAATGTAATCATCAAGGAAGACAGGGCTCCAGTTTTCCAATTTCTCTGGGGGAATGGGAGCCACCCTCTGACTTGACCCTGCCACAAGTTATAAAATTATCTTCTATCATGAAGATGGAAGAAAGTTTACTTACCCTTTGAGGAAGACCAGTTAGCAAACAGGGCAGCGTATGATTCCTCCCACGCTAACTCTTACAAATTCCCCAGTTCTTTTTTTTTTTTTTTTTTTAGTTTGTTGAGCACAGACTGAGTTCTAGTCTCTTTCCCTTATTGCAGTATTCTCGAATAAAATCTTCATCCCCTTCTTAACTTTTCTGGTACAATTTTTGCTCTGACACTCTCATTCTTTCCTCTCCTTTGCCCTTTTTAAAACAATGCTGTTTATGGTATAAACCATAAAGTAAAAGATGCCAAGGCCACACTAAAATCATACACTGTTAGCAGAGAATAGAGAGAAGTAAGAGTGTATGACCAAGAAAGTTTCAATCAAAAGAAAGTAACTGGAGTGGGGAGAAATGAGTCCTGGCTTTTGAGGTGATAAGTTATCCTTTCTCTAGAGCTGCCCTAAATAACATTCCATTTCTTCATAAACTCACTGAGACAATTTTCTGTGATTTGTTGTACTAGATTTCAAGGATCATTACTTCTACTGTCTTTATTCCTCCCAAAGGATGATTACCAGCAAGTTCCCAGAATTCTCCCTTCACAAGGAGAATCAGAGTTCTCAGGTTTGAGTCAACTGTTCAGCAAAGATTTTTCAAAGGATGGAGAATTTTTTAAAAGAAGAATTACAGGACACATGGACACTGTAGTGACATTAACAGGCTAAAGGCACGGCAGTTTCCCCCACTTCTCCCAATTTCTCTTATTGGGCAAACACACTTCATTTATTTTATTCTGTTTCTTCTGGAATGGAGAAGTCTTTTATTCTTATACTGGTTATAACTTTTAAGCTTAAGTAGAAGGAAACTCCTTAGACCTCTCTAGACTAAAAAGAAAAGCAGATTTTCATATTACCTGACTAAAGAGAAAAAAATGAAGTTTGGGGATATAGATCCACAAAATAATATTTTGGTTACTCTTGACTTTTTCAAGGTTATAATTCCTCACCAATACGAATTTTTCATATTTTCTTACCAACATATAAATATCTCCCAAACCAAGCCCAAACACAAACACATACACACACACACACACCCTGAGAACATTTGAGTGTAATGAAAATTATTTTGAGGTACAGACTTTTAAATTTTTAATACTGATATAGCTACATTGAACTAGGAATCAGAAGACTAGAATAATTTTCCAGTTGAGCTACTGTTAAGTTTTGCCTCAGAGCAAGATATTTAATATCTATGAGCCTCAGTATTCGGCCTATAAATAGAAATAGTGATCCCTGATCTAACAATTTCTAAAGAATATTTTAAACATTGAATGCAATAATGTGTGAAAATGATTCATGAAATACAAATTCTTATAAGACTGAAGACAGAAATATTAAGGAAAATAGTCCACTAGTGCTCGATGTGAATCTTAAATCAAGTGTTGACTTCAACTACATTGATCTTTCAAAATCTAGAAGTTAATACTAATCAGTTTGAGAAGAAATAGAGGATATAAAAAACATTTGGATGACACCCATGATGTGCTTATATAAGTTGAAGTTCAGGTATATTTATTTACCTGAGATTTTTATTCATACGGTTGAATACTTTGTTTTCCTACATTTTAGAGTCCTCCCATTGCACCTACTAAACTTGTAGGTGTATTGATAGAGCAGTGTTTAACTATGTTGATTATAATGAATTAAAATTTGACAACAGTGATGGTTTTATGAAGTTATAGTCTCTCCCTCAATTAACTTGAAACTACGTTGTGATTACAATAAAAATATTGACAGGCTTTAAAATTTTTAAACTAGACAAAGTGTATTCTAAGGAATATATCAAAAATAAATATGTAAAAATAATCTAAAAGCAAATTTATAGAAGAAAAGTTAATAGATATTTGGATTTCCTCATGTCAGATATGCAATTGAATCTTTTTTTTAATTTTTATTTATTTATGATAGTCACAGAGAGAGAGAGAGAGAAAGAGAGAGGCGCAGAGACATAGGCAGAGGGAGAAGCAGGCTCCATGCACCAGGAGCCCGATATGGGATTCGATCCCGGGTCTCCAGGATCGCGCCCTGGGCCAAAGGCAGGCGCTAAACCACTGCGCCACCCAGGGATCCCTGCAATTGAATCTTAAAGCATTTCCAATCACCTTGTGATTTTACAGCAAGATCAATGAAATAGAACATAGGACATGAGATAAATCCAAATTCCTATATGGATTCAGAGGTGAATATCTGGCCACTTCAAACTGGGGAGGAGAAAGAAATTGGTTGTTTTAATGCATGAGTTCAGTCTTCTGGTTCATGATAGAATTACAAACAAAAAATATAGATAGATGCCCTCCTCATTCCTTATACAATATGAAATGCCAGGTGGATAGTAATTCAGAAGCTAAAAATGAAACCATAAAAGTGCTAGAAGAAAACATTGGAGAATCTACTTTTATATGTTAGGAAGAGGGAAATGCTAATTTCTAAACAGAAGCCAAACCTTGAAATTATAAAAGAAAAAAATAACAAAATAACTAAAAATATTGTTAGTGGGAATTTTCTAGATAGAAACAAATCATAAAAATATGCAAGAAAGAAAAAACTTGGAAAATGTTTTTTCCTTTTTGTTTTTAAAGATTTATTTATTTAAGGGGAGGGGGCAGAGGGAGAGAGAGAATCTTTAAGCAGACTCCCTGCTGAGCCCACAGTCAGAGTTGGCAATGGATCTCATGACACATGAGATCATGACCTGAGCCAAAACCAAGAGTCCTGAGCTTAGCCAACTGACTGAGCCACCCAGTCTCCCCAACAGGAAAAATATTTCAATCACCTATTTCAAACAAATATACGCTTTTTTAGAAATCAGTAAAGATGCAACATTCAATAATGAAATGGACAAGGACATGCAGTTCATATAGTGAAAGGTCAAAAACATAAGAACTTGTCAAATACACATGCAATTTTAAAAAAAAAGTTTTCATCATTCAAAGCAACAATCAGGTTTAGTATTATGCAATGTGAAAATCATTCACATAAAAATAAATGTCCACATGGGAAATGCACATACACTCCACTGATTTATTGTACACATACGCTAATGTGTCTGTGCAAAAATAATAGAGGTGGTCAGTATTGCATTCTGTTTTAGCAAAAGATGAAACATAAAAAATTACCATCCCATTATGTACCATTTGCATGATATGTAACACCCTATTAAAATTAAATAAAATACTACATAAATGTTTTGACCTCTTTTGAAGACTAAGGTGGATCAATATTCAAGAGATGAAGAATCAGCAAAGTATGGATGTTTAAAAAGAAATAGTGAAGAGACTATGTTTTACTTGTACAAGCCCTCTTTGTGTAAAAATAAATGCATGTTAGTTTTCATAAATGAAGAATTTTTATGAGAAAAGATTATGGAAGCATATTTAAAACAAACTAGTATTGATGTTTATTTTTGGAAAAATGTTATTGGGAATCTAAAGAAGGCAATGTTAGAGGTAGTATCTCCAAAACTTTTGCTTTTAATATCTATTTAACTTCCATTTTAGATCCAATTTTAACATGTTTTTTAATGCATTTTTATTTTTTAATTTGTGTTGGAAAACAATGCATTATTTATATTGGGGTTAATATAGTTTGAGATCTTATAGAAAAATTTTTAAAGAATTGTGTTTCTTATAGAGTTTGTCTTTAAATGATTTTTAAAATGAACTATGAGCACTAAGTGATTGAAGTCATTAAAAGTTATCACAGTGATTTTCTAGATAGACTAGAAATATAAAGTATAATAAAAAATGTTCTGAAGAAATATACATGACTGGGCGGGGGGTCAGACTGGTTCAAAGTAATGACAAGGTGCAGTTATTGACCTTCTTCTAAAAGTGTCATACTCAAAAAATAATAATAATAAAAATAAAATAAAAAATAATAAAATAATAATGCCATACTCTAATGCTGGATATCCAGGAAAGCACAGGAGGCTAAGAGTTTGGCCTCAAGCCCACAATCTGAATTGAGAGCATAAAATACACCATAAAGCATATAATACAATTTTATATTTAAGAAGAGTGGTCAGAAAATTAAGCTTCAGGAGTGGCTGCATGGCTAGTCAATTGTCCAACTCTTGATTTTGACTCAGGTCATGATCTCTGCTCAGGTCATTATTTCAGGATTGTGAGATCAAGCCCGTGCTGGGCATGGAGACTGCTTAAGATTCTGCTTCTCCCTCTTTCCCCTGCCCACTACCCCAAAAAAGAAATAGAAAAAAGAAAAAGACAAATTAAGCTTGGGAGGAGCTGTTTCAGATAGATTACACAGAATATTTTTTTGAGGAAATAACATTTCAACAAAACTACAATAAAGTGAGAAAGGTCTATGCAAAAAATGTCCGGGTGGAATTTAATAAAGTGTAGCCATAAAACCTGTGTATTTTTGAGGCGTGAGTTGGGTCAGAAGTTGAAAGAAAAGTAAGTCAGCAAGCTAAGCAGAGAGCAGATCATGTAAGGCCTTGTGGGTCACCAAATAGTCTTGAGCACAGGAAGGACAAAATAGGATATATGTTTTACAAAGATTACTTCACCTGCTTTCCAAAGAATAAAATGTGTGTGGTTTTGGTGGGTGTTGGCAAGCGTGGCAGTATAAGAACCAAGCTATTGCTATGGTTTCAACTAAAGAAGATGGTAGCTGGCTTGGACTGAAGAAGTCATGATGGACTTAGTGATAAGTTGTTTGATTCTGATTTTGAAACTTGAGCCTGGAGGGCTTGAAGATGGATCTCATGTTAGGTAGAGGCAAAGCGAGGGATTCCCCATGACTCCTATATTTTGCGGCTGGAAATGGGATAAATGGTGGTATGCTTTATGAAAATGGAGAATCCTGTGTGAGACGTAGGCTTTGCAGGGGTGCTCATAGTAAGATTTTTTTTTTTTTCAGTATGCACAATTTGAGACACCTGCTACTCAGGGTGTTGAAGAGTCCTTGCAGTAATCAGAGTACATTTAAGGTCAGAGAATGTTTTCCCTTAACGTAACCATAGATGAAGAGGAAAAGAAGGCCAATATTTGTTCCTGGCATTTATGTTTTATATAAAAGATTATATTGTATGACTGAGAGGAGCAGCAATGGTAAGGTCAGTGACTTTCCTTTTTGCATGACATGATGTGGATGTTGGACAGGAAGCATCTAGGCAATCAAAGGGAGCAAGTTTAATTCATTTTTTTTTATTATGAGAAGAGACTAGTCACAGTAGGAATTCTATACATGAAAATAAGATATGTTTTTTTCCCTCTATAATCTACGGTATACTGGGTGACACAGACACCCTGGGAGGATAGTCATGACCCTCTAATTCATTGAGAGATAAGAATGACTTTCTCGAGAAGTTGACTCCTGACTTAGGAGTCCTAAGATGAAAAAAAAAAAAAAAAAAAAAGCTAAATGAAGAAGGAGTTCCAGACCCAAGAAACCATGTGAGTAAAGACACAGGTGAAAAGCATCATAGAGAATGCTGGGACTGCAGGCAGCTTTCCATCTTTAAACACAAGTGGGAGACATGGTATAGTGTCACAAAGGTCGGAGCGTGAAGAAATTGGCCTATTATCAGGGAATCCTAATTAGAAGGTGTATGAGTGAAACCATGTTGTAGGAAATAGTTTTTTTTTTTTTTTTTCTGTTTTAACAGATAAGGTTTGTAATTAAAGATCTCACTGTGGTATTGCTGTAGAAAATAGGTTTGAAATGCTGAAAGTCTGAAGTCACAGAGATCAGTTCAATTGGTTGCAACAAACAGGGCATAATTTTTGCGTAGGTCTTTCTTATACAGGATCTGGTGAGTCTTGGCAAATATATATACCTGTGTAATTCAGCCTTTTATCAAGTCATAGGTGGTGTCTGTTAGCCAGAGATGAAACTTGTTAATGAAGTGAGTCCTTCCCCGGTCATCATAATGCAGCCTCCATTCAGATTTCTGTCCCCATTAATTCATTTGGCCAATTGTTGAACTTCATGTAAATGGAATCATAGTCTGTACTCTTTAGGGTCAGGCTTCTTTTTTTTAACCATTTTTAAATTCACATGTAGTTGAGACAATTATTACTTTCGTATAGCACAGTGATTCACCTTCTCTATAGGTTATGCCATCCTCTGGGTCAGGCTTCTTTATTTAAATTAATGTTTTCATAATCCATCCATGTGTGTATAGCAGTTTGTTCCTATATATTATACAGAGAGCACATACACTACACGTATACGTGTATAACATGTCTACTAGTACACGTAGATAATTTTTTTTCATAATTTGTTTATTCATTTCCCTGGTGATGGAAATTTGGGATATTTCTAATTAGGGGCTGTTATTGTTTAAGATGCTATGGATTTTCTTCTATAATAATTTTGTGAGTGTTTTCGTTCTTTTGGGTAAATATTTAGGAATATAATTACTATGTCAGAGGGTAAGCGTGTAATTATAAAGAAGTAGCAAAACAAACGTACAAAGTAGTTGTAGAATTCCACATTCTCACAAACAAATTATGAAAAAATGTAATTGCTTTATAATCTTGCAACAATTTTGTTTTGTCAGTCTTCTTAATTTTAGCAATTCCGGAAGTCTGAAATGGTACTGTGTTATTTGTATTTCTTCCGTGACTAATGATGCGAAGTGCCTGTTATCTGTTTATGACATTTCTAAGGTCCAGTAGTTTAGTGATTGTTTAAGTCTTTTACCCACCTTTAATTTGTTCTTGTTGGTGGTGTTCTTTTTGTTTGTTTTTGTGTTTTTGGTCCTTTATTGAGTTGTATAGAATATATATATGTATTCTATATGTGCTGTTTTATTCTATGTCTTTGGATTCATTTTCTGAATTGAGCTTTTAGATACTACTTTAATTTTGTGTATGATGTGAAGTAGGATAAAATATGTGTATATGTACATCTCTGTGTATATATATATATACATATAGCAATGGGTTATATTTTTATTTAACTAATAAAGATTATATAGTCATCAATAACCTTATTTGCATAACATAGTTAAAAACATTTTTGATGTATACAAAGCTGTACATGATTAATATATACAACTTTGTGTGTTTGGAGATAATATACATCTGTGAAACCATGACCCAAAACTACGCCATAAACATCCATCATCTCCGAAAGTTTCTTCCTATTTCCTATTTTTAATTATTACTATTATCATTATTATTGTTTTATGATACAAATACTTAACAGAAGAGCTGTTCTCAGCCAATTTTTAAGTATATAGTATAGTATTTTGTGTGCTATAGTATTAAATATTATAGTATTAAACATTAGATATCCATAGTATGCTGTACAGATCTAGGACTTACTCATCATCCTGTGTAACTGAAACTTTGTATTCCTTGGCTAAGACCTCCCTGTTTCCCCCTCCCCCAGCCTCTGGCATCCACTATTCCATTATCTGCTTCTGAGTTTGATTATTATTATTTTTTAAGATTTTATTTATTTGACAGAGAGAGAAAGAAAGCACAAGCAGAAGGAACAGCAGGCAGAGGGAACGGGAGAGGGAAAGGGAGAAGGAGGCTCCCTGCTGAGCCACCCTGAAGTGGCTCCTGCCATAGCAGCCTAGGCAGTCAGGCACTTGCCCTTTATTCTGAATATAATGTATTTAACCTTAAGTTTATACAATTTAGTAGAAGCTGTATTTGTTTAAAATTGGTGAAGTGAACACAATTCCTGAAAATTAAGTAATCATCTTTTAAATAAACACATTAATGCATAATTCTTTATCTCATGTAACTTTTTTTTTCTAAATTCAATCTTCAATTCAGGAAGATCATGACCTCAGAAATTTTTTGCTTTCATGTACCCCATAAAACTTAGTCTATTATTTTATTTATTTATTTATTTTTAGATGAATTGCTCATAGGTGTGACATGCACAAAGCTCAGATTGGGATTTTGTATTATGAAAGATAATGTAGTTTGTCAGTTAAGAAAATGTACTCTGATTACAAATATGGATATCACTTCTTTTTCCAAAATATATTTAGTTGTAAAGATCAATCTTAGATCAAAATCAATTTTGCATGATTTTATTTCCATAATCTACAATATTAGAAGGTTACTTTGTTAAAAAAATTGTATATCGAAAATATATTGGAAATCTTAAAATTTACTGTAATTGCATAAAATCCATGGTATCCATTAGGTAGACACAGAAAATAACATACTAAGTTTATGTATATACAGATATTCTATGTTTAGTGAAAAATTATAAAATTGAACACTGGCAAAAATCGAATTTATACATTCTAATAGTAAAAATAAAAGACTGAACTTTGTAGAAAAACTGTTTATATGCTGCTTGTATGCTGCCTCTTTGTCTTTTCCTGCCACTCATCTGCTGTGTGATGGTCCAATTTACTTAACCTCACTGTGCCCCAGTCTTCATCTCTAAAAACAGGAGTAAAATAACATATCATAAAAGTTTTTTCTTTGTTTGGTTTTGTTTGTTTACTTGATTTCATAAAAAAAAAGAAAGAAGGATCAGATGAAGAATAGCACTTAAAACAGTAAATGCCACATTTTTAGTACTATTATTACTATAGCTTAGCACCATAGAAGTAGTATTATTTAAAACGAATTTTTATGAGTGGGAAATATCAGAGAGGGAGACAGAACATGAGAGACTCCTAACTCTGGGAAACGAACAAGGGGTGGTGGAAAGGGAGGTGGGCAGGGGGTGGGGGTGACTGGGTGATGGGCACTGAGGGGGGCACTTGATGGGATGAGCACTGGGTGTATGCTATATGTTGGCAAGTTGAACTCCAATAATAAAATAAATAAAATGAAATAATAAAAATAAAATAAAATAATAAAATAAAATAAAATAATAAAATAAATAAAATAAAATAATGAATTTTTATTTTAATAGTTTTAAAATCTATTTTCATTTATTAGTAGGTCGTCTACCTGTGTTCTTTGACTTGTCATATGTTATTGGCCTTTCTATTTTCATGGCACCAAAGAGTTTTACTAGCGTGTTTTCCTAATGAGTGCATGCATACATGTATATTCTTCTCATAATTTGAATGTTCATATTTATTCCTTATATTTATTTTGCATCCATAACCTTGCACACTTGACTCCTATAGTGCTTTTTTTTAAAATTATCTATTGAGGGATCCCTGGGTGGCTCAGCGATTGAGTGTCTGCCTTTGGCCCGGGGTGTGATCCTGAAGTCCTGGGATCGAGTCCCCCATCAGGCTCCCTGCATGGAGCCTGCTTCTCCCTCTGCCTATGTCTCTGCCTCTCTCTCTGTGTGTCTCTCATGAATAAATAAACAAAATCTTAAAAAAAAAAATTATCTATTGAATCTTTCTAATGGCAAAAATGGAAGTTAACATCCCTCACCTTTCCTCTCCTTCTGCCTCCTTCATGCTATTTAGGATGATTATATTACTTTAAGCATATATTGTATTATTAAATGTATTTAGAGTTTATTTGTTTCATTTATCTACTTATCTTTTATCTTCATCTGTAAGATATAATCAGTTTACTAATTTATAGTTTCTCTTCCCCTTCTTCCTCCAATTTAGCTAAATATGCAAATCTTGGATTGGCTTAAGAAACTATACTTATTATCCACATTTCTAAGCCTTAATTTTTAAATAAAGTTCCATCCATATTTACCTCAAATTATTAGGAGGTTTAAAAAAAGTAATGACTTAAATTCTTTAAGATAGGTTTCAGTAACAATTATTCCTGGTTTCTAGTATGTTAAAAAATATTCTTTGCTATTATATTACAACTAAAGCTGGTTTGGGCTCAAAATACTTGGGATATGCTTTCTTTTTTTGGATATTTTTATGGAATCATTCCATTATACTGTGTCATTGAATGTTGCTCTAAAATAGTATAAGCCAGCTTGAATTTTCCACTTCATGTAACTTGATTTTCTTGCCTTTTTAATCAAACAGAATTCTTTGAAATTCAGTAATTTTGTGAGTATGTATGCTAGTACTGACTATCTAAGCCTAATTTACTAGGGCCATTATGTGTCTTTCTATTTTTTTTTTTAAGATTTATTTATTTATTCATGAGAGACAGACAGAGAGAGAGAGAGAGAGAGAGAGGCAGAGACACAGGCAGAGGGAGAAGCAGGCTCCTGCACGGAGCCTGATAATGAGATTCAATCCCAGGACCCCAGGATCATGACCTGAGCTGAATGAAGACAATTAGTTGCTCCATCACTGAGACACCCAGGCATCCCCATGATATGTCTTTTTAATCTGTGAATCTAAGTCATCTTTTCTCTCTGTAAATATTTTCTTTAATTACATTTATTAACTTCTGTTTAATTATTTCAGTTTCTTCTTTGAGAAAATCGATAATGTGCATTTTGGAATTTGACCATATTCAGTAGCTGACATTTTTCTCTAATACTTTTAAACAAATGCATTTGTATTTAATTTTGTTCCCTTCCTTCTTTTCTGTTGTCTACCATCTAAATCCCTTACTTCATTTTCAGCTATTTGGTTTTATTATTTTTTCAAGACCTTTAAATATACCTTTATTTTTAAAACAGTTTCCTTTTTTGCCTTTCCTTACACCTTAAACTTTCTGAGTCCTATATCTGTGCTTGATGGTCTTTTTGTAAGTTATATTACTTCAAAATTTATTTAGATTCATATTAATGTAAGTGGTCACAAGTTCTATTTGTTTCATGAAATCACTCTTTTACTAAAGAATTATCTTTCATGTATTTCTTTACTGGTTTCTTTGCCCACTTTTGGTAAATATACTGTGCTGGTTCCTTTTTGGTTAATCATCTGAATAAGGTGAACTTTCTTGACGAGGATCCATTGTATCTGATCAGGAAGAGTAAGACCATGTCCTTATTCCCAGGGAGAACATGGGTTTTTTTGTTTGTTTTTGTTAAGCATTTACTACTCCCCTTATAGTCAGACGCAGATGTGAAGCAGTATTCATTATTTAAGTCTCACTCAACTCGTCTTCATAAGGCTCTTTTAGACACCTGGTTATTTTGATTCATGTAAGTGTGGCCTGAGTAATTTCCTCATCCAACTCCTCCAAGACTATTTTTTCAGTTCTAGGGAATTTATCAATGTTGAAGGTAAACGAAATGGTTAGCCTCACCTTAGTTTGTCAGATATTCCTGAGAACTTCAACTAAAAGCAAACTCTCCCTTATCTACTGAAATCACCGGTTTGGTGAAACTTTCCATCTATTTGGTTATTTGTTTACTTGTTATGTCTTTGAAAATGGGATTAGTATTATTGTTCTCCTTGTTGTTTTAGGGCTGTTTCCAAGATAAATAGAAGAAAATGCCAAATGTAAGCTTCAAAATTGTACCAGTTATGAAGCTATTGCCTTTAAGCACCAAATTCATTCATCTTTAGTCTGTTTTGTGATGTTGCATTGTTGCTGGAACTATCATCTAATTTTCTTTGAATTAGCTGGCTTCCTATTAGGTTCTTCTAATGAGAGATACTAGAGGTTGACTCATACTCAAAGGTGGAAAGAAGAGACTTACTGAGTCCTTCTTCCTTGTTTCCAGTTGAATTTGCTAGCATTAATGGAACTTCATCTTCAGAAAAAGCAGTTGGTTTTAATTTTCAACCACCTGCACCAGCTTAGTGGCAGTTCCTTCCCAGGGGCCTAAATCTCTAGGCTTTGTTGTTATTCTTTAAGTTCCTGGGGTGCTGGAAGTAGCTGGTCACTGGTCTCTTCTTAGAATCCAAGCTCCAAGGTGCTTTTCCTCCACGTTTCTCAGATTGGATAATTCCTTGTTTTTCAAACTCCATGGATTTTTAGCTGCTTCCACAAATTTTGATTGCTATGTTACAGCAATGTACCTATTTGCTTTCTCTGGACTTGCAATCAATACCTCTTAAACCAATTCTCTAAATTAAGCTCCCTGTTTAAATACTTCACCTAGTTTCTGTTTCCCCAAGAAGAATTTGATTGATGCAACCTTCAAAGCATATCTTTCCTTGGTTTAAAAACAGGATAATAGTCAGTTATCTTTCCTATTAACTGTCCATAGTGGATGACCATAGAATTTAATCCAAGAAATTCTTGGTTCCTAGATCATTTAGAGACTTTTATAATTTGTGGAACAGAGATTAAACCAGTTCCATAAAGGTTTCTCTTCCTTTGTGTTAGGCCAGCCAACCCCATCTGAAATTATAGTATAATTCCAAATAATTATAGAATATAATATATATATATAGTGTTACAGAAATATAGTATATATAGTATAAGACCTATATATATTATACATTATATTATAGTATTATATAGTATATATAATAGTATAGAATTCTATATTCTATTATATATGTATATTATAAGTATAATTCCAAAGAATTATAGAATATAATGTTCTGTTCCTTGCTAATTCTCTCTTTTCTCTGCCCCTCTCACTTTGTTCCAAGCTCTCTTCTCTGATTGGTATCACTGCTCCCCGCTCCTACTTACTGTTCCCTGCTGTGTTTCCTTGGTCCTCGCTCCCTCACCTAGTTCTTTGCCTCTTCTTTCTCTACCTTGTCACTCTCCTTGCTTTGGATCCCTTGATCTTATTATCGCCCCCAAACTGGGTTGGGAACAGTACTAGGGAGAAGAGGAATGATGATCTTAGCTATATGTACCACATTCTTCCATGAGGAAAGGGTTGGGTGCTTTCCTAAATACACAGTTTTGAATGGAACACCCCTACCCTGCATCCATCAAGTGCAAAAATTAAACAAGTTTAGCCTACCCTATGTAACTAACCAATGTAAATGGAACAAAAAAATTCATAGCCTTCTCTATTTCACCTGACAGACGTCTAGCCCCATTTCCAAGTTTACTATCCTCCATTAGCCAACCAATTTCTTCAAATTTCTAAATACCCAAATCTACTAATTTAACCAAGCCCTTAAACACTCCTTAAGTCATCGACCTCCATAAAACATCCAATGTCTCCAATCCCAAAACATCCCCAAATGCTGTCTTCACCCCAAGCCCCATCTTTACCACACTCACAAAAAAAAAAAAAATTTGCATATTATAAGACCTATATATACTATATGTAGTATATAGTATTATAGAATTATAGTATATAATATATATAGGTTAAGACCAAAGAGTCTGTTCTGGGAGTATCATCTGTAATATTTTTTTTTAATTTATTCATGATAGTCACAGAGAGAGAGAGAGAGAGAGAGAGAGGCAGAGGGAGAAGCAGGCTCCATGCACCGGGAGCCCGATGTGGGATTCGATCCCGGGTCTTCAGGATCGCACCCTGGGCCAAAGGCAGGCGCCAAACCGCTGCGCCACCCAGGGATCCCCGTATCATCTGTAATATTATCTCAAATATTACCCAGTGATACCTCCCCTGGGTTAGAAGGAAGATAGTATATCCAGTGGAAGTTTCTTTTACTATGTATCAGGTCATTTCTTAAAAGGGAGAAGTTGTAACTCTAAACTGCCAAGGCTAATAATTCCATTTCTTGGAATCTAAGTGTTGCCAACACTGTTTCCTTGTTCTCAGCCTCTGTCTCACGCTATTACTTGGTTCTCAGGCTACCTTCAATTCTACCTTAAAACTTCAGGAATGGCACATAATAATTCCTCATCATAATTTAAAAAACATATTGTTCTGAAGTTTTAAAAATTTCTGTGAAAATATATGTACAGATTATCAACCTTGCATTTATCTCATAAGCTTTGACTTTAAAGACTTTGGTTTACTGAACACCTATGTGCCAGCTGCTCTACTCTATACTGGAGATAAAACAGTGAACAAAACAAAACAAAAATCCATAATCTCATGAATCACATAGCAGTAATTGAGTGAAATGCTTCAAAATTAAGTCAATTACCATGCATGTGATGTTCCACTAAAACTGAGAATCAGTGAGCTAACTAATCTGATGACTACCTAGTTTTTGATGTCTCCATTCAGTGAAGTAGATTTAAAATCTACTGGATAGTTTAGTATAGTATGTATTCAAATATTGAATTTATATAGACAAGTTCTACTTTTATTTCCCCAAATGGAAAGTCAACATGAAAATAGTTGATTGGTATATTTAGTAAGATTAAAAACCTTTATTCAAGACTTCTTTCAAAATTAAAAGTAAACTACACTGTGATTTTAACATAGGCACACTTCTAATGGGTCAGTCCTGACACCAGAAACAAGAAAAGATACCTATTTGAAGTCTCACTGCAAATCATGCTTGCTGAGATAGTAAGTGTTAAAAAAAAAAAAAAAAAAAAAAGCATCCTAATGTCTCAGAAATGATTTCTAAGTTAAATTGATAAGAAATGGTACAAAACAAGTGGATTTAGTGAAAAAAAGCAATAAACCAGAATGTTAAAATCTCCATGGCAAAATGAGACAGAAATGTTTGTTTTCAAAATTTTCAGTAAGATATTTTTAAATTATAGTTTTTATATAAGGTGATTTAGAGTATCTTTAAATATTACTGATCCTAATGAATTTAAACTTTGAATAATATTTAGAGTATACCACCTTCTCATCTTCAGCTGCTCGCCATGCATGCTGTCTGAGAACTCACTATGACTTGGCACTTACCCACTGACCGCAAGTTCAGATTTATGAGAAGGCAACAATCCAGCTCTGTTTGTTTGCCTTTGGTTCAGCAGTCTGTTCCTGTGGTGATTTCCACATGGCATACATGCAAGAAGGTCACAATCATCTTGGACCAGGGATTTGGAATCTAAATTACTTATTAGAAAAAACAAATCCATGGTCTTTAGAGGAATTTGAAACATAGCTTTTTTTTTTTTTTTTTTTTTTTTTGGAAGGTGTTGTCTTAAAACATTCAAAATCTTACTCTGAGGCAAAGAAA
This sequence comes from Canis lupus familiaris, assembly GCF_011100685.1. Lineage (NCBI taxonomy): Eukaryota > Metazoa > Chordata > Mammalia > Carnivora > Canidae > Canis > Canis lupus. The sequence continues at coordinate 6,648,794 of NC_049224.1, read as the reverse complement.
AGGCATTAACCATTGTGATGACTATGTACAAAGAGTGGAAACTTGCCTATCAGTGTCATTGCTGTGGGTATACAGTAAAATCTAGATTCTAAGAAAGATGCTATACCTTAGAAATATTTTAAAATATGGCATCAACTAAGATTACAGGCATGTGAAATTACAGTATTAGAAGGAAGGAAAAATATGTGTGTGTGTGTGTGTATAGATATATAAATATATATAGTGAAATTTGAATGCATTCAACATAAAGAATGGGGGCAGTTGTAGATGACTTGAGCAGAAAGCTCATCTATAGCATCTGAACCATCTGCCAGCCATTCAGTATCTCTGGGTTGCCAGTTGTATTTGGGACTTGCCAAGGAGCCAGATGCTCTCATGGCTTTCCATCGTATAGTAATTACTCTCCAAAGAACAAAAAAGTAAAAACGCAAGAATAATGTTATTTCTGTTACATATTTTAAATATTTTTGCTATTTTCTTTATTCTGATATAAGTGAAAATATTTGAATACAAAATACTTTTTTTTTTAGAAATGAAACTCATCCATTCCAAAATGGAATCTTTTATATTTCCTTCCACCATAAGAAGTAAATGGGTGAAGAAAATGGCCTAGGATCCCAACACATTCTGTGTGTGTCTATATTCCTGAAAGATTCTAAGGGTAGCTGAGGACAAGCTAAATGTTATCAGATGTAAAGGATAATAGCACCATATATTCAGTATGAAATTCACAGAATTTTTTTGAATAAATTGAATTAAGAGAGATGATAAACACAATTAGAACTATTATCTCTATCATACAAAGAGGACCTGGGATGGAAACTGGGCCCTTGACTTTTTTGCAGGATATAAAGATGTTTAAGTTAGCAGTTGGTGTGGAAGGAAGGGACAAGGTGAAAATGAAGGCCAGGTGGAGCATCCTGGCAGGACCTATGTGCTGTGTTAAAAAGGAATTTTGTCACCACTGACCAACTGACTCGTTCCATTTTCTGAAGACTTTAGCATAAAATCTGGCTCTCTGAATCTCTGATATTTTGGTTTTTTACTAACTTTAATGTCTATTTCCTAGTTTTCTCCAAGCCTGCTGAACTTAAGTAGGTAGAGACATCCCTTCTTTGTTGTACTAACAGCAGTCTTTCTCTCTGTGTCTCTCTCTCCCTCTTTCTCTCACACAAATATACACAAACACACAGACATGTCCATCAACCTAGTCTGAGATGTAGTATGTGTCCATAAATACTAGATGTTACTATTAATTTGTATACAAGAAGTATTCTTGCATTTCAGAAGAGTACATGATCCATGGTCTAAAAAGCACGGTTTCTGTTTCTCGTCATGGGAGTCCATTAAAAATCTCTGACCCTCATTTTCTCTTGTAAATAAAACAGAAGATAACCATTCTTGTGTAAGATTGATCAAAGATTAAGTTTTTAAAAATATCTAAAAATATTTTAGAAACAAAATGCGGTTTACAAGTCCTACTTATAGCTAATGAAAAGGGCACAGTTTCCTTTGGACTTTCTTCATCTGTAAAGCACATTTGAAAAATCCCTAACTCTTCTCTCAGTTTTAGCCCTGTATCAATCCCTTCCAGGAAGAAGTTAGTGAAAATATACTTTCATGAAGAATGGTGTTTTTAAAGAGGGGTCATGAACGTGGGGACTTCATTGATAATGGACTATATAAGAATGACAGGTCTTTGGCACAGCTAAAGGCAGAAGGAAGGCATCCCCAAAGCATAATCTCATATGAATTTCTTGCCACTTTTTCTTGCTTTTTACTAACATCTTTATGCTTGTATTTTTTATGCTTGTATTTTGTTAAGGTTGCTTTCTTTTATTCAAATAGTAGTTGAAGTTCTAAGAAAAATGTAGTTTACATTTGAGCATTTGAGTTATTTATACTTATTTCTGGATTGATATTATGGTATATTCTAAGAGTGCGGTGTGAATATGGGGGAAAAAGAAGAGTTTTCACTGAACATGGTGGAAACTTAGTGTTTTGTCTAGAATGTAGTAAATGTCCGTAAACATGAGATGGTATTATTAATTTGTATGTAAGTGAGAAACATTGTAGCATTTCAGAAGGGCATAGTCTAAATGTCTGTCAGAATCCATTGTCTAAAATACCTAGTTTTCCAATTCTGGTCACGGAAGTTTCATTTAAAAAAATCTCTGAACCTCTTTTCCTCTTGGAAATAAAATATAGATAATAACAATTCTTATGTGAGATTAAGCAAAGATTAAATTTAAAAATATATTTTAAAATATTTTGGAAATGAAATACAGTTTGTAAATCCTACTTACAACTCATGAAAAGGGCACAGCTTCCCCTGGACTCAAATTTCCTCATCCGTGAAGCAGAGGTGGAAAACACCTAACTCTTTGACTTATAATTTATGTTCTTTCTAAATAGAATGCTTTTCTTTTCTCAATTATAAAAATAGTCACATAATTTTTGGGAAATGTAAAGGTGTAGCACCATCTAATAAAAAGTAAAAAAAAAAAAAAAAAAAAAAACGAAAACAAACAAACATGTTTATACCATTCAAGACTAACCATTGTACCATCTTAGTAAGAATGTTCCTAGGTTTCTCCCCCTGTGCATGGTAGATTGATTTACTGTTCCCAAATACTACCCTACCTCGCTGCCTATCTTGGGTCAAGTTGTCATGTTATCCATGCTCCTCCCGTGGCAAAGTATGCATCCTTGCTCACTGTCATTGTCTTGATTCGTGTGACTTGCTTTGGCCCATGACATGTGAATCGACGTGATGTACATCTTGCCTGAGCTAAAGCAGTTGAGACATTATGTGTTTTGCCCGCCTTAATTCTTTTCTGTCCTCAACTAGCCAGGACTGCTTCATACTGGGGCTGCTCTTTCAGTTGGAGTCCCTGAATCCTTGAATGAGAAGAAAATAGAATAGAGCTTGTGCTATTGGAATTCTATGATGACCTCCATGACTTCTATCCCCTGATGTTGCTCCCATGATTATATTCTGGTACAAGGTGAAAGGATTTGGAGGATGTAATTTGAGGTTTCTAATCAATTGACTTTAAAACAGGGAGGATATCCAGCTAGGGCTAACCTAATCCCATGAGTCCTTTCACAGCCAAGACATTTTTTTTTCTGACATAGTAGAAGAGGAAATCAGAGATATTAAAAGCATGGTAGACATTCAATGTAAGGAATATTCTCTCTTGTTAAGAGGACTGTAAATGGCTCACAGTTGCAAGAAAAAGGGGGCTTCAGCTCCAAGACTTTGAACCACTGAATTATATGAAAAATATGAAGTTGGAAGCAGAGTATTTCCTTGAACTTCCGGGTGAAAACCCAAACTGGCTAAGCCCTTGACTTGGGCTTTGGGAGGCCCTAAGCAGAGAACCTAGTTGAGTTCCCTTAGACTTCTTACCCCACAGAACTGTGAGATGATAAATGAGTATCATTTTAAGACACTACAGAGGTGGTAATTTGTTACCCAGCAGCAGAAATGGAATACAGGGTCACAGCAACCAGCCCACCGTGACTGACCCATAACACAAACAAGGAACACATATGGTAATAAACCACTGGAACGCAGGGTTATTTTATTACTTTAAAGCTCCAATTAAATAGTGTGTCTTCATCCACATATTCTCTCTTTCTCTCTCAACACACACAGTGTTTTCATGCCATTCTCTGCATCATATTAAAAGTTCTTCTTTGTAACCTACTCATTCACTCCGTAAGTCATTTTAGAAAGTTTTTACACCCGTAGAAATAGGCCTGCAGTGTTGCTTGCAATGGCTGAGTAGTTTTCCATTGTTTAGGTGTGCACTATACTACTTCCTTTAAACAAGCACTACTTCTTTAACAAACCCTATTTATTTATTTTAAACATTTTATTTATTTATTCATGAGAGACAGAGAGAGAGGCAGAGACACAGGCTGAGAGAGAAGCAGGCTCCATGCAGGAAGCCCGATGTGGGGATCCTGGGACCCCAGGATCATGCCCTGGGCCAAAGGGAGGTGCTCAACTGCCGAGCCACCCAGGCATCCCAACAAACCCTATTTAGAGAATTTTTAGGTTACCCAACTATTCATGATTCAAAAGAGAAAAATCTAACACATCTCTTTGTATGAATAGTTTTTCACAGTTGTGCCTTCCTGAAAGGTCTTCCTAATTTATAGCCTTTTATTATTTTATTTCAATAATTTATCATCTTTACTATTTATGGTTATCACTATTTCCCCAATTTTTACGACTGATATATATGTGTGTGTGTATACATACACCTAGACATCCTTTCATACAGTTTTAAATGTTGTAAAGCCAAGTGTTTCTAGGTATCTTTTGTTTTTATTTTCTGATTCTCGTGTTCATGCCTTTAACGTAGAAAGAAACAAACATAAACTTTAAGTTAGTAATGACGGTATGAAAGCAAACATTCTTTCCTGTACCTTGCACATTTTCTGTTGGTATTTCAGACAACACTTGGAAAGTCCAAATTTTAAAGCCAGAGCAGCTGTTCAACAAAATGTTCACACAAGCCAGCAGGCTAGTATGCTCTCAATAGGTTTGTGTAACAAATAACTGCAAAGTTGTTTCTGCATAAATGAGAACTTCATGGCCAACTACAAAGTTTACATGTGTAATTTAGGTCTAACACCAGAAAAGATAACTAGGAATGTGTGTACTTGGTGTATATAATGAAGGAAAGTCAGGATAGCTATGGAAGCAATGAGGAGTTCAGAACATTTTTCATCTGGATAACTTAAGGTATTGGCTTGAGTTCAGCATCATTAATTACCACTTTCCTCAGTAAATTCCTTACAGTTCCTTTGAGACAAGCATCATTTTTCTCTATTCAAATATTCTGAGCTTGATGGCAGTAAACTAAATTGTTAACTGTTTTTCTTTTCTATACAATGGATGTCTACATATCATGATGCTGTTTGTGTGTCATGGAAATTGTATGAAGTATTTGGGGTTCTTTTGGAACAAAAGCCATTGCCTAGCCTGAAGATAACAGTGTCAAAGGTATGATATGATAAACATCATATCATATGATATGATAAATAAGTTATTTCCTTTTTGTTTGAACGACCACACAGTTTTATTTTAATTGATAATTTACCATTGGGAATAACAATAGTTCCAGGGCTTTCATCTGAACAAACAAAAATTGCTTTTGAAAAAAATATATCTTTAGGACATTTAACACACATAAAAATCTTGAATTCTTGGCCAATCTAAGTGGCTCTAGTGGTATTTCCTGTTATATTGGAAGTGCCTTTGCCAAGAAAAGACTAATAATGTATATAATGCCAGTGCTACCTGCATTGTTTGCTTGATTGCTTTTTAGCAGCAGGAGTTTGAAACTGAAAGGCAGTAAATGGAATTATAAGGTTCATACCTTATTGTATAAGAAAAATAATATGTTATGACCCAAATTTCAATGGCATATTTTATTTTTAATTTTGTGGCTACGTAAAAAAATTCTTACGAATATAAAAATTTATAGGACCTTCCTGTGGAACATTTTAATGTTCTAGTTCATGGGTTTTTTTGTTTTTGTTTTTTTGTTTTTTGTTTTTTTTGCTTTGAAAACAAATACACAAAGACCTCAACTCACAGCGATCCACACTACCAGTACCTTAACTTCATTAGTCATATTCTTTGTGACACAGAGGGAGTGAGAACATAGCATGTCATCCAACTAATTCTAAGAAAATAACAAAGGAAAAATCATCTAGGAGAGGTTGGTAATTTTACTTAAAAAAAAAAAAAAAGAAAAAAGAAAATCAAGTGACTGTGAGTCTCCACAAAATTACCCTCAACACTACCTGTTGATGTTTCAGGTAATTCTGTGGAGTTCCATAACCTCTGTGTTAAAATACCTCATATTATGATTTGTTCTGGTAAATAAGGATGAATTTTAAAGATCTTTATGTGAAAAGTGATGAGTCTGTATCATATTAAAATATTATTTGAATGGTGCTTTTTGTTTCTCTAATGAGAAAAAGAGATTGAGATCTAAGCCATCGCCTGTGTGGAAAGATAGACAAGAGTAGCAATACCCAACTTCATGATTTTTGCATTTTTGTCTTCCTGTGACCTGGCAATTCCAGCTGGACCCTGGAAGTTACTTTCTTCAAAGAAAATTTATCCTCTACGTCTCTTCCCCTGTGCCTTGATGCAACTAGGCACATTTTGTATGACTGACATATTTTTTGTAAAAGATTGGGGATAAGGTACTTGTTAATGAACACAGATCCCAATAATATTGTGTTTCGGTCTGAATCTATTTGACTTTGAACACTTTTTCTAGAGATACGTAACTCAGAGTGAAGAATGTCTACTCTCTCTCTGAAGCATTATAAGGGTACGAGTTTCATCAAAATCTACCATTTACTTTCAAACAATAAACCTCAAGGCCAGGTAGTTAGAAAAGAGAGTTTTATGCATCACTGTGGAAAAATATAATCAACTAGTATCTATTACGTATCAGATATTGTGATCACCAGAGAAAAAGTAATGAGCAAGCTGTTCAGTGTTTTGAGGAAGCTTACCACTTGGGAAAACAGACATTACCTGGTAATTCAAACTATTGCATAAATCATGGAGTTTGTGGTGGTAAATACAAAATGCTATAGGACCCAGATGGAGGGCACACACGCCATTATGAATTGTCGATGGGGATTGCAGTCAGTGACCTGATCCCAGAGTTCAGAGATATTTCTATGACTTAAATGATGAGTTTATTTTAGCCAGGTCATGAGGAATTAGCAACTGGGGGCTGGGGAGAGACGAAGAGGAGAGCTCGAGGAAGTGCCGTTGCAAAAGGCTGGGATGTAAGCATGGCAAATTGTGGAATGGAAATGAAGTCTTCAAACTGGCTTATCATTTTCTGTTATATCTTAAAACTAAGGTTTTATTATTTATTAACTTCCACTCCCTTTCATTATTTTATTTTGCTTTGCCTTGTTTTCTAGTTTTGTATTCTTATATTCCCCGTGTTATCTGGTTACTCCTAGGCCTGCTGCAAAATCAGAAAATATAGGCCGGATAGCAGAAAGGCATTGTGTCCCCATGAATTCTAACACTTTGATTTCTCCTGATGAGCATGACCTACCAAGTTGTTAACTTTTTTTTTTTTTTTTTTTTTTTTAATGAGAAAATGTGCACTGAGTTCCATCCAAGAGACTACTGATATTTAGGAATATATCTCTTTACAAGTAGCACTGAAAAATTAAATCGATAAGTTTGCCATGATTGGAATCTTCCTTGTAATTTCTGGTGAGTTATTTTTGAATTTCCTCTCAGAAAAGCTAAGAAGGTAGTTTCTGTTTATTTCCTTTCTGGAATTAAGGGGCTTACCAGAGACACACCAGGAGGCTTCGTATCTGTTACAACTAGCACCCTGACCATTGCAAATGAAAGAAATCTTCAGTACACGCTGACTGCTTGACTGAATATGGATCCGAGAAATGATATAGGTACTTATTACAGATAATCGCTTACCAGACTCACCCAAGGTACAGATTATAAAATTTTGATAAACACACAAACATCCCTAAGATGCTAATAGGCATATCTACCCCTTTTTAAAAAATCAACAAGTTGATGTGTGATTCCACTAAATTATACATTGAAGAGTACTTTGTTGTTCCCCGTTTCTTTACATGTACTTAATGTGCTACTACTGATACTTTGGGAAGCCACTTTTGTTCCTAAGGTTAGAAGAGCTTTATTTAATACAGGTGGAGCAGTAATTATGATCAATGTAAATTTCCAAGCACAGATTGTGCAAGCTGCTGGTGCTGGCAGTGTGCTTTGTGTGTATTGATGTCCATGTGCCAAATGTTGTATCTATTAGCCTAGAGACATCAGCGGGATTGGACATCAGCTGAACATGGCATGCTGAAAAGTAAATAGACACTCGGTAGCTTAACTGAAGATGTAAAATCAGGATGAAAAATGAAGTGAATGAGAATTTAAAAAGTTGGTGAAGTGAAGTTTGCATACATTTAAAAATCTAAATTTAAGTTTCTCTAGAAATTCAAAATTATTACTGCTTCATTATATACAAATGCTTCTGTTTTTGTACTTTTTAAAAATTCCATAACAGTTTTGGAAATACTAAATTTTAGAATGATGTAAGAAAGGATTCCTGTGGAATCACTGAAACAATCAGTGTGAAATATTTAGTACATAAACTATGGAAAATGAGAGGAATACACATGCAAGTCATGTTATAAAGCTTAGTAATGAAACACACGTTGGGGAGCCTGTGCATCAACACGGAAGCTTCAACATCACAAATAACTACAGCTGCCTTCTCATTCCCCACAATCCCATATATGTTTTCTGTAAATTCTTCAGTTACAGAATTTGGAAAATATCATCCAAAACTGCGTGGATTGCCTTTTAACTCCCTTTAATGGTTTTATGGATGAACATAGATCTTATATTTAGTTAATGCATTTTATTTGTAGTTCAAATTTGTTTTATTTTTAATAATAAATCCTTCCCTAATGTGTAGATATGAAAATATTTGTTCTGTAGTTCTGGAAATGATTGAATATTTTGTTTTTCAAATTGAAACAGTCTATTAAATTAATTTTTTGAATGCTTGATATATGGACTTCATTTTAATTTTTGTTCTATTTGGATATCCAGTTGTTTCAACATCATTATTGTTAATTTCCTTTAAAACAACGTTTTGGTTTAGCTATAAATGTATTGATTCAATAGACCAATCTTTGTAGTATTGATCACTCTGTGGTACCTGTCTTTGAAAGGGACTTCTTTTAACATCTTTCAGTATGTTTCACATTTTATCTTCAAAGTTCTTTAACATCTTTTGTTTACTACAGTCCTTGACAACTTGTAGTTTTATTCTTGTTAAATATTGTTTTTAAAATGTTTGCAACTATTTTTACCGATGAATCAGTTTGTTGTTTACGCTACTATCTGCAATCTTACTGAATGCTTATATAATTCTAATAATGATAATTTGTCTAAAAATAAATTTTAGAGAACATCATATAAATATCCATTGGATCATCAATGAGATTTTGACCTTTTTCTCTCAAAGATTGTTTTTTCTTATATGGCCTAAGTCCCTTAGTGCATCTTTACACAGAGCCTGTTGTAATAGTCTTCTTTGCCTTGCTACTGATCTAAAGAAAGAACTCGAGCACTTTTTTAGAAGAAATTGTATTTGCTGAGTGTCTTGATAGAGTTTAGGAAGTTAAGAAAGTTTCCTCCTATCTCTAGTTTGCTAGGGGATGATACATTGAATAGGTCACAAATTTTGTCATGTGTTTTTTTCTGATTCTATTGAAATGATAATATAGATTTGTCCTTCCTTATCTGTTGATGAGATAACTTATATTTATGAATTTTATAATGAGAAGCTACTTTTGCAGTCCTAGCATATATCCCTAATATTTTATATGTTGTTGCTAATATTGTGTTTTAGATTTTTGCATCCCAAGGTCCTTGTTTGATTTTGATATCAAGGTAACATAGGACTTATTAACTCTCCCCCCACCCCTTTTATTGTATTCTGTTTAAGAGCTTGCTTAAGGCTGTAATTATTAATTACTTGAACTCTTGCTTGAACTACATATTACTTGAACTTTTGCTTGAACGCACCTGTAAAACCATCCGGGCCTGGCTTCTTCTTTGTGATCACAGACTCAATTTATATTGTGATTATAGAAAGTTTACATTTTTTCTTTATTTTTTATTTTCATTTTTTACTTTTTTTTTGTTATGATGTTACATTAGTTTCAGGTGGATAACAGGGACTCTACATCTCTAACCATTATGCTATGCTCACCACAAGTGTGGCTGCCATCTGTCACCATATAATGCCATTGACTATATTTCCTAAGCAGTACCGTTTATTCCCATGACTTATTTTTTATTTAGTTTTATTAAATTATCTATCTTAAGGTATTTGCCGATTTAATTATACTATTTTAATCTTTACTGACATCGAGGTTTTTATAATATTCTCATTAATTTTTTAATGCATGCTATTTCTTTAATTTGTCTTCTTTTCAGTTTCCAGTATTATTTCATTATGTGCTCTTTCTCTCCTTCGTTTTGTCAATTTTGCCATAAGTTTTTCCTTTTCATTAGAGCCAACTTTGGAGCTTTGTTGGGCCTCCTTATTGCCCCTTTAAGGGTGCAAATAAATTGTGATGACAAATTGTGATGACTTTCTTCTGAGAGGGTTTGGAATTTCTCTTTCAGAATCTAGGTGAAGCTACCAATTGAACCTACTCAAATTCTGAATGTTTAGAGATCCATGGGATGATTTCACAGTCTACCTTCTGTTTGTCCAGTAGACATTCAAATTCTCAGCCTAGTTTTTTCATTTCGAATCTGACATTGCCATTTTTCCTGAATGCAACCTGATTTCTGTGTGCACTAGTTTTCAAGTGTCAGTTTTACTTCACTGGCTTATTTTTATTTTTGTTTGTCCTTGGACATTTCTTTTGCTTACAACAGTGCATTGAAAGCATATTTACTGTAAATTATCTAGGATCAAGTATTTCTCTAGCCAGAAGTCCCGTCGGGGTATCTTTCTGTCATATTGCTAGAAATTAAATTCCCCTCTGAGATATTTTCAAAGGTTTAGGTATTTCAGATAACCTTTACTTAAATATTTGATCTTAGAGAATGTGTCTGTTTGAAGTCTGCTCTTCAAACCTTTAAGTAAATTAGGAAAGTATTTTAAGATTCAACAATTGAAGCCTTAGCTGTTATTCTTTGAAAATATGAAAATAAATTTGTCTACACTAAGAGAAATCTCTTTCCAATGCTAACATCTTGCCAACTGTTTCATATTTTAGTTCTCTTGATATTACCAAAAAGGAAAGAAGAGAACTAATTTATTGAGCACTTGTAATGTACCAGAACTTTTTTAGTTGTTTTTCATTTGCCAGCTCAATAAATCCTCAGACCAATTTTATGGCTGAGTGTTACGACCATTTTTAATTTGAAGAAAGAAAAAGATAGGGATCCCTGGGTGGTGCAGCGGTTTGGCACCTGCCTTTGGCCCAGGGCGCGATCCTGGAGACCCGGGATCGAATCCCATGTCGGGCTCCTGGTGCATGGAGCCTGCTTCTCCCTCTGCCTGTGTCTCTGCCTCTCTCTCTCTCTCTCTCTCTCTCTCTGTGACTATCATGAATAAATAAATAAAATCTTTAAAAAAAAAGAAAAAAGAAAAAGTTGGAGAAATTTGCACAGGCTAATAATAGTTTAAGGAGTCAAACTAAGGCTTATTTGACCTATAATTATCCTACAGTATGATAGCACTACCCACCTCTGTTTTATAGGTGTGGATATTGAGGCCTATGAGATTAAAAAAGTAACTTCTCTAAATAAAACTGGAATATGAGTCTCTTTGATTTTTAAGTCTGTATAATTTCCAAAATGTTTTTCTATGATATGTCCTATCCATACCATAAAATATAGGGTGACACTTCAAGTCTCACATATATATTTTTTAAGTCTCAGATATTTTTAATGATTTATTTATTTATTTATTTATTTATTTATTTAATAGAGAGCATGAACAGGGGTTGTGGGGGGGGGGAGTGAAAAGGGGAGGAGGGAAGGGCAGAGGGAGAGGGAGAAGCAAACTCCCTATTTAGCAGGGAGCTGAGGTGGGCTCTATCCCAGGACCCTGAGATCATAACCTAATTTGAAAGCAGATGCTTAACCTACTGAGCCACCCAGGCACCCCAAGTTTCAGATATTCTTAAACCCATCAAGACTCTTATTTTTTTCCATCAGGACTCTTTAAGGATGACTCATTTTTATCACCACTCCTTTTTGTGTGTATAAATGCAGATATTGACCATCTAATTTAATAGTAACATTACAATTAAACCTATCCATTTACATTGTTCATTGTCATGAGTTTTGACAAATAGAGACACCTGAATCCACAGTCACAAATACAGTACTGAACATTCCATCACTTATGAAGGGGTTGCCTAGCCCAGTTGCAGTTCATCTCTCCCTCCACCCACAGCTCAACAACAACGGATAAGCTTTTTGCTACTATAGAATAGTTTGCGATTTTTAGAATTTTTATTACATAGAATTCTGTAGTATGTGCTCATTGTATCTGACTTTTCATTCATCACAGAGATGTTGAGGCTTATTCATGTTGTATATTGTATATGAGTATTTCATTCCTTTTTCAATGATTGGTATTCTATTATACCATATTTTGTTTATTTATTTCCCTATTGATGAACATTTGGGTTATTTTCAACTTTGGGCTATTGTCAATGAAACTGCTATAAAATGGATGGATAAGTCTTTGGGTTTACATATACCTTCATTCATCTTGGATAAATACTTAGAGTAGATGGGTAGTCTATGTGGAAGGTATATATGTAACTAAGAAATTGCCAGTTTTCCAAAGTGGTAATGATATTTTATGTTTTAACCAGTTTTTGAGAGTTCTGGTTATTTTGTGAACTCTCGAATACTTAGTATATTCAGAATTTTTAAAGATGTAGACATTCTAGTTTGTGTGTATGTGTGTGTGCATGTGTATGAGTGCATTTGTGTATCCATGCATACTCATGTAGAATGATCTTATGTGGTCCCAACTTACAACTGGTTGATGACTAATGATGTGGAGCCCTATGTGACCATTGATCATTTGTGTATCTTCTTTTGGTCATTCAGGGGTTTTGTCCACTCTTCAAATTGCCTTAGTTGTCTTCCTCTTGTGTTATAAGAGCACAATATATATTTAGGTTATAAATCCTCTGACTAATTTATGCATAGTGAGTATTTTCTCTCTACTCATGGCTTGACTTTTGATTTTCTTTCTTTTTTAATTTTTAAACATTTTTTTGACTTCTGGTTTTCTTAGTGGTGTCTTCTGTTGAGCAGTTTTTCATTTCGATGAAGTCCTTAATTATCAATTTTTCTTCTTTTATGTTTGCATTCATTGCGCACTATCTAAAAATATTTGCCAACCCACAGGTCACAAGAATTCTATCTATGTTTTCTTCTGTAAGTTTTAATAACTTTAGTTTTTATATTTAAGTCCATTGTCTTACAGGTAAGAATAGATATTGACATTTTTCTATATAGAGATCCTGTTCCAACAAAGTTTCATGTAAAAGTCTTCTTTTTCTTTTTTTTTAAGATTTTATTTATTTATTCATGAGACACACACACACACAGGCAGAGGCAGAGGCAGAGGGAGAAGCAGGCTCCTCACAAGCAGCCTGATGTGGGACTCGATCCCAGATTCTGGGATCAGGACCTGAACCGAAGGCAGATGCTCAACCGCTGAGCCATTTAGGCATTCCAAGACTTATTTTTCAATAATGAATTATCTTGACAACCTGAAAAAATCAATTATGTGTGTGTGTATATATTATATATATTATATATATATAAATGTAAAATCCATGTCAGTATATATATGTAGTTGTTTCTAGACAATCTAATATTTTTTATTGACTTCTATGTCTTCTTACCCATCATTTTCTTCATTAAAGCCTCATAAGAAAAAAATAAAATAAAATAAGGAAAAAAATAAAATAAAAATCAAGAAAAAAAAAAAAAGCCTCATAAGAGTAGTTCATAAGATCAAGTATCCTGAGTCCCCAGGTTTTTGTTTTTGTTTTTAATTTAATTGCTTTGCCTCTTATGTGTGTGAATTTCCATATAAATTTTATAATAGAGTGTCAATTTCTACTTAAATTCCTGACAGAGGCACCTGGGGGGCTTAGTCAGTTAAGCATCTGTCTTCAACTCAGGTCATGATCCCAGGGTCATGGGCTCAAGCCCTGCTCAGCAGGGAATCTGCCTCTCCTTATTCATCTGCTTCTCCCCCAGCTCATGTTCTCTCTCTCATTCTCTCTCTCTCACTCTCTCAAGTAAATAAATAAATAAATAAATAAATAAATAAATAAATAATAAAATCTTAAAAAAAATTCCTGACATAATTTTGATAGTTGTTATATTCAAATCTACAGGTCAGTTAAGGTAAAATAAACATTTTAATAATGTTAATCTCACTTTAACTGTTAATCTCATCTTAATCTCACTTTTCCAATCCATGTGCATAATACATTTTTCCATTCATTTTGAATTTCTTTAATTTATCACAGCAACATTTTATGGGTTTCCATACAATACCATGTGTATCTTTTAAAAGTTTGTGTACAAGTTTATTTTTGACATTGTTGTAAATAGAACTTTTAGAAATTTCACTTTTCAACTTTTTTGCTGCTTTGGATTTTGTAGATTAACTGCATGTACATGGCCTTTCTATTTATATTCGTGTAGTTGTTTTGTATATTCTTTTCAACTTTCTACTTAGATTTTCATGCATGTAATATATTTTTCTTGGTTCATTTCCATATTGATTTTCTCTTCATCTTTATTTTTTCAGTGGTTTAACTATGATGTACCTAGATGTGAATTTTCCTGTATTTATCCCATTTGGCTTTGCAGTTTCTTGATTAATAAAAATTCTTTTTTTTTTATTTTTTATTTTTTTTTGCATTTCACTAGTATTTGGCCTTCATTTTGTCAAATATTTTTACCTCAATATCATTACTTATATTAACTTATGTTAGGCTTTTTGTTACTGTTCCACTAGTCTAAAGGTCTGCTTCTTTCTTCCATTTTTTTCCCTGTCTTTCCTCTAACTGGATAATTTTTTTTTGATCCATAATCAAATTTCTAACTCTTCCATTATCTTCATTGCACTATTATTTCAGGCAGTTTCTGTTTTGTATTTTGTATTTATCAATTCTAGAATTTCCATTTTTAAACTATGTATTTACCATATTTCTATCTTTTCATTCATTATGAGCATATTTTTCTTTACCTCATCCAGTATAGGTTATAATAGACATCTTCAAGTCATTTTTTATAATTGTAGCATCTGGGTCTATTCAGTTTGGGTCTCTGTTAATTGTATTTCTGCAATTTCTATTTATTTAGACTGAAACTACTAGCTTTGTGAAAACTACAGTGTGCATTAACCCAGATCTCAGCTCAGTTCTTTGAGCTGAGCCAGTCTGTTCCAGTATACTTCACACATACGTGATTTGGGGGGTCAGCAGAATTTGGGTAAAATGTATCTGAGAATTTGGGATTTCTCTCTTTTCAGTGATATCCCTCTTCCTTTCCAGCTCAGTTCCTTTCCTTTATTTCTTCAGAACAGAAAGATTCCATGTCTTCCATTGGCGTTTTAACAACTCTGCTCTATGTTGCAACTGGCTTCAGGCTAAAGCTATAAAAATCTTATCCTTGTTGGTAAATCGAACTTAAATTTAAAAAAAAATAAAAATAAATCTTATCACCTGCTCTATTTTCTTTAAAGTTTTAACTCTCCTCCAAAAGTTTGCCTATTTTTATTTTCTAGAGCTTTGTGGGATTGTTTGCTGGGAGGTGGGCGGGCGTTTGTTAGTTTGTTTAGCATTTGCTGAAATATTTATAGTTGTTATTTGTAGGATGACAAGTTATTACTTTACCATACCTACTGCAGAATAACTGTCCTATAGTTGTTTCTTGTATGTAAAGAACACATCTCTTACATTTTTTATTCATTTCTTCTATCTTTTAGTACAGAAGAGGTGGAATTTTCATTTCCTTTATTTCATATCTGGCTTTGAAGACATGAAGTAGCTATCAAAATTAGTATTCTTTACAGTATAAAAGAATTGCTATGATCTTAATCAGGTAATGATGGCTCCTGTCTAAACATTTTGAAATGATTCAGAATTAGGCATTATCAAGGATAAAGTAAATTAGCTCAAGCTTCCCAAATTACACTTCTTTTATATATATATGTGCATATAAAAGGTTATTAAATCAAACTTTTCTAATTCTATAAAAAATTGGCTTAAGGGTTAAAGGAATTTAAACATGACAAACACACCACTTTGCAAAGAGAGTCATTAAATGCATCACTGCTGGGTTTGAAAAAGCAACACATAAAACCAGAATTGCAAACCTTAACCCATCAGCAGATTGCAAACTATATGGAAGAGAAATCTAGAGACGGGTGAAACAGTGGATTTTTATTTAAAGATAGTTAGCATAGTATTCATAGTTTTGTCTCACTTATTTGTAGGGAAACAGAGGAGTAGGAATACTTCTCTCTCATCTAGTGCCAACTAAAGAAAGTATCAAGAAAACTGCTTTTAGGAAAACAGTGTACTTTCAAAGAGTGGAAGTTGTTACTGTCACTGTGTGCTTGCTCATAGGCAAAATCTCATGGGCTTGCCCTTTACTGCTTCAGGCCAAGCATGGGGAGAGAGCTCTTCAAACTACTTGAGTTATTACATAGAGTTTGGAGGGCCAAATCAATTTCTGGTTCTGTAACCCTCATTTCCAAGAACTACTCAGAGTTCAAAAATAATATGAATATATTTTCAAATAAATTCCTCTCCACTTCTTTTTTTTCTTTGAGAGTCTGTTTTTCTATTCCCTTTTGTTAATCATTTTAAGTAAATATTCAACTTCCTTATAATACTTTTGTTTGTATCAAGTTACAGAAATCTATCAAAAGATCTCACTATAATTAGAGATTTTTTTTGGCTTCTCATATATTATATCACTTAAAAATTTGTAGTTATTGATACTATAATATATGCAAACATATTGAAATTTGTTCTATCTTTCTGGTAGATTACAAAACCACACATAAAATACATTTTCTTCATTTAATTCCCTTTTGCACTTTGTGCTATGTTTTTGAATTAATAAATTCCATTAGATGCTACTTTTATTTTATATAGTCAACATTCACTTAGAAGCAGTCACTTATCTGCTCTTTCCTTCTTGTATCTCCATGCTTTCATCAACTCCATGCTTTCATAAAACTCCATTTTGTGTAGATTTGCTGACAGGTACTTTCTCTTGTTTGTCTTAAATTCGGTTATATTTTCATCATTGGAGGAAATTTTCACTAGATAGAGAATTTTTGATTAGGAGCTATTTCTTTGACCTTTTAAAATATTCACTCCACTGTTTTCTAGTACCTATTAAATGTGTTGCATATCAACTTAGCCTTATTGTTTTCTGTTTGAAGTAAACGTGTTTTTTCATATTTTCTGATTTAATTTTTTTTTCTTTAACTTGAATTTTAAATGTACTAACCATCAGTGGTTATCACTTTCTCTTGAATTAATCATGCTTGGAATTGTAATGTTTCTTAAATCTGTTGTTTGAGTTATGTATATCAGTTTTGGAAAATTAACCACCTCTATTTTTTCAAATATATGTATCAATTCCTTATCAATTCTGCTTCATTCCCTCTCTTCTTTCCTTCTGGAATGCTGATTGAAGAAAATAGATATTTCACTGAATTTTATTTCCATTTCTGGTGCTTTTGAGTAATTTCTTCCTTTGTTACTCTCCATGTGTCAGTCTGAATATTTTATTCAATTTTCTAGTTAACTAATTTTTAGTTACATCATAACTTCTTTCCTGTTAAAATGATGGATTGGTTGCTTATTTTCAGTTATTGTAATTTCTGTTTTAGGATTACTTTTTATGATTTAATAAAAATCTGTGATAAAATTCTCCATGTTACTCTTTATTTTTGTGTGTGTATAAATTAATCACATTTACACTTAATGTCTTTAGATCTGTGGGTCTGTTTCTGCTTTTAGCCATTCTGTCTTTTTGTATATTTGACTCTTTTATATTTGAGTTTCTAAAGTTTTGGGGCATATGAGTGGCTCAGTTGTTTAATGGTCCAACTTTTATTTCAGTTCAGCTCTTGATTTCTGTGTCTAGAGTTTGGGCCCCATGCTGGCCATGGAACCTACTTAACCAAGCACACAAACAAAAAACTTCAAGGTTTATATGAACACTCGAAGAGGTGATTTTAGTGTTATCTTCCTCTAGGGAGGATTATCTTTTGCTCTGGCCAAGCAGAGACAGGTTGCCTTCATTTGCTCAGGGGTTGACTGATTAGAAGCTGGGCTTCAGTCTTTGAGACAAGTTGTCTAATTCAATTTTATCCTTACTGTTGGAGTATAATACTTCAGGGATTACGTGAGAAATCCTGGGCTGTTTACCAATATTTCTTCATCATACATGGACTATACATTTGAAAGTTTTATAACCTAGTCTGTTAAGAATGTCAGAAATTCTGTTCCAAATAAAACTTCTGAGCAGCCACTTTCTGTTTGGCTTTTAAGTCTTTCAGCTGCTCCTTTGGACTCAGTAGACTATAAGAAGTGTGGTTCAAAATGTTAGCTTACCTTTCATCCATTTCTTTCCCACTAGGGTACTGGATCCTCAAGTTCACACTGCTTTAGTTCTCTCATTTTTTTTTTTTTGCTTCCTCATTTTTTATGCCTGATATTTTAAAATTTATTCAAATCTAGCTTTGCTTGTTGATTGACAGTTATTGGTCTTGAAATAGCTAATCTTCCTTTGCTAGAAGGGGGATTCCTATTTCCCCTTTTGTGATGTTCAATTAATATTAAACTCTTCAAATACAAATATTCAAATGCATATTAAACTATTTTAATGATACGTTTCTGAATTATTTTCATTAGCTAACCAATGCCATCTTATGATTATAGATTGAATTATCATTGACTCTTTGGCTAATGAATTCAGAAATCAGGAAAAATCAAAGATAGCTTAAATACTATGAGAATTAGGAACAGAACCTTTTCTATTTTATTCACTTAATAGATGTAATTTTAGTACATACTCTGCCACTCATTGTGTAGTATTTTGCAAATTGCAAATTACCTCTTCAGGTCTCAGTCTTCTCAGATAAAAGAAATGAGTTCAACTCGATGATCTTTAAAAGTCCTTCCATACCTAAAATTCTGTGATTTAATAAGAATAAATTAAACTTGAATCTTTGATGATTAGAGTTTAATTTGAATCTTGAAATCCATGAGATTTTTGTAGTTTCTAAATTTAGAAAAAAATAATATTCTCTCTCATCCTTAGTGCTAGAAGATGTCCCATATGACCTGGACAAGTTTCATTGCAATAATTACTTTTTGAATATTTAATTGCCAGGACATGTTGAAGAGGTCTAGTAATATCAGGGAGCACATCCTACCACATATAAATAAATATTATAATGAATAATAATCATAATGTGGAGCATTAATATTAGAATATACAAATTAATAAATTATACAGAATGGAGAACCTACAGGTTCATGTTTATGTGAAAGGTTCAATACAGTGAGATTTAGCATTGCATATCATTGAGGAAACACGAGGTAGTAAAAAAATGGTGTCGAGACAGTTAATTACGTAGAACAGGAAAGAAATCTTCACTTTATAATGTATATAGTC
This sequence comes from Canis lupus familiaris, assembly GCF_011100685.1. Classification (NCBI taxonomy): domain Eukaryota; kingdom Metazoa; phylum Chordata; class Mammalia; order Carnivora; family Canidae; genus Canis; species Canis lupus. Next base: position 6,629,464 of record NC_049224.1, on the reverse strand, counting down.
AAGATTATAAAATCCATATGTAAAAACCACATTTTTAATTACATTAGGGTTGCAAAAAAATGTTAAACTTGAAATAAAATTTTCAAGCCATAAGAAAGTGTGCAGGAGGTAGAGAAATTTTAATTAAGATAATGATTTAGAACTCATATATGGGGACACCTGGAGGGCTCAGCGGTTTAGTGCCTGCCTTTGGCCTAGGGCATGATCCTGGAGTCCCGTGTCAGACTCCCTGCATGGAGCCTACTTCTCCCTCTGCCTGTGTCTCTGCCTCTCTCTCTCTCTCTCTCTTTATCTCTTGGGAATAAATAAATAAAATCTTAAAAAAAAAAAGAACTCCTATATGATATCAGACACATGTCATCATGCCCTGTTCTTGCTATATAAACTTGGAAAAACTACTTAAAAGTTTAATAATAATCTTTCCCAAGTGTAAGATGTGAATAATAGTACCTGTTTTTTAAGAAATCCTGTGAAAAATAAATAGGGCGGTATCAAAATGCTTAGGGTGTTGCCTGAATCAAGTAGTATCCAGTTATTGTTAGGAATTGTATTTGCAAAACTCATTTTTTTTTTCTCTACTGAGATCAATAGTACTTAGAGAAAAATTAAGACTTGGAGAGAGACATTAATTTTAGAAAACTTGTGCTTTCATCTAGCATAGGCCAAGCCACTCCTAAATATTGAAGATACTAAAAACACAAGGCATGGTAATTATCTCTTATTTACTCCAATCTAATGACTTTTCTGAAGAATGAGAGAATGATGACAGGCAACTTTTGAAAGGATAACAAGTGAGGCTGAAGGCTCACTCTGGTAAGGCTGGAGACCATGAAATAGAATAGAAGGACAGCAGTCTGCAAGTTAGTTGATTTTATGTAGCACAGCTTAGCATGCCAAATGTGGGAACAGAGAAAGTGGTTTTTCCTGTTCTTAGATATAAAGATCTGTGGGACTGAAGTAGCCAAATGGTCACGTTTATGGTTCTTATTAGGTCAGCTAAGAGATCTTGATTTCTCAGACCTGTAGAAAGAGAACTGAAGCCATTCCACAATAATACATGAGAAGGAAGGACTGGGGGAATTAGATATTTAATAATTTCTGATAGCCTATAACTTGAAATAAGTGAGTAAGAAGGGAAAGGAATATGAAGTTGAGGCACAGAATTATATGCTAGGGTGTAAGTTTGCAGAAATAAGATATTTACATAGACATACAAATCTAAGAATTAACTATGGTTAGAACTTAGAAGTAGCGTAGACATGACAGTTCAAGCAGAATTTCCTAAAAATCTCTGGAGCCCAGCTGGCAAGAAAAGTACATTTGTTAAACATGGACATGTAGGAATTGCTGATGATGACTTAAGTTTAGTTTCTTTTGAATAACCAATATGTGAGAGTGCTTGGCCAGTATTGCAGAGTTTTGCATGAATTATTGCAAATATTCACATTAACCATTCTCTGTATCCTAGCTTGTTGATCTTTTTTTTTTTTTTTAAAGATTTTATTTATTTGAGAGAGAGAACAAGCGATGGGGAGGGGCAGAGAGAAAGAGAAAGAGAAAGAGAATGAGAAGCAGACTCCCTGTTGAGCAGGAAGCCTGGGGTGGGGCTGGATCCCAGGACCCTGAGATCATGCCTGAGTTGAAGGCAGTTGCTTAACCAACTGAGCCACTCAGGCGCCCCCTCCCCTTTCTTTTTCTTTTTCTTTTTCTTTCTTTTTCTTTCTTTCTTTTTTTTTTAATTTATTTATTTGGGAAAGAGAGAAAATTAGTTTTTAGGGAGGAGCAGAGGGACTAGTTTGTTGATCTTAAAGGGATTCTAAAACTGCAAGGATAATGACACAGCTAAGTCTAGAGAAACAGGAATAACCCTGTAAATGAGCTTCACTGAGCAAGTCTTCATGTGAATTTCCATTTCCAAGCTAAAGGTATCACGTAGAATTCAACATCCTTTTTTTCCAGCTCAGAATGCAAAGCCACAGTTTGCCTTTTTTAAAAATGAGAAACCTAAAATGTCAACTTGGGACAATTTGTATAACAAAAGGATGTAAAGTGTAAGTGACTGAAACATTTATTAATCATGGAACATGCTTTAGTGTCAGTATTTTTTTCTTTTAAATGGAGCCCTACTTCAGGCCTAAGAAGACAACAATTTGAGTATTTTTTAATCACCTTAGCTAAAATTAAAATATGAGAAAGATTATTTGTTTTTGAACTAGGTCTTTGAAATTAAGAATGCTTTGCATGGAAGAATTATTCTTGTTTCTTTTGATGTTTTCTTGAGTCTCTTAAAGATGATTCCTAATGAATTGCCAGATGTAGTTTTGAGACTAGAATTTATAGACCACAGTTATTCATTCCAGTCAAATGCCACAGACAAGAACAGCAACAAATCAAAGTTAATTCGTAATTGAAACCGACTATTACTAAAAGCAATTTAGCTTTAAAGAACCTTGACATGTTCAAAAGATGAATTACTTGGTGCAGCTTTGTTATTTAAAATTATTTTTAATCATATAATAGAAGAGAAGGCTAAACTTAGGAAGGCCAGACAGGAGTGGAATCTATTTCATGTTCCTTTTAAAACTCAGAGGATAAAATACCTTTTGAAGATAAATTAAAATGTATTTCAGGGAATCGTAACAGGGTTAGGTAAAGTTTTAAGGGAATTTCCATACTGCAAATGATAATATAATTTAATGCAAAACTTCATACATTAAAAAAGAAATTACGTGGCTGCCATTACCCTTTCATTTCCTCCAAGTTACCTAGCAAATTGTCTTTTCTTTATTATTACTATTTTTTATTTTATTCATTGGTTCCATGAAATATATGAATAAGAAACTGAATAAATTAAGCTCATAATTTTGCTAGTAGCCTTACATTTTACAAATACACAATCCCACTCCACTTAATTTATACCCTTTGCTGTACCTGTACTGAATTTAATTCTATTTAACTTCAGCATGGTAGTTGGAGACACCCTTTCTCTACCAACATCAGTCTGGGCAGCAGTTATTTCCTCTCTCTTTTTTTTTTTTTTTTTTTTTAAACTGTAGAGTTGCTGAAATGAATATCTCTAAAGTCATGGCCTAAAAAATTAGAAATAATGAATCTTCTTAACTTGTCTCATTTGTTCATTTGTATGGAACTTGCATATAACTATTTCTTCCCTCAAGGAAGTCTCATTTAATATCTGCTTTTATATTGGCCTCCACTGCTTTTCTTGTATTGATGCTGTTCTACTTGTTTCGAAGTAGGAGGGAACATGGGTAGCAAACATAAAATTTCCTGTTAATAGTTGAATAAGGCAGAGATATTCTGGAACAAAAATGATAAGAAAAATATTCTTGGTTATTGAAAAACTTGATCATTTTGGTTTAAGACTCTTATTATATATATTTAGTAGATTCTGGGAAAAATGCACAATAGAAATACATATCTAACATATGAAAGCGTTTCTGTGTTTTCATATGGAACCATTAAGTTTGGGAATAACAAAAGAAATGAAGCTTTTAAAAATTTTATTGAAAGCATTATTGCAGTTTTTATCTGCAGGTCCCCAGATAGATTGAAGGCCACAGTTTTAATGGAAATTTCATGAAGTGGAAAGTGAAAAGAGGAGAACTATGATGATAGATATAAAACAATGACAGGCAAATTGGTTGGTTAATTAAAGCATCCATGTTTGCAGATAATATTTGGCATGTCAAATTGAATGTCAGCATCTGAGATTAGAAATCTAAATATCCATCACCATAGGTTGAAATTATAGTCAAGATAAAAAATGAGAACGAGAAAGAAAAATGCCACACAATGAGGCAAGAATATATAAGATCAGATCTCTGCTATGTCAGATTTAGTACAAAAAGAGAAAGTTAAGTCAGCGGACAAAAATCCAAGTGCTGATATTTGTTTCAAAACATGGTGTTTGATTATTCAGCTAAATTGTCAGATGGAACAGGATATAGAAGATAGATTTTATTTAGCTACATAATACACTGATTCTCTATCTTTGCTATGTATTTTAATCACTTGGGTAGTTTTAAAGCTTCTGATATGCAGGTCACACCAAGATCATTGAAATTATATAGTTTTAGGGTGGGAACTAAGCAACAGTAATTCCAATTTGCTAAAATTTGGCAAGTTCCACATATCCATATTCCTGTATGAGTCAGGCTTATTAAATAGTTCCTAGTAACTTTCATTTATTTATTTATTTATTGCATAAGGAAAGGAAACATATATAACTCTAATCATGTTATTTTAAGTTTCTGGAAAAATATGTGTTCCAGCCTTGTGAAGAGCAATAATATTATGATTGCTTCATTTCCTTTGTAAAATAAATTTCATTTAGATTCTGTTCTAGGAAAATCTTGAAATGAGGATTAATGATTACCATACCATTATGTGGGGAAGAAGTTGAATATAAATGCTTTATTGAAGTCATTTACCTTGAACACCTATTTACCTTAAGTTTTCCTTGACAGTAAAGTGATTTTTTTGACAAAACAATTTACATTTTTTTTATTCCATGGAAGTTATAATCATCACTGTGTAGATGATTAGTGTGTTACAATGAAAAAGTAAGATTTATTCATATAGTATACTTTTATCATAATATAACAAGTGGCTGTTTGCTTGGATCTGAAGTCTAACGTACTTTGGGAATACATTTCCACCCTAATTAAAATAAATGGCCTTTAAATGTAAATTAACATTTTGTAAGTTTTCTCATACAGTATAAAAGATTTCTTAGAAAGAAATTATATTTACCGTATAGCAAGCATTTTATTTATTTATTTATTTTTGTTTTGTTTTTTTCCTACTTTACTAACAGTAGGATTAAGCCCATTTTGACTAAATATGTCTTTTGGCATTTTTCTGTACACTTAATGCATGTTTCACATTTAACACCTCACCTCAGTAGACATTTGGTTTTTTATTTTTTCTTCAGATTAATATAATCAGTTGATATAAACTAGTTTCAGAGACACAAAAGTGCTATTAGTCTATTCCAGCCATCTAACTAGGGTGACCAGCCAGCTGCAGGCTGGTGTTGTCAGGGTGTTCCTTTTTACTCTCAGAAGTGTCCTAGTTCAGATGATAAGTTATACTGTCCCTCTATATCTAAAAAGCTGCCACTTCTGATAAGACTGCTTAGAATTTAAAGTCGTTAACATGATTTTTTTTTCCCAAAAAAAGAACCAGAACATTAATCATCATCTACCAGGACTGAGGGAGAACCCTTCTCTCAATGTTGAGCACGAGCATCACCATCCTAAATGTTTCTCCTATAATTTATATATGTTAATTGGTGAAACAGAATGCTGTGGTTTTCTTTTGATCACTCAACACGCTGAATCTGTGTTGTAACTTAATCAATGTCTACCTTTCAGTAAAGCAGACTCCCTATATTTAAAGTTTAGTTTTTATAAATGTGTAAACTTTGGCAATAGCAATAAGTTTTTTTAACTTTCCTTTTTTTAAAAAAATTGTATTTAAATTCAATTTGCCAACATACAACACCCAGTGCTCATCCCATCAAATGCCCTCCTTAGTGCTTACCACCCAGTCACCCCATCCCCCCACCCCCTCCCCTCCTGCAAGCCCTTTGTGTGTGTCCCAGAGTTAGGAGACTCTAATGGTTTGTCCAGCAATTGCACTACTGGAAAATAAGGCGGTAGCAATAATCTTAATCACCTTTGAATTACTCTCTGTCTCAGCCTTTTAATTCTATCTTACAGGAGGGGAATAATTTTCTTTTTTAACAGATGGGGAAAGGGAAAGGGAGTAGGAAAGAATAAAGACTTACTATAGCAAATAATAATATGGAATTATAGAGGTAAATGTGTGAATGTATAGACTAGGACAGGCATTTTGAGTGCTGAGTGCACTGAAATATGGCCAGAGGAGTAACATAAGAAAAGTGCTGCTCTGGGAATAACATTATGACGATAATAAAAAAAAGAGAGAGAGAGAGAGACATTAACACAACAAGGAGATGAATTTTTCCAGTTTTCTTTAATATCTCTTTCTTCTCACCTGATTCTGCTTCTTTTCCTCTTCCTCTCTTTTCTTCTGCCCTGTGTTATTCTTAGGCCCTAATGATATTGGAGCCTTACGAGTAATTCCGGTTTAGAAATGAATGGGAATTATTACTGCCAGGCAAGCATGCATATTTTCTCTCTCTGTGCTCTAAACTGGAAACTAAAATAGTAGACGCTGGTAGAGATTATGTATTATCACTTCGGAAACATGAAAGAAAAGAATCAGTTAAAATGTCCTGGAATTGGTGTCATGGGAAAAAATACAAACAAGATCTTTAAAATCCACAGTAAATTCAATTACATAGTAAAGCAAGTAACTTGTAAGTAGATTCCGTTTTCAGTACCTACCAGTTTTCCAAACGGTCATAATACACCTTTTAAAGTACCTCCTAGATGTTCTAAAAATAAATAAATAAATACAATACTGAATTCATTAGTGAACAGAAAGAATAATCCTCACTAAAAGATTTGTTCTTGTGCTTTAAAATACATCTCAGGAAGTCTTCTTGATCGTCAATTATCAATTCTTTCAAGCACGTAAGACTAGTCACGTAATGGTAATGTGTAGCCTATTGTGTGGCAAAGGTCTGATTCTTCTTACTTCAGGGCTCATCCGTGTATCATTTAATACCCTTTATCAGATTATTTCCCATAGTCTGTGCAAAGGGCAAGATAAACCAGTGATTTTTACAGTCAAGTTCTATACATTTGCATAAAACTTTATAACCTCGCAGTCTTGGCAATCAACCTCAGTTGTGGATGCTCCAGTCTCTCACAGATAGCCTTTTAAGAAAAGCAGTCTCAGAAGAATTACTGTAGCAGAGAGCCATCCTTGATTCTCTCATTTGCATGTTAATACCCAAAATACTCTTCACGTTTATTCAGGGTGGCTGTTTTATTGCAGAAATGCCATCTGAACTCCAAGAATAAACTAAAAAGACTTGTGAGGACCTCTGAGCCCACTGAGTTCTTTTTTATAAATGTAAGTGATCATAAAAAGCTCAGCGCCTGTAAGGAAAAACAAAAGAACAGACCGTCTTTTAATATGCAAATACAAGAACTCAACATCAACACTGTGTTAACTCCTAATCTTTTTTTTTTTTTTTTTAACAGATCTTTAATTTTGTGATCCCATTTCTTTGCCAGACTGCATTAGATTCATTGTTCATAAATCGGCCCTGGATTCTCTGAGGCAGAAAAGCCAGGCAGTCAGCTTAATACAGCTTTATTCTCCGTCAGAGAGATCTGTAGACATTTTCCAAAGAGGGGAGAAAAGAAGAAGATGGCCAAAATCTAATACATGGCTAGATATATTGGAATGATACAACATTTGAAAAAGATTTGCTCTTGTAGTTTCTTAGTCCAGGTGCTTCTGACATGAGAGGCTCAACTGTAGAGCACAAATGAACCATTTTGAAAACAACAACAACAACAACAAAACCAGACAAATGGCAAAGTGCATATTGTATGTGGTAGGACATTAGATGCCTTGGAAGTTCCAGCACCTTTCAGCCAACCGTCATGTTTTCTATCTGATAATAACTTGTTCCAAGTCGAATCACCACGGTTGGCTGCACCCTATCACACCTTTGGATTAGGAAAGTGGAATTTAGAAGTTTGTGAAGTATTTCTTGATTATTCACAAGTTAACTCCTGATTGAAACAGGCTGCACCAAATACTCCACTCCCCCCGCCATATAGCAAAAGCACTGAGCTGTGGCTCAAAAAATTGACCTTCAGAGATTATTATGACCTTCAAATTGTCACTCACATCAATGATGCATCTTTTTCTTGTTTAATTTTTTCAGTGGAATTTGATGGTAAACCTCTGGGGAAGAAGGGAGCATTGCATTTCTTTGATAATTTTCTGAAAAGGGTAGGAATCACTGATATTTGTAGACATGTTAGTCAAAAAATACAATATTTCAATGTTGGTGTTTGCTCTTATTTGAAAGACTATATGCCTGCATTCTTAGTATGTTAAATTCTACTGGAAAGAATAAGGTCTGCTGCTGTGCACATATAAATATTTAATCCTGCTTTTTTGGTACACATTGCAATGAATCTATTTGTGGAGCATTTCATAACAATTAAATATTGTAATAACTTCAAGTTTAGGCATTTTGTACTGAGGTCATGTTGACTTTAACAGCACTGAAATGATTTACAGGCCAAAGCTGGCTTAGTTTTCTCATCGACACTGATACTAAACTCAGAGTCTTAAAATTTACAACCTGAAGGTGAGGTGTAGCAACAGAGAATGACAGCTGTGGCTATTATCTCTTGTTTTTTGGTTTAATCTGAGAAGTGAAGAAGACACTTTTGCCCCTTCAAGAAGTTCTATAACACAAAGAGCTTGTGCCCAAAGTGTTTTGAAGCGTTAGCTGGTGTGCGTGCAGACGCTGTAAGGCATCCAGTGTGGCTGGACAGAAAATGTGGGGATGTGAGGAAATGCTGCAAAGACCTCATTTAGGTACGATTTTTAAAATGAGTTGCTCAGCGTTTTGTGAATTTTTTGTGTCACTGCAATCTAACGTTTGGAGGAAAAACTGACATCTTCCTTCAAAAAGTAGTTGCTTTTGTATATGGAAGGAGATATTTGAGAAAGAGTTCAGAGGACGTTAAGAGTCCACATTTCAATTAAAAAAATCCCTTCTAGAAATGTGGATGAGTGAACAGAAATTTCTCCATGCCAAGCAGCTTTCATTCCATCATTAGGCAGTTCTAGATCATACAAATTTTCATTCTAATACTGACCCAAAATTAGACCTTATTTAATTGCCATCTATTCATCCAGGGTTTTTTTTTTTTTTTTTTCAATTTGTAACGATTCAGAAGAAATATCATCTCTATTGCATATTAGAGCTCTTCGGATGTTTGAAAATATTTACCAATGCTTCAGCATCACAAATACTTGATTGATGGATTTCAAGTACCATGTCTTCTGTTTCAAAATCATTAAAAAACATAGAAAATATCACATTTTTCTTGTTCATATATGACCGCAATTGTTGGCAGATTGGTTCTATGTGTTGTTACTGAATGCCTTGGAGAGATTAGTTAGCGTGTGAAGCTGTTTATTTTATTGCCTACTGGACTCCAGGCTGCTATGCTTTGTTGAATCCATTTATATCGTCCTGTATTCTGTTAACTTTTGCTTCAGGCATGGTTATGCTTAAGACATCCCATTTACTTATAATCCTTATAATATATAAGTTGGGTAAAATAAAGCCTCACAGATCAAATTAAATAACCAAATTCCCTTAAATTAATAACATTAATTTCAGACTGAGCTCAACATCAATAAAGCTATGGGACGGAGATTTTTAAAGCAGTTCTTAAAGTGTGTTCTTGAGCTCTGTGATGGGTGTTTTTCTCATAATGAATAGTTAATGGGGCTTACTAGAGAAATTATTATTTGAATAAATAAGGCTGGACCTGTTGATATTTTAAAAACAAGACATATAAGAAGTAAAAGAACTGTTGATGAATTTCTGATTTAAAAGGAAAGGTTTGGGGGCACCTGGGTGGCTCAGTTGGTTAAGCGTCTACCTTTGGGTCAGGTCATGATACCAAGGTCCAGGGATAGCCCCATCGGGACGCCTGCTCAGTGGGCAGCCTGCTTCTCCCTCTCCTTCTGCAGCTCCCCCTGCTTGTGCACTTGTTCTCTCTCTGCCAAATAAATAAGAAAAAATCTTTAAAAAAAAGAAAAAAGGTAAAGATTTGGGAAGGTTTTTGTTTTTGTTTTGCCTGTGTAATTAAAATAATCTTTTCCACACACCCTATATTGTCTGCTGAATGTTTTTTCTGTCATTCATTTTCTCTCTGCCTATTTTATTGGCTACTGCTAACAGAACGCTATTTCCATTCTAGAAGATGGCTTTGCCCCATATCTAAATAACAGGTGGCAAGCAGCCAACTATAACAGATTTTGACAGCTGTAATCTGGAAGCTCCGCACTGGTCCTGTGTTTATAATGGCTAGTAAATGAATGTTGCAATCCGTCTTGAAAAGACTACAGTAGGTGATACTTGTTATTTGAAGAAAGTTTCAGAATCTGAGTTATATCTAGAAATGATTCCTAAAAACCATCATATGTGATCCTGGCACTTGGTCCTCCGTGGTTTCACTCTCTCATGCCCTATGTTGTGTGAGGGAGGTAGGCTCTACTAAGGCTTTGAGAGAGTGGCTGTGTCTTAGGTGTCTTTTCTCGTTTTGTGGCTGTCGGTTTCTTTTATCTAGACAGTAGGCCTGATTCTTTTGTAAATTGGAGGAAACTCTTTGGTTTAAAATAATCTAGTGATCAATTCCTATTCAAACCCTATTTTTATGCCCCAGAACTTTAACATTAGCTTTGATCTGTATAACCACTTTTATGCACTTCCACACTTCACATTATTTAACTTCCTTTTCATTTAATATGAAAAAGAATATTCACAATTACTTACCATAGCAACCACTGTAGAAATAGATTCAAATGCCAAGACTGGCACAGAGTTCACAGTGGATATAATCATGCCAAACAGTTTGCAACATGACCCTGTGTAGTTATTTTAAGGCTTTTGTGTTTTGATGAGTTCATTGAATGTACTATAATAGGAAAGGAATTTTTTTTTAAGTTGGCACACCTGAATATATTATCGTCATCATCATCATCAACAATAATAACAACAAAAAACTATCTTGAGTGCTTCTATACGGGACACAGTGCTACATTTCATAGAATATGTGATTTCATTTTAAATATGTAGTATTGGTTGCATAATGATGTAAAATGCTGGTGATGCTTACGTCTCGTGCACACACACACAATCGGATGGTGTATGCAGGATGCAATAAATACATAAACAAATACAAGTTTATTCTCAAAATAACAAATGATTAGATCATTTTAGAAAGAGCATGATTAAAATGTTTAGCATCAACTCCATAAATAAGAGATAATATACGTCATCCTTATACACAGCTGTAGCTGGATCTGCCCGTTGTGTTAACCCTGAGGTGGCCAATGCCAGAGGCCTAATGCTTTCAACTGTTGGAATCATTTGTCTACTCTACTATTTAGTGTCTCTTCTGTGGTAGAGATTTTCTCCTGGGTGCTAACCTGCAATTAAAATATTTCCACTCTAAACACTCATTTCCATATGTCAGCCCACACGTCTCTACTCCATAGTTTCTTTTCTCTGATCTTCCTATATTTCTCCTTCTAGGCACCTGAACAGGCAGTCATCCATTTACTACTTTTGAGTGTATGTGTTTTTTAACTTCAGGCCACTCTCCCCTCCGCGTGAAGTTGGATAACGGGGTGCAACACCTAAAGCCCTGTTCAGTGAGAGACTTCCCTACAGAGCACTTTCTTTCAAAGCCATCTTTTGGTGGGCCCGTATTGTGGCCATTGTCCATTTTTGGCTTCCACCCACTAAGCTAATGTTTCTGTGAGCCAAATTCAGGCTAAGGCCTCCCTATCAGCTGATCAAAAGGGTCCAATCCCTTGTATTCATAGGCATGAATTGAAGTGCCAGGCACCTCGATAATGGTGGGAGGTCATGTGGGGTACCTGTTCATGCAGCTAGTTTGTGTCCTCTGGCCCGTGCTTGATTCCTGATGTGATTTCTAATGTGTGATTGCTTGCTGCTGAGTGTGTCTTCTTTATGACCATGAATGTGTAAATCTGTTAGAAATCAGCTCATAACACGCAGTTCTGGCTGCAGGCTTACTTCATACAATATGGTAAACACTTCTGTCTTTACTAGGGCTTTGCAGCCTGTCAGTGCCTATTTTTTTCCAAATGTTTATAATTATTTACTATAGACAATGTGCATTTTTTTCACAGAACTTTAAGGAAACACATTGTGATTCTTTCATTGGGGATTGCCAGAAAGTTTTCTTGGTGCCTTTTTCAAATAAGGAAAATTTTGAAAGCATAGGGTTTGCTGAATCATATGACCCAAGCTGTTGGGCCACTTACACTGCAGTTTAGACCTATTGTAATTAATTTTCTCTCTGAGCTACAAACTCGCAAGTCTTTTGGGCCATCTAGTTATGGATTCAAATAGTATCTCAGGTAAAATCCAAAGAATTCTAGCAGACATTGTACATCATTCTTTGTGGTGAGAGGGTTAAAATGAACCTTTTATTGTCTTTTATTTATCTGCTTTTATTTTTATTATTTTATTATTATTTATTTTTTTTATTTTTATTGTCTTTGTCTTTTATTTTGGGAGGATAATCTGGCGTACCCAGATTGTGGAGTGCTGTATAAACTTTTGATGTAACAGATACCTTTACCTCTCACTCCTGGGAATATATATGTTTTACCAAGTTCTCCAAAATATTAGTCACTTCTTGCTCATCCTGTGAAATTGGTATACTCATGAATATAATACCTCAGTGTGATAATCTGCAGGATGCCAAGCTGATCCAGATCTCTTTAGAATATGTATTTGCAAAGGATGAGAGAGCCCAGTGGCAAGACTGTAAATATATGCTGTGTTCCATTCAAACTGCATGTGAAATGTTTTTGATCATCCTTTCTGATAAAGTTGGAAATAATGGATTTTCCAGGTCAGTTGCTGCATATCATGGATCTGAAATCATGTCAATTTGGCTCTAGCAAAGATACCAAGAAGAGAACAACTGCAATTCATGTTATGATTTTGTTGATTTTTCCATACCCCATTTCCATTCTCCAAAGTTATTTGTTTTTGGCAAGGGACATACATAAAATAAATGACAGGGATCACTATCCCTGTATCATTTAGATCTTTAAGGGTGGCACTAGTTTCTGTCTTTGCCCTTTACATTTTATATTGCTTTTTATTTTCTATGTTGGCCCAATGCAAAAGGAACTTTCAGAGTCTTCCAGCTGGATTTCAGTATAATGAAAGTTCTTAACTGTGGCCACCATTTCTCTCCCTCCTTCTCTTTCTCTTGCTTTTGCTCTTGCTCTCGCTCTTCCTCTTTCTCTTTCGATAGATCTATCTATATACCAATTATGTGCAATCCAGTCATATGTTTGTACAGGTGTATAAATTAGAAATTTATACATTCTGTGACTAGGAAAATGCCCACTCTGTATGTCCACAAATCTAATAAGATCCATACCTGAACCACACTCCATTTGTTAACTTGCTCCCGTACTATTACTCTTTAATAGGGGATCAGTGATGATGCTTGGAGTCTCTTGGTATCAATATCAACCAGAAATCCATATTAAACAGTCTTGAAAATATGTGAGTTTCTTTCCCCCAAATGTCAAGGGAATAGATATTTACAGTGCCACTGGGATAGACAGGGAGAATCATTGCTATGTATACTTGCCATTGTATTTGAGGGCTCTTCAGTCAATGATTCCCAGGTTAGCAAACTTGTTATATTCAGAATCTCAACATGGGGAATATCCATTTTCTTTTTTGTTTCTTTTTGAGAAAAAAAAAAATAATAGATTCACAGAAAATGTCAAAAGTAATATGGAGAGATCCTATATATACTTATCCCAGGTTTTCCCATCTTATGTAATCATAGTAAAATATCTAAACAAGGAATTTTTTTGGAATGGTATATTTTTATAGTTCTGTGCCATTTCATCATCTGTGTAGGTTTGTACAACTGCAACCACCGTCAAGACAAAGAACCATTCTATCACCCAAAGATTTCCCTCATGCTACCCATTTGCAGTTATACTGCTCCTTTTCCTCAACACTCCAACCTTTGAAATACACTAATCTGTTTCCTCTCTTTATAATTTTATCATTTAAAATATAGTATATAAATAGAATCATACAGGATATAACCTTTTTAGATTGGCTTTTTCACTTAGCATGGTGTCTTTGAGTTCTGAATAAGTTGTTTTGTACATCAATAAGTCATTTTTCAATTCTATGGCGGGAACACTTTAACATTCACCCATCGGAGGACATTTTGATTGTTTCCTGTTTTTGGCTTTTACAAATAAAACTGCTATAAGCAATTGTGCACAGGTTGTATGCACATATTTTTTTCCCTTTCTCTGCAGTACCCAAAAGCAAATTTCAGGATAATATGGCAAATGTATGTTTCTTTGCTTATAAAACTACAGGCTATTTTTACCTGGAGTGTCTCTACCATTTTATATTCCTACCAACAGTGTGTGAGAGATATCTGAAAGATCTTGTTTCTCATATCCTCATCAGCATTTAGTGTTATCACATTTCTGTCCACTTTTCCCTCCCTGACTTTCTTTCTGCTATTCCAATGAGTGTGTAATGATGTCTCATTGTGATCTTAATTTGTAACTCCCTAATAGCTAGTGATGGTAAAGATCTTTTCACATGCTTGCATGTCTTCTTTATACTTTCTTTGGATTTGTTTAACTGTTAAATTTTGAGGTTTATATACTCTAGATAAAAGCGTTTCATCAAATACATGGTTTGCAAGTATTTATCTCTGAGTCTACAATTTGTTTGATCATCTTTATAGTCTTTTGCAGACCAAAAGTTTTTTATTTTGATGAAGCCAAATTTATATTTCCCCTTTTATGGATTATGCTTTTAGTGCCTAGTTTAAGAACTCTTTTCCTTGCTCTAAACCTGAAGATTTTATTGTATTTATTTATTTATTATTATTTTTAAAGATTTTATTTATTTATTCATGAGAGACGTAGAGAGAGAGGCAGAGACACAGGCAGAGGGAGAAACAGGCTTCCTGCAGGAAGTCCGATATGGGACTCGATCCCAGGGCCCCAGGATCATGACCTGAGCTGAAGGCAGATGCTCAACCACTGAACCACCCAGGTGCCCCTAATCCTGAAGATTTTATTTTATCTATTTATGTATTTTTAAATCCTGAAGATTTTAAATTTACAGTTTCACATCTTACATTTAGTCAGTATTATATTTTATTTTTTTAAGTGTGAAATTTTAGTGGAGGTTTATTATTTTATCTACAGTTATCTAATTATTGCAATTATATTTATTAAAAAGATTATCTTCATTGAATTCTGTTTGTACATATATCATAAATGAGTTGGCCACATTTTGTGTGAGACTCCTCTTAAGTTTTCTTTTCTGTTCTGTAGAGCTAGGTGTCTACCTTTAGGTAGACATTTGTTAAACTTTTCAAAACGAATAATGACTACAAGTTTGAAATGATTTTACTAGTGTATATTCTAGAAAGACTACTAAACCTTTGCTAAAACAGAGGCTTTGTGGCCTCTTCACTTACTGTACTCTTCTTAATAGCTGTGTTCTAGTCACTCCAAGATACATGTCAGTTTTGAAAGCGAGCCACATGCAATCATTAAAGAGGGCTGAAACTCCCCTAAAAGCCTCATCCTTTAGCATTAAAAGTGTTTAAACTCTCTCACATCTCGCTAGAAAAATCCCCATTTGCAAAATATTGTTACTATTTGAACTGGCAGATTTTGTTCTGCAAGAGAAATCCTTATCCCTGGGGTATTTATAACAAACCATTTGGGATAATTTTTTAACGTTGCAATTGCCTGAAGCTGCAATACAGTTGGGGCACACAAGTGCCTTGACAAAACTTAAAATGAATATATGGGTAATGGGATGTACATAGGGAGCTTAGAAATGCTCTGAAAATATTTATGGGATTTAAAAAAAAAGATTTTATTTATTTATTTATTTATTTATTTATTTATTTAAGAGGGTGGGAGGAGAGAACACACAAGCAGGGGAAGCAGCAGAGGGAGAGAGAGAAGCAGAGTCCTCAAGAGCAGCGAGCCCTATGGGAGAGCAAGGAGTCCCAGGACTCTAGGATCATGACCTGAACCAAAGGCAGATGCTTGACTAACTGAACTACCCAGGTGCCCCTATTTATGGGAATTTTGAAGACTGTGTACATGTACATGATTATATACCTGTCCAGAAAAAGTGATAGAGAGAGTCTCAGTCCCTTAGCACTGCCTAACCTAGAGGCATAGTTGTAATCTTCTTAGTCTTTGAACACATAGGGCTCCTCAGTAAAAGACAGAAGGCATGTTGGTCATTTAAGGACATCTCTGACTAATCATTAGCTGACAATAAAATCTTTGAGCAGAAAGTTCAATGGTCACATACTAGGGTAAATATGCTTTATAGCATCAGTCCAGAAAAGTCACTGTATAAACAGAGCGATAACAAGATGCACAAGAAAATCTAGTCAGGGGTGAGGGAATATATTATTTCCACAATTCACATAATGTTATCTAAAATTTTCAGGTTTTGAGAAGAAAATATGAAACATATAGAAACAGTTAAGAGTGTCATATACACATAAAATAAAAGCAGTTGACAGAATTTGTCTCTTGCAGGTGCCTAGAGGCCATAAAACAGAAAGTATAAATGTATTCAAGTAACTAAAGGGTAACATACAAAGTATGACAATGATCTGTCATGAAATAGGGTATATAAATAAAGAACTATAAATTATATTTAAAAACTAAATGTAAATTCTAGAGTTGAAAAATACAGTGACCAAATGGAAAATTCGCTACTGTGAGAATTGCTAGAGCAGATGCAAACCATAAGAAAAAAGAATCGACAAGCTTGAATATAGATCAATTGATATTATACAGTTTGAAGATCAGAATTAAAAAAAAAGATTAGAATTTAGAAGGTATAAAGAAAAATATTATAGAACCTCAGATATTTGCGGATATCATTAACTATGCCAACATATGTATAACAGCAGTTCCAAAAGGAGAAAGAAAAAAAAATGGAACTGGGAAAGTGTTTGAAGAAATAATGCATGAAATGTCCCTATATTTTTTTCTTTCTTTAAAGGTTTTATTTATGTGTGTGTGAGAGAGAGAGCCCAAGCAGGAGGGGGAGAGGGAGAGGGAGAGGGAGAGAGAAAATCTCAAGCAATCTCTGAGCTGAGCATGGAGTCCAACATCCAGGACCTCAAGATCATGACCTGAGCTGAAACCAAGAGTCTGATGCTTAACCAACTGCATTAACCAGGCACCCCTGAAATTTCCCAAATTTGCTGAAAATATTAATCTATACATCGAAGATGCCCAACAAACTTCAAGCAGGATAAGCTCAAAGAGATCTACAATGGCTTCTGGTTTCATTTCTTCAGGTAGAGTTTAGAAGTCACCACTCTATCCTAAATAAAAAGCTAAACAGACTGGAAAATTAACTCTTCTTGGATCTATCAGAGAGAGGAGCATGCTGACCCAAGATTGAGGAGACAGGATGGCAAATACAGGGAGTTATGGTACACTGAAGCAGAGGCTCACCAGCAGAAATGAACAGAGGAACCAGAGCCAGGATGGGAAAACCTGAACTGTATTAAGGACTGGCTGAAAGATCAATGTGTAGAAATCTGAAAGTTAAAAAATCCTGAAGGAGCCCCACAATTTTGTGAGATTTACCTCCAGAAATTTGACCAGATTCTCATGGTAAAAATGGAAGAAAAATCCTTTCCTGTTTCCAGGAGGGTGAGGGAAAAAGGAATCATTTTGAATTATGACAGTATATTCTTCTGAACAAGGCCTGCCCTAAGGAGAAACAGTTAATCAGAGCCTAACAAGCTGGGGTATTATCAGAGCCAAAAGGACCAGGGGAATGAAAATACCCAACTCCATCCCACTCCAGCCATCCTGTACCACTTACAAGGAGAAGAAAAAACTAAGAAACACTTGTGAAGTTCATAGTCCAGAGCCATAGGTTCATTAAAAGACTGAGACCTACTTGTAGGACTGTAGAACACTTTCCCTCCCCTCACACCTCACCACTTCATCACAAAAAAGCAGCAGTTTTTTGTTTGTTTGTTTGTTTGTTTGCTTGTTTGTTTGTTTTTTACCCAGCTGTACCTAGTATAGCAACCAACGGAACAATTCTAAGGCATACCAGAAGGAAAAAACAAACAAACAAACAAAAAAAACAGAACTTGAAAAGACAAAGCAAACATCAGAACCAGACATGGCAATGATGTTGGAATTGTCAGACCAGGAATTTAAAAACAATGATAATTAATATGTTGACTCTATTGAATAAAGTTGAGACCGTACAAGAAGAGGGATGGACAAGGTAAGCAAAGAGATGGAAATCCAAAGAAATAACCAGAAAGGGATGATAGAGACAAAAACCTTATAACAGAAATTAAGAATGCCCTTGAGGGTGGCACAGTCAGTTAAGCATCCAACTCTTGGTTTCAGCTCAGGTCTTGATCTCAGGGTTGTTAAGATTGAGACCTGCATCGGGCTCTACACTCAGCATGAAGTCTGCTTGAGGCACTCTCTCAATCTCGCTCTTTCTCTAAAATAAATAAATCTTTAAAAAAGAAATAATGCTTTTGATGGACTTGTAGGTAGACTAGACATAGCTGAGGAATGAATCTCTAAAAGTATAAAATATATCAATAAAATCAGAAACCTAGGAGTGAAGGAAAAGAACCAGTGCATACATTAATTAAAACAAAAACAACAATCACAAAAAAGAATCCCCCCAAACCAGAACAGCATATCCCAAGATTTTGTGAGCAAAGGTTTAACATACGTGTAATGAGAAAACCAGAGACAAAAAAAGAAAAGGAAATATTTGACATAATAATGACTGAGAATTAGTGCAAATTAATGTCAGACACCAAACCACATATCCATTAAACTCAGAGAACAGGAGAAATGCCCAAACAACGATACCTAGAGATATTATTTTCAGACCATGGAAAATCAAAGATTTTTGTTACCTAGTGAAAGAAGCAATCTGAAAAGGTGACATACTATGTGATTCCAACTGTATGACATTTTAGAATAGGCAAAACTATGGAGAAAATAACATGATTAGTGGTTTCCAGCACTGGTGGTAGGGAGAGATGAATACAGAGAACACTGAAAATTTTTGGGGCAATGAAAATACTCTGTATGGTATTATAATGATATATATCATTATACATGTGTCCATACCCATAGAATATACAACACCAAGAGTGAATCCTGGGTGATGATGATACGTCAGTGTCAGGAGTATTTGGGAAATCTTTGTATCTAACCTCTCAATTTTGCTGCAAACCTAAAACTGCTCCGGAAAAAAAAAAAAAAAAAAAAGTCTTTAAAGAGAGAGATCCACAGTAAGCATAAATCAAGGCAAAGAGAGCATCTGGAGAGCAGAGAAAAATAAGGCGTCATGTACAAGGAATCCTCAAGAATTAACAGCTCTTTTCTTCAGAAACCATGGAAGCCTGAAGGCATGACATATTCAAAGTGCTGAGAGAGAAAGACTGGGGAGGGCACGGAAGCTCCCTACCCTTCCCCCATACACGCCCTGGCTCCAATCCTGACAGTATCTACCTGGAGATAGCATGAGATCCCACAGGTTAAGGGTGGATTCCTAAAGACTGTCCTGCTCTCCACTTTAAATGCCGTTCACATGCCCACGTCATCACCTATGCTTCTGACCAACTGGCTATAGATTGGGGGTTCCAGGGACCCCCTTCTTCGGTTGTAACTAAAAAGGTATTCTGAGAGCCAGTTTTTGATGTGATGGTGCTGAGGTTGCCCACACCAACAAGAAATACTCCAAACACCAGTCAGGTATCTTATAATCCAACTCAATATCTAACAGTATCCACCCAGAGATAGCATCAGATTCCACAGGTTATGGGCTCAATCCTGCAAGACGTCCAAGACAACCCCCCAGTTCAGAGGCCAGCTGCAAGTCCAGGTTAGTACCCATATTTTTTAATGACTGACTGCCTATAAACCAGAGCTTCCCACAACCCCCTTCTTGGGTCCAATTAACTTGTGAGAGCAGTTCACAGAACTCAAGGAGAGGTTTTATGTACTAGGTTGCTGATTTATTATAAACAGATACAGCTTAGAAATAGCCACATGGCTTTTCAATTGGTCTCAGAGAAGTGGGATTTGCTAGATTAGCCCTGGCCCATGGGAAAATATCTTTGAGAAGAGACAGGATGGGAGGGCAGGGAATGAGGATTTGGGAAAAGTGGCAAGACTTGTTCACTGATAAATACATAACATTGTTGAAGAGTTAAAGAGGACTTAATATGAAAATATCCATATCTGTGGACAAGAAGATCAAATAGACTCCTTGCTTACCCCATACACAAAGATTAGCCCAAAATAAATTATGGACCCATATGTAAGGACTAAATTGCTAAAATTCTTAGGAGAAAACATATGAGTAACTCTGTGACCTTGTCTTAGGCAGTGGTTTCTTAAATATGACACCAATTGCACATATCACAAAGGGATAAAATGGGTAAATTGGACTTCATCAAAATTAAAAAAAAAATTTGTTCTTCTAACCATACTGTCAAGAAAGTGAAGGTCAGAGATGCCAGGGTGGCTCAGCAATTGAGTGTCTGCCTACAGCTCAGGGCGTGGTCCCAGGCCCAGGATCAACTCCCACATCGGGAAAAGTCCTGCTTCTGCCTCTGCCTGTGTCTCTGTCTCTTTCTGTGTCTCTCATGAATAAATAAATAAAATCTTAAAAAAAAAATGTAAGCCAGTCCATAGTACCTGAGAAAACATTTGCAAATCTTATAGCTAATAAGGCCCTTTTATCCAGAATATGTAAAAAATTCTAACAAGTCAATAATAAATACACAAATATTCCAATTTAAAATGGGTAACACATTTGAATAAACATTTATCCAAAGTAGACATATGAAAGGCCAATAAGGACATGAAACATGGTCAATATCATTAGATAAATGCAAATCAAAGCCACCAGATACCACTTTATAACTACAAGAGTTGCTGCAATAAAAAAGAGAGGCAATAAAATGTGTTAGCAAGCGATATGGAGAAATCGGAACACTCACATATTAATAGTGAGAATATAAAATGTTGCCATGAAGGACCGCTTCAGTGGTTCCTCAGATAACTACTATGTGACACAGCAGTTCTGCTCCTAGGTATATACCCAAAAGAATAAAAAGCAAGCTTTCAAAAAAACTTCTACACAGATCTTCAGAGCAGCATTATTCTTAATAGAGAAACAGAAGACAACCCAAATCTCCATCCACTGATGAATAAATTAACAAAGTATATATTTACGCAATGCAATAGTGTTTGGCCATCAAAAGGGAAGCCTTGGCACATGGTGCAATGTGGCTAAACCTGAAAAAATATTATAAGTAAATGAAATAAGTAACAAAAGATTACTGATTCATGTTTTCATTTATATGATATCAAAATAGGCAAATCTATAGAGGCAGAGAGTAGACTTGTGTTTACTTAAGGCGAGAGGGTGACCCTTACTATGTATAGTGTTTATTATGGAGTAATTAAGACTATGTAAAAGTGGATTTTGGTGATGATTTCACAACTCTGTGAACATGCTAAAAACCATTGAATTATATACCTTCAGTGAATTGTTAGTATGTTAATTATATCTCAGGGAAACAGTTTACATAAAAAAAAAAAAAAAAACTTACAGAAAACATACTTTTCTTTATGAAGACTCACCTGAATCAGTAGTTACCTGGCCTTTCTAATTTTACGGCTGGAATGGTTTCTATGTCACCATTCCAGCATGAAATCTAATGTATTTATTTATATAATTGTTTCCTCTAGACTGTAAGATTCTTATAAATGAGGGCTTTTCATGTGTTCCTTGTACTTTTTTTTTTTCTTTCCTAGAAAGAGAGAGAGAGAGAGAGAGAGAGAGAGCATGCATGGGGGCAGAGGGAGGGAGAGAGAGAGAATCTTAAACAGGTTCCATGCTTGGTGGGGAGCCCACTTGAGGCTCAGTGTCACCACCCTGAGATCATGACCTGAGACAAAATCAAGAGTTAGATGCTTTACCAACTGAGCCACCCGGACACCCCTATGTTCTTTGTATTTTTATCTTGAGCACTGTGACTGGAACACAAAAGAATAAAAGGCTAGCCTCTTCAGTATTTCTGGGAAAAGTTGTATTTTTCTGGCACATTTTTCTCCATGAATTTTGATTCTGATACATCATGTGTGGGGAGAAAATTCTTTGATTGCCCTAATGGACCAGCCAAAAAACATGTAATAATAACCAATATTCTATAGAATTGAATCCAGTCTGTGTGTATGGTGGGGAAAACTATCATTGTACATGTCACTTGTTTCCAGAAAGGCCCCAAGGTGATTGTTAAAATTTGAAAGGAAGTTGAAGAAATGTAAAGATAAGCAGCTTATATGAGGAGATTATACATTGAGTGATAGAGACGTTTGTTCTGTGAACTCAGGAGTGATTCATAATCTCATTAAACAAAAGAGCAATAATTCAGATATAAGACAACAATATATCATTGATTTCCAATGAAAATGCTAGTTTTGCTTTTTTTTTTAATTTTTATTTATTTATGAGATAGTCACAGAGAGAGAGAGAGAGAGAGAGAGAGAGGCGGAGACATAGGCAGAGGGAGAAGCAGGCTCCATGTACCGGGAGCCCGATGTGGGATTCGATCCCGGGTCTCCAGGATCGCGCCCTGGGCCAAAGGCAGGCGCCAAACTGCTGCGCCACCCAGGGATCCCGAAAATGCTAGTTTTTTATGGCGACACATCGACCTGAGCGTGGGCCTTTGTAAGTGTGGTTCAAGAAATTTGTATTTGTTTTTCTCCATTAAATAAATTGTGTCAATAGAATAAAATGGAATTTTGACTGGTTACTCTGCTTTTGTACTGAAGTGTCAATAACCTATATCCTGGTATCAATGATCCTGTTTTCTTTAAATGTCAGAGAATCTCCATATCCTTTTAGGGCCTAGAGGATCAATCTCTTTCTCTTTGCCGATGATTTACAAAGGTTTGAAGAACCCAAAGCCACTTTTTTTGGATTAGATAGTGATTTTAGGTGGTATGATGGAATAGATTCTATAACTGATTGCTTCTTTATAACTTTTCAGAGATAGATGTATTTTCATAAATAAATAATTTTCCTCTTACCCTAATTTTTTTTATCACTGGAGAATGTTGGATGTTAACATTTTTTTTTCTTTCAAATGTGTTAACTTCTTATTCCTTAGATATTCCCTTAATTTAATAGTTTCAGTCTTCATGTCAAAAGATCTAAACAAATTTGTTGTTTGTTTCCCTTAACTGTTCCTCTTTTTTGTACCAGTTTCCTCACATAGTCATTATTTTTGCTCCTGAGGCCAGAAAACATGAACTTGATTTTTCATTCTGATCTTCATTCTCCCCTCCTATGCACGTTTCTACATCTACCTACCATTACCCCTGGCAATATTGCCTGGAATTGTCCTGTTTTCACCTCACATCTATTCTTTTTTCTGCCAAGCACTTTATTCTCTGCTATTTCACTTCTCTAGTTTATGATGTTTCTAAATCCACTCCTCTATGTCCGAGGCCCTAGAGAGACAGGGATCTTTGTAGTTTTATTTGAGGAAAATAATTTTTAGCATTTTTTTAAAAGATAAAGTGAACATGGAGTATATTTTGTTGAATGTATTTTGAAAATAAAAGAACCTTATTGTAAGGATAAAAGGAGTGAGGAAGACATAGAATAAGGAAAGCAAAAGAACTACAGTGAAAAATACAATCTGTGAGAGTAAGATGCTTGAGTAACAGAAAAAAGAAGAATGCGTATGTGGTCTATGAAGAACAAAAGTTAATACATGAAAAAGCAGGGTGGACACTAAATAATTGTACAAGGGGTGGGAAAAAATGTCCAAAAATCAACAAGAACAGGAAGTGAATAGGGACATGGGAAAGTTCGGGAAAGGAGACTCTGCTTTTAAAACACATAGTGAAGGCTTTGATTGTTCTGGCTGTGAGCTCATCAAGAGGGAGCCCCCAAAGCCTTTGGGTATAGAATGCCTTTAGTAGATGGAGTGGAACCAAGCAGCTCAGTGTCTGGAGAATGGGCTGCCTGCACTCTATGCTTTGGCCCCCATAGCTGCCGCACAACACGCTATTCATAAGTGGCCCCAGTGTTCCCTGCCTCTGAGAAATTCAATGTGTAAGCTTTAGTTAAGAATGAAAAGCCATTATAAATTTTTGTCTCCATGCATATGGATAAGCTTTGGTAATAATGTGTGTTAAAAAAAAAAAAAAAAAACCACTACGTAGTGAAACCTAATAGAAACTTTCACATGGTATTGTTTCCACCATGCATAATTCATAGAGAAGAAATTAGAAGAAAGCAGGCAGACATTGACTTCCTTAAGTTTTTGTTTTAGATTTTTTTCCTGACTTTTAATTTATTCCTTTGAGGGGGAAAAAAAAATGCTTCTCTTGTGCTCTATTGATATTGTTTTGCAGGGAGCTTTAAGTGTCATTCAGTTTTTCTTGTTCAATCTAAAATCATATTTTATATGTTAATTTTACCCTTCATTGTTTGTTGTCTGATTTGTTTTTAATCATCATCTTTTAGAGAATTTTATTCAGGATTCAAGCACTATTATCCTTTAGTGATTCTACAATATAATGAAGCATATTTGCAACACAATATTTTTCTTAAATCCATGGATATTATCATCATATGTATTTTCAAAGTCTCCTAGAATGTCTTCGTGTAACTGAATTAAATATAGTTTAATTAAATTAAGTACATTAAATTACTCATTACCAGTAATAACGTTAAGCTTTAGAATGCATTTGAATGGGAAAAGAATTTGAATACCTGGCTTAACAGCTCTAGTGTGGTGTGAAATTAATTTGCATTATACATATCTTACCTTTTTTCAATAAATGCCTAGATGGAAGACAGAATGAGAAAGATAAGAGGCTCTGCAAACCACTTTTAAAATTTATTAATTAAAAAGGGCATTTTCCATGGTGAGCAACTGAACTAAAACATGGTTACTTATTGAAGAAAAAATGTTCAATTATATAATAACATTAAATAATGAATCATAAAATACCTAAAACATTATTTTCCTAGAGGCCATATCATTTCATTGTAACTCAATATAAGCACTAAGACTATTGTTGCCAATCCTAATAAATTCATTCTGAGGGGTTTAGTTTAGGTAATTGGTTACAGGAGGGAAGGAATAACAGATAATGAAGCCAGGAGTATAACCTATCATTTGATTCATTTCACTTGATATTTTTGCTCCTGTAAATTTCTAATACCAAGATTATTTTTTATTTGTATTTTGCCAAATAAATGTTTTTATTTTTCTGCAGACAAATGGAACCCACCAGCCACTTCATAAGATGATAGACTTCTCCCTACAATACATTTATGTAAGACAGTCAAAAATAGTTAAGTGCTTATCTTGACTTAATTACATGAATGTGTGTAATTCTATAGAGTGTTGGATAATATATACATCATTTTCACTACCTGATAATGGAAGATTGCAATTCTAAGGATGGAATCTGTGGCTTTCTGTCCTAGTCTGCTATCATTAAATCTTAATTGATCAGTTGGTCTGAAACATCCAGTAGAGGATATCTATAAGCTGAAAGATCAAATATTTAAAAAAAGTATTAAACTAAAAATGCTGCTTCCAGAGAGCCTAAACAGACCTGATTTCAGGAAAATGAGGCGTTTGAAAGTCTTTGTTAGATGCTTTAAGCATGATGAGTGCTCAACAATGAGTTTATTAAAAAGAGGCAAATGGAAATTTCTTATTCAAAAAAGAAGGAAGCAACTAACACACACACAATCTGTAACCACAAAGGAAAATGGAAAGAGGGAGAAGATATAACAAACAGTTTTTCATAAGAAAGGTGTAACAGAATCAGAACATGTGGAAATATTTAATATAGTCAGATTTTTCCCCATAAACCAAGAATCACTCAATCAAATAATGTCCCTGACAAGAGTACCTTTTAGAGATATTAAATCATGCTTATGACATCAGTAACACAGCAGAACACAGAAAAAGAGAAATATGGCTTTGAGAAATTATTTACGTTGTTCCAATTGCAATATATATAAGGAAGAGTGATGTTAATTATAGCATACATATATCAAAGTCTTGTGTTTTCTAATATGTAATGAGGGAGGAAAATGGAGCATCATTATCTGTTTAATTCTTAAGGCTTTTAAAGGTCTAACTTTATCTACAATCGTATTTCATTCAAAGCTATAAATTCAAAATCTATTCTCCAGTTTTTGAAAAATCATTTATACAAATTATATTAAATGTTAGAAGGGATACATTAAAACAATTTAATATTACCTGAGCTAATTTGACTATGTAAATATAATAAGCAACTTCAAGTCATTTTATATGTGCATAATTAGTCTTAAAACTATAACTTGCTAATAAATTTTATTTTTAATAATGTTGCACACCATTTATTTTAATATTATTGCTTTACATATTACCAAAGTAAAATCTCATTTTGATATGGCACATGGAGCTGCTAGGAATTATCTAGACCTCTAAAGTGAAAACTACTCTTGAAGAATGGAACTGGCTGAAATCGATATGTTAGTGATAAAGTCAGTAATCTGGTTAAAATAAAAAAGTTCAGTCATTAAACAAATGTTATTTAAATACCTAGAGTCTGCTGGCACATTTACAAGCATATAATGGGAATGAACACTCAATATCCATTTGAGGGAAACTGACTGTACCTTTTAGAATCTTTAAAGTCATAAGGATTCTATCTGAATCATAACTTTAAAAGATTCTTGTGTCTTTGCATGCCTATGAACGCTATTCTTTCAGAAGATAGAATGTGATATTTAAGGAAGATGATTTGCATGTGATTTATAAAAGTCAAGCAATCTATTTGGACCAAACTGAGAGTGTGTGTCCATCACTAACCAAGGCAGAAAATGACCAGATCTGTCAGGAAAATATCTCTAGGCTGTAAACCAGATCTGTCATTACAAAGGAGATGGATTCATCCAGTGTTCATGGCTTGAGGACGTTAATCATAAAGATCGTACAATTTACCTCCAACTCTAGTTATGATTCTCTAGCATGAAGCAATATTCCTATTTTAATTTGACTTTTCCCAGAACTTTGCTGAAACAGAGTGATTATCAACCCACGTATCATATTATATGTCCTACTTTAACACCTTGGCATTCTGATTTTAATGCATTAGTTTCTGAGAGCTCATTTAATATAAATTTCCCCCCATGTGATTATCCCACCGTTATATAATTGATAACAAATGAAACTTTGATATCTGTGATCTGATAGGTTCGGTTTTTTTTTCAAGTCAACGTTACATTGCAGGACCCTTAGAAATCTTACATGGATTCCAAACTTAACGATGCAAAAATCTCTTCACACCTTTAAAAAAAAAAAAACTACTTTTACATCACAATAACCAGGCAATGTTAGAAGTAGAATGCTAGACAATGTGTAGCTTACTACTTTCCTTCATTAATAAAGTAAAAGCCCAAAGAAAAATGATCTGCATGGTGTGTCAGTAGAGAATGGACAGAAGAGTCAGGAAGTTACCTTCTGACTCCTTCACACCTTAGAGATCTCACCTGAGTACTTGTAACTGTCGGAACTTAATGCATATCTAAGACTCTAATTGCCTGGATTCTGGGAAACGTAGTATGTAGCGTCTAGACTCTGCAGTGAAGAAGTATAAGAGAAGGAAGTAGAATGGATTTGGAGCTATGCCATACAGCGCAGTAATTTTTATAAATGTTTCAGAGAAATATGTATTTTCTCCAGATAAGATGTGTAAGGATATTTATTATGGAATTGTTTGTGATAGCAGTCCATTGGAACATATCTAAGTCTCATCTAGAGAGAAAAAGGAAAGCAACATATGGTAGATACATACTATAGATTAGTGTGCAGCAGTAAGAAGCAACAAACTAGATATACATACCCCAAGAAGATAGATATATAAAGTTTCGAGGTAAAGAAGGGTCTATGTGAGATACCTTGCAAAAATAGCACTTAAGGAAATCTAAGACAGTATAAACACTTTGTGTTTTATGATATGCGTGAATTATTAAAATACTTGCAAACATATTCAATTACATATTTATCAAATATATTAATGTGGGCACCGATGAGAATGCTTCTTTTCAGCCACTTGAACCTAGAAACTATAGCTAGAAGGGGATTCTGGAGTATATCGTTCCTGTCTCCTCCTCTATGATGGAGAAACAATGTCACTTAAACCATGCAAACCAGCACAGTCCACCCTTTGCCAAGTTACCATCCATCTATGTCCCATTTTAATCATATCAATCTTAAGAATAAGCAGCATTATTCCTAATCCGATGTAACTATTCTTAGTACAACCATAGACTAACCTTCTTTGCTCCAAAATGCACCCTTATGGTCTAGGTTCTAAATCATTTATTTTCCAGTTTAACCACAGTCCCCCTTCACATTTTAACATACACTGAATTATAATGCAGCCACTATTAATCCACCTTGACATTAGGTAGGAGGACAGTAGGGAAGGGAAATAATCAGTTTATTATATGCAAATACATTCTTGTCAAGTAAGAAATAGTCATGGCTGTTACTGTATCAGATCCTGCAATGTGTGGTTGGGTTTGGATTTATATTTTCCTTTGATCACCGTCTGTTCCATGATCTCCTTGTTTTCAGCATCTGCATCTATCGTTATTATTTACCTTAGGGGGGTACCCAGAAGGGTCTGAATCAACAAGACCTGCCGCTAATGGGTCCTCAAGTATCTACACAAAATATTGGTCCTATCTGTGTGTGGATAAGGCATACTCTTGGGTGTCTTTTAGTACTTTTTTATCAAATTAAAATTAACAGAAAACTGTAGCCTCTATAGTCTAGCCATGCTATTACTGGCTGAACTCTTTATATGCCTCTGTTCCCCAAGGAGACTGGCTAGCTACTGTTCATGGAAGATTTTGTCATAAAAAGTTTTGCACTGATTTCTACTATTGGCAGCTATGTGTGTGTGTGTCTTTGTGTGCATTTATTTTTTTAAACTCAGTAATAGTTGCAGCTGAGATATCCTTGGTGAGGAAAAAAGCATACTGGTGTGATCACATATAACATTCACCTTTGCTGCAATCCGTAAACCCATTGTTAAATAACTGGATGGTAGAGGAAGAGACTGACTGATATGCACAGAAAATGTTCTTCTGTCCATGAGATTATTGAATTCTTTCTCTATGGTAGATATCCTCTGGTGAATGTTTACGTGGGATATAGATATAATTATATGTGTGTTGAGAGGCCCTGCACACACACACACACACACACACACACACGTATTTTTAAGGATTCTATTTTATTTATTATTTTAGAGAGAAAGAGCATGAGTAGAGGAAAGATCAGAAGGGGAGGGAGGGAGAGAAAGGGAAAGAATCTCAAGTAGACTCCAATCTAACTGTAGAACTCCATGCAGGGCTCAATTGCATGACCCTGAGATCACAGCCTCAGCCGAAACCAAGTCAGATACTCAACAAACTGAGCCATCCAGATGCTCTGCAGAGGCCCTGCACATATTTTTAACCCAGATCTCCACTTCTCCAATTATACTCCTTCAAGTTCCTGAACAATCAACCATACCATTATTAGCTGCTCATGAATTTGAATAGATCCACATCCCTGATTTTTTTTTCCTCCAAGCAAAGTGCATAAGCAGGTGTACTATTTAAAATCCTTTTCGCTGGGAATATTGCCCTTCCCTCCTGAGAAGTTACACTGCCTGAGCCATCATCTCTTGAATGCTGCCAAAACGTCATGTGGAATTTTCTGAAAACAGCTCCAAGTATCATCTTTCCAAGTCCATTGGATGTATGTGATTGGCCACATGGCTATCAGTGGAGGTGTGAAGAAGGACAGGTATGAGTGAAATTTGAGCTGTATCTCGTGCAAATTATTTGTGACTCCAGAATCTGTTTTAAAACTATGTCGATTACTAGCACATGATAGTCATGTCCTTTTTTGCATGCCCAACTTTATGGTTTGGTAGGTCAGACAACGGGAAGAACATCAAAGATTTTATGTTAGTAAAGGAATCATTGTCTTTTATAGGCTGTTAATAACAACAACAAAAAAAGAGTTATATGGTAAAGAGAGCATGGCTGTTTTCCAGATCCTTAAGAGAGGACACAATTTTCCTATTGAGGAATGTGGAAGTCTCATACATCATCTCTGTCAGCCATAAACATTTTAAGCGCCATTGGATGTGCAAGATTATATGACCAAAGGATAAAGGACCTTGTGTGGCTGTATGGACTTTCATTAATGGCCCTTCTTTCTAGTTATAGTTTGCTTGGTAAATGAACTAAAGCAACATACTCAACCGTGTGGTACAAGTTGCTTTCAGAAACTGAAAAGACCCACCAAGCATGGCTTCCCCTTTTTAATGTTAGAGGGTACAAGGTACAATATAACTGTCTTTTCCTGTCATCTGTAGCTCAATATGATGCAGATCACTGGGCTATTATAAGCTTTCCTGAGGTGATAGTCCCTTAAACCTTGGGAGAATATATTGCCCACTTTCTGGCACACATAAATATTAACAAGGTTTCTAAGGTATTTTATTTGTCTTGCTCACTAAGTCCAATGAGCATGAGGTCATCAGTACAGATGAGGTCATACAATACAGGATTGAAATGAAATCTTGAGTAACGGAAAGATAATCAAGGTCTATAAGGACTAGATGACGTTGGAGGAAGGGAGCTAATACAATTCTGCTCCAGGATAAAAAATAAATAAAAACAAAAGCAGCATTCTTAGATTAACAGACACATGCAAAGTACTACTAATTTGCTCCTAAAAAGAGCAAATTAATTCCACATCTGGAATATAGCTGTAATTGTAAGAGTTTCTGGAAACCCACTTTAATTCTCCAAGACCAGTGTTTCTTTTGCACAGACCAACTAGGAGTTTGGGAATGTGAATGTAATATCTACCACTGAGTCTTTCAGGTCTTTGATTGTGATGTTAATCTCTTCAGGTCTTTTAGGATGTGGTATATTACTTTTGGTTTATTTTTTTGGTAGGAAGAGCGAGTCCTAGGGATTTGTGCTTAGCCCTTTCCATCCCGTTACTCCACACTTCATTTATCATGGGACTGATATGGGAATTCTGACAATGTGGAATTTATCTGTTCATATTGGATATCTAAGAACTGGAGAAAAACCACAGAGTAAGTTATGTGACCCACCAGGTACACTGTGAAATGGACCAAGACAAAATCTTCATTTATCATCTCACTACCAATAGCCCTTGCTTTTACTGGTGAGCCAGAGTACTGTTTCCAGTCCCAAGGAATCAACTTCAGTTCAGAGGTAGTGCCAACTAGTCTGTGAAAAGCCACCCCCCCCCCAAAATTTTTTTTTCACCCTGGCAAATGGGTTCAGGTTCCCTTGAGGAAGACTGGGAGAAGCATTATAATATCTAATTGTGGCAGCATTTCAAGCTATTTGTGGAAGGAGTCCTTGCCGCTGCCTGTCATGGAGATCTGGGTTATGAATGGGCTTATATCTAGGAGTTGAAGTATGGGTCCATGACTGTTCCAGTGTCCAAGATGATTTAATATACAGGAATGGATGCTTATGCAATCATTGAAAGGCCTAGGGCAGTGAGGTTAGGAAGTATTATCACTGAGAATATTAGCTTTTTAGTGAAAAACCTCAACTCTGAGAAGCTTTGATAAACAGTATCAGTCTGAGGCAACAAAGAAAGTTGTTCACAAGGACTCAACCTGAAGAAGCAAGTATCTTTGCTGGTTCCACAAGTGTGGCTTTCTCTAGCTCCAGATAATAATGGCTTCTTCTTGGAAGACTTTAGGCTAGTGCCATAAAGGAAAGAGAGTTATGGCAAAGGGAGCTCCCAACACCTCTGTAATTGAGAGGAATTACAAGTTGGTAGTGATAAAGCTGGGTTAATAACCAACAATTCAGTACATATGTAAAATATGGTCCAGAGGGCTTTCTAGCTTCTTTGAATATATGGAATAACGATTTTCCATTTGTGGATATATTTGTTCTTTTTTAGAACTTATGATTTCATACTATTACCTCTGAATTCTGAATTCTTTCAGATATGTACTCTAAGAAAAGAAGGATCTTTTGTTTTATTTGCTGATATACTTTTAGGGACTAGAAGAGTGCCTATCATTTATTAGTTCATAATAATATAGATAGATGGACAGATAAATAGGACTTTATATATGAAATTATATCGAGGTAAAATTCTGATAGTTAGAATATACTTCTTTAAATGGGCTTAAAATTATCCTTGTAACTCTTCTACTCTTTCATTTCTAAATTTAAGCCTTGGGGATATGCGAGGTAAATCCAATCATTTTTTTCTAATAACGTCCTTTCGAATATTTAAAGACTTATCGTCCTGGATCTATTTCAGTGCAGGCTAAATATCTCATTTCCTTGGAAACATATCACAAGTGATATGTTTCCAAATCACCATTCTAATCATTTAAAAAATAAACTAAAGCTTATAAATATCTCTATTAAATCCTTATAAATCAGGATGTCTGAAACTAGGAGAGATGGTTCCAAATTGTTTCAAGCAGAGTGTTGTTATTATTCACCTTATTCTACTCTTATTCTACTCTCTCTCTTGCTGTGTGTGTGTGTGTGTGTATATATATATATATATATATATATAGTGTATATATATATCTTGGTAGATATATATATACATAGAGAGCTTGGTAACCATATCACACAATTGTTTAATGTTGACTATACTGTCATGTAAAACACACGTGGTTTTGAAATGTTGCATTTAAGCCATAGGTACCTCTTTGTGTAGATCTTGTATTGATTTGATGGTCTCAGGTGTATAAGAATTAATTCTTACCTGTTAAAACATTCAATTCTAAAGCAAGTGCAGGTCTGAGTTTTGAGCTAAAAGCCCTCCACAGTCCATTGTACCAGTAAGATTTCCTTAGGCATCCAGATTGGTGGCAGCAATGAGAGAACTCAGTTATCAGCATTCATAATCCATGATAACAAGTGAAACAATAGTTGACCCTATTTTGAAGAATAATTGTGCACAATAGAGTTCTCTTGACAGGAAGAGGAAGCTCAGGAAAAATGAACTTAAAATTGACAGTAGAGCAAAAGGGGCTCAAAAGCAAAAATAAAAAATAAAAATAAAACAACAACAACAACAACAAAAACAACCCCCCCACACACACACACACAAAACCTAGGCTTCATCAAATGAAGTTATAAAGAGAATGAGATCTTGTACATTAAATTAAATTTTACAAAATCTAGAACCAGCAATTATTTGGGCTAAAATCATGGCTTAGGGCTATAAAGCACTTTGTTTTAGGAATCTTGTTGTGAAAGAAATTCATAGTCTAAGCAAGGCACAGTTTTGTGATAATAATACCTACCTTATGTTGTAATTGTGTTTTATAAATATTTAAATATGTTTTAATGAATTCAGACAATGTTCTTTTTCAAAATGGTATCCATTGTTCTAAAAGTTGTCTTTTTTTTTCTTAATCACACCTGAATGTACTTGCTACAGTAAAAGTATTCTTTTAGTTAACAGAAAAGCCAAACTTGAATTTCCATTGAGAGTATTGCAGTTGACAATGAAGTATTTGGAGGATACACTCATCACATGGCAATACTTACATGATTCTTATATGGGTCTTTGGTGCACCATGAAGATAAATAGCCAAGAAAGTTATGAGAAAAAGAACTGTCTGAGTGTAGAGTTAAAAGAAATGTTCAAAGACTATAGTTGGTGATTTATTGTTTTAATAACACTTGATGATTTGTCAAAATCTTTTAAAGGTCACTTATCTTCTTTCATAGAGTATGACAGATTGCAACCATGAAATTCTGTACTTCCAAAAAGGCACAGAATTCCCACTGATACCCTTGATCTAATGGCAGTTTTCAGAGAAAGAGAGTTCTATTTCCCATGGCTATATATATCCTGATGACCATACCTCCACAGAATAATCAGTTTACAACGTCACTATTACCTGAGCAGAGATTCACAAGAGACTCACATGCCCTATATATGTGTTGTTCATATTACCATGGGTTATCTTAATGTTTAAATATGTCTTCTCACTTGTGTAGTGGACATTTAGCAATGTTTTATTTTGCACATATTCTATTATAAACAATGCATTCCTATTTTCATTCTATATAGATTTTAACATTCAGAGGTGCATATAAAAAATATAATCCTGTATTCCACATATTTCTTAACCACTTGTGAGTAGGCTCTCCTACTTTATTGCCATGGAGCCTTGTTCCAACAGTTTCTTCTTTCTCATCTCTCTCATTTCTCTCATCGGTGTGTTCTTATCAGCAAATATACCCATAGACAGTGCATGTTAAAATAAACAAGCCGTATAGTGTCCTTTACACTGGACACCTTCCCATCCAGGCACCTATTCCCCACATTCACACACTCAAAACATACATACTTTCCCCTCTATCTCTTTTTTCCCAGTACCATTTTTTTTTGCTCTGTTTTTCTCAAATATTCTCTATATCCCTCAAATTAAGTGTTCTGATTCTTGCCTCATCTCTAAAATACAGTTCAAAGTCTTTGGCAAATCGTACATCATGACCTCTCTCTTACCCTCACACACTCTTGTATATCTTATGTCCCAATTCCATCAAACACCTACATTTTCTTACATTTGCTGGGTAAATTCCCACTCTTTGCTTCTGTACTATTTATTGTTGAAGAAGTACTCTTCTTTGTGTCTTTTTTTTTTTTTTTTTAATTTTTCCAACCTGGAACAAAACAGTAATCAACCTTCAAGGGAAATTTCACTTCACATTCAACTGTCCTGTACAAATTTTCCAGTTCCTTGGTAGTTATTTCTATGCTGAATAATTTTTTGTTCTCTGTTCAAACACTGTAGTGCCTATAAATTGAAACAACAAAAGTATATATATACAAATTTACAAATTTCAGAACCTTTTGGAAAATAAGTTATATTTCTAAATAAATAAATAGATGAGGGATCCCTGGTTGGCGCATCGGTTTGGCGCCTCCCTTTGGCCCAGGGCGCGATCCTGGAGATCCGGGATTGAGTCCCACGTCGGGCTCCCGGTGCATGGAGCCTGCTTCTCCCTCTGCCTGTGTCTCTGCCTCTCTCTCTCTCTCTCTCTCTCTCTGTGACTATCATAAAAGAAAAATAAAAAAAATTAAAAAAAATAAATAGATGAATAAGTAAATAAAGCTTACTATGGATAGGAATTCCTAACCTTTTAAAGTTCAAAAGTATTATATATATGATAAATAGTATGTACATGTTCATAAAGCCTGTATTTGCATGTATATATGTGCATATGTACAATTAATTACAAAATAAATACTCAATATTTTGGTATAATAAATCTCAAAAGCTAATAGTCAAATTATAAAAAGAATTTTAAAAGGCATTAAATTAAAAAAAATTATTTGTTAAGGAATGGCGAACTAGTTGAATTCCACATCAATGATCAGGGAAAAACCAAGTAAGCATAAGAAACAACAGAGGGGCACCTGAGTGGCTCATTTAGTTAATCATCTGCCTTTGGCTCAGGGTCCTGAGGTCCAACCCCAAATAGGGCTCCCTGCTCAGTGGAGAGCCTACTTCTGCCTCTCCCTCACCCTTCTCTCTGTCAGAAAAATAAAATCATTTATTTTTTTTTTTAAAGAAAGAACAGGAAATTCCTGCTTTTGTCAAAAAATTTGTGAAAATGCAAATTTATTTTTATTTAAAGACTGGAAATGTATATTCGAATCCATCTCTGATATCTATTTCAGCTTTTTAAATTCATATTTTGTTGATGTTATTGAAATAAAATTGAAGTGACTCATTTTGGAAAAATAATATATATATTTTAAGATTTTTTTTTATTTGAGAGAGGGAGAATTGGGGGAAGGGCAGAGGGAAAGGGAGATGCAGACTCCCTCCTGAGCAGGGGGGCTAACACAAGGCTCAATCTCAGGACCCCAGGATCATGACCTGAGTCAAAGAATGATACCTAACCAACTGAGCCACCCAGGCACCCCTGGAAAAACAGTATTTTTAAGTCCAGTCTCCTAATCCTTAATCTCACTGATTAATGCATTTTCCATTTTGGGGGGCTTAGATTAGTCTCAATTTTGTCATAAATTTTATAATCTGATTAAAAAGAAGCATGTGAAGAACTAATTTTTTATCAGTAATTAATCTACAATGAGTCAACTAGGTACATTATTCATAAATAAAGTTTTAATTAATAAGTAATTAAATTTTCAAACTTTGAGTATAGTTGACACACAATATTGCATTATTTTCAGGTCTACAACTCAATAATTCAACAAGTTTATATGCTGTGCTGACCATAAGTATAGCTACCATCTGTCCTGATAAAATATCAGTTACTATATTCCTTATGCTCTGCCTTTGATTCCTATGACTTATTCATTCTTTATAAATGGGAGCCTGTAGGTGGATAAAATTTTAATTCCTGAACTGAGGATACAGTGTTGACTGTATAGTTTATACAATCAAGTACAATTTATGACTTGTTCTTGATCATAGGAGAGTAACAATTAATAAATTAAAAATATAGAACTTAATTGCTACTCATCGGAGTAGAGTTTTGAGTCTTTGCTCCATGTATCAAAGGCAACACAAAGCTGCTTTGAATAGTTTTTGCAGTCTGCTGTACAATATTATTGATGGTTTTTTTGCTTATAAAACAGAATTTTTGGATAAACTAATGCTGCACATTTATATATATAAGCTGGCTAATTGTAAGTCATGGGCTCCTTATCCATTTCAGCTTTACTGTATTTCTATGGAGTACAAAGACAGCTAGAAATAGTAATAGAAGCCCTTTATTGATTTCTTACTGGACACTGGGCTTTATTTACATGACATGCATGGAAATGTACTAAGGCTCAAGTTTGTGAAATCATTTAAAGGCTTAGCAGTGAAGTTCCCAAATGACTATGAATGTATCCTAGGACGTATATTCTATTTAGTTAACATAGCATTTGATAAAACAGTAATTGTAAACATTTAAAAATCAGGATAATATTACTTTGAGTTATCTTGAAAAAAAATGTTGCATTTGCCAGGACTGGTATTCATTCTTGCAAAAGATTACATAGTGTCTGCCTATTTAAATGTTCCTAATCTGTTTTCATCACTTGTACCACCTTCCTAGTCCTCAGAGACATTTGTCACTCTTAAACCCGTAAAAGATTCCAGGTTTTGAATGCCATATAATCACTCTAGCCATACTACCACCATACTGCCTCATGTGATGTGGCCCAGCCAAACTCTTTGGAAAGATCTAGAAAGCCTGCAAGAAAGAGAATGCTCAGTCTTCTCAGGAGTTCATGTCATTCCATTGCTATTAGAAGTATTCCTTTTATCCTTCCATTTTGCCATGCATTTTTTTTCTTTTTCTTTGTACTCTAAGAAGGTATTTCATTTGTACTTTATACCTTTGGCATATGAAAAATATTTTTGCTAGCTCATAGTGAAAGGGATTGAACATGGTAAATTACTGGTTTACTTCAGTACTTACCTCCATGTAAGGACTGGAGAAGACTCTAGGCTCTGTCTCCCAGAAAAAAACAAAAAACAAAAAACAAAAACAAAACACCAGAACCTGCCCCTAAGGGAGCTGCG
Organism: Canis lupus familiaris; assembly: GCF_011100685.1. Lineage (NCBI taxonomy): Eukaryota > Metazoa > Chordata > Mammalia > Carnivora > Canidae > Canis > Canis lupus. The sequence goes on along the minus strand of NC_049224.1, from coordinate 6,591,961 downwards.
CTATGATGAGAAACCTAAAGAATCAGGAACTGGCTGCTCTGCTAGCTTGCAAACCACGTTGGCCTGCCTGTTACCTGGGGACCAGAAAGCTATCTCCCAAACTATTGTATCCAGGCCCACACTACCTCAGCCCTAGTCTTTATCAGCAAAAAGAGCATCTCATGCCATGATAGAGCTTGCTAGCACAAGGATCAGCTAAAGAGTGGAAATATTCTCCACCACAGAAATTCCCTCTAAATCTCCTGCTGTATGTCTGCTTAGTAAAAGCTGAACTGCAATCCAAAGCCAAGCTGCAAAGAAATCTGAGGAGTGTATTCTTTGGATTTCTGATTTCTAGCATCAGTGACTTTATATTACTTCAAGTTCCTTCCACTCTGGTGGCCTCTAATCATCTGGATGCTTGTTGGAAATGCAGGACCTGAAGTCCCACCCTAAACCTATTGAGTCACCATCTGCATTTTAACAAGATACCCATGAGATTCTTAAACACATTGAGATTGAGAAAGTAAGTCATCTACAAATGAGTTGAAAAGGACAGAATGAGTCAGGTAGCCATGTGTACCCTGCACTAAGGCCACAGATGTCACAGATCAGAAGAGTTTCCTGATGTTTTTTCTTAACACTTCAGTATTATTTCAGACAGTATTCTTTTATCTTCCTAATTGTGAGTGTAATTTTGTCGATCAGGACTCTGTAAATTTTACATGATAGGAAACCACTACAAGTTGGCTCCAGCAAAAAGACACTAAATGTTTAAGCTAAGTTTCAAACATAAAAGGACATTGGCTTTCAAATGACATCATCAGAAATTTGTCTCCCTTCTTATCTTCTCTGTATTTTGCTTTTATGCTTAGTTTTCTCATAATTGATGATCAGATAGTTGCCAGAGCTCTAATCTGACAACCCCATGTAAAAAGAGATTTTTCATTCTGAAATTTATAGTAAAATGTATAGGGCCAATGCTATTTGCGTTTGGAAGACTGAATTTAAGTCATCTTCCCATTCCTGAGATGATCTTTATGGCCAGGCGTGGGGAGTGGTACTCATGCCCACTCAGAGAGTGACCAGTTAGGATCAACCCCACCTACAGAGAATTGCTGATGAAGAAGAAGAGGTGGTTCTACAAAAGGAAATCTGGGTGCTAGTGTCAGAAGATAATAATTGCATGAGCAGTAGAAAGTAATAGATACAGTATTATTTCACAGTAATTGCTTATAGGACTATTTAGTAGTTATGTGTTCTACTCTTTAGATAAGCAAATAAATAGGTTTGAGTTGGATGTTGTATAGCTATCAGTCCAGAGAATTTTGTGGATGTAGATTCATGTTACAAAGTGGGATTTTTTTAAAGTTCAGTTTCATATTTCTATATAATTTGTAAGTTCCTTTGATTCATAACACATACATGACCAACTTCAGGCAGATACCTTGATACACCAATCTTTTTGATGCAGCATTTTCCTCCCATACGTAGGACAAGAATGTTGACTATGTGTCTTTATTCATAATAAAATAACTCAGAACATTTTTGTACTACTTGAGCCTAAGTAGCAAATATATTGTCCCAATTTTCACTTTCCCAAGCAGTTAATTCAAGATAAAAAATTATTTTCCCCTCTGTCTTGAATGCCAGCCAGTTTCTTCCTTGTGGAAAATTATGAAAAACATAAACTAAAGAAAGAGTTATAAAACTTGATTCTAAGTCCATAAAAACATCCAACACTACAGAGAATTTTGTTTTCCCATTTAAAATGTATCCTCTGTTGCATATCTTCAGTATATAGCCCTTCTGAAGAAGTATTGGACTGTTCTTCAATTGTTTCAAGCTCCCTAATGACAGAGAGTGAATACAGGATTTCCCTGGAACTTACCCTAAAGTTACTTCTATCATCTACTATATTATGAGTAAATTATATTTAGGTATCCTTAAGGCATTTTCAGGGCTTATTTTGTAACCCAATTACAATACTAGTGTGTAAAGAAATCTCAGTCTGAAGTTTCGGTAGACTTGTTATTGAAAAACTAACTCAGAGATTTGCCTACAACTTGTTAGTGTGATTAAACAAATATGACCATCAAAGAAATCTTCAAAAAGAGCTGATACGAACAACGCTTTGTGTTGAACAGTCATTTCAAGAAACAATTTCCATCTAAAAACATCTCCCAGTTTGAATTAGGGAAACCACCGCACGACTTTAAGCTGTAACACTTGGGCAGCTGTATTTTTGTGAAGAAAATTTTGTGGTTCCCAATAGGATGCATCGGCTGTAAAGAGATAGCTTTTAAGAGTATGTGAGTGAATTAAATTGAATATAACCACGGGAGGTATTTACGGACATTTCTCTCTCTCAGGAGATCAAGCAAGTATTGGTCTTGAGATCTGTGATAATTATGCTCTGTCATTGATATTTTGGATTTCTATATCCCAAGTGTGTAATAGTTTGATGGTTGCTAATAATTGCAGCTGCCCTAAGATGGGGTTGCCCTAGAAACACTTTCTGTGTTTGGAGAGCCATTTATTACTAATATGGCACAGAAGTAGAACTAGCGCTGTGTAGATGGCAGAAAGGTTATGCTTAGTGAGCAGGGGCTCCCTAGGGAAAGACAACTTTATTTTATTTATTTATTTATTTATTTATTTATTTATTTATTTATTTTGGAAAGACAACTTTAAAGTCATGTAGCTCTGATTTTAGGTGCCCATCAACCTGTCCTTACACGAAGGTGGTAGATGGTTTTCCCTGGCACTCTTTCCCACAAAATTGTCCTTTGCGCTTTCTTGTAAATTAATAGGATGTGTTTTCTGACATTGAGGCATCACTCATAGTCTCTGCTTACCTTCTGGAACCCTTCCCCTAAAAGTTCAGGGAAACTCACTGGTCCTGAATTACATCTTCCCAGAGCTGCTATTAATGATCGAAGGTCATATGTTTCCAAGACCTAGAACATAAAACTTCAAAACTACAAACTACCTTAATGCTAAGCTTGCTTTTGTATTCAAAATCTATAAATAATTTGCCATAACCCCATCTCTCATTATCAGCAGAATCAAGAGTAGCCAAAGATATGACTTTCTGTTTGCTACAAAGGTCAAGTACACAATCTCTTCCACAAAGTTATGGTCAAAATTAAATAAGAATTTTATGGAATATTTCCATTACTTTGTTGCATTACTAAAGGAAATGGCCATCAGGAAGGGAATTTTCGGAGAGGCTAAAAAGAAGACCCAAGGTGTGAGAAGCTATTTGGGATTATGTTAAATGAAGTGGATGAGTTGATATGATGTGAAAATACGCTTTGTGTGGTGTCTTGAACATGGAAAATTCCTTATGAGTGATGATTTTCATTGCTATCATTATTTATCTTTATTATTAAATTACCATGCCCTTAAATGCCCCAAATAATGATTGGATCTATATTTTGTCTGCATTTTAATTATCAAATAAAATTATTCATTATGAAGTTATTCACTTAAATTTCAGTAGCCTTGAACATTTTAGTCCAATCACAAGTAGTAAAAATGAGATAAAAACTTTGGTTGCAAAATTAAGCAGATGACACTTTGATTGGAATAATTTTTAAACACCTGAAAAACACTGATTGATTCTCAATGTAAATCATCAGCTGTAATTATCTAAGTAAGCAAACAGTTTGGGTCCCTAACCCTTCATTATATTATTAAATGTCCACAGTTCCACATAATTTTGTTCCATTATTTAATTCCTTTTTGAGTATACAAGTCCTTAATTATGTCAAACAAGAATACTTCTGGCAGTTTTACTACTGTTTCTTGATAAGCTCTCTGTGATGAGAGGATATTCAGTAGCATAATCAAGATGACCTATTTGAAGAAAATCACTGTTACCTATTCTATCTGATAAACCTCATGTCCTTTGACTTAGATTCCAAGAAGAACCATTTCCCCTCACTGTGGTGCCGAGTGACGTTTAAAAAGTTAGCTAATTCTCCTCACCCTTCCTGCATAATCTCCATCCGCAGCAATAGCGGTGATGTGGGGGCTGGTATAAAGAGAGAGGATTCCAGAGATTTTCAGGCACTGATTGCCCAACTTGAGTTCTAATAATCAAACAAACAAACAAACAAACAAACAAAATCAAACGTGAGTCTCCAAATAGCAGTGTAGTTTCCAGAATGCGGTTCAGCTCCAGTGTGGCCAGAGCAATATCAGAAATGACTGAGTACTTTTCATATTTTATAAGAAGCCCTATTGTCATCTGGTCTGGGATAATTTGCACAATTATGATAAAACAGAAATAGAAGAGAAAAATGTAGATACAATTTCCTCCGCCTATCACAAAATCAAGTCAAAGCAAGCTGTTAGAAAGCGAGGCAAAAACCCAACAAAGTGCATTATTGTTCAGTATTAAATGCCCATGTTATGCTAGGAATGGCAAAACAGCATTGCTATTTGACAATATTCTTTTTTTTTTTAATTTTTATTTATTTATGACAGTCACAGAGAGAAAGAGAGGCAGAGACACAGGCAGAGGGAGAAGCAGGCTCCATGCACCGGGAGCCCGACGTGGGATTCGATCCCGGGTCTCCAGGATCGCGCCCTGGGCCAAAGGCAGGCGCCAAACCGCTGCGCCACCCAGGGATCCCGACAATATTCTTTTTTTTAAGATTTTATTTATTTATTCATGAGATAGATACAGAGAGAGAGAGAGAGAGGGAAAGAGAGAGGCAGAGGGAAAAGCAGGCTCCATGCAGGGAGCCCAATGTGGGACTCGATCCCAGGTCTCCAGGATCATGCCCTGGGCCAAAGGCAGCGCTCAACCACTGAGCCACCCAGGGATCCCCCTATTTGACAGTATTCTTACAGGTCAATGACTTTTGAAAAAAATCATGTCATTCTGAATTTTTTTACTGAGGGATTTTGTCAGGACTCCAGCTTTCCCTAATCAGGCAAGGTGGAATTTCTAAAAGGTAGGAGACTTAGATTCACATTTAGAATTACTAAATTAAGTGGATGGAAATTTGATGTTTTGTAGAAATTTCAGGTATGTATCCTCTTCTACTCTCCTTTTCCTCCCCATTACCTGGAGGGATTTGGAGGTTGAGCATATGTTGGATTATTTAAGAATGTAAAAATCAAAGGGGAACCAGTTAAATTCAAAAGCTATTATGCTGAAATCTTTAAACTAATATATCTGGATAACTCCTTCCTTAGGAAGACAAAAATTTATGGAACCCATAGCAATATAATACTTTTTTTTATTCCATGTCTGGGTAACCTAGGCTAGAGTCAGCAAAGCACTCAATGAATCTGTTAGGGTAGCCTCCGTTTTTTTCTAAAGAACAAATGTGTTGTTGGTGATTTGAAATAATATTTACCTTCTTAATTGTTTCTTCGTCTGTGTATGAGGAGACCTTGCAAGGTAATCTGACTTGGACATCTTCCTAATTTTGAAGGAATTATAAATAAATAATAGAAATACCTGCAGTACTTGAGAGTAATGATAAGGCTGTCAGGAATTTGCTTTTGGGATCTTCATTTGGATATTAATGATAACCTACTGATACACTTGCTAATTCACTGAAGGATGATAGATGTTTTCAGATTCAAAAACAAACTCAAACTGCTCTTAAAGGGAAAGAAGAACGTGGAAAACAGTCCTGGGGAAAAGGTGTGTGGTGAGCGCCTACTGTCTTATTCAAGGTTGGCAAAGAAGTAATTAAATTACAGGACATTTATTATTTGATTTGGGTCTTTTGTCATTCACCCAGGACTCTAGGGAGATGATTTGAACATGGGGTTGAGGTTGGGGAAAACCACTCTCAGTTATGCCAGAGGCAATTATTTAGTTTATGTACCATCAGCCAGGTCCTTTGACTCCCCTTCTCCTTCCTGTCGCTTTCTTCAGCTGTTTGTTTTATTTTTCATAAGTATCTCCACAAGATAGAAATAGGAAACATGTAATGGAAGGGAAAATACACCAGGTAATTTATCTGAGGTAGATTTGGAAAAAGCAGCTCATAACAGAGGATTCATTAAAGACCTATTCATACCTTCTGGAGCTTCTGTAGAAAGGATATGCGAGATTTTTTCCCTCTTTTTTGACAACACGCACATACACACGCAGAGAGACAGAAAGACAGAGAGAAAGTGGAAAGAGAGATTCATTTGTTTTTTCTGTTACCCCCATGCAGGCTTTCACTCTCTAAGACACAGGTTTGGGGGGTCATTCCTCTTTCTACTCCATACTGCATATCCTTGCTGTACCAAGCTTCCTTAAACATTCTACTTTCATTCCATAGAGTGACTTGCAGACATCTACTCAATTAAATCCAGATCCTTTCCATGGTGTTTATTATCTTTCACATTCTACAGATACCTAGCTCCTCCCTCTCACTTCAAATAATTTGCTGAAAATCCCCCAGATTGCCGGACCGGGGACTCCTCACCATCTTCCCAACATAGTAAGTCCTTCCACTCTTCACCACAGTTTGTGTACTCCGTGCCACCCTAGGCTATGATGCTTTCCCCTCATCTCTCTAATCATCCAAATGCTGCTATCACTCAAGGGCAAATGAAGGTCTCTCTCTTCGATTGTGCTACTGGGAGCTCAAATCTGATGCTAAGATCTCTGTGCGAAAGCTTCTTGAAGCTTGCTCTCAAGCAACCCTCAATGATGAAATAAGAGAAGCAGTACTGGGCACATTGAGGAGGGAACAGCAATGGCTTATCTGATCCCACTGGGGAGCATGGCCACTGTGGTGGCCTTCTAGGGAGGCCTGAAACCGAGGCACGAGTGCCCACGTGGAACCCCCATGGATCACCAGATGCGGACTGAGGTGAAGGCAAGCAAGTTTGTGAGACAGTTTCTGTAGGTGACGAGTCCTTGCAGGGGACTCAGCTGGGGAGGGCTGTCAATGGCGAACATCCCTAGTGGCTGGGATAAGAAGTGCCCTATTCCTGCAGGTGGACCTGGGGAGGGTAACACACTTCCCACCATAGTCTTGCTGTAACTTTCTTGACCTTGGTAGCTCTAGAAAATTGCGGCGAACTTATACTTAGTTTTGTACTTGTTTCATATTTGTTAGACTAGTCTCATCCACAGAATCTCAAGCTGCAGAAGAAACCTCTTTCCTAGCCCCTGGCGCCACCCTGAACTCAGAAAGGCACTCCAAATACTGTATATTTCTGTATACATAAATACTGTAGATTTCTCTTTTCCCCTCAAACTCGCAGCTTTGCTACGTATCAATTTAAGGGAATAGAATTATCACAAGGGAATATATTTATCACAATATATCATGTTTCAGACACACCTGCGCACTGTACTCTATCTGTATGAAATACACTCTGTGCTGAACAGAAATGTTGAACACAGGCCTTTAGCGGGGCTGGGATATTTATAGAAATTGCAGTTTAACACATCAAAATCAAGATGTTTACCTTTGGCATAAAGTTGTCTTACATTTTATTTGAAAATTAAAAAGTTAAAATTTTAATTTAAAAGAATAGAAGAGCCGTGATTTTAATTGGCACTAATGGTGATGGTTCTGCTACAAATTTCATCTATAATTTTGTCATAGTGGTGAGCCTTCAAAGAGTACTGTTTTGAATATTGTATAATGTTTCTACGTTTAGTATTAGGATGGCTGGATTTAAATGACGGCATTACTATTTTGTAAAAATAAGGGCATTAAAGAGCTTTAATAAGAAAAAAGGGCAGAGAATCTTTAAAATTGGAATAACATTTGAAAAATATACAGAAAAATGTTTGAACTAAAAAATTTGGACATTTCATTATAACTTATTCATGCAAACTACTCAGATTTGTTGAGCTATTTTAGTGTTTATGTTATTTTAACAAGAAATGACAAGCAACTAAGCTGTACCTTTGCAAGGTATTATTACAATAAGGTATTTTTTACTCACTTAAATGAAAAGTTGAATCAATATTTTCACCTCTGCATCTATTTTATGTACAATATCCTGACAGCTAATAAGTTTGAGAGGGGGAGAAAAACTATCAAAGATAATTTTAATGGTTTAAATCGTCAAGGATAATTAAAAAAAAAAACTGTGTTTATGATATTATTTTTTTCTCTCTGGTGCAAGATAAGATACATTTCATTTTGCTTTTGAAAAGACTGAATCATCTTAAGGGATTTATATTGTTTAAGAAACATGTTGCATTTTAACCTTTTTAAAGCTGTTCTTTTAGGAATATTTATTTTTACATCTTGTTTTTTTATGTCAAAAAATGATTCACTTTCAAACACCCTCTAAGATTTTGTTAGCCATTAAAAATATTCAGCTACTAGATAGCCATTCAAGGCAATGTCACAAATGTCTGAGTTATTTCCAATGAAGCCTCAATTATATGTCTTCATTTTTCTTTCTTTTTGATATGAGCAACCATCAAAGACGAAAATGATTTCTATGATGGACAAAAGACATTTTATATTGACTTCTGGGTTTCCCAGAGAATGAAGAGGATAATGAAAAATAAAAAGGAGTGAATAAAGAATGTAATGCTTTGTAATCTTGAAATCTATTCTTAAAGAATCTGTAACTGAAATCCACTTCTGAATGACACCATACAACATTATATCTGTGCTTCCCCAGAAAGACAGCTTTTCTTTTCACAAAAGTTTTATCAATTATATATTTCAAAAATGCCAGGCAGATGAGAGCTTAGTTGGTCTAAACCATCTTAAGTCCTTGCAGGTCAATGGGGCCATTGATTCTGTTCTTTGGACATATCATGAATGTGTTATGAATTGTTGGGTTTCTGTCATATAAGGAAAAATATCTCAGAATAGATAGTTTTGAAGGAGTAACTAGGTTGGTAGTGGTTTTTGTTTTTTGTTTTTTTTTCTCCAACTCCAAGAGGTCTGCTTAGTTTAATCCTACTCTCATTTCTTTTTAGGAATGATCTTAACTTGTTTCAAGTCATATCTTCAATTCAATAATTTAGGTAAACAGTAAGTTCGGGAGAAAAAAAATTGATCCCTCAAAGTAGGCCTTCGTCTGCAGGGACTAAATGACAATTTACAGCATATTTCAATAGTGCATGATTTTTTTCACAAATTTCATTAGCACACCATTGATTGCTCATTTTTCAGCTCTCAAAACAATTTAACATAGTCTCTTTCATGCAGAGGATAACATATTCATATTATTTGATTTTTGATGAAACCAAATGACCCTTTAAATTTGCAATACAGTTCTTTAATTTTGTATGAGTTTCTTTACTGCTGTTCATTTAATTTTCTGTTTCCATTAACCACCTGCAAGCATTTGACTCTATGACAATTATTCAGCTGTGCTACATCATGACTGACATATTTTATAAGTAAAAAAAAAAAAAAGAAGAAGAAAAGAAAATGGAGGAGGGTTAGAGATCACAAGAGAAAGGAGGAGAAAGCAATCGAACACAAATGTCATGGTTTGGAATCATGTATTTTCCATTCAGCTGAAACATCTGAGTGGTAATTATTGGTCCAACTGTAAATCTAGCCTAATTGCATTTTGTCTTCATTTCTGATAAGCACTTCACGATGATGATGATTACTCCTGCTAAATGCATTCGTTCCATGAATGTTTTCCCACACTGATGGCCAGGGGGCCTTGCAGATAAAAAGACTGCAGACAAAATAGCTCAATTCTGCTACAACTAAATCAGTATTGATTTCTCTTTCCAAGTGACAGAGGGACCCACTATCTATGCCTTTCGTTTCTCTGCCTACACACCACATCGAGGGGTTTGGTCAGTACATATGAGAATGTACTTTAATTAACTGACATAACTGAGAGGCCAATCCTGGGCAATTAGCACTGATTAACTGTGTCACTTGTCTAACAAATAAAGAACATTACATCTTGCCCATTTCCTTAAAGGCCTCAATTGAAAAGAACCCCAGTGTTTGATTTAATTTTTCTTTGTACCATGGAAACCTTTTGCCATGTTGATTTAAATGTAATTTTTGCCTCTTTATACTTATGCTTTTTTTTTCTTTCTTATTATTGAATACCCAGCGAGCCTTTTCAATGATGGCACAGGGACAGGCTGTTAGCATCTTTTCATAAATCTCTGTATTTCATAGTAGGGCAATTAAGCTAAACATTTGGATTTCTGCTACAAATTTAAATGTGCAAGTGGGAGCAAATGGCTATGGAATTGAAGGCCATTATATGGTTTCATCATTGCAGTGCAGCTTTTCAAATTCAGTGAGCTTTCTGACAAAGAAATTCTAGAAAAACTGTAGTTCTGGAGTCTTTCTGGGAAACTCTCCGTATCTTAGCGTCAAGTAAAAGTTATGCAGACTGCAAATTACATTTGACTATTCATTTGGCTGATTTAGACATTTTGTCTTCTTCTTAAACATTTATGAGGAGTACTTGAACCCATCTTTGACAGTAGGGCAAGGGAGAGAGACTGTCATCAAGCTTCTGGAACAGAGGCTCTGAACAAGTCTTATTATGACCCAGGGCTGAACACCTGCAGATGGTGGATAACAGTCAAAGACATAAAAAGCTAATACAGAAGTAAGAAGTATGAAGACTGTGCTTTGTAGCAAAAAGGCTTAAATTAAACAGATCTGGTTCTTAAAATCTGGCCTAGTGCTTGGAATGTTTAGAAATAAGTAAATCCTGCTAGAATAGAACTTTCACAAAAAAACATTCTCAGGAGTTGGTTATTTGCTTTCCCGGCATCCATTTCTCTTTCTTCCTGTGACAGCCCTGGCTTTTCACTTGGGGTTCTGTCCTTCTCTTAATTTCAGTCTGTGTGATCTGAAGCAATTTTCACTCTAGCGACAAGTATGGGGCACATGAACCAGACCAATGCCTGTGCTTGGGTACATTTCCTGACCACATGATTCATTTGGGAATCAGCACGTAATCTAAACTTGTCTGATCAAAGTGACGCAGAAGGCTTTTTCTGATGACTTCAAGCAGGGCTCTCTCTTCCCCTGGACTTTAAAGAAGGGGTGTCTATTGTATCTGCGTGGGTTGCCATTATGCACTCACAGAATGAAGTCAACACATAGAAGAAGGTAGGAAGAAGGAGCCAGGGTCATCATTTGGGTTAGTGGTTATGAGTCAATATATTCCCTTGTTGCTTTTTTTTTTGTTTAAGTTTTTTTTTTTAATTTTTATTTATTTATGATAGTCACAGAGAGAGAGAGAGAGAGGCAGAGACACAGGCAGAGGGAGAAGCAGGCTCCATGCACTGGGAGCCCGACGTGGGATTCGATCCCGGGTCTCCAGGATCGCGCCCTGGGCCAAAGGCAGGCGCTAAACCGCTGCGCCACCCAGGGATCCCTATTCCCTTGTTGCTTAAGCCAGTTTGCATTGAGAAATAGTTAATTATAGAGACTAAATCTGTCTGAGCAAGAACACTATGAAAAGAAAATCGACAGGGGTAAGAATATGCCCAAGCTTTAGCTGGTGGCCAGCACCATTTATTGTCTTCACCAGCCCCCTTAAACTGTATTCATTAAGCATAAACTTCCCTGACCCAGATGAAAATCCTAACATGGTCATGGTTTGACTGCATATTACCATATAAACGGTTCCAGAATCACTTTTAATTTTAGTAATTCAAAAATAAGATTGCACCATCCCATAGAAGAACACAAACTCTAAGTTGCCTCTGTGTTTGGTCTTTTTACCAGCCTCACAAAGGAAGCCTATAAAAGGAAGAACATGATCCTTTTTAATTTTCTCCAGCTTGTTTTTTTTTTTTTTTCCTCCTTCTTTACTGTGGCTTCAGAATTGTGTGTTTCAAGGCAATGAGGCTTAGGAGGCTCTTTGAGGAAGTCAAGGAGGGGAAACCAATTTATTTGGTGGCTACTGATAGGATGGATATAGACAAGATGGAGAGTCATTTGAATTGAGAAAGAAAAGCAGCTCCAGAATAAGATAGATGGTTAGCACTTTGTTCGTCTTCCATTGGCTGTGACCTCAGAGTAAGTTGTTAAACTTCAGCCTTTGCATTTGAGGTTAAAATCTATCTTTTAGGAGTTCTGTAAGACATACGAGATCCATGTACTCAGCAGGCTTACCCTTTACAGGAGTTTAGTAAATCATTAAGGTCATTTGGGAAGAGTTATCAGCAGGGGTTGGGAGCAGGACATCATACCCCTTGTTAGTCATACAGAGTGAAAACAAATGAAGAATAGTTACTTCATTGGGAGTGTTATTATTTCTCAGAATGTAAAAAACAGATAAAATCCATTTTATAGATTTATTCTAATTATCTATCCTTGCTGGCAAACATTTTGAATCAGGAGTTAACTATTTCTGAGTAGGGTAGACACTAGCACCAACTAAGTGACTTCAGCTCTCTCTGAGCAGATAACCATCTAGGCATCCCTAGGAGCACGTTGGAGAGTGCTTTGCAAGTAGTATCATTAACCCCCTGGCTAGCACATAAATGGCTGTTGGCCAAATAGTTTCTACAAGCAACTGTGATGAATATTAGAGAAGATAATACATCTTGCTTTTTTTACTTAAAAAAATGTTACTTTTTGGGTGTGTGTGTGTCAATTACAAAACAGCAAACTAAAAGTCATCACAGCAGTTTATTCCTTCCTCAAATATTCATGCTTGTATATGGTTGCCTAATTCCTACAACTCTTTATGTATTGCACTCATGTGCTTTGTAAGTTTCATGGCCACATGCATTATGAAACATTCAGTTCTTCAATTCTGAGTGTTAATTTAGGGTTCTACCAATAAACATGCTTTGGTGAGTAGTTGGGGCCTACTTATGAGTAAAAAGTAGAAATTAGTTTATTCAAATTATACCTGTGTCTAAAGGAGGTTGAATATTGTCCCTCAGGGAGGAATATATAGGGTATTTGTGTGTGAAACGTAGGCTTGAAAAACAAAAATTATATGGGATTTTGGAAAAAATGTGATCTGACTTGAATTAAGAGATATGATTATAATAAAAATAGTAAATAAAGCTTATGTTAGTTCTGTAGGAAGGAGTTGGAGGTTACTCTGAGGATTAGAGTTGGTAGAGGTTTTCTATCACGACATAACAAGTCACCAAAACCTAAAGCATATAAAAATAATATACATGTATTGTCCCATAGTCTCTACATGTCTGGGCCTATCTTCACTGGATTCTCCACTCAGAGTCTCACAAGGATGAAATTAAAGTGGTTGTCCTGTTGTATTCCTTTCTGTTGCTTGGAGCCCTCTCCCAAACCCAAGTAGTTGTTAGCAGAATTCAGTTTTTTGTGACTATATGATTAAGGTCCCATTTTCTTGCTCACTGCTAGTTGGACACTAATAGCCAGGTCACTTCTTTGCCATTTGCTCTGTACAAGCTCTCTCACTTGACAGCTTATATTTTTAGAGCATCCAGCAGGGGAACATGTCTGATGCCCATGAAGGCTCTCGTGCTTTTGTTACCTGATTAGATCAAGCTCTTCCAGCATAACTCCTCTTTAATTAAGTCAAACACAACTGATTAGGGGCTTTAATGACACCTGAAAATATTTTTTCTTATAAAATAGCTAGTTTTATATCTCACCACATTCAGGAGTTCTTCCCAGAATTGAGGGGGGAGGTTGTAGAGACATGTATACCAGGGCATGCGAACCTTGAAGGCCATCTAGAATTCTCCTTACCTATTTCTATTTGAGCAGTATGACTTTAAGTGCCACTAATATTCCCCCTCCCCCCCGCCCCAAGTATAGTGTCCTGGGTAATGATGAAAAGGGATTCACTGAATCTAAGTATCTAAATACAATCATGAACAATCATGGTTCTTTTGGTCTCTCTTTAGTATATTCTTTACTCTCTAATAGGAAATTACATGGAGATATCTGCTTCTTGCTTCAGGACTATCATTACTAAACCTTAGTCATTGTTTATTAATTTGCCTAAAGAACAATCTTTAATTATGCAGTCTTCACCAATTGTTTTTAGGATCGGCTTTGATTCCATCTAAAATGCTCAGAAAAATATTGGCTGTGATTCTGGGAAGCTATAGTGTTCTTTCCTTTAACTAATTATTGTTTTGCTTTAATCAGTGCCATCCATGTATTCTATTTATGAAAATGGAAGTTTGATGTCTCCGTGAAGGAATGAGCTAATTTTATCCTGAAGTCTGAGACCGTAACGTCTGCTTTAATATCATTACATATCCAGTGACATTAGTAGCTTACTTTATGCCCAATATCATACATAATTAACTATTGCAGGATCAACGCCTCAGGGATGAGGCTTAAAGCCCCCATTTAAAACGTTTCGTTTTCCTGATTTTGAGAGTTTGAAATTTACTCCACCTTAAAATAGCAGGACCTGAGGTTACTGGTAGCCTTGCATCCTTCACCTATTGGATGTTGGAAGCAGTTAAAATTAGAGGAAAACTAGAAGGTTCACCACTGACTTGAGCCAGAGGGTTTGGGGATGAAACATATGTTTTCCTTGTATGCTATCAAAATCAGCAACTGCATACAATGAAGAAAACTATGTGTTCTCAGTGTTAGTTCAGGTACTTTTCCAAGTGTAGCAGTCTAGGGGTGTGTGTGTGTGTGTGTGTGTGTGTGTGCGTGCATTTATGGTGAATGACTTTACAGAGTTCTGAAATTACACAATTGTAAATGTTATTTTCCAGTACACCTATTTGGGGTTAGTTGAGTAAGTTGTATTTAGCATTTTTCTCTTTGTCAATTTATTGACTGCCAATTGGGAAGTCAACAGATGTGAAATTATCCTTAAAAATGTACTGCCCATTCTGGGAAGTGGCTTATTTCATAATATAGGTGTTTATTTTACTAAATAATTATTTTTAATTTCTGACATACAATATAAATACGTTTTTAAAGAGTTGCAAATCATGCAAATGTGCCAAGTGGTCATCAAGTCAGACACCTAGGATGCAGCAGGCCCAGCCTAGCCTCTGAGCCTTTTGGTCTGATTCCATCAGGGTGATCACTACCCTCCCCATGGGGTGGGCCTCTTATATTGCAGTTGATGCACCAGCTGGTATGTCCATGAACTCTGCATACCTGCATGCAGTGTGTACCTGTGAGCCTCTCCTACCCAGCACTGGTGACTCTTACTGGCCAGCTTGATGGGCCACAGACAGCACTGTCCATGATAGTGACTTGGTTGCAGTCAGGCCAAGTGCTAACTCAAGTAATTCTTAAAGTTTTGACAGCTGGTGCAGAGTTGCTTTTCAGAATTGATTTTTTTCAAAATATATAATATGTTCATCTTTTCATTCTTCATTTGATCTTTAGAATTAAAATTGATCATGAATTCAGGTAAAGGGATAGACAGGACTCGAGATTATATATGATGACTATTAATAATGCAACTTGTTTTATCCTCCTTTGTAGGAAGAGCTTGATCATTTCACTCTCCATCAGTAAACATCCTTTATCTATGATAAATCTCACTTATATGTTCCCGGATCCACAATTCAAAGTCAACTGAACGAAGCTGCAGGTGCTACACATGAATGAGAAGGCTGAGCCTGATGGTATGCCTGCATACATTCTCAGAATAAAAATTTAGGATTAAAAAACCTACTATGTGCTAAATACTAGTTTTGAAAAAAAGAGTTGTTATGTTGTATTAGATATAGTTTTTTAATCTTTTTTTTAGAATGTAATCTCTATAAGTGGCTTAAAGGGGTACTAAAAATAGGATAGTAACTGATGTCCACCACAGGCTCAGCAAAATATGTAAAGATATTAATAGATTTTAGTAAATATACTATGGTTAGGATATTTGTAAATTCTCCTCAACCTTCTAAAGAAAAATGGCATGTTGTTTACATCCATAGCAGGCACAATAGATTCCATTTTGCCCAACGATTAGCTGAAAATTGTTCTGTTTTGTTTTTTGATAGTAAGCTAAAGGATTTTTTCCTTCTGTTCATGGTAATTTTACCTTTTGTAGGTGTCAGAAACTTCACCTTGGTACAATTATTTGATGATTTGGGTAACATGTTTTGTTTACTCTTCCCTTACGCACAAGGTTTTTTGGTTTTTGTTTTTGAGAGAGAGAGAATGTGCATAAGAGAATGTAAGTAGGGGATGGGGAGGGGCAGAGGGAGAGGGAGAGAGTCTCAAGAAGACTCCATGCAGAATGCAGAGCCAGATAGAGTGCTCTATTCCACAACCCTGAGATCTTACAACCTATGCTGAAATCAAGAGTGGGATGCTTAACTGACTGAGATACCCAGGAACCCCTAGCCCACGAAGATTTTAAAAGACAGTGTAATCATAAACAAATTCAAGATATGTAATAGGGATTAAGAACATATCACTTTAGAAATAGTTCAGATTTGAATATTCCCCATACTACTAAGAGGTATAACTATGAGCAACTACCCAGATGAATCTATTAACTATAATTGAGATTGTACATAAAGCATTTATTACAATGCTGCTTTAGGGTTAAGCATCAGCAAATATTAGCTATTAATATCATTTTATTAGCATCATGATCATTTTATAAGGACAAAATTATACTGCTTATGAGAAGAAAACATATATAAACAGTTATTTGGGTTTATACGGCTATTATAAATAACACTCTGATCATAAAATTTTATAAAAATATTTAGGAGATAAGAAACTTTACAAGTTAAGTGCTAAATATATAGTAAAAGTCAGGTTGTGAAGTTTGACCAGCAATATTGATAGCATAGTTTTGAGATTTTGTATTCATTGAGATCACTTTAAGTTCAGATTTACTGAAGAATTTATTATTTTTCAGAGGTGAAACCATTGCTTTTTTTTTTTACATAAAAAGGAGTATTACAAACACATTTAATAAATAAAGATGAAGGGTTCTGAGATTCTAAAACTATAGTGTGTGTGTGTGTGTATGCGTCCTTGCAAATATATGTGTGTGTGTACACACATATATTCAAATATATGCAAAAATTCACATATTTGCTACCATTATTAATGATTGGCTTTAAAAATTTCATCTATTAATCTGATTCTTTTTTGAATATTTTTTTCTTATCACATATTTACTACCATTATTAATGATTGGCTTTAAAATTTTCATCTATTAATCTGATTCTTTTTCGAATATTTTTTTCTTATCAGAAGGAGAAAAGTAATATTTTTACCATTTTAAGCATTAATTTGAAGAATCATTATCACTAGAATCTTTTTTCGACTAGTGTTTTATAGTATTCAAACACAGGGTTATGGAATTTTGATATTTCTTTTTGTATCACCTTACTCTCTAGTAAGTTATGAATGACCCTGAATGTAGCAAGCAATGTAGCTACTATAAATATGCTATTTTGCTCTACTGTGCACTTTCTTGCCTTCAATTAAAGCATATTTTCTCCTTAAAATTCTCTATGTTTTAGAGTGTGGCTCTTTTTTTTTTTTTTTTTTTTTTTTTTTTTTTACTTATTAAAATATGAACTAAAATCTGGTAAATGAGAAAAAATCTTCAGAACTATAGAACGTTTAATGTATGGGGAATAAGCTTCTACAGTCATCATGAATATTATAAATTTTAAACATTGACTGGATGTTTTCTATCAAACCACTGATCCCAAACAACCACCATCTTAGCCTCTTTACCTTTGTTTTTTTTATTATTATTCATGAGAGAGAAAGAGACAGAGACACAGGCAGAGGGAAAAGCAGGCTCCCTGCAGGGAGCTCAATGTGGAACTTGATCCTGGGACCCTGGGATCACGCCCTGAGCTGAAGGCAGATGCTTAACCGCTGAGAATAACCCTGTTATTCCTGGCATCCCTCTTTTTTATTTTTTTTTTAAATTAGTCTTCCCTCTTCTAAAGGCACAGTCTGTGTCTCAATTCTGCATTACATCATTTCTTGCCTTGTCTGTTTTGTACCTTGTAACTATGTCCCCATACAAGATCCGTCTCTCTAAAATCTAAGTCTACTCATACCACTTTCACATGTGAAATGCTTCAATAAACCTAGAACTTCCAAGGAGGTGCCATATATGCATTTCTTCCTTTTCCACCCTCAGAGTGGAAAGCTAATCATTTTGTAACATATATAAACATTATATATGTTACAAAATTAACGCAGAAAGTTAGAAAGAGAGCAAACAGTCTTGGGCCCTTGGGAGCCAGTGAAAGATGAAATTCCTCAGTTTTCTTTTTGCTTCACATATCCTAGACTAAGTTCTGAAGAAGTTGGCAACCTGGAAACACCAACAGATATAGACTAAAAAAGGCCTTAAAACAGCAGATCAGAAAAGAAACAGCTGGCAAGACAGAAATCTTTCAAATGTGACTATTGTACTCTGCAGAAAAAGAAAACAAAACAAAACCCAGAAACAGTGCTGTCCATTGTCCAGCACTGACAGCTGCTTAGCTTTCTAGTTGCACCAGGTTCAATGAGCACGCCTGACGCCATACCATACCCACTGACGTAATCTCAAGGCACAATCTGAAGTAGGGACTTTCATCATCACAGTATGGAGTCTTTTCAGATCAGCTTCTTTCACTTTGTAGTGTGCATTTTTTTTTTTTTTTTGGAATGTGCATTTAAGTTTCTTCCATGTATTTTCCTGGCTTGATGGTTCATTTCTTTTTAGCACTGAATAATATTCCATTGTCTGGAGGTACTACAGTTTATCCACTCATCCACTGTAAGACATCTTCATTGATTCCAAGTTTGGCAATTATATATAAAGCTGCTATATACCTGTGTAGGTTTGGTGCGGACATACATTTTGACCTACTTTGATAAATACCAAGGAACATAATTGCTGGATCATATGGTAAGAGTATATTAAGTTCTGTAGGAAACCACCAAAGGTGTCTTCCTTTGTGGCTGTACCATTTTCATTCCCACTGGTAATGAACAGGGTTCCCATTACTTCACATCCTTGTCATATTCTTGCTAACATTTGGTGTTGCGAGTATTCTGGATTTTGGCCATTCTTCTAAGTGGTATCTTAGTGTTGTTTTAATCTGCATTTCTCTCATGACAAATGATGCCAAGCATCTTTTCACATGCTTATGACATCTATATATGCTTACACATCTCTTTGGCGATGTGTCTGTTCTGGTTTAGGGACATTTTCTATTTGGTTTGTTTGTTTTCTTGTTGAATTCTAAGATTTATTTGTATATTTTGGATAGCAGTTTGTTTTTTTAAGTCATATATGACTTTTGAAAATATTTTCTACAGTCTGTGGCTTATCTTCTCATTCTTTGTGAGGTCTCTGTAGAGCAAAAGTTTTAAATTTTAATCAAGTCCACCTTATCAATTACTTTTTTTTCATGGATCACATCTTTGGTATTTAAAAAATCATCACTATACCTAAAATCTTCCAGTTTCTTTCATCGACATAAGCCTGTTAAGATTGTCCGTTTTTTCTATGAGTTTTGGCAGCTTTTGTCTTTCAAGGTGTTGACTCATTTCATCTTGATTCTCAAATTTGTGGATATAGAGTTGTTCATAACATTTCTTTATTACCCTTTTAATGTTTGTTGGATCTGTATTAATGTCCCCTCTTTCATTTCTGTTATAAGTAATTTGTGCCCCCCCCCCCTTAGTTATCCTAGCTTAGGCTTATCAATTTTATTGATTTTTTTTTTTAACAGCTTTCGGTTTCATTATTTTGTCTATGTTTTTCCTGTTTTCAAGGTTTTTTTTTTTTTCTGCTCTAATTCTTCTTTTTTTTTTTTTTTTTTCTCCTACTTGCTTGGAATTCAGTTTGCTCTTCTTTTTCTAGTTCCATTAGAACTAAAAACTTATAGATTTTAGATTTTTCTTTTTTTATAATATGTTTAATATTATAAACTTCCCTCTAAGCACTGCTTTTACTTCATCCTCCAAACTTGGATAAATTATGTTTTCACTTTCATTTACTCAAAACATTTCTTAATTTCTTTTGAGATTTCTCCTTTGGCCAATGTGTTATTTAGTGGTGCATCGTTTAATCTCCGCATATCCTTCCAGGAGATGGATGAGCTCTGCATAGCCACTTCCTTCCAAGGGCACAGTATGGAAAAAGCAAAACAGGAGTAGCGTTACAGTGTCATTCATGACAAACACTGCTTCAGGCAAATGAGCAAAAGTAACAACAATGGTAATGAGTAATGCTGATATCATGTACCCTTGATATGGATGTGTGAGAATGCCCTTCACATCTGTCTTCCTTCCTCAGAAAGCCCATAACCACAACCTAATCATGAGAAGAATATTAGACAAATCAAGAGGTATTCTATAAATTATTTGACCAGTACTTTTTAAAAATTTTCCAGGTCATTGAAAACAATTGAAGTCTAAGAAATGTTGCAGAAAGAGGAACCTAATGAGCCATGGGGACTAAATATAATGTTCTCTGGATGGGATTCTGGAACATTATGTATTAAGTAAGGAAATCTGGATAAATATGAACTTCTGTTGGTAATAATGCTTCAATATTTGTTTATTGTGACAAATATATAACAGTAATATAAGATGTTAATGATAGGAAAATCTAGGATTGAAGTATATGGGGTATGTGGAGCATATACTATTATCTTAACAACTTTTTATACATCTACAACTATTCTGGTATAAACCTTTTATTAAAAAATAGAAAATAAATAAAAAATAAAATTAAGTTATATCTCCAAGGCATAAAGTCTAGGATGCTAGAGACAGAAATAGATAATTATAAGGGTAGAAGACTTGTATTTCACTTCAATAGGAGGAGGACCATATACAGAAATGATACGAGTGTTTTGAACAAAATTACAGACAAGTCTAATATGCAGGCAGTCTTATACCTTTAAGGAAATGAATTACAGACTTTTACTGCAGAATTCACCTAAAAAGGGAGAGAATAGACTATATATGATAATTTCAACAATGTAAAAGATATTCCTGTCTGATTAGCTCATAATTTGCTGAGGATACATAGTGGGTCATATTATCTAAGAGGTAAATAGGCTGAACTGTGATTATTCATGAGTTGTGATCAATCATGAAAATGTTTTCTGAAAAGTAGATTTCAAACTTTAGAAAACTAGTTACCCAGTAGGCTTGGAGGTAACTGTGTATGTGGGCAGGGCATCTGAAAACTTTGTAGAACATTATCCAGAATGATAGACTTAAATATGGTGTTTATATGAAAAGTCAAATAACTTAGTAAATTAAATAAAAGGAAGCAAGTGAGATCTAAACCATAAAAGTAGTTAAAAGTTGGGTCAGGTTTTCTTTCGATGTGCTGCTCTCTATCCCCTTTCCTCCGGCCATTAAACCAGAAATTAGGAACAGGAAATATGAAGAGAGCAAATTCTAAGGTTATCATCACAAAATAAATGTTAATAACCATAAACTATGACTTGATAATCTCCCAAATGTAGATATTATAAGATTCAATATTCATCATGAGTCATGAGCAAAAATACATCCTGAAACACAGAAACAAAACTCTGGAGAAAATAATCGTACTTTATTTTTCAAATATTTAAAATCAGACACTTATTTAAACTTACTTAACCCAAAACAAAGGAAGACATACAAGTGTTGAAATCCAAGTAGCTAAGTGTATCCATTTGAGTTTACCTTATTTTGCCTAAGTAATATAAGGATATTATAAAATCAGATTTTATAATTTGAATATATGTTGGGGTATTTTGTTTGGGATGTCAACTTTAAATCCCTTTCAATGCATGTCTTTATTCAAATGGAGCTCATGCCTGAAAAATACACCTATATACACATATGTTCATGCAAATGAACATGAAACTCTACAAAATAATAAAAACTTGAGCTCATTTTATTCTTACTATAAACAATGGCCACGACAAATCTGCACACTAAGAAAGTATCATCAATGAATATTATGATCAGCCATATTTGCTGATCATCAATGAATATTATGATCAGCCATATTTGCATAGGAACTGTTAACAGTTAACCATACCTTTAGAATACTAGAGCACTCATTTTTAATTGGTTATGTGAAAAATCTAAAATAACTGTGGACTACACTGTATATTATTACTCTATTCTCTAATCCACTGTGTCTGCTTATCTCCTGCTGATATACATAGCATAATTCAATTCATCATGAAATACTTTTGGATTTTCCTTGCGATAGCCATTATCACTAGAATAACATTCTGTGTTATCCTTTCTTGCTGCAAAAGTGTACTCATTCAATGTTGAAGGAATCAAACCTTCCTTTCAATTCACATGAATATTTCCTGTCTCTGAATTGCACTTTTCTCCTTTTAATTTTGATAACTTCCTAAATTGCTTTTTGTTTTTCTCACATAAATGAGATGACAATGGCGTTTGAAGGGAAATGAAAAAAATACAGAAATGATTACCATTGATTATCTTCCTTCTCTTTGCTTCCTTACACTCTTTGACTGAGTGTGCCTGGATGAGCTGAACAGTTTGTTAGCACATGCTGGGCAATTACTGTGCTGCAAATTTGCAGCTACAGTGATCCTACAAAACACTGCTTTCTTGATCTTTCTGTCCTCAATTAGGAGAGGACATGACTAACAAAAGTTATTCTTATTTTTAGAATTAGAAAAGACCGAATTGTGCTTTCAATTTATGAAAAGAAAGTAAAAATAAGGATAAATACGTGAGTGAATTTAATTTAGGGTGATTTGTAACATAGGCTGCTGCCACTTTGTTGTAAGACTTCATGGATAGCAATGGTTTTGGGAGCTTTTTGGGTTGTTCTTTGTTTTAATCCATTGGGAACTGGATAACCCATTTATCTTAAATAATAGGCATATATGTTTTATTTTTTGAGAAAAAGCCAGTAGATTTAGAAAATTCAACTCAGCCCCAGTAATTCTGCTGGCAGACAATAGGATAGAAGAGACAGTCCTCAATAATCACAGTTCTGATTCAGATGAAGTATTTTGAATATAAAGTGACAGTAGAAAATGGCATAGATTTCAATAACTTTGAGAACCAATCTTCCATTGTCTGAGCAAAGTCTTTGGCTGGTAGTTATTGAATAAGCATGTTTACCTGTGATTTTACACAGGAAAGAGTATCATTTCATAGCAAACTGAGGATCCATGAATTATAAAAGGAATTATTAATGTTCAAATAGTACATCCTAGGAATAGATCAAACTGGAAAGTAATTTTCCACATTTGCAATTGAATAAAGCATTTGATTTTACTACAAATAGCAAAAGCTGAATCATTTTTAGAATAGTGTTAAAAAAAAGAAAGAAGGAAAGAATGAAAAGTGTCACTCAAGAGCCTTAGTATAATCTTAACATATTCCAATAAACATTCATAATAACTGAGTTGCTTTTCTGAAAGGAACATAAAGGAGTCAAGGTCTACTGTGAGTTACCATCCAAATTTGCTATTTTCGAGGCTATTTCTGACATGAACAGACTGTTGTAAATTGAAAAGAATTATTATGAAATGAGCTTAGTAAGCAGCCTGCTGATGGATCAGAACACATTATCCAGGATTCTTAGCTCAGGACAAATCTGATCAGGAGACAACCAGGAAATCCCAGCTAGCAAAGAGGAACATCAACTGGCATTGATGCACATCCATGCAGAGAAAGTTTGCATCAGGAAGGTTGATGGCATCAGACATGGGACTGAGTCAAAAAACTTCAGACCTAGGTTGGATAGGGAGCAAATTAGAAATATGTTTTAGGGCAGTGTACTACAGTTTTGCCTATTGTGAGAGTTAAAAGAGACATTAGTGAAAAACAGATTTCTAGAATCCATCAAGACCAATTCAATCACAGTAGCTCCAGGTGAGGGAAACTCTGCAAATCTGTGTTGTTTAACAAACATCAGAGATGATTCTAGAAAATTTTAATAAAGGAAATTATCCTAAAAGAGCTATAAAAGACAATTATTCATTCATTGACTCATTTACAATATTTCTTTAGAAAGTAATATATATTTTATATATTTTTAAAATTTTATTCATTTGAGGGCATGTGTGTGAGTGGGGGGAGGGGCAAATGGAAAGGGAGAGGGAGAGAGAGCCTCAAGAGGACTCTGTACCACTGAAAAGCCCAGCATGGGGCTTGATCTCAGACCTTGAGATCATGACCTGAGCCTAAATCAAGGTTTGATCACTCAACTGACTGAGGCACTCAGGCATCCCTTAAATTAATATATATTTTCAAAATGAATTCCATGGTCTACATGATGCTAATCTTTGTAAACAATACAAAAAATCCTCTTTTGTAGCAATTAGACTTTTTAAATTGATAATTCAATTTGTTGAGTCAATATATGAGAAAATAGATTGAACATTTAAATTCAACCAACAGATATCATCTCTAGTAAATTAGTATAATTTAATTATCGCAATGAAAATGACTTCTACAATTTTTGTAACTTACACATTTAAATGTTATCAGAATTTATAATTTAGTAATTTATGTTCTTTCTAAGCCCTTAAATTGTCTGAATAAACAAAAGAACTCTCACAAGCACTTAGGTAATTCCTAGAGTCTAATGAGTCAAGCTTAAATGTGGTGAATCACAATTGTTTTTGAGAATTTAAAGTTGAATTATCTTTTATTTACAACTTAAACTCAAAGACTCAAGCAATTATTCGATTACATATTTTAAAATAGGATCACAATTTTCTGTGACAAAATATATTAAACAATTAAGTCCAAAAGTAACATACAAAATGTACTGATAAAATACAAATAAGAATACCATTGATTTATGTCATCTTTCTATTTAATTCTATAAACCTTCCTTAATCACTAGCAAATAATTACACAATCACAAAATTGTGTAATGTTATCATTTCAAGAAATTGTTTATAACAATGTAATTGGTGTTACATTTTCCCCTGGTTGAGTTGCATATCAATCAGATCTGGACTAGAAAGAGGGAATTAAAAAAAAAAAAAAAGAAAGTAGGAATTTGGGTGGACATTGTTTGAGGCTCTCTTACAGTCCTTAAGTGGGGACTATATAACAAAGGTTTTGGTCTCTGAGCCCACATCCATAAATTGAAGTTAACTATTACTTGATTCTTAGATCTGTTCATGCTTACAATTCTTTTCCCTACCCCCATCCCCAAACTGATTCAACACTTCATTGGATTTAATTAATCTATGTACTAACTGACTCAATTTTTTCCTTATTCTCCTTCATGGTGGGATGTGATTCAAACCTATTTCAAAGATAATCAATTAGACATCACATTTATACATAGTGGTACAGCTTTTGCTGCCCTTATATTTTCAGGCTCTAGTCCTGGCTCTGGAGATAGAAGAGTAAAGAAGTTAAAAAAAAAAATGCAGGCAAATTGTTGCTGTTATGCATCTTATATTGTATGATGGGAGAAACATAATAAGTTAAAACGCCAACACATGCATATCTTCACATACACCCAAATATACACATACATTTAATGATTTTCTAATTGTGATAAACACTATGAAGAAAATAATATAGAGTAGAAGGATAAAAATGACAGGTTGATGGGAAAGGGTCTTTTTTTTTTTTTGGAAAGAGTCTTTTTAAATAAAAATGACAAGAAAGGCCATTCAGGTGATTTACAGTGGGATCTTAATGATATGAGGAGTGAGTTATAGGAAGATAAGGAGGAAAGTGTTCTAGAGAAGCTATCAACAGAGCAAAGCCTCAGGCAAGGAAAAGGTAGAAGGGAAGAGCAATGAAAAATAAATAAAGAAAGAAAGAAAGGGGAAAAAAGGAAAAAAGGAAGGAAGGAAGGAAGGAAGGAAGGAAGGAAGGAAGGAAAGAAGGAAGGAAGAAACTAACTCCAGATACAGCTAGTTTCAAGGGGGGAGCTTGGGGTCAGGGCAGAATCGGATCCCATTTACTTATCATCAACGTACTGATGAATCTTAAATATATACTGTGCCCTTTACCAGACCCAGTTTAGGCAGTTTCTAGAGGTCCTTAGTCCTTCCTGTTCCATGGGCCTCTGCATCATGCTCTAAGGAGAAGCTAGATACCTCTCCTACTGGCTATCCCAACCTTCCAAGGCATGGAGATTTGATTTTACCATTGCCTTATTAGACTCTTTCATTGTAAGACACCATAACTTGGCCAGATCCAGGCAAGACAATTTGATTGATTGGCAAAATGAGTCAGTATTATAACCCAGAAATGTGAAATATTAATTTCTCACTGGATGATGCTGGAACACTGAGAGATAAGAGATAGGTTGGAATAGGCAAAGTACCCTCCTGTCTTCCTCCAAGATGTGGTAGTTTCATAAGTCTACCCATAAGAGCTCCCACTTTACCTGGTAAACTTCCTCATTGGGAAGTGAGGCCTGCTCAGTTATGAATAATTTTAAATTTGCTTCTGAAGTATCATCTCTTCTTTCTTTTTTTCCTCACTCTTGTTATCTTGAAATCTCCCCCAAACTTAAGATTGGCTTTTGGAGCTAGATCACATACTCCTATTAAGACATTAAGGACCACACTGCTGATGGTTAAGTGGTACAGCATTAAATCCCGATGTGTGATGGCAGTACAATTAACTAGTTTTAACCTTTAGTCAACTGGATGAACTCAAGGTGCAAGAAAAGACACTGGGAAGTAAGTATCTATCTCTGAACAGTAATCAATTATGGACGGTATGGTTGGTAGATAGTTGCTTTAATGATTTTTGTCCTAGTTGGGGCAACTACACCAAGTTTACTTCTCTGCTGGAATTTCAGGAGTGCTGATGAATGAAAAGTAAACCACGAACTATTTGAATTTTAAACCAGCCTTGGATCAGCAAAGTCTTTAAATAGATTGAGGAGATTTAATGCTGTATTGACTACTACAGGAGAGACCAATCTCTACGTGATGACGACATCATCCAGAGTATCCACAATTTTTCCAAACATAATACTGGCAACTCAAAACTAAAGCAGTTACTCAATTACATGTTTTGTGATTCTTGCTTCTGCACCTGCTTGGTATTCTCTCTCCCAAAGCTAGAGTGACATTAATAAAACAAATGAATAAATAATATCATGTCTGACCTGTGTACGATGGTATCTCATCTGTTTTAAAATATCACACAGAGTCGTTTCCATGGTCTAGAACTCCATGTTATTTTCTTTCCCAGAAAACCCTATTCCTCTTACTCTTTTTTTTTTTTTTTGGATCCCAGACGAGCTTTATTGCAAGTACCCTCGGGCGAGGTTCCACGACTCACGGTGGGGGGGGGGGGCTCTTACTCTTTTATGGCCTTTCTGGCCTTTTATTTCCCCCTCAAATGTTTCAAGCTTGTGCTCAAATTAGATGCCTTTGATATCCTTCCACTTAATACCTTCCTTACTCCTTTAATTCTTTCTAGTCTCTGTTTACTGAAGACTTCTCAGAGTGGTTTTTTGTTGTTGTTGTTTGTTTTGTTGTGTTTTTTTTTTTTTTTTGCCCCACTATCCACAGTACCTCTCCTCCCCATCAATCTTTACTTCTTACTCTTAATGTTGAGTATTTGAGGCTAAACTTTGCTTCACCTGCTTTGTTATTGGTCATGTAATAGTATCAATTTACTTACTTTTGCATTTATTTGTTTATTATGTGTCTTCTTCATTAAAGTACTAGTTTTCATGGCAAGGACTCATAACTCTTTTCACTATTAAGTCTCTGTAATAATAAATCTATTCATTTCCTGGCAAAAAAATAATTTTTTTGAGAAATTCATACATTTTAAAAATCATTAGTGCTTATGTGAATATTTGTCATACAGTTATGTGCCTAATATTCCTTATGCTGCCCTTGACCAGTGATATGACCAGTCAGTTCCAATGTTTCATGTAAGTGCCTTTGATGAATGTAGTTGGTAGGATCAGAGTCAGGAGGAAACTATATGGATGACTTGTAAAATAGTTGGGATTTATAAAGTTTTTATTGTCAAAAGCAACACAGATTTCTATGATTTTAAAAATTATTATTCTAAAAAGTTAAAATGATAGAACAGTTATGAGTGCATCTATTTGGTACCTACTACTAATTATTCTATTTTCTAGTGTTCTTTCCTTCACCCACCTAAACTCTTAAGATAAGTTTATTGAGGATAGCTAGCTCTTGTTAACTTGTGAATACATGAAGTCTAACACAACGTCTGGTACATTTAGTTGTTACATAAATATTTGATAAGTGAAAAACTAAGTCCCAAGTACAAACAATTAACCTTATATATTTTTGATGGATTCAAAATGTGATTTCCACTTACATACCTTCCTTTAATGTCTTCATTGCATTAATGACTATCTTAAAAGCAAAAGACTAAGAGTTAATAATTTTGTTTCTTAGTAAACTACACCACTGTGAATTTCTTTTTCTCCTTTTTCAAACAAATGAAAAATCTTATTTTTTAGCTTGAACATGCTTTCTCTTTCTTATGAAATGTTATCTTTGGAATTTAAATTTTACTTAACACAGGAGTTCCTCTGCTCTTTGTATAGCTGAGGCTGCATTACTTGTAGCCAATAGTGCTTGTTTTTGTCTTTTTTCTACTGGTTTTTCAGGGTGTTTTGGGCTTAAGAGTGCACAGAGCATTGTTTTTATAAGTTATCTTTTAATTTGAAAAGAGCTTCTAAAAAATGCAGATGAAATATCTCATGCTCTGACTGGAGGATTAGCATAGGAGCACTGATAATCCAACCGACTTGATGGCTACTGTTTAAATCTACTACTGAGATAGATCTTTTCTGGCAAGCCCCATTTGAGGGGTCTCTTCAAAGTAATCCTTTTTCCAATTAATTGGATTTGCCTCCTCCAGGGTCACTGTCAAACTATGCAATTGGCTTTCTTTGGGGTTCAGATTTTATTATGCGTGAGTCCAGCTCCAGACATTTTTCTTTTACTTTTATACTTCTGACCCGTAGTGGTTGAATAAGCTACCTCTTTGGAACCCATGCTTCAGAAATACAAAGACCAGGTTCTGACTTCTGCATAGCCTCTCTAATTAGCCTCTTATTTAAAATTTGAATTCAATTAGTCAATATATAGTACATCATCAGTTCCAGATGTAGTGTTCAGTAATTCATCAGTTGCACATAACACCAGTGCTCATCATATCACTTGCCCAATTAGCTTCTAATTCCATCACTCACTCATTTTCTTGAAAAGAGATATGGTGAAGGTACCTTTCAAATCCATAGATTAAGTCATTATGTCACTTTATAAAGGAAGCATAAAAAGGGGGGGGGGAGAAAATACATTTTCTATCCATTCCAGGAAACTCATAAAATCCACATACAGATTCACGTTCTTGTGTTGAGGTTAAAAACATAGTATTTATCACAAAGGTAAATTATATTACATTATACATCTTGCGAGGTAAGGGAAAAACTTAAATACTCCAATGATATTATGAAATATGTGGACTTTTCTCATCTTTAATATATGTATATACTATTGTGAACCCAAAATTATTGACACAAAAATGAAATGAGCCATGTAATATTCATAACTTAAGTCTATATTTGAACTCTTCATAGCTAAACATAGCATTAAGATGTTGTCCAAAAGCTAACACTCAGATGGTTGCATAGTTGAGGTGTTTGGAGGTTATTTGGTTTTTAGGTATTGAAATTTTTAAAGTACTTATATGAATATTTCTATATGCTTTCATTTCTCTTGGAGAAATAGCTAGTACAGGAGTCAATGGATCTCACAGTAAGTGTTTTGTTGTTGTTGTTTTTTGTTTTCTTTTAAGAAATTGACATTGACATTTTACCAAAGTGGTCTACCACTGTGCATTCCTCCCAAAAATGTAAAAGATTTTCTTCACACTTTTCCAACACTTATCATAGTTTAAATTTATCCATTCTAATAAATACATAGTTTTCTCTTATTGTTGTTTTAATTTATACTTCCCAAATGACTGAGGATGTGTAGCATCTTTTAATGTGCTTATTTTCTGTCTATACATATTATTTGATAAAATGTTGAAATACTTTGCCAACTTTAATTGTTTTTTGGGTTTTTTTCTAATTAAGTTTTGAACAGACTTGAGCGTTTGAGGATATTCACAATTTTCAAATATTTTCTCCCAATCCCTATTTTGTGTTTCTAGTCTCTGTGTTTTTTGGATAATGGAAGTTTTCATTTTGATGAAGACCAATTTGCCAACTACTTTTTTTAAAATAGATTGTGCTTTTGGTGCCATATCTAAGAAATTGATGCCTTTTGATAGATTACAAAGGTCTTCTACATTTTCTTCAAGAATTTTTACAGTTTATATTTTACTTTTAGAATTACAAAAGATTTTTAATTTATTTTTGTATATGATATGAAGTATGGATCAAAGACTTTTGTATATGAATATTCAGTGGTCCCCAAAACACTTATGCAACAAAACAATCCTTTCTCTAATGATTCGTATCACAAAATTTACACACATACCTGTATATACACAACATGCATTATGTATTACATGCAACACACATATATATAAAACATATTCATATATCATGCATGTAAATTATATATTATATATAAAGTTTCCTTAATAGCTACATATAGTTTCATTTAAGAATCAGTAAACTTAGCATGTTCACTTAATCAGAACTCTGCTCCATTATATGGAAAGTGAATCAGAAAATACCTATTTGTGTATATGCTGTATTCATTTTGCACTACTATGAACAAAGGAATATTTTTGCATAGTTATTAGTCCAAACTTATAAAAATTATGTGGAGTAGACATTATTACAGATATTAAAAAATATATTTGGTAATTAGAGATTACAAAGAAAGTGTTTAAAGTCATAGACCTTTTAAGTGGTGTAGGTAGAAGGCAAACCCAGATGCCCGATACTCCTTCTAGCACAGCCTATCATGAGGGATTCAATCATAGCATCAGTTAATTGACAACCACAATACAGTGTACTTTGGCCTAGAGCAGTTCTAAGATTGCTCGGATGAATCAGTATTTCCAATATTATTACTTTCATTCTTCAAAATATAATCACTTGTTTACCCTTTACCTACATAAGGAAAGTAAAGAAGAGAGAGGAAATAAATTATGAATTTTGATCAGAAAGTCTGCAAGTCAAACTACTAAAAAGCCAGAGGTGCCCAGGTGGCTCAGTCAATTAAGTGTCTGACTCTTGATTTCAGCTCAGGTCATGATCTCAGTGTCCTGGGATTGAGCCGCCTGTCAGACTCCATACTCAGCAGAGAGTCTGCTTAAGGACTCTCTTTCATTCTCTTCCTCTGCACCTTCCCCTGCCCACATGCTCTCTTTTATAAGTAAGTAAGTAAGTAAGTAAGTAAATCCTAAAAAAATAAGTAAATTGTAAAAAGCCAAACAAAATCCACTTCTTCCTCACTACAGAATTTTCTCTTAATGCAGACTGTAAAGTGATTCTTCTTAAATTTTAGGTACTTATGGCCTGACATAATAGAACTAGTTTAAGTGAACCTAACTGAATTTCTATACAAGTTTGATTTTCCCTGCAACATGAATGCCTTCCTGAATGATTCCATAGAAGCAACATGACTGACATTATGTATCCTGGAGAGATCAGCCATTCATTGATCAATGGCAGTGGTTTTGGCATACGGTCTCAGCCAGCACTTCGCCTCATTCCCAAAGCAGAGGTCATCTGGCAAAGTTCAGAGTCAAGAGGGACGATTGGCTCTGGGAAGCGTATCTGCTCCGGGCACTGGACTCTGCTCGAATCCCAGGTCATTCAGTGTACCGAGGCATGAAAGATATGTGTCAAAGTTTTAATGGCCAAAGCAAATATCTCTCAGTATTTTTCACTCCAAGTTTTTTTACAGAGAGGGAAACTTACAAGGACCTTGTAGTAGTAATTTCAATAAATCCTATGAAGATTTACTTTCAACATCTTGAGTTGAAGACTATATTCTAAACCACAGGGCCAACGAAACCTGAACTGTTCACGAATCTCTGCCCTATAATTATGGTAGTGTGACTCCAGTAATGACATGGATATGCATTTGATCTAATTTTCCTATAAAACATGTAAGAATATTAGATTCAATTCCATGGTTTTAAAGCTTCTGTAATTCCAGACACATTTTTCTATTCATCCATGTTTTGTGTTCAATTCAATACTCCAGGACAGAACATTGTACTAAATTAGAGAAATTCATTTATAAGCAATTACATACTCTCTCTGAGCCTTGGTTTCTTCACCTGAACTTCTAGATGATAAAGTATGACTTCAAACGGATGTTGTAAATATTCTAGAATGGTGTGGTAAGGAAATCAATACACTTCTCAATAAAACAACTACTTAACTGGTACAAACTAATTTTTTTTAAATGTAAGGTCTCTGGAAATTTTCCTAAGGACATATATAAAGTGTATATTTATTCAGGAAAATTTGCTAAATTTCATTAAGAATGTCAAGCATTTGAGCCATGCATTTGAGCCATGACATTGTACCTCATTACCCTCTTCCTAACCGTGTGAGAGAGTTCTAATGTGAATGTAGACTCTGGGCATGTGTGACCAAGAAGACACAAGATCCCAGTCTAGTCAGCTCCTAGGCTAGGGCTATGGTTAGACCCCGGAAAAGTTAGGCCACCAGAGTCTTTAGTCCTCTCCAGGTCTTTATTTAGAAGTTCTATAATAGACAAGCACAAATGAGAAGACTGGGGTTCCCTTCCCCCCACACAATTCCCAGTCCTAGGATAAGGGCTTCAAGAATACTGAGATCCCAGTCAAGTCCAAAACAGCTTGCCTTTAGAGTAGAGGATCCATGCCAGATGGGGCAAGCCAGGAAGATTAGAGGCTGTTACTACGCTGCTCCCTACTATCTCAATGCCTATCCTTAGAGCACTAGTGTCACTCAAGGAAAAGTGGGCCACTGCCCTCCCCTGCTAACAGCTTCAATAGAGTGGGGTGGAAGTTCTGCCCTGGGAGAGAAGCAAGCCATTACAGATGGGAAGATCTACAGCTCTGTCTTTAAAAATTGACTATGTAATCACTTCACTGGTTAAGCCCGTACTAGGGAGATGATTATTTGTAGGTGGGTGCATCCTAATTGATGCATTCTCGTTGGTAATCTATACAGGGTCACCTAGGTCTGTTTTTACTTTCTCCTTTAATAACTAGCTATTTGGAAGATTTTTATAAAATTTAAAATATATTGGAAGGTACTATTTGACATGAAGTCACCATTGACTCTTCTGAATACCACGATACTTTCTTCCCCATCAGGTAATAGCTGTCTCATTCTTCTCATGAAAACCGAGGTCAATAACACTTGTGAGCATCGTAACTCCTTTCTTTGCCTCTTGATCTAGTTAGACGAGGAGGAAAATGACTGGCAGGTGGCTTTAGGTTTAGTGGAGCCCCTACTATGTCTTCTGACAGAAGGGTTATCCCTATTTGGGAACCAGGATTCTAGTCCATCAGAGCCAGAAATTGTGGGGAAGGTAAGCTCATGCTTCTCAGGGCAATCACAGGAAGGAAGGATAAACAGGGACTGTTCCTCTGCCCCTTGGAGACACAGCATTACACCAATCAGGGACGTGGCATCAGTAAGTTAGTTTGTTTAAAGACTATACCACATCTAGAAGGTCAGCACTCTAATCCTATGGTACATCTAGTGGAATCACCCTTTGGCTCATCCTCTCACAGAACAAGCTATTGCACCTTCCAACCCCTACCACCAAGAAAGAGGCACATGACCAGTAGGTAGCTCTGCTTCATGGTGCCCATTACAGAAGGAAATATTACTTCAACTTATTCATTGGGTGTTTCGGAACGCTGTCACACCTGAGGGCACCCAGATCAGAATATAGAAGCAATATAACAAAACCTCTGATATAAGTAGCATGCCACATGGGCCATTGGACCAAAGCAAATATGACTTTAAAGAACTTGGTGGTAGAAAAGATGCTGTGTGGAGTTTCTGCCAAGTTCTTTTTTTTTTTTTTTAAGATTTTATTTATTCATTCATAGACTTTATTTATTCATTTATGAGAGACACAGAGAGAAGGTAGAGACATAGGAAGGCTCCTTGCAGGGATCCCAATGTGGGACTTGATCCCATTACTCTGGAATCACACCCTGGGTCAAAGGTAGACGCTCAACCACTGAGCCACCCAGGCAGCTCTGCCAAGTTCTTTATAATAACAATGTACACCTTATCACTAATGGTTGAGTACAGTCAGGAGGTCTCTGCTGTTCCAGAATTCTGTCTTTACCAGTAACAGCATCAAGTTAACTTCCACAGAAGATTTCCCTGCAATCACCTCTAGCCAATAGAGGTTGGCACTACTGAGCTTCTCAGCAATTGGTGGCCCCCTCACTAGTGCATTTTTTGTTGCTTTGGTGGAAGGATGGGCCTCTAGGCCCTCTTCAAAAACACAGTTGGGTTTTCTAGTCTCTATAATAAATCTGTTTTTTTTTTTAATTTTTAAAAATATTTTTATTTATTTATTCATAAGAGACATAGAGAGAGACAGAGAGAGGGGCAGAGACACAGGCAAAGGGAGAAGTGGGCTCCAGGCAGGGAGCCTGATCTGGGACTCGATTCTGGGACTCCAGGATCACGCTCAGGGCCAAAGGCGGGTGCTGAACCGCTGAACCACCCAGGGATCTCCAATAAATCTCTTTTAGTATGCTTCTATCTCTGAATATATTCCTCAATACTTCGTCAGGGCAGTGGCAGGATCTCCGCTGTATCAGCCATCATTGTACTCATACCCTGGCAGGATATTGAATACTGACGCTTAACTTCTGCTTATCCATGTTCCTATCACATCCTGGATGTTCACAATGTTCAAAGCTGTTTCCCATTTATGTTACTTTCACACTGTGCAGTACATAGCCAAGTCATCTCATTTCCTTTCAGGATTAGTCACTTAACTCCTGGATCATAAACAATATTTCTCCAGTTATACCATGTTGAAATTTGGCACTAGTTACCTAGAAGCATTTCAAGGCAGTGATTTCAGACCTTGACTAAGGTAAGTATTAGCTTGCACAAAATCATGTAAACTCTGCATGATCGTGGTCACGGTCGGGTCACTTAATCACTTTTGTAAGCTCAGAGGTTCCGGGGAAATCGAGAATTCTTAACTCAGTTAAAACATCTTAATTTTGCACTCAATTGTCTTAACACAGTTCTTAACTATGTCAGTGCACATATCCTTATCCCAGGCTCCTCCTCTAACCTTATCCTTGAGCTTCCTTTAGCCTCAGAGACTTGACCATGCTCTATAGTTAGCTTTATCTAGAGCATCTCTCTTCTTACAATCAGAGCTTGAGTGTGAATTTGAGCACAGACTTGTCTTTTGATGCAGGAGATCAAGGTCTCTTTACAGTGTGTTAGAAATTCTTTAACTTTTACACCATGTTTCAGATAATAGCTGGTTGACCTGAGCTCATTATTTTCTTCCGTAAGTGCTTCAGAGGTACTTAGAAACAAATAACTAACTCCACATCCCTTATTATCACCACTGTCTGCATATCTCTCCACTGCTAGACGTATCATAGAAGTCATGGATCCTCTAACATATGTATCCGATCCCAACCTGTCACATGTGAGAGTTGCAGTAATTGTGATGCCATAGCCCACTGAGACGCATCATAACCCACTTACCACCAGTGATGTAATCCTTGTTGTCATCCTGATAGAAAGTTATTGAATTTCTAAATCTTATCCTGAAAAACTGCTTCTATAATCCCCATGACTGTTAATAGCCATTTCCAGTTTGGTTTCTGCTAGAAGAAGACCCTTAGGCAAGTAGGATTTGATGCAAGTAACTTTAATAAAAGATCATCCTTTAAAAAAGTTTTATGGAAAAAAATAAATAAAAATGTGTTATGGAAAAGAAGAAGGAAAACAGAAAGGGAAACGCGGGTAATAGAGGATGTCTTATTGTCAGCTTATCACCAGAGGCAACATGTTCTTCAACCACTGAAGAACTCAGAGCCAATGAAAACCATGGACTTCAGAACGATCCAAGTGGAAGGGCAAAAAACAGTAACAACAACAAAACTAGGATGATTTCTATCAAGCATATATGAAAGTCTGCTCTTTGGGGCTTATTTATTTCTCCTACATTCAACTTACTACGTGCATAGGCAGAGAAGACTTCAGAAGACTTCTCAAAACGCTTTCAGGAGAAGAGAAAGAGACGCTGGTAGTGAACAGGTGGCCAGAATGCACTGAAATGGTAAAGCACAGAGGAACGGGGGAGGTACCAGAAGTATCTGTTGCATTTATAGTCTATTTGAATCTTTTCATGTATTCCCCTCTTTCTTTTTCATTTTATTTGTTTTCTCATCCTATACTCCATATTAACTATTGAGTTTTCAAGGTTATACACTCTTGTAATTGAATCTCTCTCATACGCTCTTGCAATTGAATCTTTATTTCTGAAATAATTTTCCCATCAATCTGTTTCCTAAATTCTTACCACTTATGTTTCCTGTGTTTTCTAGATACCACCTCTTGTTGTTTGTTAATCTGAGCACATATATTTGCTTTGAGATATTTTATCATACCTGTAATTGCTTCATTAACTTTCCAAGTTCATGTTGGATTGTTGTGGCACAACATTCCTGTATTTTGTGATAAATTTTATATTATTTTGTTTTTACTATTGATAAAAATTGATGCTTTTTTCTGCATGTGATTTTTATATACATGCTGCAGTTGGATTTTATATTTTTAATACTTGAATAAGTTGGGGTTTTGATCACTTATCAGCGGACAGACCTCATAATACTTTCTACCACATAGTTTCAATTAATATGTAAGTTGAAGGTTTTTTTGTTAGTATGTTTATTTTTTTCTTATTCAATTTGCTTTTCAATATGGCTTATAGGAAGAGAAGTAGTTGGATTCAGATCCAGAATCTGTAATTAATTTAAGTTTTGTTTGTTTCCTGTTTTGTTTTGTTTACTTCTATAGGACTGTCAGCAAGTTACATAACCTCAGCCAGCCTCCATTTCCACTCTATAACATGATATTAACAGCACTATACAATAATAATGGCTATTATTTGGGGCATTTATTAAGAGCCAGCTGCTGTGCTAAGCACTTTGCTGACATCACCATATGCATAAAATGAGGATAATAATGCGCACCTGCTCTGATTCTTCTGCACCTTCAGGAATTCCCTACAGTGGTAACATCTTACCTAGCTATCACACAATATCACAACCAATTGGATCACAAAGGGACATGTATAACATCCATCATTCTTAGTCACACTCAACCAACCTTTCCATGCTGTGTGTATTTAGTTCCATATGATTTCATAACATGTAGATTTTTGTCACAACTGCCACAGTGAAAATACAGAACAGCTCCATCACAATGTTCCCTTGTGCTGTCCAGTTTTGGCACCACCACTTCCCTCCGTCTCTGTACCCTAACTCCTAGGAACAGCTAATGTGTTCTCCATCTCTATGCTTTGTCATTTCAAGACCGTTACATGAATGCATTGTACAGCACGTAACCTTTGAGATTGGCTTTTATCATTAAGCATAATTAAGTTGAGATCCATCAAAATTATAGTGGCTATTGATAGCTGTTCCTTTCTGTTGCTGAATGGTGTTCTGTGATATGAATGATTTAACACAGTTTTTTAAACCTTTCATTTCACTCTTGATTGGAATATCAGTATATTTATTTTGGGTCAATTTCATATTACAATGTTATTTTTAACTATTGGAGTATACATTTTCCACTTCGTTAGATCTTCTAAAGTCTCTCACGAAGGAGATTATCAACTCATGATGTTTTCAAATTCCGGTCGTGACATTTGGTTTGTTTTCCTTTAGCTAAACCATTACCTTCATAGGTAGTGTGGGTGCCTTACACCAACAAAATAATCTTAATTTCTTCTTCCCATTCTTTGTGTCATTGCTCATTTGTTTCATTTCTATGTAAGCACACGTAAGCATATATATAAACACACACAAGCTATATGCATAAGTGTGCATAATCAATACATTGTTGCTGCTATTTTGAACAAACCTAGATCAAATTTAGATCAATTAAAAATAAAGAAAACAAAAGTCTTTACTTTACCTTCATTATTTTTCCTTCAATATTCTTTCTTATGTAGATCTGAGTTTCTGACCTTTATTATTTGTCTTCTCCCTAAAGAACTTCTAACATTTCTTGCAATACTCTCTGCTGGCAACAAATTCCCTCAAGTTTTGTCTCAGAAAGTCTATTTCTCCTTCATTTTTCAAGGATAATTATGAAGAGTTGGTGGGTTTTTTTCTCTACTTTTTAAATAGTTTACCCTACTCTCTTTTGGCCTGCCAGTTTTTAAGAAGTCAGATGTGGGGGCACCCGGGTGGCCTGTCAGTTAAGCACCGGCCTTCAGCTCAGGTCATGATCCCAGAGTCCTGGGTTGGAGCCCCACATTGGGCTCCCTGCTCCACAGGGAGTCTGCTTCCCCCTCTCCTTCTGGCTGCCGCTTCCCCTGTTTGTGCTCGCTCTCTCTTTCTGTCAAATAAATAAAAATCTTTTATACAAGGGACATCTGCATGGCTCAGTGGTTGAGCGTCTGCCTTTGGCTCAGGTCGTGATCCCAGAGTCCCAGGATCCAGTCCCACATTGGGCTCCCTGCATGGAGCCTGCTTCTCCCTCTGCCTGTGTCTCTGCCTCTCTGTGTGTCTCATGAATAAATAAATAAAATCTTAAAAAAAAAAAAAAGTCAGATGTGATTTTTTTTTTTTTTTTGTCAGATGTGATTCTTATTTCTGTTCCTTTACAGGTAAGATGTTTCCTTCCACCTCTTTGGCTTCCTTCAGGAATTTTTGCTTATTTCTGAATTTCTGTATCTGATAATGACATGCCAAGCATAGTGGGCTTTTTGGTTGTTTTGCTTTTGTTTTTTGCATATATATTCCACTTGGTGTTCTCTGAGTTTCCCAGGTCTATAATTTAGTCCCTGACCTTATTTTGGGTAAATTCTTAATCATTTTGTAAAATATTTCTTCTTTTCCTGTTTTGTTTTTCCTTCTGGTATTCCCATTATGTGTATGTTACTCCTTTTGCAATTATCCCACAGTCCTTGGATATTCTGTTCTGCCTTTTTTTTTTTTTTTGGAAAAAACCCCTCCAGTCTCATTGTCTTTGCTTTTCAGTAATGGAGGCTTCTGTTGGAATGTCCTCTAGCTCAGAGATTATTTCCCTGGCCAAGTCCAGTCTTACTAATAAGTTTGTCAAAGTCATCCTTCATTTCTGGTAGTGTTTTCCTTTTCTAGCATTTCTTTTTGGCTATTTCATAAGATATCTATCTTTCTGCTTAGGTTTTCCATCTTTTCTTAAATGCTGTCTACGTTATCCATTGGAGCCCTTAGCACATTGATCATACTTGTTTTCAACAGCCAGATAATTCCAACATCGCCACCACGTCTGGTTCTTATGATTGTCGTGCCTCTTCTAGTTGTGTTTGTTGCCTTTTCGTATTTCTTGTCAGTTTTTCCTGAAGACCAGATACGTTGTGGTAGGTTAAAAACATCTGTTGTAAATTGACCTTTAATGATGCGGGGTAAATTGGTGAGGACAAGGGAAGAGTTCCTTAGGCCTGTAGTTAGGTCTCGGGTTTTTAGCGAGCTTATAGCTCTGGATTGTGAACTTCACAAATGCTTCTCTGTTCTCACATCTCCCCCTTTGAATTGGATGGAATGGTTAAAGTGAGCCTGCAGTTGACATGTGCCTCTTCCCCAGTGAAAGGCAAAGTGCTAGCTGGAGTCAAGTATTTTGCTTCCTAAAGGCCAGTAAGGCTTTGATTAAACCCCAACAGTTTAGGCTCTAGTTA
Organism: Canis lupus familiaris; assembly: GCF_011100685.1. Taxonomy (NCBI): domain Eukaryota; kingdom Metazoa; phylum Chordata; class Mammalia; order Carnivora; family Canidae; genus Canis; species Canis lupus. Next base: position 6,552,282 of record NC_049224.1, on the reverse strand, counting down.
AATAGCTTCTCCTGAGGGTAAGCTTGTTAAAAATAGCCAGGTGTTCTGGAGTATTTAAAAATCGTTCCTTTTCCTCTCCCCCTGCCAGAGCATAAAGAAGTTTCTCTCCAGTATTTACTCCAAAACTCTAGTCCACCTCCTGGAGGTAAAACTCAAAGGTGTGTGAGTAGGGCGGTGGCCTCTCTTGACCTGGATCCCTGTGGAGTTTTTAACTCCGAGACTTGTCCACACTGAGCCTCCAGTCGGTCATCAACTACAGCTCAAGTTCCTGCTCTGGCACTGACTTCCGTTCATGAGAATGCATCCTGGTAAGACATGGCTCCCTGTATTCACCTATCTGTCCAAATTTTGAGGCACTGGTTTGTCCTGTGTCTTCCCCTCTCTTATGAATCCAAGAAAGGCTATTGGTTTTTCAGTTTGTTCAGTTTTTTACTTGTTAAAGGGTGGTGAATCCAATCTCCTTACAAGGGAACCTGAAATCAGGCCTGGCTTATTTTTTAAAGCGTTGATTGCTATGGCATGTTTATGTGTTCTGGGCCTTAAAGCACACTCACATGCTACTTTTGGTAGTTTCATGTTTGTCTCACTCCTCTGGACATCAACCATTGCAGTTACATAATTTTCTTAATTTTAAGGTTTCCACATTCCTTTCATAAGATCAGTGGTTATTGCATGCAGATGTTTTGTGCAGCCTCAGGTTCAGCTTGCTTTGGGATGATCGTTTAAACACAGCTTTACCTGTGCAGAGAGGAAACTCTTGTTCTTAAGCAAATGGGAAGGTATTTTCTAGCACAGAGTTTTACAGAGAAGGAAAATTCTTGTGTCCTTAAACTGGCCAAGCTAGGTGTTGAATCTCCAGGTGTCACCCATATATATGGGGAAGATCTATTGGGGGCTTAAGGAAACAAATCCAAATATCAACATGCATTCTCTTTTCTGTTAAAGAGACATATTTTATATGCAAATAACAACACACCCAAGGTTGACAGTTAGTGTTCTAAGTAAAGCATAAAGAACTATTCAAAATCAGAGGTAGGGACACATGAAAACCACTAAGTGAGCATTGACTAAGGGGAGAAAGCTGTGGATCTCTGCCAGCTGTTCTCTTCATTATTCCTGGCATCTATCTTCTGTCCAACATTACCCCCTTGTAGTGAGAAGTAATGACTAATTTTACTCAAAACAAAAGTGGGGAAAAAAGAAAACATACTGCTTTACCAAGCTGAACAATTTATCGTTTACTGTATGTGAACATTTTTCTATTTCGATATGCTGCTAGACATCACAGCATGAGCAAAAGTGAGACGGGGCATGTTTTTGGAAATTGAGGTTGGGACCAGATTATAAGGGGATCGGATCCTAAGGAGCAAGGGTTATAATTCTGTAGGCAATAGGGCATTATTGATTATGGTTTGAGCTAGGGATTAGCATGATCTAATTGTACTTCTGGAAGAAGGCTTAGGAAGAAGTGTAAAGATGATTAGAGAAAAAGCCTGTTAGGTGTTTTGTATATTCTCAAGTATAAAATACACAGCTGTAATAAGCAGTAAATATGAAACAAAAGACCAGTTAAGTTTATGTCAAAAATACTTCAACTGGATGATGCGTAGCTACGTGACATATCCAACAACACATGAGCATTTGGTTGAAGGCAGTTCCCTATGGTTAATACTGTGTTCCTTCTGAGCTCAATCCGTCGGCCTATCGATTATTACATCTGTGAGAGATGTTACGGTAATAATTACTTCACTGAAACATTTTAAACTTGAGGTATGTGTAATAATCTATTATGATAAGTATGGGGTCCTTAAAAGTCTTTCTTTTAAAAGTGAAATCCTATTTCCTTTAACTTAACAGGCTGTTACAGTGTTGATAGAAAAATGTTTTCTCTTTTCATCTGAAATTCTCCACAATGATTTCTGAAAACAACCATATAATGGAAAGGTTGCTACCTTGAACGAGTTGAGGAACAATTTTTGACTCGGTAAACAAAAAATTTAAGTGATCAGAGTATTCACAAATATGAAAAATCTTCTTCCATTGTGAGATTTTATAGTTAGGCACCTCTACATGAAGAAATAAGAGTGATTATTTTAATTTGATTGAGTAAAAAAAAATTCAGTTACTAAATAAATATTATTGGACATATAATTTGTATGTAGAACTTTAAATCCACAGGTTCATATTTTAATCAGAAATATTTCTCTAAAAGTGTTCTTTTACCTTGTCAGAAAATGCCTGCAGCCTTTCATGACACAGTATTTCTGTTAATTCTCTTCACCTTCCACATATTACCTCCTTGGTCAGATACCTTCTTACTGAATGTCACAAGCTCCGTATCCTATTTCTACCAATTCATTTGCTTAATTTTGCTTTGATGGTTGTTATTTTGAAGCTACTCCATTTAGAATAGAAGGAGGTTATTTGGATTTTACAAGTAAATGACAACAATCAAATCCAATTTGTTTTCTTTCAACATTCTTTGCTATTACAACTTAGTATTTCCACACCTTCTTCGATCTATTAAATAGTGTGGTCTTTTTATCATGGAATCTTTGTCTTCAAAGATACAAGCATATTTGGCATTAGCATAATTTATTTGGGGGAAGGCCAATTGGATACACAAATCACCAAAAAAAAATCTAGAGTAGAAAAATGATTCTGTAAATGTCTGAGAGTTCACGATGGACACAAGAGGCTCTGAGATCCTGAACAAGAACCTAATGTGATCTCTGAGAAAATTATCTGAACTGAGGCTACTGATTCCCAATAGTTTTAATGTGTGAATTGCCTGAATGCTTTAGACTATATCAGAATTCTGTATTTGTTGATGAGGAAAAGGAGTAAATAAAATGAGTGGATGGACAAATGTATGACATGAATACATGTGAAGGCAAATTAAGAAAATCACACAAAAACAGCAAAGTTTATGGGGAGAAAAAAAAAAAAAAGGTAGTGTATAAAGATTGGACCAGTATCAGAGGAGGTAAATGATAAGGAAAGGGTAAGTTTAGGTTATGGCTAGTTAAGAACCCTACAACTACCTATGTATCTTTTGGTGAATGGAGTGGGCAATTTAAACATCTAGTACTTGGATTGTGTTCTAATGATGGAGTTCTAGTCAAAGCCTTAAACAAAGGGATATATTCTTGCAAGGGAAGAAGTATAGAGTGGAGATGGAGACGTTCATGTAGAACATATGTCCACATTTTTTCTTATGTGTTTGAAACAATGTCTAGGTCCTGACCTCTCATAAGTACTTATTAATCAGTTAATCAATGGATGAAGTTCTGAGACCGAAATGTTCTCCTGAACTCCCCAGTGATAATGGCTTAAAAGCTGCAGCCAGGCTACCTAAAACCTAGTAGAATCATGGCAATAGAATTATTTTTTTTCAAATTTTAGTCTGTTTACTGCATATTGTTACCTATTGTTCATGTGGGTCATTTTCTTAATGGGGATTGTGGCTCAGGCTTTAAATGTTGGTAACGCCTGTCAGTAGCAACATTTTTTATTTTATATTAATCAGTTTATTGACTTCCCACCTGTAACTCTTACTGTATTCATTTAGTATATCTTTTTTTTTTTTCAGCATAAATGTTCCCATGTATCTCATGTTAGTTATTTGAACATAATATTAGAAATGTAATATACAGGAATTATGCCAAATTAGTATTGGTATTTTTTCTGCAGAACTGATGGGTGAATGTTTGAGTTACCCTTATTTGTTTGTAAAAATGTTTCCCCCCGACCCCCAGGAATTTTTGAGGAAAAATATTCCTGTCAGCATAGTTTTTTTTTTAATACATAGTAAAATATTATCTCTTAATACAAACTTGAATGTATAGGCATTATATATCACTTCTTAAATTTGATGCCAGAGATTTCTAATTTTTACTTCAAATGTTTTTTTTTTTTTGGGGGGGGGGATCATAGAGATGCTGTTCAGTGGTGTGAAACTTCCTAAACCTCACAACTTGTGAGACACACACACACACACACACACACACACCGAGTGTATGTGTATATATGTGATTACTTAATGCCTTCATGAAGCTTTGTAGCAGGTGAATAATTACTTGTATAAACTGACCTTAGTGGCTACCATAAAACATTCTAATTATTGCATTCTTAAAGTGACTGTAATTAATGTAATCTCCAAAGCCGTAAAATACCAATATTTCAGGTAGCAGATTATCTGTAACATCTGTTGCACAAGATGGTAGTTTAATGTGCAATCAGTGCTATAATTCACAGTTAATCTTTTAATACGGAACCTTAAAAGTGCCAGTTCTTAATAAATTGCTGCTGTAGTATCACAGGCTTGAACTCAACTCCCAGTGAAAATGAGCAATTAAATGTGCAACAAAACTGAAACTTGAGGGGAAAAAATGCTCCCCTTAAAAATGAATGTTGAGTATCTATAATATTTCATAAGTAAGAAATTTGAGCACTGGATAAGCATCAAGCAAAATTAATAACTCGACTTGACTTTCCATTGCAAAGGCTTTGCCAGCCTATGAAATTAACAAAAACCGTGTACGGATTTGAGCACAGTTCGGGAAAACCTGATCTGTGAAATATATGTTAAAACTATTTATTTTGGAAATATTATTCTTACTCAGCAAGTATAAAAGTTGTCAATTTCAATTGTTGCACATATTGAATAGTTTGGGCCTTTAACCTTGCGGCAACAAAAAAAGTGGCAGTGTGGAGTGGGTCAATAACTAAATAAAAAGATCTATAAAGTGTTATTTTTGTATCAAAAGTTATCTTAGCCACCAGTGCACCTTGTTCTTGAGACCCTGTTAAGCATGCTTAAAGGATTTGAAACTCCAAAAACTTTTATTAAACTGTGGACCACAGTAAATATGTTATTAAAAAGTAAAGAACAGGCTTCTTTCAATAAAACTGTCCTTGGCATTGGGAGACCCCTTAGGAACACAGTACAATTGATCCTCTGAGATGATTTTTCTTATTGTACTTAGCTGTGGCTTTCTTATACTTTAAAAAAATGTGTATTTATGCTATTTAATTATGACAACTAAACTATTGATGGTCTCTCATTTGGATCCTCTTTGATCAAATAAGCACAAAAATCATTCTGCTTTTACTTATTTCTATTAAAATCGGTAAATGAATTTGAGTATTTATCAGTTAAACCTGTTTAGAGTGTGTGTCTACTTCCCCTGAAGCACTTAGGTAAAAAATCCATTCCTGTAAAAGAAAATAAAGGAATGAAGTAGAAATAATAGTGTGTGTGCTTCTTCCCAACTCCTACTTACCTCCAAATTCTCTATATTATAAATGAGTAGTATTTATGCCTCACAGAAGTGAGAAGGAACATATGCTGTATTGAGGAAAGGGTAAAAGACAACCGTGTAAGGACTTCTCATTGGAAAATGGAAATGTTCAAAGAAACTCTCATTTTCTCAAACTAAAATATAGACATGATAGGAGTTGAATATGAAGAGTGGTTCATAAAATTTAGACCTTGAGACGACGTAGAAAGAGGACTTAAAATGAAGAAAATATTTTCTTTACACAGCTTTGGTGTGAGCATATTTTGACTACACGTATCAAAAAATATTTCAAAAAAAATTAAAAAAAATATTTCAGTGATACTCATGGAGTGGACAAGGGCTTGAGACTGTCTACGACATACATCACAATGGTTTTTTATTTATTATTTGTTTTTTTATTTTATTTATTTTTTTCATCACAATGGTTTTTTAAAGAGAAATGTATTAGATCAGTCACTGGAACCTATTCCTGAACAATAATGTTACACATTATTGTTTAAAAAAATTACATAGTCTTTTCTGGGGACTATTTTGGAATTGATTCAAAGCCTAAATTCTATACTTTGTCCTTTCCTGCCCCACTTCTGTGTCTGTTTCTCTCTGCCTCCCTCCTCACTCCCACATGTGCTGATTCTCTCTGGCTCTCTCTAATATGTTACTTTATATACTACTGTATTTATAGAAGAAATAGAAATGTCTAATTAATTTTACTGTAGATTTAGAGGACTTTATATCTTATCTATGAGGGCATGCATCAATTTATTTTGTAATCCAATTTAAATATTCTCCTTTGAGAGTTTGTTTTTTAAGGATCATTTCATATGGAAACATGTTTGAGGATGAAGATTCCTTTCTGTGTTTATTGGGTTTTTATAGTTTTCAAAAAAAAAAAAAGAGAACACCTATTAGCAAAAATTTAAATAGTAACACCGATAAACCATGAACTATGAATAACTGTGAATGTAAAAAAGGTGCATTTAATCTCAAATTTTAGAATGTATCTCCTTGTAAAATTTTCATGAAGTCATATAGCTTTAAGTGTAGTATTTAAGAGCCTCCAGGAGGTAAGCCTGATGCTCTCTATAATCACAAGCCTAAGTCATCTTTTTTTATGAATCAGTTCTTTTAAACTCAAGCATCTTTAATTTTCATAATTCTTTATCGCTGAAAGATCTTAAAATATGCTATTGAGTTTTACTGGATCTCTAGGTAGATGTAAGTCCATTCAAGAGAACATGTTTAATAGTTGAATAAAAGCTTTATCGCTTTATTTCAAAATGAAATTCACATACATTTCCAGGATAGCATCAAAGGTGTTGCTCAGGGATTAAGAGACATTTGGGGGGAAAATATGAAAGCATTTAATTCGAGTCCATTTAATTCAATGTTCATTTCCCTGACCTCCTACTAGTCATACCAATATTCCTTCAGTTACCCTTGCTACTATGAGTGGATTATAATACAAAACATCATGAGCTAACATAAAGAATATAAGCAGATCCTAAATAAACCCTGTTCGTTCTTCCACTGTTAACTGTGAGGTCTTGCATGTGTCCAGTAAGATCCCTTGGATGCAGTTTACCCCTGGTTAGATACAAGTACTGGGCTAGTTGAATATTACATTTTGCATATATTCAGCTGTAGGGAATGGATACAATCTGAAGACTCTGAGGCCCATGTATGTCTCTCGAAATAAAGGACCATTGGGTTTTTAAATTCTAAATAATCCTCCCTTGTCTAAAGGTGTCCTTAAACCAAACCAAATATAATTTTCAACTTAGACATAATGTATTTCTACTTCATGTCTAAGGTTTATATATTAGACATTGCTTTGTTCAAAAATAAGATACTATAAAATGTAGACAATTTATGTAGATCATATTTTGTTTCATAATGAAGGATGAATGATACTTTAAAAATTATTTTTAATTGAATTATAGTTGCCATACATTATTTCCACGTATACAGCAGAATGATTTGACAATTGTATACATTATGAAATGCTCACAATGATAAGCGTAGTTCTTATCTGTTGACAAAGTTACTACAGTATTATTGACCAGAGTGTTAACCATTGAATAACATGGGGGTTGGGATCACCAGCTTCCCATGCAGTAGAATGGGAATTCTACTGTGTAGAATTTTTGACTCACCTAAAACTTAACTACTCATAGCCTACTGTTGACCAGAGCCTTACTGATTAAAAAAACAAAAACAAAACCCACTTGATTAAAACATAATTCAGTGTTAGAATGATATATACCATATTCTTAGAATAGAGCAAACTAGAGAAAGAAAATGTTAAAAAAAAAAACTGTAAGGAAAATATATTTATACCACTGAATTGTATTTATCAATACTCTAAGTTTATAACCTCTCCTGATAAGATGAATCCCGTCAGTAACTAAATCAATATTGTCTTTCATGATAAAAATACCAAGTAACTTATCCAGATGAGTAACATTGTATGTCAGAAATGCAAAGGTAATATGAAAAAGAAATTTCTAGTTCTTCATAGGATTAGTGAGTCATGTGTTGATAACGAAGAAATGGCAATATGCTTATGCTGTGGTAGCCTAATGGAGTCAATTGCTTCTTGGTAGCCTAGCCTCTACACTAATGAATAGATCCTTATAAAATTTTATGACACACAGTATTATAGTATTACAATACAGTATTGGTAACATTGTTCAGGTTTTTTTTTTAAACTAACCTAGGATAGGTATGGAGTTTCTTGAATTAGGAGACAGGTGTACTTCATGCAATGCAGTTTTTTTCTTTTTAAAGATTTTATTTAAAAAAAAAAATATTTATTTATTCATGAGAGACACAGAGAGAGGCAGGGACACAGGCAGAGGGAGAAACAGGCTCCGTGTGGGGAGCTTGATGTGGGACTCGATCCCAGGACCCCAGGGTCCTGACCTGAGCCAAAGACAGACATAGAACCACTGAACCACACAGGTGTCTCCATGCAATGTCATTCTTAAACCAATGTTATAAAGCAGTAAGAAAACTAACACATTACTAATTGTAGGTTAAAGATCTCTCCCTTTATGCCTGTGTAAGGATAGACGATACACTCCCACAAAGTCTCACACATGATGTCTTAAGTCTCACACATGATGTCTTATGCACTGAATGCTTATGTGGTGAAGAGGACATTGTGCCTGTTCTAGCTCTAGATTTTCACATAAAGAACATGACTTACACAACAGAAGTTTATTAACTCTAAGGCGTAATTATTAATCATGAAGTGGAAATGGATCATTATAAAGGTCTTCATGTGCATTGTCACCTTGAGTAGCTGAGGGGGCAGGGGAAGGGTGTTGGTCTTGCAGCCTCAGGGAGGTGGAGGCTGTGGAGGATCTAGAAGGGGAGGCAGGAACCTTGGTCTAACTTGACAGAACTACATTGTAATTTGACGTTTTGCTTTCTCGTTTCCCTAAAAGTGTTTCTACATGACAACCTTCCACCTTTTGCTTTAGTTTCAGTGTGTGTTTCCACGCCGTAAAACAACTCAGAAGCACTCCTGACTCATCAGGCTCCTTCTACTACATTGTCCAAGGTCAATTTGTGTCCAGGTATTGCCAAGAATTCTTTCCAAGATGATCAAACCATCCTTGGCTGGCCTGAGATTCTCCAGGTTTCAATCCTTTACCTTCCTTTTTGCTTTAAGTTGTCATGCAGTGACTTGGCTCTGTCTCAAAACTAATCACAGTCTATAAAGAATGCCTTTCTCACATGGAGCAAACCTGTATCCACATAACAGCTACATTTTTAATGGGGATAAAAAAACTATTTTGCAAAAAGTACAAAGTTTTTATGCCTGCTGTAGGGAGAGCCTCACACATTTCCTTTTTTCAGTTGTTTTTACCATGGTTCTTAGGTTGGATTCATCCTGAGCTGGTGGTGAGCTGCAGACCTCACTGCACAGTACACATCAAGCCTTTCAGCCCATTCTTGTAAGGTCATGACTTTTCTCTACTTTGGGAGCATTTCCAACATCACTAGTGTTACTTCATGTGGGTCCCATGGTATTATTAAAGGTTCATGGCATTACACTGAACTCGGTGAAAAATGTGTGAGAACTGTGAGAAGTCTTTGTACTGTGATAAGGGGTGACTGGAGAGACAAATTGTTCTGTGGACATGACTAGCATCACATGGTGTTTTAAATGGATGTGCTCAAGCTCATCACAATGACAACAGGCAATAGCTATAAAATTATTACAGTTGCACTGTTTGTATTACAGTTAATTTTATGCATTTATGATTTAATGCTGCATCTTTAGATTTAAGATCCCTTTTAAGAGAAGAGTCTGAGTTTGCTATAGCCCTATGTCTGACCTGGGGTTAAGCCCTGCAGATTTTCAGAGGCAGATGTTAGGGGGGCTTCGCTTCCTGCTGCAGATTCCTGGGGTTAAGGTGCCAACTTGGGAGCCTGATGTCCTTGCTCCTCAGGGAAGACTTCTATGCCTGTGCTATTCCTTCCACTTGTGGATCAGTCCCTCCGGGGTTTGATCCCTGCACCTGCTATCCTTCTCAATACCACTTTTTGTTTATTTCCATAGTTCTGGAAAAGGTGTTCTGCTAGTCCTGAGGTCATTTTCAGAGTGTGTTGCATTACATGCATTTTTTTTTTTTTTTTTTGCATTACATGCATTTGAAGCCTTGGTGTATTTATGGGAGGAAGTGAGCTACAGATCCTCCTGCTTTACATCTTCCCTGAAATTCCGATTTAATGCTTTATATTAATATAAATATGAACTTTTAAAAAGCATAAGTTTGGATTCTCCCTTTGATCCTTCAGAATTGAATATTTGTGCTAGACAAGACTTTTTAGGGAGATACAACTTAAACAATTCCATAAAAACAAAGACGGTGATTTGTGTACTTCAGATATCTGCATGGCATAGTTCCACCAAAATTTAAAAAACATACAAACTTGAAAGAAAAACATTTCAATACACAAAAACACTAAATATGGATTAATGCTGTGACCCTATTAGTACATCTTACTAATTGATATAATGATTTAAAGCTCAATAGAAAATGTAGGAAAGAATTGAAAACTGGCAACAGAAATAAAAGCAATAAACATGTAGGAATGTGTTCGTTCCTTTAGCATAAAAGAAATCTTAAAAGTAGGGGTGTATTTCCATCTTTCAAATTGATGAAGATTGGTGACAAATAGTATTAGTGGACAGTTAAGGAAATAGACATTGGAGGGAAGTTTGTGTGTGTCAAAAGTACACAAATGGGTCTGTTGGCATGTAACAACTCTACTTTTAGTATTTGTCTTAAACAACCATGTACAGTGATAGATCCAAAGACTTCACAGCATCTGCACTGCTCTTTATTCCTGAGCTGTTGCAAGTTCTTGACCACACCCACCTGTGACCTGTGTGGTTTCGGGCAAAATTTGACTATGGTGGGGAAATAGCTCAATAGATTTTGAGGTCCCAATTAAGTGTGATCACAAAGTTAATCTAAGATTTAATGACATGCATTGTTATTATGATGCTGTTTAAGTAAAAATGACCACGTATTCACTTAAATCATTACAATTAGTATTATGCTTAGAGATTAAAGCAAATTTCTCCATTATGCTTAGCTCAATCCAAGAAGTATTATTGTTTATGGTGTTTGCAAGTAACTATACTTTTTTTAAGATTTTATTTATTCGAGAAAGAGAGAGAGAGAGAGAGAGGCCGAGACACAGGCAGAGGGAGAAGCAGGCTCCATTCAGGGAGCCTGACGTGGGACTTGATCCTGGGTCTCCAGGATGATGCCCTGGGCTGAAGGCAGGTGCTCAACCACTGAGCCACCCAGGGATCCCCCAAGTAACTATACTTTTTAAATTATGGGGAATGACTTGTATCTAATTTATGGGACTTGTGCTTTTACTGCATACATTTCCATGTGTATCTCAACTGTTTCAATAAAACTAAAATTTAGTTATGGCTAGGATGGTTTATAAATGTGCCAAAATATAAATTCTTAGGTAGGCTTTAAAAACATACAATTGTAAGTTTGGTTATTTTTGATAATATTTAAATCAATTTATTGCAATCTATTTCTTTCACTCTATTCCTCAGATTTGATCTTGAAGTGTAAGTGCTGCTTTATTTCTTCACTGAATTAGTATTAAAAATGTATGATATTGGTAATGCTTTTTCAAAAAATTGTTTCATTATTCCTTCAAAATAACACAAATTTGCAATTTTGTTTTCAGATTATGACACTTTTTTCTCATGTCTAACATTTGTGCTTCAAAAAGTAGAATCAACTGAATAAAATATTTAAGTACACTATAAACAAAATAGATATAGAGGAGTGTTTCATTCTATATTAGTGAGGTCAACCAAAAAACATGATTTTTTTTAATATTCTTGTTATAGACATTTAAACGCAAATATTTCTAAGACAAATGTTTTTTCTTTCTTGTAACTGTCATTTTCAAACACCAGCATTCATTATAAGTAAAATATTCATATTGTTACAAGTGAACATATCTTACCAAATATCTTTTTGGAATAAATACTAATCAGTATTTATATTATAAATTGAAAAGGATGGACAGTTATGTAGTTTAAGGTTGTTAAAGTAAATGTTTATAAATGTTTTTTTTTTTCAAAGCTGCTTGCTAAAGATAGATGGAGAAAGAACCGATTGATTAAAAACAATGTCAATTGATAAGATAATTTTTTGGTATTTATATTTAGAAAAAAAATTGATTCGAGCGTAAGGACTATAAAGGGATTTTCACACGATGAATCACTGACAATGCTAAAATGTTCTAAGTTCAATAGATGAAACTAAAAATTCATCAGTATAGTGATGCCTAGGGGGCTCAGTGGTTGAGCTTCTGCCTTTGGCTCAGGGTGTGATCCTGGGGTCCCGGAATCAAGTCCCACATCAGGCTCCCTGCATGGAGCCTGCTTCTCCCTCTGCCTGTGTCTCTGACTCTCTCTCTGTGTCTCTCATGAATAAAAAAATAAATTAAAAAAAATTTCATCAGTATAAAGTAACATATATCACATGCACTTATTGTCTAAAATAAGGAGTCTGAAATAAGCAAGTAAGTATGCAAATACCTTCCCTCATTCTTTAGGCTGCCTTTTAGTTTTGTTGATTGCTTCCTTTGCTGTGCAGAAGCTTTTTATCTTGATGACATCCCAGTTGTTCATTTTTTGCTTTTGTTTCCCTTGCCTGTGGTAACGTGTCTAATGAGAAGTTGGTACGAACGAGGTCAAAGAGGTTTCTGCCTGTGTTCTCTATGATTTTGACAGTTTTGTCTCCCATTAAGGTCTTCAATCCTTTTTGAATTTATTTTTGTGTACGGTGTTAGAAAGTGGTCCCATTTCATTCTTCTGCATGTTGCTGTCCCATTTTCCCAACACCATTTGTTGAAGAGACTTTTTCCCATTGGATTTTCTTTCCTGCATTGTTGAAGATTAGGTGACCTATAGTTGTAGATCCACTTAATAAAGGGTTAGTATCCAAAATCTACAAAGAACTTCTCAAACTCAATACCCCAAAAACAAATAACCCAGTTAAGAAATGGGCAGAAGACACGAACAGATACTTTTCCAAAAAAAGACATCCAGGTGGCCAACAGACATATGACGAGATGCTCAACATCATTCGGCATCAGGGAAACACAAATCAAAACCACAAGGGGATACTATCTCACACCGATTAGGATGTTAAAATTAACAACACAAGAAACCACAGGTGTTAGGATGCGGAGAAAGGGGAATCTTCTTGCCCTTTTGATTGGAATGCAAACTGGTGCAGCCACTCTAGAGGTTTCTCAAAATGTTAAAAATAGAACTACCCTACGATCCAGCAATTGTACTACTAGGTATTCACCTAAAGGATACAAAAATACAGATTTGAAGCAATACAAGCACCCCAATGTTTATAGCAGCATGAACAGCCAAATAATGGAGAGAGCCCATAGGTCCATTGACTGATGAATGGATAAAGTAGATAGATAGATATAGATATTTATATCTATATATTTATATCTAGATAGATTTATATGAGGTGGTATCTCCTTGTGCTTTTGATTTGTATTTCCCTGATGCCAAATTATGTTGAGCATCTTTTCATGTGTCTGTTGGCCACCTAATGTCTTTTTTGGAAAAGTATCTATTCATGTCTTCTGCCCATTTCTTAACTGGGTTATTTTATCTATCTATAGATAGATATATTTATATATCTATTTATACACACATATACAATGGAATTTACTTTGCATCAAAAAGTGAACTCTTGCCATTTGTAGTGACATGACTGGAGCTAGAGGGTATTAGGCTAAGTGAAATAAGTCAGTCAAAGGAAGACAAATACCATATGATTTGACTCATATGTGGAATTAAAAAACATGAATATATAGGAAGGGAGAAAAAGATTTTAAAAATAGGGAAAACTGTAAGACTTTTAACTGTATAGAACAAACAGGTTGAAAGAGGTGGATGGACTAGATGGCTGAGGAGTATGAAGGGAGGGCACTTGTTTTGATCAGCAGTGGGTGTGGTATATAAGTGATGAATCATTGCATTCTATTCCAAAAATCAATATTCTGTTCTATATTAACTACCTAAAATTTAAATTAAAAATAATATTAAAGGACAATGGAAGTTTGTGATGGAAGTTAACGAATGTACAATATATAAATCAGCTGGCATGTATAGATGATCCAAGGAAAATTCTCCTTAGAAGATTTTCATTGAATGAGAATTATTTTTGTTATACATTACCATCACCAGAATGTTTCCAAGACTTGAAGACAATCTTGATAAATCTGTTTAGACTAAGTAAGCATTTGAATTAGTACAGGATCTGTAAGTCAGGAATGAAATATTTGGTAGAATGGTACAAAAATTCTCTCTCTCTACATACACACACACATATATTCACACACAACTACACTATGCCTATCTTCTTGTTAGCAATTTGCCTGCTATTGGCATAACTTGGCACTCCTTATTTAGAATCAATAACAGTCCTTAGTCCTTCATAATTTTGCTCAAAAGGAACTTATTTTAGCCTTAAATTCCAGTAAAATGTAATTATTAATATTGGTCCATGGTTTGAAGCATTATTGTAGATTACATTATTGAAGTTTGTTATTGCTGTTTTTCTTAGACTTCTGATGTTTCAGTCCATTCTAGTGGAGTTAATAATGGGGCAGAGTTGCTATATGGTCTTGACCCTTACTGAGAACTCCAATTTTTCAATGGTTGGTGGGCATTAATCTGCTACCATGATGACAAAATTTGTCAAGAAAATTAAAATACAGGTTTAAAATACAGTAGTCAAAATTGACCATAATTATTTCTTAGGAAGAATTGATTGGTTGCTGTCATACCAATGAAAATTAGAGAAACTCAATAATTTATGACTTAACAGGAAATATCTAAATGTTCATGGTATGTTATTTCTACACTAAACCAAATACAGAATAGTTTTGATTATAACCCCACGCCATTCCCCCCACCCCTGCATTTGGAGAAGGGGCTAAAATATTGCTTCTCTCTGTTTCCATTTTGATGTCAGTTGTTCCAAAATGAAAATATGTTATTGGAAGTTGCTAATGATATTTTTTGAGCTAAACTGTTGCTATAAAACACATTCTCTTGGAAACAAGTAAACTTCAAATGATACACAGCTCAATCACGTCATTTTATTCTAAGAAAGATCTATGAAAAGTTAACCAAAATATTGTTCTGGAATTATGATAATTTCTCCTTTGAATTTTTGGTAGAGTTCATCCTGAAACCGTCTGGGCCTACTGTTTTTTTGGGGGAAGGTAGTTAATATTGATTCAGTTGATTCAGGTTAATAGACATGGGTGCATTCAAATTATCCATTTATCATTGTTTGCATTTTGGTGTTTTTCATCTTTAAGAAATTGGCCTATTTCATCTAAGTCATCAATTTTTGTAGCATAGACTTGTTTATATTCTTTTCTTTATTCCTTTAATGTCCATGACATAAGTAGTGATGATTTCATTTCTAATATTAGTAATTTGTGTTCTCTTTTTTTCTCTAGTATGGCTAGAAATTATTAATTTCATTGTTCTTTTTAAATAACTAGCTTTTGATTTTGTGGATTTTCTGTTATTCTCCTGTTTTCAGTTTTAGTGATTAATTTTAATGTTTTCTTTTGCTTGCTTTGGGTTTGTATTGCTCTTCTTTCTCTATTTTCCTATGGCTGTTATTTAAATTATTGGCATAAAATATTCCTTCTTTTTAACATATGTTGAATGTTGTATGATTTCCTTGACAGTATATTTGTTGCATACTACAAATTTAGATCTGTTGTATTTTCAATTTTATTTAGTTTTAAATATTTGTAATAGGTTTTACCTATGTGTTGTGAATATTCAACAATATACTTCTAGACATTTTTAAGAATATTCTAGCTATCTTTCTATTATTGATTTCTAATTATCTTTTCCATTTGGACTTCCATAGAAAAATACCAGAGGCTGAGTAATTTATAAGCAACATAAATTAATTCCTCAGAATTCTGGAGCCTGAGAAGTCCAAGATCCTGGTGCTGGCAGTTTTGGTGTGCTGGCTGGTGAGGATCCACTTCCTTGTTCATAGACAATGCCTTCGGTTGTGTCCTCACATGGTGGGAGGTTGGTCACTATAGTATCTCTTTTATAGGAGCACTAATACCATTCATGAGTGCTCCATCTTCATGACCTAAGCACCTCCCAGTACCATTACATGGAGGGTACAAATTCAACATATGTATTTTGGAGGGAAACAAACACTTAGACTATAGCACAAGTTTAATTCTCATGTCTGAGAACATTTTTATATGATTTTTATTCTTTTAACTTTCTCAAAATGTTTTATACCCAAGAATGTTGTCCATGTTAGTGAATATTTCATGACAGCTTGAGAAGAATGTGTATTCAGATGTTGTTGGAGTATTATATGAATGCAACTTATATTAAGTTGATTGATAAATGTTATTTGTGTTAACAGTATCCGTCCAGATTTTTCTGCCTTCCTTATTTATAATGTAAAGAGTCTATGATATCTCCCACAATTAGTGTTTCGACTCCTGCTGTTTTTGACTCTTGTTATTTAATGACTCTCTTTATTCCTAATTATTTCCCTTGTTTTGATGTTTTCTTTGGGTAAAATTAATATGGTTATCCAGCTTATTTTTGCTTGGTGTTACGATGTTATGCATTTTTCTATTATTTACTTTCACCTAATTCTTTGTTTATAGGAGGTTCCCTATAGACAGCATGCAGTTGGGTCCTGTTTGTAGTTCGTTAACAGAAAGGTTTCAGAACAAGGAAAATTATCAGGAATAATAATCATGATGAGGCTCAAAAATGGATAGAAGGAGAAATAGAGAAGTCTATTGTTGTTGGAGCTATCTATACCCCTCTTTGAGACTTCCTTGTTTCTGATTCTTTTCTTGGTAGATGTCTTTCTCCTCAAAGAGAACATTTGATAGCTGATTCAGCTCTAACTCACTATTACTATACTGAAGCCCTTTTGATGTGTTTTTCAGTTGTTAGGTATAGGGACCATTCTATAATCTTCTACTTAAGTCTTTTTAGTGGGGACCTCTATAGGGCTGAGTTCATCATA
This sequence comes from Canis lupus familiaris, assembly GCF_011100685.1. Lineage (NCBI taxonomy): Eukaryota > Metazoa > Chordata > Mammalia > Carnivora > Canidae > Canis > Canis lupus. The sequence continues at coordinate 6,535,346 of NC_049224.1, read as the reverse complement.
AGTGCTATTCCAGTGGCAGAGCTTACTTCTTTTCTCCTTTTGATGAGGTAGGAAAATAAAGCTTGCTGGTGTGGAAGGAATGCCCTTCTCCAGTTGGGGTAAGGTTCTAGAAAATTCTCCCTTGGAGAGTAGGCCTTTGATATGGAAAGGGCTCTAGTAATTATTCACAAGGATTACCTTTCTTTTCCCTCTGTTGGACTCGAGAGAGGCTCTTTCTTGGCACTTTACGTTGAGAATCTGCTGGTTCTTAGAGCTAAAACCATTGAAAATGTGGTCATCTCTCCCCAGACTTTGTCATCCAGAGATTTTTACTTTCAGTCTTGTCCCCACTCAGCCTCCAGCGATTTATAAAAGTTACCATATAATTGCTACAACTAGATCTTCTGTACTTTCTCAGATCTGCAGGCTGATATAAGCTTTGGCTCTGTTTTAAGCTGTCTTTTCAAATTTGGGGGTGACTGTTCTGCAGTCACAGTTCTCTGATGGTTTCAGGAAAAATAATGTTCAATGTGTTCAACTTTTTCCCCTTACAAGAATGAGAATGAGCGTTTCTAGGCTCTTTAAATGTTGGGACTCAAACTAGAAATCAACATTATTCTTTTTGTTGCTTAAATTGTTCCAATATTGGAAATGGGGAAATCTTTCAGATTGACCTCCATTTCTCTGAACATGTCATTATCATCTTCATCATCAACATTTAGTATCTCCTTACTTTCTGACAATACATGATTCTCTACTCTCATCTTCAATTTTCACTGCCCTTGCATTAAAACAGCCATTTCTCCAAAGAATTCAGGTTCCTTTTATTGGAGAATATATTTAAAAATCATAAGGATGTGCTTGTTGTTACTGCAGTTCTAGAACTTTCCAACTTTCCCTCCATCCAGTTTCTACCACACCATCTTTGTTTCCAGCAATTGTTTTTGAGTATAAGAAAAATGCACACCAAAAGCACAATGTTGTTTAAAATTCTTTGTTTTCTTATTACCTGTTATCTTATTACCTAACATAGAATATCTGGAGATATGACAAAGGAATTTTTATGTTTCAGATACTCTGTAAGTTGTTTCTGTATCCACTAAAGTTAAAAAAAAAAAAAAACAATTGTTTTAAAATATTCGGTGATAATGGGGCATCTGAGTCACTCAGTTGGTTAAGCATCTGACTCTTGGTTTAGGTTCAGGTCATGATGTCAAGGCCCTGGGATCGAGTCCTGTCTTGGCTCTAAGAACCAGAAGATTCTCAAGGTAAAGTGCCAAGAAAGTCCTCTCTCGAGTCCATCAGAGAGAAAAGAAAGGTAATCCTTGTGAATAATTCCTAGAGCCTTCTCCATACCAAAGTCCTACTCTCCAAGGGAGAATTTTCTGAAGAAATCTGAAGAAAAAAATCACTAGATTTGACACAGGAATTTTATGAGACTAGTAAAATTAACAAGCTTGAATGCATGTTGTACTCTATTTCTATTTATCACCCTTTACCACCCCTTTGAAGATGGAAGCACTTTTTTTCCTACTTGTTAGGAGTGTTAGTAGCAGCTAAGTCTTAATACTACTCTGGTAATTGCCCTACTTAAAAAGAGCTACTTATACCAAGGCTACACAACCTCATTTTTAGAAGTAACCTGAATCCAGTGACAGGTCAACAAAGGGCTAGGAAGAGTGAGTGACCTTCTCTTGATTGGGGACAACTCTGAAGAGTCATGCCAGGTCCACAACCATGTTGAGGATAGCCTAGGCTGCTGTCATGCAAAGTGTTCCCTGCCCAGTTCTGCTTTTCTTCTACCTGAGTGGTAGTTTTTTTGTTTTGTTTTTTTTTTTAAGATTTTAATTATTCAGAGAGAGGGAGACAGAGACAGAGACAGAGACAGAGACGGGCAGAGGGAGAAGCAGGCTCCATGCAGAGAGCCCTATGTACTTGATCCCAGGTCTCCAGGATCACAACCCGGGTTGCAGGTGGCGCTAAACCGCTGCACCACTGGGGCTGCCCCTGACTGGTAGTATTTTTGAGACAACTTCACTCTAGATTTGTACCCAAGTCTTAGAACCTCAGATTCTGTGTCTAAGGAACCTAACCTGTGACAATGTTATTTCCTTATAATGTATTGTGCGATGAAACAGTAGAAGGATGACAAAATTCTTAAGTCTATTGTGCACTTAGGATTTGGATGTCATATATACATACTATTTCCATTTAATATTTCCAGTAACACCTTGAAGTTAGTTTATGAAATAGACCTCCCTCCTAATTATGCCATCATCCAAATAGCATCTATTTTGAACTTTGATTCTAGTCAGGATGTTGATTAAAGTACTTTCAAATAAATAAATAAAAGATACTTTCAATATTTAAAAGGCACTTTGAAATAAATAAATAATGCATCTAAAATTAATTTTCCTGACTAGAAAAAAAAAAAAATTAACAACCTGAAGTTTACAAAAAGACTACAAAAAGGTTAATGACCTAGAGATTGCTGGAGCTACTTTTATTCCATTTGCCGTCAAGTAGAGAAAAGAGGAAAATAATGATTATTTTGTTAAATGGTTTTTCCTTTATATATTCTCATAATGGTAAATGCAGATAATAAGAAAAGAGGAGGAAAGCTAAAATAATTGAATCAGTGAGCTATTACCACTGTTAATGCTTTTGTGTATTTTTTTGTTTTTGTTTTAATTGAGCTATGATTATATTCCAGATATAAATTTAAACCCACTTTATACGTTTATAGTTCAAAATTTCATATATTATCAACCTATCATATATTATCAAAATTTCATATATTATCAACCTAGCATTGATTATATAAATACTCTTCTGAAATACTTTGAGTATATAATATTCTGTTGAATGGATACTTCCTACTTTATTTCCTTGGTGTTATTTTTATGTTGTTTTAAATAGCTCCATTATTCTATTACCACAGTAGGTATTTTTGTGCATGATTCTTTCATAGCATTTGATAAGATTTTGTTGTAGTGCCTTTGAAATGGAATTATAAATGAAAAGGTATATTGCTGTTTTTTATCTTGAAATATATATGATTTATCAAATACGTTTTAAATCATTTAAAATGTTACATAAGTATACCTATCTTATCATTTCCTCACTAGCATTATATATTCAATATAGGCTAATTTTAATAATGAAAATGAAAGGTGATGAGTAATCATTGAATGAATGTAAATGTTAAGAGTTGTGTAATATGAATTGTATTGTGAAATTGTGTTCTGAAATGGTTGTGTTCTGAAATGGTTACACAGTTCAAATTGTACAGGATTGATAGGGGAAAATAGGGCAAAATTGAAAAATGTTAGGACTTAGATAAACAATGGTATATCTAGGTGAGTGGCATAGAAAATGGGAATACATAGGGAAATTCTAGACTTCCTTTTTAGGAGGAATTGACAGTTTTAGGTGATGAAATTAGGATGCAGTTGTGAGGAAAAGGTAGTCTTAGACCTTTCAGAAAATGAGCCAGAACCTGAAATTGAGTTTTTACTCTGTGTCGTCATGATTTCATTTTTTGAGCATGCACCCTCCATGTCTGAAAGAAGTATGTGTGGTGCATGCTTGAGAGTACATGACTGTGCACATGTAAAACTTGCATGTACATGTATATTAGTATGTAGGGAGGCTGTGTGTGCATTTGTGTATCTGAGTGTATAAGGGTGATGCATGTATATATATGTATGTGAGTATGCATGGAAAATGCGTTTGTCAGTTTAGGTGAGGGAATGCCTATGTGTAAGTGACTGTTTGTGTGGAGTTACCCATAATTTATAGGATTGCCTTTTGGTAATATCTGTGTATATGTGGATCTACAGCATTATGCGTGTTTATACATGAGAGTATGTTTATATGGGGATGCACATGTGTGTATGGGAGTGTGTATGTGAATTGTGCATAGCTGTGGAGTTTACATCTCTTTTTGAGAATGTGCTTGTGTGTGTGCTTTCTGAGGGCATACATACTTGGATTTAGTCCTGTAAAGTATGAGATGGCATTCAAGACTGAGATGAGATGATCAACTATCAGGGAGGATATTAAGAGTTGGTACAACCACAGATGCAAAGGGAGGAAAATATTTAACAAAATAAAGAGTCATCAGAATCAGCCAAGATGTAGAATGAGGTGAAGTTGCAAAAGGTGACTGGATTACACTACATGAAATCGTTAGTCGCTTTGGCCAGATCAGTTTGAATCAGGTATAACCCAGATTGGAGGATGTCTAAGAATAATCAGGGAATTGAGAAGAGGAGACAGTACACACTATTGTTTCAAGAAGTGGGGTTATGAAGAACAGAGTTAGGAATTTGATAGTGTTATAGGCAAATAGGAATAGTTAGTTTTTTTTAGTTTTATTTTAGGATAAAAATAATATATGTTTTTATACTTATAGAGATAATCCATTAGAAATGGAGAAAGAAAGGACATTTAAAGATTAAGGAGGAGAGGATTCAGTAGACAATTAGAGATATTGGCTTTAAGAGTTTTACAGACATTTCTTCTTTTGAAATTGTACTGTTAAAAGGACAATGTACTTATTTAACAGATTTTTACCAAATGGTGAAGGGAAGGTAAGAGTTCTCCAGTCTGATGGCATCTGTTTTGTCAACAAATAAGTAGATGCCAGTCTAAATTATAAGATAACAGCTGGTACCAAAGAAAATAAATATGAAATAACAAACAAACATGATACATTTCCAGGGAAGTTTTGAGTGTCCTTTTAACCATAATAGTCTTCAATGTTCTGGACCCTAATCCAAGTGCATAATTTTCAGAAGTAATGCTCACCCAGTCAGAGGTGATTATGGAAAATGGAATATATTGGGTTCATCACAATTAAAAATTATTAGGTAATTTCATCTAAAGGAAACAAAGACTAAAGATTTGAGTCAGTTGCAAAGCCGCATTTGTAATTGTTGTTCATTGAATATAAGCTTGAAAATGATAAAAATAAGGCAGAAAATGATAGAAAAATATTTTGAGGTTACTAGATTGGGCTGTAGAACTATATTTCCTACAGTATATATTTCTTCCTTCAGTGAAGTCTGTAGAGATTCAAAAGGAAGTGGACCAAAATACAGGATGTTTCATTTGTTATTTGTTACCTTAACAAGTGTCTTAACTCCTACTATTTACCAAGTATTATTCTAAGTACTAGAGAAACTCTAAAAAATAAAGAAATAAAGCTAAGAATACAGGAAAAGAATAAAGGAAAAATCCTTCACCCCCTGGAATTTATATCCTAATGCCAGTGGAAGGGGATAAATAAACGAATGCTTCTATAATATGTTAAAAACCAGTAAATGCTATAAATAAAATAAACATAGCCAATGACTGAAAAGTATATCCTTAAAATTGAGTTGTTTGGACTAAACTAAAAGATAACATTTAAAAAGCAATTTGATGAAGTGAAAACATAAGCGATAAGAATACTTGAGAAAAGAAAGAATACTCAAGGGAGTACATTTAGGCAGAAGGAATAGCAAGTTAGGGTCCTTAATTTGCGACACACTTGACTGGTTTGGGGAAGAGAAAGCAGTTAATATGGCTGTAAAAAATTGCATGTAAATTTTTAGAGATAACCAAGGACTTATGATGGAAAGGTTAGGTTTTATTGTTAGGGTGGTGGGAGCTTTTTCTTTTTAAGATTTAATCTATTATCCACAAAGGACACACAGAGAAAGGCAGAGAGACACAGGCAGAAGGAGAAGCAGACTCCATTAAGGGAGCCTGATGTGGGAATTGATCCCAGGACTCCAGGATCACGCCCTTGGGCCGAAGGCAGATACTCAACCCCTGAGCCACCAAGGCATCCCAGGGTGATGGAAACTTACTGAAATATCCTTAGTAGAGTAATGCCATATTATGGTTCATGTACTGAAATCACTGCTGTGGTTTTGGTGGACGGTAGGAGGACAAGGATAGAAATAGAGCTGTTGGGAGGTTATGGAAACATTCCAGTTGAGGCAAGTATGGAATAGAGAAGGGTTGTATCCAATTAAGGTTCTTAAGAATTTAACCATTTACTCACCATGTGCTCAGCCATTGCATTTCCTAAGTATTTATTCAAGAAGTTAAAACTTGCGTTATTCTGGAAAGGAAGTCTAAAGGTATCACTCGCTTAAACAAGGAAGAGCCGTAACTGTGTGGCCCCGCTTTTATTGAACAAAGCATAGATCTCTTTTTATATTAGGTTCTAGTAGACTTTGAGTTCACCATTTGATACACTTACAATGCTACAGCGTTGCTGAAAGGGATCGGTTCAATCTTAAATGTAGAAAGAAGCACTTTGATCATTATGAAGCTGGTGATGGATGTTTCTCGGAGAGAGTGGGTACTTTTAATTCTCATTCTTGATTTTTATCACAAGCCATCATCTCTGCATTGAAATGTTTAAGTCCTGTGGTTGCCAAGATGTGGTAACATGAGGAATTGGGAAGATGTAGTATGAACTATACTTTTGACGTAAGAATGAGAAGAAACACAAATTTAAAACAAGTGTGAAAAGGGGAGTTAATTAAAACATTCTACTAGGATAATAATACACATAAAAAGTGTAACCTAGGTGGCTTGGCTGCCTCAGCGGGTAGAGTGTAAGACTCTTGATCTCGAGTTTGTGAGTTTAAGCCCCTAATAGAGCATACTTAAAAAAAAAAAAAAGAAAAAATATAACTCAGTAGAAAGTATACACTTTTTTTTTTCCCTGAGGAAAAACAGAAGTGGATACATAAAAAATAATTTGAGATGTAAGGAATGTAGTGCATTACATATTTTGCCAACAAGGTAAATTTCTGAGGCTGAAGAATGCTGAGCGTTGCATTGGATTTTTACTAGTGTGAGAAAATTAAAGATGTTAAGCCTAATTTAGAAACTTGAGGATTCGAAGGGCATCTTTTTGTAGATGAGATAATTGTTATAAAATATCATTTAAAAATAATATATTATACTTTCTTCTAAATTATTATTTTATGGCCCTCTGGGGCATTTAACCTTGTAAATCTCATTCATTTCCAACATTTGCCATTGACCTACTTCTCCTAAAGGCTCTATTTTAATGTATTTATGATCATATTTATATTTTATATGCTACTAATTGGTCTTGTAGTACCTCGAGCAGGAACCTCATTTATCTTTGTCCCACGACTTTAATGCAATTTTAGGTAGCCTGTAAGAACTCTGTGAAGATATGTCAGGGACGAGAAAAGTTTTTTGTAGTAAGTGGGAACACATTAAACCTTTGTATATCATTTCATTTAAAAAATGATAGCAACCCTAGGTGCTGTGTTTTCTGATGCAATAAATGCTCTACATCAAAACAAATAAACCAAACAGCAGCACATACACAAATAAGCAGGACAGTGTTGGCAGTGAGTCTGCATTCATTTAATGTAAATTTATTGGACACCTAGTGTCAAGCCCTGGATCACATGCAGATTTATATGACCTGCTATGGCATTGAGCAGTTTTTAAACTGCTTCATGAGTGAACCGATTACTTTGTGTAAATTCTAAAATTTAATATAAGATAGAAACATAAAAAATAATCATTTATGGAGCCTTTTCTGAAACATTATGTTATGATGTCTTTAAAAAGAAGATGAATGGATAAAGAAGATACAGTATATGTGATACACATGCACACACACTGAAATATTACTCAGCCATCAAAAAGAATGAAATCTTGCCATTTGCAACGATGTGGATGGCGCTAGAGAGCATCATGCAAAGCGAAACAAGTCAGTGAAAGACAAATACCATATGATTTTACTCATATATGGTATTTAAGAAATAAAACCAATGAGTAAAGTTAAGAAAACAGAGAGAGGCAAACCAAAAAATAAACACTTAACTCTAGAGAATAAACCAATGGTTACAGAGGGGAGGAGGTTTTGGGAGATGGGCTGATAGATGACAGGATTAGGGAGGGCACTTGCCGTGATGAGCACCGGGTGATGTATGGAAGTGTTGAGTCATTGTATTGTACACCTGAAACTGATATCACACTGTATATTAACTAGCTAGAATTTAAATAAAAACCTAAAAAAAATTAGAAAGGAGGAAGGAAAGATACAGACTTAAGGGTGAGAGTATTGCAAGATGACCGTACAGGAGAATGTCAAACTCAAAACGATCTTTTCAGTGTCTACACCACTGAGTTTTGATTGAACAGCTCCAGCAACATCTTGTTTTGCCAAATAATAAAGGGTGGGGATCCCTGGGTGGCGCAGCGGTTTAGCGCCTGCCTTTGGTCCGGGGCCTGATCCTGGACACCAGGGATCCAGTCCCACATCGGGCTCCCTGCATGGAGCCTGCTTCTCCCCCTCTGCCTGTGTCTCTGCCTCTCTCTCTCTCTCTCTCTCTCCCTCTCTGTCTATCATGAATAAATAAATAAAATCTTAAAAAAAAAGTTGCTAAGAGAGTAAATCTGAAATGCTCTCATTAAAACAAAAACAAAAATAATAAAGGGTGATGGGAGAAAAATATCCAGCTTCACCTTACTTTGACAGATGGATATTTCCAACATGGTTGTTTCTAATTTGGAGTATGTTTAGGGGATGGCAATATGAGGGAGAAGTTTTTTTTTCTTTACAGTCTATTATTCAAGTTTGAATCATTAATATGTAAATTTTCTAATAAAAACATGAACCACTCAGGATGTATGTACACATATTTAACAAACCAATGATAGTGTAAGTATTCTGAAAAATCCTTGTTTTAGAAGAGATGACTAACTTAAGGTCTGCAAGATAAAACTACCTTATAAACTTCTCAACTTTGAGAAAACCTAATAAGAGAGCTTAATGCAACTAAAGGCTATTCACATTTTGTTTTTCCTCTCGTGTTTGTATTGTGTTATCTTGTGTTAGATTTCTGTAGTGTCTGGAATTAAATTCCTGAAACTTTCTTGCCTAAACCTGACAGTACCTTTGTGATCCTGGCATCAATCTCAAGAAACCCTGATGCTCCCCGATCTTACTATTTGAGATCGAAGGAAAGCTTTCATTATTTGTAATGGACTGTATATATAATCTTTGCCCACCTTCCTTTTCTATGTAATTCCCTGGTTACAAAAAAAAATTAAAAAGTCTTGACAAGTATGTAATCATTAAAGAATTTAGGACCTAAGCACGGTCTTTCATCTATATCTGGAAGCTAAAAAAAAAATTGAAAATCCCTCCAATTTTTGTCATCAGTCTTTATTTTCATTATACGTGAAGTATGACCACATTTTATTATTTTTGAATTGGCATTGTTAAAAGCTTTTGATATATTGATGTCATAAACAAAGACCACTCTTCATTTGGTTTCCCATAACTTATAGAATCCAAATAAAAATTTGTCCATTTATCTAGCTTTACCTTCATAGTGTACTTAAATTTGGATTCTATGTTTTATTTCCATAATTCAATTTTATCTATATGAAGTTTCTCATTTTGAATCTAAAATTAAAATTGAACTTAAGATTTCTAGAAGTGTCTGCATGTACGAAACTGCTAAAACATTTTGAGAAGCTAGATACATGGAGAGAGGAATTAATATATTTACCAATTAAATTATTTGCCTCAAGTTTTATTCTACATGAAAAAAAATCTTTAGCACTCACAATACATAAGATTTCTGTTTTAGATTAAAGAAATCTGGATTAGAATCCTAGATCTCCTAAAATAATTGTACCTTAACAGAGTGATTTAGTAAATAGATAAATGATATGCAACCAAGAGAGAAAAAAATTTATTTCAGCAAGACTTTCTTTTTTTAAGATTATATTTATTTATTTGACAGAGAGAGAGAGAGACTGGCACAAGCAGGGGTTGCTGCAACGAGAGAGAGAGAGAGAGAGAGAGAGAGAGAGAGAGAGAGAGAGAGAGAGAGAAGGAAAGGAAGGAAGGAAGGAAAGCAGGCTCCCCACTGAGCCCGGAGCCAGACCTGGGGCTTGGGCCTCGATCCCAGCACCCTGGCACCATGACCTGGGCCTAAGGCAGAAGCTTAACTGACTGAGCCACCCAGGGCCCTTCAGCAAGAGTCCCTAATGATTGATTATTTGGAAGATAAATTATGTTAAGAAAGGATCTGAAGAAGATAGTTGAGAGCCAGATGCAAATTTCCTTACAATACTTTATATTAGCATATAATATATTAGATTATTTGCTTTGATTAAATACTAAAAACCTGCCCCCCCCCCTTGCCCAGTTACTAATAGGGCATCGTTAGAGTATAGAGGGGGCGATATTGGAACATGTGACATTGTTTCTAATGGCTTAAAAACCCTTTGTTTTCTGAATTCCCTATCACATTTAGAAGAATGCATGGTAAAAGAAAGATAATCTAACCCCAGACTTCTGGAACAGAAATTTTGGTCTGATAGCATTGTTTGGAAATCAGCTAAAATTGGAACTGTCCTTGACTACTGCCATTAGGAATTTAAGACTGAAATGAGCCTGCATATTTAGTTGGCACACACGGGCTCTCTTTCAACTGATGAGAGTTTTGATTGAAAAGCAGTGTTTTGTTTTGTTTTGTTTTTCCTATTAAATGCACCAGAAACTTTTCCCAATTAAACTTCTTTTCTAGGGCAGCCCGGTGGTTTAGCACTGCCTTCAGCCCAGGGCCTGATCCCGAGACTGGGATGGAGTCCCATGTCAGGTTCCCTGCATGGGGCCTGCTTCTCTCCCTCTGCCTCTGCCTGTGTCTCTGCCTCTCTCTCTCTCTCTGTCTGTCATGAATAAATAAATAAAATCTTTAAAAAAATAAATAAACTTCTTTTCTATTTTATAAGAGATAGACATTTTTTTTTGTCTAGGAAGTATATCTAGGAAGTATCTAATTCTTGATTTTTTTTCCCACTATTTATTAACCTATATAATCATCTGTTTTAATGAAACATGGTATTTTGTGATTACAGTGATTAAATTTTGAATAAACTTTAAAATGTGAGAATGGTAAAAACTTGTTTCAATAGAATAGTCTATTTAAAAATATTTTAAGTTCTTCTTGGGGTGCCTGGGTGGCTCACTCGGTTAAGTCTTGGACGTTTGATTGTGGCTCAGGTCATGATCTCAGGGTCCTGGGCTGGGGTCCTGCAGGCCCTACGCTCAGTGTGGATCCTGCTTCTCCTTCTCCATCTGTTCCTCCCTCCCACTCGTGTGTGCTCTGTCTCCATCTCTTTAAAATAAAAATCTTTTAAAAACAAGTTTCCACATCTTCTAAAACAATTTCATTTTAAGAAGTATTTTTCTTTGGTAGTAATAATCTTGCATAAATATATCTAACTTGTATGATGTTAACCATTTCTTGAAATTGCCTTCGGACCTTCTATAATCATTCTCGAGAATGCTCAAGTTGGGATTTGTTGAAGTGAAACCATTTTCATTTGCTTGTGAACTCCTTCTTTGATGGGGGGTGGGGGGGTGGGGAGGTTAGGCCCGTAATACTGAATGAGCACAGTTTAGGAAAACTAGAAGGTTAATGGCACAGAAGCACATGTCCAAAGCAAAGTTTACTTTCTCATTTTCACTCTATTCCTTTGTGATTTAGAAAAAAGTGCTTGAGTTTCACAGGAGAAAAAGAGGCAGTTAATGAAGAAGGACAGAGGCCTCATTCTGTGAAATGAACTAGGTTTGGTCCTCTTTCTTCTTATTTCAGTTGCTAACAAGTCACAAGAAGGTGCCTACCCTTTTATTCCTTGATGAGAAAGTGTAGCTTCCCACACTGACCTTGGTTTGAAAAAAATTCTCTTCATATTAATCTTTTTTTTTAATTTTTATTTATTTATGATAATAACAGAGAGACAGAGAGAGAGAGAGAGGCAGAGACACAGGCAGAGGGAGAAGCAGGCTCCATGCACCGGGAACCCGACGTGGGATTCGATCCCGGGTCTCCAGGATCATGCCCTGGGCCAAAGGCAGGCGCCAAACCGCTGCGCCACCCAGGGATCCCCATATTAATCTTTTAAAATTCTTCTTACCTTTCTTTATGATGAGAATACAGACGTTCTACTCCCTTAGCAAACTTCCTATAGAATATAGTATTATCGACTCTAGTTGCCATAAAAGACATTAGAGCCTCAGAATTAATTGTTCTTGGAGCTGACATTTTTGTATCCTTTTGTCAGACTCTCCCTACTGCCACCACCATGAAGCTCCTGGCAGCAATCACACTTCATGATTTCTAAAGTTTAAAATTTTCGTAGATTCTGTATACAGTTGACTCTTGAACAGTTCAGGGGTTAGGGGCACCAACTCCCTGCAGTGTCGAAATTTCACGTATGATTTTAGAGGCCCCCAAAACTTAACAACCGTTGACCTACGGTTGACCAGAAGCCTTGCCAATAAAATGAACAGATGATTAACATGTATTTTGGATGTTATATATAATATACTGTATTCAAGAAGCTAGAGAAGATAAAATGTTATTAAAATCATAAGGAAGAGAAAATACGTTTATAGTACTGTACTACAAAAAAAAATCTGCATATAAGTGAATCTGTGCAGTTAAAAAATGCACGTTATTCAAGGATCAGATGTATAAGAGACTCTGTGTGGTGTTGGTCATTATCTGTCTGGCTTATTTTGGTTGGCATAACACCCCTCAGGGTCACCCATGTCATTGGCAATGACACTTTTTCCTTATTTGTTTTAGGATCATAATAATCCTCTGTGTATATGTGTTTATGTATGTGTATGTGTGTGTATCACACTTCCACTATCCATTAATCTCTTGGCTGACACTCAGATGGTTTCCATACCTTGGCTCTTATGAACGTGGCTGCAATGAACGTGGGAATACAGGTATCTCTTAGAGATAGCCCGAGTTGGCTTCCTTTGACTATATACCCAGAGAGGGCTTGCTGAATCATATGGTAATTCTATTTTTAATTTCTTCAGGAAACCCTATACTGTTTTTCACAGTGGCTGTAAGAACTCCCACTCCCACAGGAGGGTGCAGTGGTTCCCTTTTCTCCACGTCCTCACCAGCATTGGTTAATCTCCAGACAGTTTGATAACAGAGATCCTCATAAGGGTGTAGTGATATCTCCTGTGGCTTTGATTTGCATTCTCTGATGATTAATCATGGTGAGCACCTTTTCAGGTACTTGTTGGCCATCTGCATCTCTTCTTTGGAAATGGGTCCATTTAGGTCCTTTGCCCATTTTTTTTTTAAGTTATTTTGTGGTATTTTTTTTTAATATTGAAAGAGTCTATTATAATTTTTGGATATTAATCCCTTATTGTATCTAATCTCTTATTGGTTTGCAAGTATGTTCTCATATTCCATAGGTTGCCTTTAGTTGATGACCTCCTGCTGCTGCAGAAGCATTTGAGGTTGATGTAGTTTTTACCTGTTTATTTCTGTTGACTTGGCTTTGCTGTCACATCCAAGAAATCATTGCCTAGACCATTGTCGCAGAGCTCACCCTCGGTTTTCTTGGACGGGTTTTATGGTTTCAGGTCTTCCATTCAAGCCTTATTTTATTTTTATTGAGTTGATTTTCACGTACAGTATAACACAAAACTCTGATTTCATTCTTCACATATGGATATCCAGTTTTCCCAGTGCCATTGGCTGAAGAACTGTCCTTTCCTCACTGTATATTCTTGGCTCCTTTGTCAAAAAATAATTTACTATATGTGCAATAGGCTTATTTGGGGGCCCTCTATTCTGTTCCATCTGTATATGTATTGTTTTATATCTAATCATAATGTTCTAATGACTCTTGCTTTGTAATACAGTTTGAGATCAGGAAGTGTGATGCCCTCCTCTATGTTCTTTCCCAAGATTTCTTTGGGTTATTCAGGGTCTGGTGGTATTCCACATTTTTTTTTCCACATTTTTTTTTTCTATTTTAGGATACTCTTTTTCTATTTTGGTGAAAAATGAACTTGTGATAGAGATTTTATTGTCAATGCGGATTACTTTGGGTACTATGGACCTTGGACTTGTGATAGAGATTTTATTGTCAATGCGGATTACTTTGGGTACTATGGACATTTTGACAATATTTTTTAATTGCTGAGCACAGGTTATATTTCCATTTATATGTGTTGCCTTCAGTTTCTTTCATCAATATTTCATAGTTTGTGGTGTACAAATCTTTCATCTTAAATTAATTCTAATTTTTAATTGCAAAGCCATCATAAAAGGAATTGTTTTCACAATTTCTCTTTTTGATAGGTGACTGTTAGTGTGTAGACATACAACTGATATTTTGTAGGTTGTTTTTTCGTTTTGTTTTTTAAATCTTGTGACTTGACTGAATTTATCTTAACTGGTTTTTGGTGGAATCTTTAGGTTTTTCTATGAGAGATGTCATCATCTTCAAACAGATAATTTCCTTCTTTCTGAGTTGGGTGCCTTTTATTTCTTGATTACTTGCTCTGGCTAGGACTTCTGGTACTATGCTTAAAAGTTGTAAGAGTGAGCAGCCTTGTCTTATTACTGATCTTAGCAGAAAAACTGAGTTTTCCCTTGATATGATAGCTGTGGGCTTGTCATACATGGCATTTAATACATTGTTATATATTCCTTCTATAGTCACTAAGTTTTTTAATCTCAAAATGTGTTTTGTCAAGTGTTTTTCTGCAGCTGTTCAGATTATTATATAATTGTTATCTTCTCTTTTGTAAATGATGTATCACGTTTATTGATACACAAATGTTGAACCATCCTTGCAGCTCTGGAATAAATCCCACTCGATATGGTATATGGTCCTTCTGATGTACTATTGAAATTGGATTGCTAATATTTTGTTGAGGATTTTCACATTGATATCCACCTGGGATATTAGCCTGTAGATTTTATTTTTTGTAGTATCCTTATGTGGCTTTGGTATAAAGATAACGCTGCCTCATAAAATGAATTTATAAGGTTCTTTTCATTCTCTATTTCTTGGAAGGATTAGTATTAATTCTTCAAATATTTGGTAGGATTCACTAATCAAATCATCTAGTCATGGTCTTACCTTGTTAAGTTTTTGTTTACTGATTTAGTCTATTCATTTACTGGTCTGTTTAAATTTTCTCTTTTGCCACCGTTCAGTCTTGGTTGATTGTACATTTCTAGAAATTTATCTAGTTCCTCTAAGTTGTCTAATTTTGAGACATGTAACTGTATATAGTAGAATCTTAGAAACTTTTCTATTTCTGTGATTATATGTGATTATGCTCAAAATGTCTTATCTTTCATTTTATGAGTCTTTTTTTCCCTTAGTAAATCTAGCTAAAATTTGTCTATTTTAATATTTTTTTTAAAAACCCAACTTAGTTTTGATAATGCTTTCTATTGTTTTTCTTGTCCTCTATTTAACATATTTTCAGTTTGATCTTCATTCCTTTATTATTTTGAGCTTAGATAGTTCTTTTTCTAGTTCTTTGAAATAAAGTTAGGATGTTTGAGATCTTTCTTTTCCTTCCTCTTAAAATTACTTGTGCTGCATTGCATGTGGTTTTGTAAGTTTTCATTTTAATTTATCTCAAGATATTTATTGATTTCTTCTTTTCTTGACCCGTTAGTTCAAAAGCATACTGCTTAATTTCCACATTTTGTCAATTTATAGTTTTTTTGGATTTGACTTCTCATTTTTTTAAAGATTTATTTATTCATGAGAGAGACACAGAGAGAGGCAGAGGCTCCCTGTGGGGAGCCTGATGTGAGGCTCCATCCCAAGACCCCAGGATCACACCCTGAGCCAAAGGCAGATGCTCAACCACTACCACTGAGTCACCCAGGCACCCCTAGATGTAGGACTTAAATGAGTGTGGAGTTCATTGGGGATGTGGAGTTTTAGGGTCTTTGCTCTCACAAAAGAGCTTACATAGCGAGTTTGGTAGGGTTTTAAATTCTAATGCATGTCCCTAACTGTAGAAAACATGGGGAGAGGGAGAAGCAGGCTCCTTGCAGGGAGCTCAATGTGGGACTCCATCCCAGGACTCCAGGATCAGGATCTGACCCAAAGGCAGACACTCAACCACTGAGCCACCCAGGTGCCCCTGACTTCTTATTTTGAACCATCGTGGTTGGAAAAGATGCTTGATAGGATTTCAGTGTTCTTAAATTTGCTAAGACTTGTTTTGGAGCTTGATATATCACCTTGGAGAATGTTCCACGTGTGGTTCAGAAATCTTGTTTTGGGCTGGAATATTGTGTGTATGTCTCTTAGCCCCATCTTCTCTAAAGTGTAATTTATAGTCTATTGGTTCCTTATTAATTTTCTGAGTGACCTATCCATTGTTGAAATTGAGGTATTGAAACCTCCTATTATTGATATTTCTTCCTTCAGATCTGTTAATATTTGCTTTATATATTTAGGTGTTCTAATGTAGGATACACAAATATTTACTATTGCTATATCCTCTTGCTGAATTGACCCCATTAGCATTATATAATGCCCTTCTTGGTCTCTTGCTACAGATTTTGGCTTAAAGTCCATTTTTTCTGATACATCTACCCATGCCTTTTTTTTTTTTTTTTTGGTTTCCATTTGCATGGATTGTGTTTTCTCATACCTTCACTTTAAATCTGTGTGTATTCTTTATCCATTTAGCCACTCCGGCTTTTATTTAAGAATTTAATCCTTTCACATTTTAAAAAAATTATGGATAGAAATTTGCCATTCCAATTTATTAATGGTTTTCTGGCTGTTTTGTACTTCCTTTCTTTCTCTTTTATGATTAGAGGACTTATTATGGTGGTATGCTTTAATTTCTTTTGAGTATAGATTTTTGCTTTGTGATTACTGTAAGGCTACGTAAAGCCTCTCATTGTTCTAACAGTGTATTTTAAGCTGATAACTTTGAATATATACAAATACTCTACAATTCTCCTCTCCTCTCTCGCATTTTTTTATCTTAACATTTACATATTTTCATATTGCATATACATTAATAATATACACTTGTTGAAGTTACAGTATTTCTTATACGTTTGTTCTTTAACCCTTATTACCAGAGTTGTCATGTATCTACCAACACTATAATTTTAAAATTTCTGTATTTATCTATTTACCTACCAGTGACTTCTATACATTCATATGTTTTCATGTTTGTTACTAATTAATGTCCTTTCATTTCTGCTTGAAGAACTCCCTTTAACATTACTTGTAAGGTTGGTCTATTGGTGATTAACTCTTTCAGCTTTCATTTGCCTGGAGAATTATTTCTCCTTTGATTCTAAAGGTCAACTGTGTTGGTGTTGGGTAGAGTGTTCCTGGTTGGCAGTTTCTTCTTTGAAACCTTTGAAAAGTGTTTTTTTTTTTTTTTTTTTCAAAAACATTTCCTTCTGTCCTGAAAAGAGGGTATCTTTTGCCTGTTCCCTTGGGTTTGAGCTCAGGTGGGATAGCCATTGTGAGTGTCCATGCATCCATTGAGAACTACTTTTTTGTTTGCTATTATGTTGTGGGATTTGTGAATATAAGCCTTATTGGTTCTTAGAGTCTGATATTTCAAAGGTCCATCTCTGGTAGGAGCTTAAAAGTTGGGGCATTAGAGGTATTGTATAAACCCTTAACTCAGGGAGAAGCTGGGAGGTGGCATTTCCTTCTTATCTAATGATGTTGTGCAGGGGTAGGGTTTATTATGAGAGTCTGTCTCAGGCTTTACTACTCGTTATTTGTGGATGTGGATATTTTCTTATTTGCCCAGTATATAGGAGGCAATTAGCTTGTTTGTGTCTTTCTCTCAGAGGAAATGCTTCATGTGTGCCTGTACAATGTATCCATGGGAAAAGGAAGGTTGAGGAGCCTGTTTATCCATCATTGTCCTGATAGAATGTTTGTAAATATACTTACTTTAATAAAATTATTAAGTAACCCCAAACTTATGGAATATATACAACCAACTCTCTGCTGAGCATTGAGATAGGGAAATAATAAAACAAGGTCCTAGGCCCCATGTAATTATTGGGAGCAACATATATGACCTATACATAAACCTTACATATACATAAACTTTATAATTCTGCAGTAAAACACTGCCCTTTAAGGATGGACAAAGATGATTCTTATGATGGAAGGGGAGGAGCCATGGAAATCTTTATGGAACAGGTAACTTTTGACCTAACTTGAGAAAATTCACTCTGAGCTCTAAAAGATTGTAGACAAGAATAATGAATGCAAAACATGGATTTGGGGGTGGGGGGGAAAGGATGGAACACATACAGAATAGAAAATATGTCAAGACTGGAACATTTCATGTGTATTGCAGCACAATGGGAAATGCACAGAAAAGATAGGAGCCATGTGTATTGACTTGTATGTCCTATGGAAGAGTCCCTACTTTATCACACAGGCAATAGGGAATTATAAAAGTATTTTAACAGGACAGCAATGTACCCTATTCTAGCCCCCATTTGGTAAAAGTAGTAAACTTTTCTGATTGCCAAATAAATTCTTAAACTGTCAATAAAGTAAATTCATCTTTATCCCTGTCCTCTCTTCTAAGACTCAGTTCTTGCAGCCACAACAATAAATACGGGAGGTAGATCCAGCTTGATTTCTCTCAGTGATTAGCAATGAGTGAGGACAGGGTTAGTGGTAGAGGTATACCTGTAAAACTGCAGATCTTCCCCAAAATGCATGCTTTAATATGCATTCCTCTAAGGAAAAAACAAACAAACAAACAAACAAAAACAACACCTTTGTTAATTAACTCTTGATTCCATCCATGTTTTCTCACAAAATAATCCTTAAAACAGATTTCAGGCATAATAGTCATTTTGGGAAAGGCAAAGGCATCCATATAAAATAAATAATATTGGACTCATGATTATTACTTTGATTTACACAGAAAGGGAAAGGATAAAGTTAAGTAGATCTAGGTATTAGCTTGAAAACAATGTAGAGAAGAATTTTTTTTAAATGGTAAGGGGATTTGTATGGGAGAGAGAGATCAAATTCTCAGGAATAGATAAAGACTGGATAAAGAATTTCCATAAAATTTGTTGTTGAAATGTTAACATTTTCTAAATAAAACAGTAATTTACCCTATGGAAAATTTAGAAAATATACTACGACAATATAAAAATCACTTAAAATCTTATCTATAGAAAACCTGAATATTTCATATTTCTTTTAAATCTTTTCCTAATCCTCTTTAAAACTCCTTTTGTATATTTAAGACTAATTTTTATTTTAGAACCTGTACATATATGAGAGCAGGCATGTTTTTGATCTGTTGTTGGTTATCAGTGGAATGTCTTAGAACATAGCAATGACCTTGGTCAAACAGAGAATGATGTTCACATACTTACTGATCGAGATATTTTTCTGTACATCTAAAGCATTGGGTCAGATGCACCAGGCTTTCAGTATTTTTTACAGTCAACATAAATTTAATAATAGGCACCTGCTTTCTGGTTTGGTGTTAGCACATAGCTATTTGTTTAGCTCTCTTTTAAAAACTACACTTAGAGCACCTTCCTGGCTCATTGGTAGAGCATGTGAGTCTTGATCTTGAGATTGTGAGCTTGAGCCCCACGTTGGGTATAGACATTGATTAAAAATAAAACCATAAAAATGTAAATAAATAAAATGATAAAACCTTACACTTAAAAATCCAAGTGGGCTTCCAGCTGGAAAGATTTGGAACTGAAGAGAATGTAAATCTTTGAGACACAAGAACGTAAGGACTCAATGCATAACCTCTCAATCCTTCACACATGTATGTATTTGTTCTGGACTGACTGAATTGTCCTCCCCAGAACTCATTTGTTGAAGTCCTAATCCCCAATATCTTAAAGTGGGACTGTATTGGAGGTAAGGCCTTTAAATAGGGAATCAACATTAAATGAGGTCATGCAGGTGGGTTTTAATACAATATGAACAGTGTATTTATATTGTGCATAGTTTCTTAAGCCACACTGTATAATTTATAGAATAAATAATTTTTAAGTACATAAATATCTTAAAGTTTTGCTAGGTTGTGCTTCTTAACTATATAAATTTGTATTGCCAAATAATGCATTTACAAGGATTTTAATCCCTGGTCCTTTTTGTTAAACTCTCCTTTTTTGTTAATGTGATTTTTCCCCCTAATGAAATAGCAGATCTAAGTGATTTGATGAGAGGGAGAGAGCAATTGGATGCCTTTTTGGCTCTTCCTTGATTTTATATTTCCACTAAAGATCTGAGATTTTTTTTTTTTTTCAAAAATCCTCTGCATCCACACATCACATGACATTGTGGGCTCTTTCTATTACCTTCCAGGAATTATGAGTCTTTATTTCTTCTCATTTTATTCTTCATATAGTAATATAAATTTGACATAGAGGTAAGTAGGTAGAGCGAGATAGATAGATGTTGAGACTGGGACAAAAGAAAGCAAAATATTTGGTATGATATGTAATAGGAAAAACTTTTTAATTAAATATTAAGCTCCCTTTTAAAGTTCAATTATTTATGTAATTTTTTTCACAGTAAGCATACATGGAAAAGCATATCACTTTTTAAATCAACATCCTTATATTTTATTTACAAATCATTATAGAGAAAAGAGCACAAATAAGGAAATATTGTGTCAGTTGTCCCAGTTATGTAACTAAGCACACAAAGCTATATCTTTCCCACTTTTAGTTTATATTTTTTTATAAATATAGGTTTAGTGAAACTTTATTATATATAAAAACATACTGTGCATTTCTCCTAACATGAGAAGTTTTTACTTATATGTTTTGAAAACATCACATCTTCAGTGTACTGTCATGATCATTTGACATGGATACTGCAAATATCTAATTGAAAGCCTCAATTTTCTTAAGGTAGAATAATAAATATGATCAAACCCAAAAATAAACACTGTAAAACAGAAGGTAAATTAATATTTTTAGATCACAGAAATCTGTCTGCAAATCTTTCTTTGGGTATAGGAAAGAAGGAAACCAAAATTTTTAAAAACTGAGTTAAAACAGCCAAATTGAAAATATCAGAAATTATCGTTTGGCTTCCATGAAGTTAGTTTTCTTCCTCATCTGTTTATCAAATAAAAAAGAACACTCATGAATTAGTTCTTAATATATATTTAAATCATTAGTATTTGTGGAAAAATTGATAAAAATCTTACTTTCAGGATTTAGTTTTAATTAGAATTAAATAACATTGAAGGACTAAAGTGAAATCAATAATTTAAAAAATTATTGAAAGAATAAATTTAAGAAAGGTATAGCTTATTTCCAATATTTAGTAGTTTGATACTTTAAGTTTTTGATGACTAGTCAACTTTATGAAGTGTCATTACTTTTCTTTCATGCTTTCTGGCCAAATATCTAAACTAGCATTTCCTATGTTGTGCCATGGTATCTCTTTAACAGATTGGGGATAATTCAGGGGTATTGTAGAAGGATAATTGTAGACAATGTATTATATTTTTTGTGTCTATGAAAAGCAATGCTTTAGTAAATGACAAGGCTCTTACACTTGCAACTAAAATTTATTTAGATAATTTAAATATTAAATAAAATATAATTGAATAACTTGTGAGTTTAAAGTAGGTCTGGATTGTGGTAGTAATTATTAATATTATTCTATGAATTTTTTCAACAAATACTTACTGTCCATAATATTTGAGGCAATACTTTACAGTACAAAGAGGTGAGTTAAAGAGTGTCTTCAACTTGAAGAAATGCCTTTGTTGATCAAAGTTGAATCAATACATTCTTCATGTGTACGTCTGTGTTTGCCAACTTCTCCTCATGATGTTTCTTTCTCTTTGACTCTTAAATATATCCTAGTTGTAAAAATTTTGTAATAGAATATAAAACCAATTGGCAAAGAGAAATGAAGGCAAATTTTGCAATGGAAAGCATAATTAAATGCCTTTGAAGCCATTTACATTGATGAGATTACACTGGTTTTTGATCAATCACTTTTTTGAAACCCAGTGGTCTTCTGGGGATAAAATACTTGCAACATTACTGAGTTGAAATATAAAGAGTTGAAATTTTGGCATTTGCTACAAAGTATCGGTGGTCATGACCATGATTATTTTCCATATTCAAGGCAAGCTAATGCAAAACAAATGTTTACATTTTTATTCAGGGAAAAACTTGGCAGTTGATAAGAATGAATAATGAGAAATGAGATCTGAAATTGAATACTTCAAAAGATCATGTCACTATAGTCAAAATAAAACTAAAAATAGAAAAAAACAGTTATTTACTACTTTTGAGAAAATAATCCCCTTCTGGTACTGTGTTCATGGTTCTAAACATGTATATTAATTACACCTGCTTATAGAGTTATATCACCCAGTGATTGACTACAGAAAAAATTGGTAATGTGCATACACATGTATCTGTACACTATTAGTGTGATGGTTTCAATGATGTCTGGGTAAATATTTGAACTCCTAGTACTTAAATGAGTTAGGTTCTTTTCCACTGCTGAATTGTAAATAATTGTAAACAAGCTTTCCTAGTATAGGATTATGTCTCTTAGCTGTTCAGAACCACATTTGAACCCAACAGGATGTGTGTGTGTGTATCTATCTACACACACATATATATAGTATGCATATATTTATTGATAAATACATATATAAATATATAAAAGTGTAAAAATGACTCCTATGTTTGTGGGGCCTGGCAAGTCCAAAATTTTCAAGGAAGATTAACAAGAGAGAGATCCTGGAAAATATTAATGATGTATCTTAATCCCAAAGACAGAATTACTTCGTCCTCCGAGAAGGTTAGGCTTTGTTTCATTAAGGTCCTCAATCGATTGGATGAGGCCCATCCGTGTTATGGAAGACAATCTGCTTTACTCAAATTCTACTGATTTAAATTCTACTCTCTTCCAGAAAATATCTTCAAAGTGACATGCACTCTGGCCTTTGGTTAGACCACCTCATACCTGGATGTGGTGGCCTAACTAAATCGGTACACAAAAGCAACCACCACAATGGCTGGCTAATCTCCTAACTTCTGGGTTTCAAATGCAAACAGAGAAAAGAAAACTATTTTGGTGAAGTAACTATATTTATCCAATAAATTTTCTTGACATCGCCTTGGATACTTTTGCTAGGATAAAGAATGTTTGAGATAGTTTTTATAGTTACAATATTTGTGGAGTGCTGCAAGGTGAAAAACAGACATACACAGTTTGTTTTTTCTTCATGAATTGGTTGCTAACCATTTAGCATTTACTCATAATCCATAAACATGGTAGTCAAATTCCACATTTTTAGAAGGTATTTCCTAAACTAGCCTGGAAGATATGGTATGACCAAATTTAACATACATGGTTTTGACCATCTATTCATACTAGAATTGACATTGAGCCTAGAATGGTGTGACAAACAGTAAATACTTTTGATTTGTAAGAACAAAAGTGGAAATTAAAGCATCATCAAATGGGTGCAACATGATTCAAGCCTGCATTCTTGGATGGAGCATCTACAATATTACATTATTATGCAAATTAGGGGTTGCTGTCACATTTTCCTCTTATTTTCAAGTTTTGCTTTCATTGCCATATTTCTGTATATTTAGAGTATATCCTTTGATTAATTTTCTCCAAATGCTTGTCCTTCTTTCACTTTTTTTCCCAGATTAAAAAAAAAAAACTTTTTTTCCGATGCATTTCAAATAAAACATACTACCTCAATTGATTCTGAAATGCACTTTATACAAATGGAATCAAATGGAGTAGTTAAGCAAAAACATGGGACCCTTCTTTAAGTATATGGTAGATATTTTAAGAGCTTTCAAATACTCAATTACTGCGTTGTTAACTGTGAATTGTGGCCAGAGAAAAAAGAAATGCGAACAAACATCTAGTCTGATGAAAGCTATTTCTATTCATTAAGAAATCCTCTGAAATGTTTTTTCCCAAGACCAGTGTACTCCTGACAGTACAGCTAACAAATTGTATATTCCTCACCATTTATTTTCATGAACTTAATTGACCATTTTAGGAAAGAAATGGCCCTTTATGATAACAACAAGATAAAAGCTGGTAATTGACTGAAATGCTTGAGTACAGCTAGCTAAAACCACTTTCCACTAATGGAGACCTGAATGAAAGGCATGAAAGTTTCAGCCAATTGCAGAGAAGGTCAGAAGATTTTTTTTTTTACCTTCTTTTTTTGAAATGCATAAGAAAACAAAATGTTTTGATGATGCATCAACTTTAAAAAGGTATAAAAGAAAAGAGATCACATCAAAAATTGTTTTGTAGAGCAACTTATTATCATACACCATGCATGATGTATTATGGAAAATTGATATTATTTTAAAAGCTTTTTTTCAGTATTATGCTGTCAGCCCAAGGTTATTTCATGTGAATAAGACCAAGAGGATTCATTAATATTTTCAGAAGTTGGTAACAAAAAATATTTTAGGAAACAAATGTTTGATAATCTAAATTATTGAAGCTTTTAAAAGCTCATAAATGATTAAAGATTTTATATTTATCGACCAAAGAGTATTTGGCAAAATGATTAAAGTAAATTTTATAATTATTTGTATAAATTTATCTTAAAATAACAGAATTCCCATGCATGTTATTACACAGTTTAATTTTTATATTCATCTATTTATTTTTAAATGTAGTAAAGCTGGTAAAGTCCCTCAGCAAGGATAAAGATATTTAATAGTTTATATCTATTTATGATTTTACTTTTCCATCTAGTCATTTAACAGGGACCTTATCTATTTATTATTAGTATAAATTAATTGCATAAATTGAGTACCCAAATCATTAGTCCCGTCACAAAGTCACTCAAAGGTACACATGAATTTATATCCCGCTAATCATTTTAAATGGGCATTCTCAATGAATCACAAGAAACTAGAATTATTCTGCCTTTTTATTTTATAGAAACCTTAAATGAGGGTATGTTGCTTTATTAACAAAAAGAGGTTTTCTTAAAATGTATGTGCCTATGAAGAAAAATGTAAAAAAATAGTAATAGAAAATACTAACGCCTGTTGATTTACCACATCCTCTAGATAAAACACTGCTTTTTGTAACTAGTCAGATGTCCTTCCCTAGACCCCAAGGATAATCCATGTCTTATGAAAGGCATTAAATAGTGAACACTTTTTTTTTTTTTTAATCATCCTCTATCAACTTGTTTTCTTTTTTTTTTTTTTTTTTTTTTTTTCTTGTTTTCCTTTCTACTTTCCAAAGTTAAAACTAAGGAGTCTACCTGCAATGAACACTTGTGTTCCCCTTCATTCTTCCCTAAAACAAGTCACTTGTCAGGAAACAGATTTTTCTGCTTTCTCGAACTTTGCCATTTTCATTTTAAAATCCACTGGATCCTCTCATAACTGCACTTAGAGAAAATTTTGCAGTACTTTACCCGTTATACAGTTCCTGGTAGTTTATTCTATCCTGGTTGTTGGAAATAATCCTGTTAGACAACTTTGACCTTTTCTTTTTTGTGTTTCCATAGTGGGTCCAGGCTATGCTTCCACTTTCTTCTTGATAGTGACTAATGCCATGTACCCATAAATCCAGATCATCTGTTATATTTTTCACTGATTCTGTATTTCAACTATTACCCTAAAGTGAATGATTGTTCTTTTATATACCACCAGGCCTCATGGGTTCCGGTTAGGCTGTCTACTGGAAAAACTCACACAAGTATGTTTATATTTTCATAAATAATCTAAAAAACTAACCTCATTTTTCCCCTTCCAAAACAAGTCAGTGTTTCTTTTAATCATCCATGAAATTGGACTTACCTTCAGTTTTTGAGCCCAATATTTTTCAGTCACTTAAATTCCATCAGTAAGATGACACAAAGCTCCTTTCATGTATTAATGTTATTTGACAACTATTAGTTTCACCTCCTACCTGCTACTCGTCCTTCCATGTTTTATCAAGTGAGTAAACTGAGCTTGAGAAAGATGAAACTTCTTTCAAGTTACTATGTGGAATTCCTAATCCATTATTGATGATAAATGTGAAATCGAGAGGGACAATAGTAAGCTGCCTTATATAGATGGTTGTAAATATTCGAAAATTGATTAAGGCTAGGAAAATAGGAAAGCTATAAGATGATAAGAACATGGACTAGGTAAATGACAATGTAAGGAAGAAATTAAATAACATTAAGAAGTTTGAATTAGTAGAATTATTTCACTGAATTTACGCTAGTGCCTGTATTTGCAATTTTCTTCCTTTAGTTTTGATTAGTGTCTTGATCTTTTGAAGTATTCAACTTTGTATCTGATTTCTCATTTATTCACTCTCCCCGTCAGCTGCCAAAATAATTTTAAAGTTTGATGAGATATGTAAAATCCCTGTGGCAAATTTCACAGGAAGATACTTCTTACTGAGTATTCACTAGAAGAATTATGTATAGAGTTTGCCCAATTATGGTGACTCATAGAGTGAGGGAAGAGGAAACTAAAGAAAAAGCTAAGCTGAATAATCTCAGAAATATGGTGCTGTGTAAGTTAATGATTAATACATTCCTCTTTAACTTCTTTTGTAGACTTAAGTGATGCTTTCTGGCACCCCATCCTTATCCTCAGCACTGCCTGACTCAAAGGTTAGGGCGGTCCTGCAAATATGCCAAACCTTCTATCTTCATCTTTTATAATCTCCCACAATGAATGCTTTTACTCAGAGCTCTGACTTTATTTACAATTTTTGTCAATTGTATAAATTGATAGTTTCTTACATCTAGTTCTTAGAGAGTGCAGCTAACTTTAGAACTGCCTGATTTAAGTATATACTCATTCAAAAGCTTCAGCTGGAAGAATTTTAATACAATCAAGTCTATATTTAAATTGAAGTCTTTCTCTCTTATTGAGCTTTTCCAGCAAGCGAGTCCTGATATCAAGGACTTCGTGGAGGTTTCTAAGTTTACATTGACCATTCTGGCAATGTCACGGTGATTACAGTAGTTTACTAGGGCTGGCATAACAAAATAGCACAGATTGAATGGCTGAAACAACAGAAATTTGTTTACAGTTCTGGTGGCTAGAAAGCCAAGATCAAGGTATTGGCAGATTTAGTTTCTTAGGAGGTTTTCCTAAGAAAACCTTGGCTTGCAGATGGCTGTCTCCTTGCAGTGCCCTCACGTGGTCTTTTCTGTGCGTGCATTCCTGCTGTCTTGTCTCTTTAGGTGTCAGAGCTTCCTCTTCTTGAGTCAGATTAAATTAGAGCCTACCTTAATAGCCTCATTTTTTAACCTAAATCACTTTTTAAAAGATCTTCTCTTCCAAGCATTTATGTTCTGAGGTACTGGGGGTTAGGGCTTTGACTGAATTTTGAGGGATACATTTGAGCCCTTAACACTCCATACTCTGGGCCCCCAAAATTCATGTCCTTCTCACGTGCAAATGATCTCCATGCCAGTAAAGCCAAAGGTCTTGACCCACTCCACCATCAATCCTAAGTCCCAAATCTCATCTAAATTAAAATGTAGTTGAGTCTGAAAATACGATTCATTCTTCCTCATCATTCCTTTCCAACTGTGAACCTGGGAAATGAGACAAGTTATTTGCTTCCAAAATACACTGGTAGCACTGGCGTAAGATAGATGTTTCCATTCCAAAGGGAAGAAATTGGAAGGGAAAAAAAGGGTCACAGGAACCAAGCAAATCCAAAACCTAGCAGGGTGACTTCTGTAGACTTTAAGGATGGAGAATAATTTTTTTTTTTTTTTTTTTGTCTCGGTGGTCTGTCTTCTGAGCCACCAGCATTGGTGCCTCCGCTTCCAAACCCAGTGGGGCTGTAGTAGGAATCTTCCTTCATTTTGTCCCATCTCTGTCCCCTTTTGTACAAACTGACAGGGTTTCCACTGGTACTGATAGAACTCTAGCTCTGTTTTTGGTTTCTGATTAGATGGCTGGTTAAATCATGAGTCCTATACATAATCTCTTTATCAACTGATCATACAGGCACAATCTTGGTGCTTTCACCAGAACATGCTTTCTTATTTTTTTGCAATAAGCATCAGTTGAGAATTTTTCAAATCTTAAAGTTGGGCTCCCTTGTGCTTAACAGTTTCTTAGGTTCATAACTCTCCTCTCACATTTTACTATAAAGGTGAAGAGAAACCAGGCTGAACATTCAACACATTCTAAATTCTTAGCTAAATATCCAACTGCATCTCTTACAAGTTATACCTTCCGCATAACACGTAAGCACAATTCAGTTCATTGCTACTTTTTGACAAAGATCACCTTTCCAGCAATGTCCAATAACATAATCCTTATTTCCAGCTGAGATTTTGCCGGAAACACCTTTACCACCAATTTTTTCTACTAATGGTCTTTGTAAACAATCTAAGCTTTGTCTATCGTGCACCTCAAAACTCTTCCAGCATCTACGTATCAATTCCAAAGCCTCTTTTCGCATATTTTGATGTTTGTTGTAGCAGCACCCCAGTTCCTGGTATGCAAAATCTGTATTCAGGTTTTCCAGAGAAACAGAACCGACAGGATATGCATGGTGTGTGTATGTATATATACACGTACACGTATACCCACACATATGTGGAAAGTGAGATACTGAGATTTATTTAAGGAATTGAGTCATGAGAATGTGTGGGTATAATAAATCCAAAACCCGGAGGGGAGGTTGGCAAGAAGGGGACACAGGGAAGAGATAGTTTGAGACCAAAGACCCTTTGAGGGCACTTGATTCTCAGAGGACGTCAGTCTTTGTTTTATTGAGGCCTTCACTTGATTCTATGAGGCACCCGTGCCCATATCATGAAGGGTGATCTGCTTTACATACTTAAATATTAAGCTCATCCAAAAAACACCTTTATAGAAACCTCTATAATGATGATTGTACAAATATTCAGGAAACATGGCAAGGCCCTATTAACATATACAACTAACCATCACAATTATGCTGCTTTTTAAGTTTGTAATACTTATTTGATAACATTTAGTTTGACCTTTAACTCTAGAAGTACATTGAATTGATGTCCTTGAGCTTCCTTAATTAGTACAAGCCTATACATAGAACTACAAAAATTGTGTCCCAAACATAAGCAGAGCCACAGTCACAGTCGTACCAACTTGATTAGTTAATAGTATCTGCTTTCATTTCATTTTATTCCAGCCCAGGCTATGTCAAACCCTGCACAGAGAAATCATCAAGTAATTTTTATCATGATATTTTTACGATCAGTCTGAAATTTACATTTAGCTAATTTGGCTGTGGGATATGTGGATAATTAAGTGAACAGACCACATAGTTCTGCTTTCTTCTCTTTTTATTCAATTTTAAATTTATATATTTTGCATCTACAGACAATCATGTATATGTAGGGTTTTTTTAATACAGGCACTTGTCTACTAAATTGAAGTACATAAAAGCACACATGAACAATAAAAGAGGCCTTATTTGTTTCCAGGTTATCTTACATACCATTTATTGATTAGTATACAAATAGGCAATTGTAGTACTTTGTTGGGGAAGATACCAGTTCAAGGAGAACTGACTTAACAAAGAGCTATAAAACAAAGCATGGGCTATACAGATAATGATATTTCACATAATTTGACTTCACATATAATTCTTGTTTACAATGAAATAGGACAATAGAACAGTATCTTGGTGATTTCGGATTCTTAAAGTGTTGTACCAACAAGATCTGTATTTGTGTGTACTGCATCTAAATAGTATGTCCGTACTTTGTATTGTCTCATAATTTTATAGTGTCAAATGATGCTGATGTACCTCTTGATAAAACCTGTCAGAATAAGTGAGCATATGTAATCAAATCACTCTAGGTAAAAGTGATGCCAATCTCATCTAAACCTTTTCTTCCCTTTGCTTTTTTTTTTTGCTTTTTTTTTTTCTTTTTTAACCCCTGAAAGACCTCAATTTTACTTCACTTAGAATATCATACATAAGTGGAGGACTATTAGAGGATTTCAAGTATAATATTTGCAAATAGACAGTGGTGTCTGACATGGAGAGTGTTGCAAGATGTGCCTACATCTTTGGAAGTTCAACTAATCTGTTGAATTATCTTTTATTATCTCTGGAGCATATTGTCTTTTGTTGCCTGAGATCTTTTGTGAACAGATACTAACAAAGGAAAACAAGCTAACACCTTGAGAAATTATATCTGACATGTTTTCTCTGATTTTCTGCATTGATAATAGCCCTGCATCAGACACAATGAATATCAAAACATGCTATAGGTATTTCCATGTAAGTTTCAGTAGAAGAGACATGTAATTTATTTTCCTATTATACAAATTAAATACTCCCATATAGTATCACAGAAAGCATGTCCTTAGGGGAGAAGATTTGAAATAAAATTTATGCTCATTGGAAGAGCCACTTGTTTCAATGATTATGTTATTTTCATGGCAGTACTATAGGAGAATTGCTAACATGGAGTAAATTTTATAGGTTTAAGAGGAAAAGGAAATAGTGAGGCATCTGGAAACCAAAGGTTCAGAGGGGAGATTGCTGCAATATGTTATTTTTGTTTAGCAAAATGATACAGAAATTGTATGGCCCTATCTATACTTAGCTGTTAAACTGTCCAGAGATAAAAAACAAGGCTAAAATGTTTTTAAGTCTTATAACCATAGTAGACATTTTAACAAGGGGAAGATTAAACTTATCGATACCTGTAAAAATGTACAATTACCATTTTCCTGATTTGCCTGTTACATAATAATCAGAAAATTTACATTTTAAGGTAAACATAAGTTTCTCGAGGACAGGAATTCATCTCTGCTTGTATATATTAATTGCTCACAACATTTTGTAAACTGCCAGGCATGTGAAAATTAATCAATATATATCTGCCTATGGATTAACATTTGAATAGATAATTCTAAATCAGCAGAGTTTCCGTTTTCAACAGAAATACAGAAAGGAAAATCACAAGTTATATAAAAAGAAATCCAAGGATGATATTTAACATTTGAAAGGATTCCATTAAATAGGACATTCAATAGTACATTACTAAGGGAAATTACTTAGCATATTTATTTAGGTATAGTTGTATGTCTAATTTGCAATAATCATATCATCATGTCTGAGATGGTGATTTTGGATTTTTTCCCCCAAAAGAAAAAAAAAAAATCTATGCTTTGTTCCTGATGAAAACAGTAAAACAAAATTATAGGGTAAAATGTCACTGTCAGCACTGGTCCTAAAATCTGCTTCCATATCAACTACATAGATAAAATTTGAGTGAGGCACAATTTATAATTAAAATTGGTGTAGCCACGATGAAAAACAAAACAAAGATGTGATCAGCAGAAACACAGGCAGTCTGGGACTGAAACAAAGGAACTTTTGGGGGTTGCAGGTAGCAAGTAGTCCTAGACCTTAGGGAATTTGACGCCTGGGGGCTAATTGAGATTAAGTTATCCCAGCTGGTAGATGATCACA
Source organism: Canis lupus familiaris (assembly GCF_011100685.1). NCBI lineage: Eukaryota > Metazoa > Chordata > Mammalia > Carnivora > Canidae > Canis > Canis lupus. The sequence goes on along the minus strand of NC_049224.1, from coordinate 6,504,023 downwards.
ATCTATGTGAGGAGTTAGGAATATCTGGAGGAAAAAAAAGTAACACCATAAAAAGTGTACCCATTCATCGTGGTTGGAATACTTAGGGTAGTGGGAAATCAACAGAGAAGCCTTGCAGTGTAGGTAGCCAAGGCTGGTGACTGAACTTCTAATATACTAAATATCATCTTACACAAGAAACTCTTACTGGCTAATAACCAAAAACATTTAAAATTTAAAAAAAAAAAAAAAAGGAAAAACAACCTTTGCATTTGAACTTTGGACCTAATATTGTGTTCATAAAACCTTGACAGGAGAAAGACAAAAACAACAAAACTATGATGATAATAAAACCTCCCAGCACAGAGGAGTGTGCACTGGCCCTGACTGCCCTTTGCTCCAGATAACCCTTCCTAGGATATGTGCACCTACCCACTTTGGGGGCTCTAGAGAGTGTGTCCTTCTGAAGCAAAGAGCAAGAAGGCAGAGTCTGCTTCTGTAAGCCCATGGATCCTTTCCTGGACTGCTAACCATCACAACTGCAGCCATCTGTTTGGGCCCATCGATCATTGCCCTGAAACTCTGTGGATGCTGGGAGAACTGATGCAAATATGCCGATAACGATGAAATTTGTTACGCCTTTGACTCAAGCCTTCTGTGTTCAGTCAGCATCCGTGAAGCTGTAGCAGGCTAATTTGTTAGATGGCAAATACAGACCTAAGCAACACCACGGTGAATTTCCTGGCTTTTAATTTTGCCTTATACATTCCCAACAGGGTACTGGAGAAGCCTGCAATCTAGAATTGTCAGAGTATACAGACAAAAAAAAAAAAAAAAAAAAAAAAGCCTCAACAAACACATACTCTGTCTAAACAAAAACAAGAAAAGGACATCCAAGCCAGACAAAATATGTAGGCCGTTGCTACTCCAGCCAGACAACAGCAAATGCTGTGGTCCCACTCCCAGCCGTGTGGCAAAGGCTGAGTGGGAAGACACAGGCTTTCATGCAAGGGCCAGGGAGGCACCCTGACTTCCTGCCAGGGTATTATAACATGATACCAAACATGTCAGAGTTTCCCTGAGAAAGTACTCCTCAAACTCAGACCCAGGAAGACCTCAAATGGAGTTTAAGAAAGACAATAAATAGATAGCAACACTGAAATGACAGAGGTGAGAATTCTCTGACAAATATTTTAAAGAAGCATCATAAAAATATTTGAATAAGTGATTATACACACGCATTTAAAAATAAAAACAAAAGAAGTAAGCAGAGAAATGTCAGGGGGGGAAAACAACAGATGGAATGGAGAGCCAAATATAAAGCTTGGTAACAAAACTGTAAGAACCAAAACATACAAAACACTTGAATAGATGGTTTCAACATTAAAAGGGAGAGGACAGAAGAAATAATCACTGAATTTGAAAATAGGATAATGGAGCAATAAGTAGAGAAACTGCAGACACGTTTCTATAGAACATGTGGGAATATATAACAAATATTAGTGATTGTGTCACTAGAATTTGAGAAGGGCTGACAAAAACCTACTCAAATAAATAATGGCTGAAAACTCAGCAAATTTTGCAGAAGATACGCACCTACCAATTCAAGAACCTGATCCAATCCAAACAGGAAAACTGTAAATACACAAGGCATATGTCACAAACTTCTAAAGAGAAAAACATACAAATCTTGACAGTAGTGAGCGAGAAAAGGTGTCTTCCTAAAGATGATAAAAACAAATAATGACAGAATGTCATCAGAAATGCTAGAGGCCAGAAGAAATGGTCATAGCATTTTGTAAGTGGTAAAAGAAACGTCAACCCTAAATGGAGTAAAAGTATCTTCAGGAATTAAGGAGAAATGGAGACATCCTCAGATGGGAGAAAAATTAACCTAATCTGTTACCAGCAGACCTCTTCTAAAAGAAATGTTAAGGAGTGTTGTAAACAAGAAAAAAAAAAATAGCAACGAAGTAACCATGGAGTATCATGAAGGAAAAATAAGGTGGTAAGCAAAAGTATGGGTTAAAAAAAAAATTGATTTTCTTTTTCTTCTTGATTCTCCCAAACTATGTTTGATGGTCAAAGTAAAAATTATAAAACAAACGTTTGAGTTTCTCGGTTTACATAACAGACATACCTAAGACCGTTGAAAGTGGGAGAGGATGAAGGGACATAGAGGGGGTAGTGTTTGTGCCCTTAAATTGCTATACTGATACCAGTAGACCATGATAAATTGTGTATCTAGTACCTAGAATAACTACTCAACTGCATACACACTCAAAAAAAAAAATCATATGACGGGGATAAAAGGCACAGCAAAGGGAATATAGTCAGTGGTATTGTAATAGCCTTGTGCGGTGACAGATGGGGGCTACCCTTGTGGTGAGCACAGCATAATGTATAGACCTGTCAAATCAGTATGTTGTACACCTGAAACTAATGTAATGTATGTCAACTGTACTTCAATTAAATAATAACCCACTCAGCAGGAATCCAAAAGGAAGTTAAAAAAATAAAAATGACCCATAGAAAGGCAGGCAAAACGAAGCAGAAAGAAAACAGAAAAAATAACAGTAAAACAGCAGACTTAGGCTCACATGTATCAACATTACATTATAGGTACATGGTCTCCCTACACTAATTAAAAGACTGATAAAGGCAGCAGAGATTAAAAAAATAACCTCCCAAATTAATGCTGCCTATAGGAACATCACTTCAGGTATAATGATATAAACAAGATGGAAAAAAGAGATCATGAAAATATTAAATCAGAAGGGGCTTCATGGATAATCAGATAAAGTAGGCTTCAAAACAAAGAATTGCCTTAGAGGACACTATACAATAATAAAAGGATAATAATAGCTCTGATTCTACATAATGTTTTCAGAAAATTCAAGAAGGGGAACACTACTCAGTTCATTTTGTTAAGACTGTATTACTCTGATGTCAAAAAAAAAAAAGGAGAACTGTTCTGTCACTCATGAATATAGATCAATATCTCTTATGCAAAAATCTTTAACAGCAAATAACAGTCAACGGTTCTATAGCATGACTGAGTGGGGTTTGTTTCAGTGATGCATGGCTAGTTACATATTGAAAAATCAATTAATGTAACCCACCATATTAGGAGGGAAAAAAAAGAAAATTATCAATGCAGGCAAAGGAATGCAGAAAAAACAAATTTCACCTCTCATACTTGTAACCTGTTCAGAAAAATAGGAATCTGTGACATCTCAATGTCATACATAGTGATGGAAACTCTAGCCACTGCAATAAAGCAAGAATGAGAATAAAACACACACTGTAAAGAAAGAAATACTGTCCTTATTTGAGGATGATCTATTTGTCTAATCAGAAAATCTTACAGAATCTATAAAAACAAACTCCTATAACTACTTAAAGCAAGTTTTAGCTGTAACTAAAAAAGTCAATTAAATTTCATTCATTGTTCAATGTACACGTGGGCATTGGAATGCAAAATTAACATAACTCCTAAATGGTGAAAAAATTAGATGTATACCTAATAAAACTTGTACGGGACTTATATGCTAAAAACAGCACTTAAAAACAAAAACTGAAGTAGATCTAAAAATTACAGAGATATGGCATGTTTATGGGTTAAAGTACTCAATGTAGTAATGATACCAGTCCTACCCAAATTATTGTATACATTTAACAGAATTCCTAACAATATCTCAACAAGATGTTTTTGAGCTATAGACAAAAATATTGTAAAATTTATGTGAAAAGTCAAACTGGAATACTTGTCAATTTTGAAAATGAATAAAGTTAGAGGGAATCAGTCTACCCAGTTCAAGGATTATGATATAGCTGTGTTAATCAAGGACATATAGTGTTGGTGGAGTGATAAGGACACACATCCATGGTATAGAACAAAAAACCCAGACAAAGATCCATGCATATACTCTCAACTGATATTTTGACAAAGCTGGAAAGGCAATTTAATGGAGGAAAGAGCTTTTTAGGAAATGATATGGGAGTAATTGGACATATATGGTCAAAAAAAAAAAAAAAAAAAAAACACCAGCCACCAACCCCAACCTAAGTCTCATGTGTTATACAACAATTAAATAAAAAGTCATGTACTTAAATATAAAATATGGGACCATAAAACTTTTAGGAAAAATAATTGGGGATCTAGAACTAAGCAAAGAGTATTTGGGGTTGACATCAAAAGCATAATCCATGAAAGGAAAAAAGTAATAAATTGGACTTCATCAAATTTAAGAACTTTTATTCTGATAAAGAGCCCATTAAGTGGATCTATCTAAAAAATTATCTACAGACTTGGAAAAAATAGGTGTAAACCACAAGTCCAAGAAAAGATCCTTATCTACAGTATGTAAACAAACAAAAAAACACTTCAAACACATGTAAAACACAAGGAAATGGATAGACATAAGACATGGATAGACGTTTCACCAAAGGAGAAAAACACAGAATAAGCACATGAAAGATTTTGAATACCTTTAGCCATTAGTAAATACAAGTTAAAATCACAATGAGATACACATCTGTCCGAAAAGCTAACTAAAAAGTAGTGATAACACCAAATGCTGATGAAAATTTATAGGAACTGAAACACTTATACATTGGTGAGCAGAATGTAAATGGTAGAGCCACTTAGAAAACAGTCTGGAAGTTTCTTTAAATGCTAAACATGCAGCTAATATATGACCCTGAAATTTCACTCAGAAAAAAATGAGAACATATATTCACACAAACACTTACACATGTATTTATAGATGCTTTATTCATAATAGTTAAAAAAAAAAGAAACAATTCAGACTTCAACAGGTGAGAAGGGAAACCAACTGTGGCACATCCCGACCCTGGAATATTATTCAGCAATAAAAAGGAACAAACTATTGACACATGCAATAACCTGCTTAAATTCTCAGAAGATTACACAGTAAAATCCCAATAGTTTACATCGTATCTGATTCCGTGTGTACAACATTTCTGAAATGACAGCATTATGAAAATAGGTGGTAGATTAGTGGTTGCTTGGGGTTAATGAGGTATGAGACTTAGAATGAAGTAGTTGTGGTTATAAAAGTGCAAACTAATTGACCCTGTGGTGATGGAAATCTTCTTTACCTTCACTCTATCAACATCCGTATCTTGGTTACGATATTGTACTATAGTTTTGGAGCAAAAGAGAATTGGGTAGTTGTACTTGGTATCTCTCTGTATTATTTCTTATATTTGCATTTGAATCTAGAATTATCTAAAAATGTAAAGAATAATTTTAGAAAAACAATATCAACTTTTGTGCAAATGAAAAGTAGTTCGGGGAGTCGGTTTGATAATTCAAGGGCCTTAGGATAATTTCATCGAATTACCACACTCTTAGATTTACATTGAGCAGACTTATTAGAACATTTGACTATTTATGAAGATTCATTGTCTATTTAGCTGCCTGACAGGATCCCAGATTAGATTTAACTTACTAAAGAAAATGTAGAATCATCATCACCATATTGCATTTGGTTTTTGTGTTGTTGTTGCTGTTATTGTTTTTACCATCGTTGCATTATATAGGGAATTATGCAAAGACTTTATTGTAATTAAGAAGAGTAATTCACCCTAAGCTAAAATTTTTTCATGGCTATTTATTGATTATATTGCTGATTTTAGGCATGCATGTGGGAAGAGGCACGGTTATCAGCTTTGCCCCTCGTAACAAACATTCTAAATCAAAATATAAATGTGTGACTTAGAATATATTCCTGCAGTACTAGTATCCTACTGCGGCTAAAAATATCTTTATGAAACCCCTACAACATACCTGCCTCAATTTGGGCATTGAATTTAAAATTTTTGTCATGATTTTTACTTCATCTAAGTGTTTTTTTGTTTTGTTATTTTTGTTGTTGTTTTGTTTTTTTTTTTTTTTTGAGTATAGTACAGTATGAAATAGTGGGGATTCACTAAATTCACTACTTGGGCATCAATATTGAAATTCACCCCCTCCCAATACCAAAAAATAAAATGAGGAAGATAATACAATGCTTATCTCACAATGCAACAGTTAGAAATCAGGTGGAAAATGCATGGGAAGATACTTTTTAAAAATAATAACTTGCTCCATTCCCATTTTCATGTACCACTAGTATTTTCTCACTGTTTAAAGTGCTCACTTAGGTGCCTGATACTTTAATCAGACTGTGGCAAGGTTGGTGTTTTATTTTATCTGTATTTCAGATCCCTAGCAGTCTGTGCACCACAACTAGTTCTCTAATTGTTGAATGAATAAATAAATAAATGCAGAGATAAATTAATTTGATTTTAAAAAGCTCCAAATTGTTTGCTTATAACCAACTTGACTTTGAAGCACATAAAAAGTACTTTTTAACTTAGATCCTGACCCAAAGCCCACCTCGTACTTTTATTTTTTCCTTAGCAAAAGGAATTTAATTCACAAGGTTTATATGTGAAATCAATTTTGAGCAGTATCTCTTTCCAGTGAACAGTGCAGTATATCATGTGAAGGGCATTTTCAATCATTTCACTCTCGCCTTAACCCTCACTGTCACCCCTAACCTGAGTCACTATGAACTTAGTCTGGGCTTTTTTTCCCCCCTGTAAGAGGATTGACCTGTAAGAATCACATATTTTTCTCAGGGTTGGAGGTGAACACTTTATTCATCAGGCAGTTTAACAGATTCTTTTTCAAGTTACTTCCAAGTGCCTACCTTCAACAAATGGTCTTAGAAATGATGTTCAAAATAAACTCAATAGTTCACTTTGGACCCATTTCCAGTCCTATTCCAAGAAAAGGATTTATTGACTTGATGTGTGAGCTCAGGTACTCTGCATCTTGGTGGATGGGATAGGACAGTAAATCTCTGTGAAGACTAAAGGGGCAGGGGAGCAGGGGTAGGCAAGGAGAGCCCATTGACTGCAAGCAGGTCTGACACCTGCGAGGGAAGACAGCAAGGACAGGTCAGTTCAACAGCCTGAGGCAGATTCCTGGGCAGTTTGCAGAAGAATTTGATGAGGTTGATGGATATTCAGCAAGCCAAAGGCCCCACAATACATCGAAATTGGCAGATGGAAGTATGGCTTTAGACCCATGTGGTTGTGGGCTCTGAGAGGTGGCGACTGGGACTGGGAATCTACTATGCTTTCTGCAGCAGGCTCTCTGACAACTACATTTTCATGGCTGTGACATGTGGGTCTGAGCAGAGTATATGGCATGGTGCCTTCTAGATAATTAATTTTGACAATCATTACAGCATTTTTATCCTCAAGGGAAAGAAAGCTACTTCTAATCATTTGGAGATTTAAGTGCTATTCGGTCATCCAACCGAAGAGCATCACACTTGAAGAACACAGTAATCATATCCATGCGATTTATACCAATGCTTTTAACAAAGTGTAATCAAGAAGTATTTGTTACTTGAAATATTCCTGTGTATATATTAGAGGATTTGGAATAATCAGTCATCAAAACTCAAATGTCATTCCCTCTTATATTTACATTTGTGCCCTCAATTAAAAAAAAAAAAACACACTAATAATTGTTCATTTAAATGGCCCCAAATCCCTAATTCAATTAAGGTCTTTCAGAGATAACAGGCCATGCCCATATTCTGACATAAATCCCATGAAATACTTATTACCTAAATTAAAGCAGTGTACACTGATGGCAAACATTGTAGTAGTAAACAATGGTTTGATTTTAGACTCAGAATTGGATGGATCTGCAGTACTTCTCCTAAGTAATTGAGTAGCTTTGATTTTGTTTCATTGTCTATTAAATAGAAAAAAAATACCACCTTCTTAAGATTTTGAAGATTATTTGAGGTACATTTGGTAAAGAATTTAATGCAGTGTTGAGCAAATAGTTAAGTGCTCAAAAAATGTATACTTGGGAGTCCAAGTATGGTTATTAGTCTTACTAAGGAAGTTAATATATCTAAAAAATTAGTCAACATTTTATTTGAATAAGCTTCTCTAATTTATGGTTTGAATTGCCAAATGGGGACGTAAATAGTGAGTATTTTATAGATTGCTGTGAGGATTATATATGAAAAAACGACCTTAACATGAATTATGTATGTATATATCTCTATTAAGCTTGTAGTATTTAACAAGCATTCATGAAATATCAGTTATGGTCATCCTTACTGTCCTTATCTTCCTCTACTTTTCTCGTTATAATCATCAATTTCCATGAGGGACAACATGGTATCACATAGCAAAATATCTACCAGTAGAAAAGGGTCATTAATATTTGTTGTATTGATGACACTGGCCCTGAGAATGAACCTAACTATTAGAATTCCCAACGAGTGAGTAACCATTTGAAAAAGGTGTATTAGAAAGTGGAATAAGAAGGCAACTGCTCTCCAACTCTTTATTGTTCTTTTCCTTTTTAGTGTAATAAAAAAATAAAATCATATGACATAAGTTGGAAACAAAACAACAACAAAAAAAACAACCAAACAGAAGATCAAGATAGACCTGAGTGGAGTCTTGATATGTTGCACTTGGTGTTAGCTTATTGTATTGCCAATTGTCAATTTTCCTTTACTTCAGAAGGGATAACAGCATAAGAAAAAAAACAAAAAACAAAAACCCTCATCGAATTGAAACAGCATTGAGAGAAGGAAGTAATGAATTATCAATTTGAGGTGGCCTGAGAGAAATTAAAATATTTAAAGTAATGAAATTCCAATGAAGAGAAAATAAAAGCCTTTAATATATATACCAAGGCACAGCTCCTCTGGCACATTTGATATAATTACCATAAATTTTAATATGGAGTTATTAGTAATAGTACAGTTCATAAATAGGAAGGTATGTAATATAAACATGTATTCACATTTTTTCTTCTTTGACATCTGATGTCACTGTAGTGTGATAGGATGGAGAGACAGAGGAAATTCTGGTACCCAGGAATACCTTGAGTGAAAATATTTTAGTGCAAAGTAAAAACCATAAAATTCACTGTACACATAATTTTACCTATTGAAAGGTATCTCATTCTTATATTGCAATGAAATAGACAAAAGAAAATGCTATTTTAATAAATGCAGGATCCAAATTTATTATAAGGGATGTACATGTGTGTGGATTCAATAATCATATTTGCTATTTTAACTCCTTAAGTGAAGCCATTTTCTCATGATCAACTGTTAGTGATAGCTATGATTTTTTTTTATGTGAGTGCAGTCAACTAGCCAGATTCTCCAAGCTAAATAGATCATTTAACAGTGACATTCCAGCTTTATCTTACTTAATAGTAAAGCTTATATAGAATGTTTTTGAGAAGTGTTCTCTTATATAAAGAACTGAGTTTCTCTACTATAAAGAGAATTGGAATTCCATATTTCTTTGTTTGTATTCTCGACTAGGTTGTGGATATACTCATTGTTTTCGTTTGGTATTTGTTGCTCCATCATGTACACTGTTGATGTCCAGACTCCATTGTTAGTAAAAACCTTCCCACTAAGTATGTTTGATTTATATTAAATAAAGCTTGCACTGACTCCTTTCTACAAAGTTCATAACAAAATTGTAAGATACCTTATACTAGTTTAATTTTAATTTGGTGTGATGTTACTGAAAGAGTGATTAAGATAAACATGTACCCCTGACCCCTGTACAATACAGGGGTAAGATGTGCTGACTGCCATGCAATCAAAAATATGCATAGAACTTCCCCCTAAACTTAGCTACTTATACTCCACTGTAGGTTGGAAACCTTACCAATAGCATAAATGGTGAACACTTATTTTTATACGTATTATGTAACACATTCTTAAAAAAATTAAGCTGCAGAAAAAATGTTATTAAGAAAATCACAAGAAAATGTACTTACAGTACTACTATATTAATACTGTGAGTTTGCCGTGTGTTTACAGGATACGTTGTCTCTCATTACCTACGTCTCTATTGTCCTATATGATACAAAACATTGTAGATGTTACACATAATCTGACAATATAACTCAAAAAATAACGTGAAAAAGAAAAAATATATTTATTTACAAGTGTAAGATTTCATTCATTGATAATGATGAAGCAGCAGTATGATTGCTTTATGGGAGACTAAGGTAATCAATATGATTGCTTCATGGTAGTCTCACCTATACACTAATAAATTGTTAGAAACTCTTTATGGAATACCGTATTATAGTCATATTGATAATACAGTATTGGCAATATTGTTACATTAAAAAAAAAACACTTACCTGTGATGATAGGCTGGTATGCAGTTGCTTGAATTATGAGACAGACCTACTGTATGGTAATATAATTCTTTGAAAGCAAAGTTATGAAACAGTAAGAAAATTAACAGATTAATTTTATGTTAAATCTCTCTCATCTTATGCTTAGGTAAAGATAGGCCATCCAACTCCATACAAGTCTTGCACACGATATCCTACACAATGAATACTTAGGTCATGATGATGACTCAAAAATGTCTCTTGCAGTCCTTGCTGTACAGTTACTTGATTTTTCACGCAAAGACAATTCTGTACACAAGTTGACTGACTAGAAGACATGATGATTATCTACTATTCATTAAATAGAAGTGGATCATTTTAAAGTTAGTCATATCATTGTCACCTTGAGTAGCCGAAGTACAAGGGGAGGGGTTGATTTTGTGGCCTCAGGAATGGCGGAGCCAGAAGAGGTGGAGAACGTGGAATGGAAGGCAAGAGAGGCAGGAACACTTGGTCACACTCTACAGAAATACACTGTAATTTCTACCTGTTTGCTTTTTCTATTATTTCTCCAAATTGTTTCTCCAAAAATGTTTCTATACAGTACCAATCTCTCTTCCACCTTTTGCTTTAGTTTCGGTGCCTATAAAATAGAAGGGTCCATGTTATAAAGAGAAGTTAAAAGTAGTAGAGACAGAACACGTCTGCCATACTGTGTAATGTCAATTTGTTTTAGGTCCCTGCTGCTTCTGTTCCCCCCCCCCCCCGCCCCATCATCTGATACTGGTCCAGAAGCATCAAGTCCATCTTCTGTTAACTCTGCTGGTGTGGTATCTCTTAACTCTTGAGTCTGTCAAAGATCACGTCTTGAAACCCTTCACTGCCAACCATTTTTGCCATATTCACAGTCCCTAAAGATTGCCTTGGTTGGCTCTGTCATAGATCATGTGAAGTTGTGCACAGTGTCTGGACACAGTCTTCTCCAGAAAAAAATTGTGCTTCAGTCTGTCTAGCTTTCGTGGCCTTTTCCCTAACTATGATGGCATCTTCAGTGGTATAATCCCTCCTTACTTTGATCAGGTTGTCTCTGTTGGGGTCCTCTTCCATGACCTTGACAAACTCTTTCCAAAGAATATCCTGCCTAATAAGCCTTAAAGGTCGTTATGACTCCTATGATCTGGAGACGTCATTTATGGGGGCCAGTAGACCACTGTGATGCCCTTGGTGTTGAACTCTTAAGGTTATGGGTGGCCAGGGGCATAGTCCAATATCAAAAGAACTTTAAACGACAGTCTCTTGCTGGAAAGGTGCTTCCTGCTCTCAGGGACAAAACATTGATGAAACCAATCCAGTAAAAGGGTTTTCATGGTCCAGGCCTTCGTGTTGTACAACAGAAGACTAGCAGCTGGTGTTTATCTATTCCTTCAAGGCTTAAGCGTTAGCAGCTTTGCAGATCAAGGCAGTCTCAATCATCAACCCAACTGTATTTGCACAAAACAGTACAGTTAGCCCATCCCCACCTGCCTTAAAACCTGGTGCTTGCTTCTCTTCCTTACTACTAAATGTCCTATGTGGCTGCCCCCCCCCTCCCCCCGCTGCTCCCCCAGCATCAGGTGCTTTCATCTGCATTAAAAACCTGTTAAGACAGATATCCGTTCTCTTCAGTCATTATCTTAACGGTGTCTGGAAACTCATCACCTGACTCTTGGTTGGCAGAAGCTGCTTCTGCCTTAGCTCAACACTTTTCTCCTCCTAGCTCAACATTTTTAAGCCAAACCTCTTTATAAGCTTATCAAGCCATTCTTTGCTGGCATTACATTCCCTAGCTTTAGACCCTTTACCTCCTTTTTGCTTTATGTTGTCATGTCATGACTTTGTCTTTTCTCAAATCCTGTTAGAGTATATAGGTATGTCTTCCTTTAATTTTTTTTTTAAATTTATTTGAGAGACAGAGACGGAGATAGTGGCAGAGATAGCAAGAGAGAGCATGAGTGGGGAAGAGAGGGAGAAGCAGGTTCAATGAGGGACTGGATCCCAGGACTCATGACCTGAACCACTTAACCAACTAAGCCACATAGGCACTCCAGGTATGTTTTTCTTAAAGCAATCCTGCATTCATGTAAAATATGCATTTTTCAATATGAGGTGAAGTACATAATGCAAGACAATGGTTCTTATCCATAGCTTTAATTATATCAGCAAAATTCCTTTTGCAATATTATGTAACACATATTCACAGATTCCTAGGATTTGTGGGTAGAAATCTCTGCAGGTGTTACTCTGTCTACCTTACTCCAGAATCAAAATTATTTAAAATATTTTATTTATGACATTTTCATACATTTGCACTTATTGTAAGATTTTAAATAGAGCCAAGCTTGCATCAACTTATTATGTTTGTGCTGCTTTATTTTTATTTTTGATTGCATCTTTAAGAATAAAGATTATGCTACATTTTGCTTTATTCCATGTAGTATTTGGAAGAGCACAAAGCTCATTTTAGTCATCGTAGTACAGAGTTTCTCAAAATGAGTGTGTCTTCATCTCAAAATTGGATTGAGACAAGGGAATCTTAAGTTTCAGTTTTGTTGAGTTGTCATATTTTTCTTCAGTGATAACAACAATTCGATCCCATTTCTTTCTTGTATTAGGTGATGAGAAAAAAAATTTTTTAACCTAATTCCACTCCCTAGTTTTTTGGTAAAAAAAAAAAAAAAAAAAAAAATTTGTATACACACACACATATAGTACTTAGGTTACTCAAGCACTATGTTTGGCACTTAAGATGTCTCTTTCAAAGAATATTCAATTGCCATATTTATTTCTATATGTAAAAACTGCAAATTTAAAATTAGTACCACTCTTCTGGTCATGTTAAGGACTATGCATTCATGTAAATATATCAAAAAATGGCTGTGTAAAACTTTGTTTCCACTACTATCTTGTACCGTTTCCCTATTCTTAGGTTATAACTTTGCTTGCATCTAATCATAAATACACTTTGAGAAAGGGAGAAAAAATATAAATTCTATAAACTCTTCTTGCATTCATGGATGATATCTTTTGTAGATTAAATACTGCAACATACTCCATGAATATTTAATTGAAATAGTTATTCTCAGTTTGACTTGGAAGGGTTTTTAATTCATTGGAATTTGGGGTTTTGATAAATGTGAGGATATTGGTAAAATTATACAAGTCGATTCCAAATTTTTAATTAAGCACTTTTAGAGGTGCCATTAGGTGCACTTACATTGCGTTAATTGAGCGTCGTTTGTTTTACATTTATCAACTCATTTGTTCCCCACATCAACCACAGAGAGAAGGCAGTAAATTGCAAGGTGTTGCTTTTCCAACTCAGAAGATCTGTTTAAAATGCAGATTCTGAGTCAGTAGTTCTGGGATCTAGAAAGCTTTTCTGCATGTCTAACAAGCTCACAAGTCACACAGATATTGTTCCTTCAGGGACCATACTTTGAAGAGCAAAGCCCTGAAAAAAACCATTAAACTCAAAGTCTGGAAATGTAAACTTTAGCCTCAGCTCTAATTTTTCAGTTGACAACCTAAAGCAAATTACTTTATCTCTGTGCTGCGTCTTTTCACTTCTAAAGTAAATGGACTTGAGTTATTATTCTGTAATTTCTTTTTATTAATTAAGAAACTACTGATCATAGAGGTAAAGGTAATTCTCAAATTCACACATGAGTGACAACTTCTGTTTTCTGACTCCAGGTTTTCTGATGTCAAGTTAAAGCTTTTCATTTTCCCATACAAGCAATAGAACTTGAACCTATTTTTTTTGAACCTATTTATATAGAGCATCATAGCTGAAAATAAGAGAAATCATGCAGAGCTATTTTACAAGATACCTTGAGAAATTTTAGTAGATTGAACTGTTATTACTTTAATGGATTTTATATTTTTCATGCTATATCAATAGTTTTCTCTCTATTTTATTTATTTCCACTATTCATTATTTTTATTCCGTAGCCCTTTCCCCTGCTTTGAAGCAACCCTTGACCAAGTGATAGCAGCACCTTTAAGCAAAGCTGTTCTTCACAGCAGTCTTACATCACTGCCAGCTGTGATTTCATTTATATTGAATCACTGTAATTCCTGAACAATTTATAAAGTTTCACAACCCTGATTTCAACTTACATTTTCATGAAGTAAAGGTACATATAGACCATATTCATCTGTATGCTTCTTCTTTCCATTTTTGTGACTAAAGTTGGGCTTGCAGATAAAACTTACTGGCACACCTTCATTGGTAGAAGCATCGTTCTAAAGCAAGTGTGGATAAAAATCTGAAAACCCTTACTTGCAGGTGTATTGCATATCTCGTTGGCATTGTTGCACTTATTGCCTCCTCCAGTCCACACGACTGCATTTGGGAATGGATAAACAGGTGCACATGGGCATAGGACCAAATCTAAGCCAAAACACAAGTGACCAGTGTGCATCTACGTGTTTAGGCCAACTGGTAGTTTTTTATTGACTGCAGATGGTTACTGACTTCACAATAAAAAGCTGCCCGTTGACTGATTATGTTTTTAAATAACCCTAAAGTTTTTTTGTTGTTGTTTTTGTGTTTTTTTTTTGTGTTTTTTTTTTTGTTTTTTTTTTTTTTCCTTATGGCTAGGAACTGCAATTTGTATTCAGGGTAAATTTGAGTCCACATGACAGCCTTCTAGCCCAGATGTGCCCTTGAAGCCAGTGGAGATTTCAATTCTCATTTCTAGCCTAAGACTGATTGATATTTTAAGAACACCAAGAAATGAGCCACTTCAACACTACTCAGCTTTCCCTGAGGCGTTCCAAAATTTGTAAATATGTGCTTCCTGGAGCCCGAATGGAAGCATTAAAGGAGACTCAGAGTCAAAATATATATGTAAATTATTTTATTTTCGGAACATTTTTTACAGTAGTCCTGGCTGAGAAAGTGCCTCATAAAATGCATCAAATGTGTTGTAGGTGTCAACTCTTTTTTCTATACTAAACGACCTGATATGATATGTGGCCTGAACACAACACGCACACATACATACACACACACATTAATACGTCTCGTACTCTCCAGTGTTATATAATCATGAGAGTCCATGAGTATAAATGTAGAGTAAGAAAGAATGTGATTGTAACTATAAGAACTATCTGAAAAAATACTTTGTTTAAAAAAATATATTTTTTTTATTTATTCATGAGAGAGACAGGCAGAGACACAGGTAGAAAGAGAAGCAGGCTCCATGCAGGGAGCCCGATGTGGGACTTGATCCCGGGTCTCCAGGATCATGCCCTGGGCTGAAGGCAGATGCTCAAACACTGAGCCACCCAGGGATCCCTGAAAAAAATACTATTAAAAACAAAAAAAAAACTTTAAAAAGTGCCGGTAGTACTCTTTTTTGCTATGGGGCTTCAGAGATAAGTACAGGGAAAAAAGGCTTTGGCCTTCATCTCAGGTATAATACTTGATAGCAAACTTGGAACACTCTGGAACAAGTTAGTAATGTAAAGTGGGCACTGCCTTTGGAAATACATGTCTTGTTTTCCAAATCAAATTTGCCAGTATGTGATCTAATAAGATTTTGGCTGATTTATATCACTTCCCATTTTGGGCAGCAATATCTTCATCTACAAAATAAACTTGGATTTGATGATCTCTGTGCTCTCATATACCTAAAATTCTGTAATGACTTTAAAAGCTATTGAAAGCAATTATAAGCATTGTTATCCCTCCTCTCAAATCTCCACTTACTGTGTACTTTCTCTGCCTTATCTCTGTAGCATTTTATAATTAATTGATATAAAAATGAATATATATAAATATAAAAAATAAAATTTATATACTTCCTAAAGAGTAGAGTGTAAGCTCCATAACAGAAAGCTTTATTTGTTTTATTCTCAGTGTCTGGCAAGTAGTACACATTCAATGAATATTCTGTTAATGAGTAAATGAATCAGTAAACATCTTCCAGTGAAATGAGTGTATATATAAATATATACACACACACATACATATATCATTCTATTTTATCCTGAATGTTTTCCAGGTAAAAATCCTAGGCTATAATTTGGATTGTATCCAGTTAAAAAAGAGTAAGTACCTTAGAGTCCAAAAAATCAAATAATAATTCAGTGTGCCTCAGACGATACACTATGTCCATTTTAATGCTGTAGCTTCTATTTTCCTGATAAATTGACAAAGAGGTTAACAGGGAGCAAATTGATCATTCATATTAAAATGACCCCTTGTCAAATAATATAATGGAATAGATACTTTTTCTCAGCTTTCCAGAAATGCACTCTATGTTTAAAGCAATATATATCTTTGAAATTATAAAAACACAATTTCACAAGATAAAATGTTTAATAGTGAAATAGTAAAACAAATGCTTTGAGACATTAAGCGATTTTTAATTGGATTGAAAAGTGTTATATTCCAGTGTCGTCTTACTGAATAAATTTTCAATTAAGGAACAATGGTCAGAATCATTAAAGACTTAGAAGTATCTATATAAGTGGAGTAAATGGCAAGAATGTAAAAATAAACATCGGATATAACAAGACTCATGATGAACAGTAAATGTAAAAAGACTCATGCTAAACACAATGTAAAGTATTGCATGTAAAGTAATAAAAAATTGAATAAAATGTTAGTTTTAAAGTAGAAATTAAAATGCACTATTAAATAAACATTTAGAAGGAAATTATGTTTTTATAATATATCTCCCAAAAGGAGCGGATCAAAATGAAATACCAAAACTGCTAAATATTAATTTTTAAAAATTTAGCTAAAGCCCTTTAAGTATATGTCATAAAATTTTTTGACCAAATTTGAATTAGTGTTTTATGGTGAGCTTACATTGTTATCACACATATTGTTATTGGCTATGAAATAAGTGAAATTCTTGACAACTTGCTTAACCAGATACTAATTAAAATCATATGCTAAATCACTACAACCCGGCGTATAAATATGACAGATATTATTGGCTTCCAAGATAAAGCTTTCTAGGATATAAAATTTTTTAGATACTATAATACATTATAATAAAGGAGATTAAAACCAATCAAATATATGGTATGCCTGAGTCAGAAAAGAACTATGTTACATACTCAGAAGCACAAAATATAAAAAGGAATACAATTGTGTAAAGAAAATCAATATCACAATGACTGTAATGAAACGCATAGGTAAAAAGTTGATTTTTCTAGCATTTATTTATGACTAAAATAGGGAACAAAATATATATAGAATAGCTTTATTTTTTATCTAATATGCCACCAACTTTCATGTAGCTTAGGCACTGGATTTCTATAAACATAATGATTAATTGCACTTATATTAATTTGGTACGGGCAGGTAGTTACTATTATAGGCCCCCACTGGTCTCTATCTCATGCTGCTAACACTTTGGGGTGTAGTACCTGTGACTTCTCGGTAAACGGTACACAAAGGTGACAGGATATCACTTTTGTCATTATGTAAGTCACCATAGTGTGGAGGCCCAGGTGACAAGGCACTAAGGGCTGTTTCCAGCCAAAAGCGAGCAGGGAACGAAAGTCCTCTACCTAACGGCCTGTGAGAAATTGAATCTTGACAACAGACACTTAGAAGTGGACCATGCTGGAGTCAGGCCTTCAGGCCTGAGTCCTTACTTGCATTCTTATGAGAGACCCTGGAGCAGGAGATCCAGGTTTCATGCCAACACAGTGGAGCCAGAGAACATTGTCATCATCCTCAACTTTTAGTATTCTTCGAACACCTGGCTGTTTTCATTGTTAGGACAAGAGCAATGTTATTTGAAGTTTTCCAAATCCTAAGGGACATCAGAATCTCTGTTTTATTTCAATCTCTCTATTCCACAATTAGAAAAAAAAAATACAAAAATAAATAGTACCTTGGAGGTGTAATAAAATTAAGTTTAATAAAGGATATTAGAAAACTTCCCTAAATTTAATCAATGTGCTGAAAATTAGCCTGGAGGTTTGGTTCTTCAGAGAAAATACCTTTGAGATTATGGCCAAGAAAACAAAACCACAAAGAAAGAGTCAGGCAGTGGTAAAAGGTAGAATTTGGCTTTTTAAAACCATTTATGTAAAAAAGCTATCTCTTCCCATAACACACGCACATACACACTTATGCAAAACCATACACATTTTAATGGAAAAATGAAACTGTACAACTTGTAGAATCTGTCACTACTACATGAGCCATAAAGAGGATTGCACTGAGGAGGCAAAATGTTTTAGCTACAGTGAATCAATGTGTATAGTGTAGTGATAAAAACAACAGGATCCATTAGAAATTGGTTGTGATTACTATCTAGACTTCCTGAACAAATTCATTTGTATCGTTATAAGGAAATGCATTTTTTTCTCTATGTAAAAAAAAAAAAAAAATGTTCAGATGTATGTATATATGACTTTTCCCCTTCATAGCACTATTTTATTGAATTATATCTCTAAGCATAAATCTGATTTTTATATAGAATAATTTGCTACTTTTAGGGAAAGTTATCCAGTATTATTTTATTCACTGACCAGCTATCCAAATGGTATAATTGGTCAGTCAAGTAAGTAGCTTTAGAAGTTAGGTAACCAGTTACCAATTAGGAAATATGTGCGGCTCAGTAAATAAGAGAGTTTATAATAAACATGGAAAAATATTCCTTATGGGAAAATATTTGAATATTATGGAGAGAAGCGATATAGAAATGGCTTATAAATATTAGGATATATGAGACAACTGCAGAAATACATTTTTTTTTTTTTTTTTGGCTAAATTCAGTCAACTGCATAGCTCTCAAACTATAGAATATTCAAACTAAATGCAACTCAATCTTTTTTTGGCTTGAAAGAATCTGAGCTTGAATCACCTCCTCTGTAATTGCATTTTCCTGTTTCTGAGAGTACAGGTGATGTCATAATTACTGAGTGGGCCTCCAGAACATTCAACTTTATCAGAAGGAAGCAAATTAGAGTTTACTGGAAAACATACAGAATCAAGAGTAAGGGAAGTGGTGTTAATGGAGAATTTAGAGAAGAATTTCGTAGTGTTGTTTTCGGTTTATTTTTGCAGTATGCATGCCATCAGCTTCTACATCTAGTTCATTGTAGGTATAGAAATGTGAAAGAAATTGATAAGCATCTGTTTTTGTGGGAAACATTCTTTTAAAAGTATGACTCTCAAAAATAAATAAATAAATAAATAAATAAATAAATAAATAAATAAATAAATAAATAAAAGTATGACTCCCATTTAGCCATCAGTGCTTTTGAGCTCTGTCACTGTAAATGAAGACGTGCCGATCATGTGGTGTCTTGGAAATAGTGAATTAGGAGAAAGAAAATGGACAATAAACTGAATATCACCATTTAAATAAAATACTCCCTTTCACTTGTTTCTTTTCTTTTTAAATTTTTCTTTCCCTTTGAAGAAAGGGAATTGTGGGATCCCTGGGTGGCGCAGCGGTTTGGGGCCTGCCTTTGGCCCAGGGCGCGATCCTGGAGACCCGGAATCGAATCCCACGTCGGGCTCCCGGTGCATGGAGCCTGCTTCTCCCTCTGCCTGTTGTGTCTCTGCCTCTCTCTCTCTCTGTATGACTATCATAAATAAATAAAAAAAAAAAAAAAAGAAAGGGAATTGTGACAATGAATAAAAAAATTATCAGTACTTTTTTTTTTTTTTTTAAGATTTTATGTATTTATTCATGAGAGGCATAGACTGAGAGGCAGAGACACAGGCAGAGGGAGAGGCAGGCTCCATGCAGGGAGCCTCATGTGGAACTCTATAGCAGGACCCCAGGATCACGCCCTGGGCTGAAGGCAGTTGCTGAGCCACCCAGGCGTCCCTAATTATCAATACTCTTTAAGGAAGTTAAAACACTGCTTAAAAACAATTTGCAATAGCAAATGTTTTATAACCATAATTTCCTTTTGTTTTCTTGAATATGGAACATCATTAATAATGATGGATGAATAATAATAATAACAATAACACTGTTCAAGGTACTGTGTGAAGCAACTTATTTAATCCTTATAAGGCATATTTTTATCTTCATTATACAGATGAGGAATCTCAAGCACAGAGAGGTTATGTAACTTATATATATAATCAGAGTAATTGTGATCAAAGGGATTCAAGAGCAAACTAGTTCTAGAGCAAAGGCCTTAATCTTTATAGAAGATTTATAAGAGTATACAAATAGTTACTCCAAATGACACACTAGGCCTTTTAGTTTCTATTGAAAATGTTTTTAAAATAGAATAACCTACTACCGAGTTTTTTGTTTTTTTTTGTTTTTTTTAACCTAGTAAATTTTTTACACCTTATGCTTCTATCTTCACAGTCAACTGATTGGTTAAAATGCTAGTGTTAGAGTTAACTACACTCCTCTAATTTTAACCTCTAACTTCATCAAAGAACATTCATATTTTCCTAATAAGACCTATCCCTTTTCAATAATTGTTCAACCTGGAAGCTATAAAATGATGATGGCTTTTATCACTTTATTGAAACCTGTGATTAGGGAAGCCAAAGTATTTTGAAACATCCCATTTGTATTAGTAGCAAAAATGACTGAAATATAAGAGCATTTATATTTGGTGAACAAGTTAAAGATGAGATCATAAAATCTTGACCAGCTCCCTTCCCCAGAGTCCTTACAACACTCCTGCTGGGCAGCCGTGTTGCTGAGTCTGACTCTGCTGTGGCCACTCAGAACTAACATGTTAAACTAGGCTGTCGACAATTTGAAGTCATATGCTGATTACATTTGTGAATATTTGCAACTTCAACTTCCAATTTTAATTTACTCTACCAAGAAATTCCCCCACTAAAAAACTCAATGATTGTTAGACAACTGTAATAAAACCTTCAAACAGTTTTCCTCCTAATATAGTATTTGTTTCAAATAAACTTTTGGTTCAGAAGCCATATGAATTTGCGGGCTATAAAATATTAGGCAAGTAACTAGAATAATTTTTTAACTACCTGTGTCCTGCCAATGGCATAAACAAAGTAAGGAGGAACAACACCCAATTTATTAAATAGATATGGGAAGAGGTGGCTACGTATCGTGTATTTATATATTTTATTTGCACACATATACATAATTTGTCAAAGAAAAAGCATTTTGTTGACTATGCTAACTTGTGTGCGTATGTATGTATGTATGCATATACAAGGATGTGTTAACATAGTCTGGGTCAATGAAATGTTTTTTCTTTGGCAGATTTAACAAAATGTAGCATATGACAGAAGAAATAATCAAAAGACATTTTCTGGATACAACAATTCTGCTGTCATTGTAATTTTAATTTGCTCACAAGAAAGGGCAATGCATCTCTATTATGGAAAAATAGTAACAGGCCTTGCTTTTCCTTTCCTTTTCCCTTCCCTTTCCTTTTTCCTATCCTTTCCTTTTTCCTTTCTTTTCCGTACAGTATGGCTGTACGTACAATAGGTGGGTATAGTATCGACACTACATACATGGGTATTAGAAAATGCTCACCATGATAAGTGCAGTTACCTCTTACCATACAAAGTTATTACAATCTTAGCGACTATATTTTTTATGCTATGCTTTGCATCGTGATGATTTATTTTCTAATTAGGTTTGTACCTCTTAATCCTCTTCACCTATTTTACTCCTCACTCCCATCCCACTCGCAACCACTAGTTCTCTCCATGTACTTAAGAGTCTTCTGTTGTGTTTGTTCATTTGTTTTGTTTTTAAGATTCTGCACACTAGTGAAATCTATGGTGTTTGTCTTGCTCTGACTTACTTTACTTAGCTTAATATCCTCTAGATTTATTTATGTTGTTGCAAATGGCAAGATGGATTCTTTTGCATGGCTGAGTAATATTTCATTGTGCATCTATCCTACAGCTTCTTTATCCATTCATCTATAGAGAGAGACATTGCTTTCCTGTCTTGGCTATTGTAAACAATGCTGCATTAACACAGGTGTGTATATATATTTTTGAATTAGGGTTTTCATTTTCTTCAGGTAAATTTAGAAGAATTACTGGGGGGTCTGGTATTTCAGGTTTTAATTTTTTGAGGATTCCCTTTTCTCCACATTCTTACCAAAAAAAAAAAAAATCCCAAAAATGTTGCTAATTTTTTCCTATATGATACTTTTTATTTTCCTTTATGTTTCCATTTTTCCTGTACAGGATTATATTGAATTATTCTCATTTTGTTCATTTTGTGTTCTCCTTTTTTTTTCCATTTCATTTTAATATTAAGTGATGGACTATTTGAAAAAATATCTGAATCATCCTCTTGGTTTAAAACTATTAGGTAATTATTGAAAATTATCAGCAAATAAGTAAAATAACCGATATACTTAATTTACCGTGTTTAGGACTAGTAGTATTAGT
The DNA here is from genome assembly GCF_011100685.1 of Canis lupus familiaris. Lineage (NCBI taxonomy): Eukaryota > Metazoa > Chordata > Mammalia > Carnivora > Canidae > Canis > Canis lupus. Next base: position 6,481,449 of record NC_049224.1, on the reverse strand, counting down.
CATTTCTGCATTCTTTCCCATTGTCTCTCTCATAGTACTACCTCAGAATTTTCTTGACCCTGATTTTTTTTTTTCTTTTCTAGTGGGAGAAAAATAGCAGCCAATATATTCAGCACAAACAGAAATTGTTGATTTGAGTGTTTTCTCCCTTATACCCATGCATAGTGCTTTCTGTAAATCCATTCTAATACATTTGCCGAATCCCTACCTGTCTACCATTTATTTTCCATGATAGTATTATGAAAGAAATTTAAACATTATTGAGTGATTTGAGATTGTTGGCTTATTGTTATGAAGTTTTATACATCAGCCCTAGAGTAATGTATCCTACTCTCCCATCTTCTTTGCTATCAGTGACAAATAGGTTTTGGAGCTTTTCTCAAGTATTTTGACCTCTTCAATCAAAGATGTATTGTATCAATAGTGCAATCACTGCCATAGGGCAGAAGTTCATGACATCAAGTATAAGATCTACTTCACGATATACATTTTTACCTTTTCTTTGTCATGTTTGCTAAAGGATTCTTTTTCTGCCCTTTATTGATTCCACTGCATGTATCACCACTGAAATCCTACAACCAAAGAATTCATATAAAAGGTGACTATTATATATCAATATAGACAAGTTTCTTTTTTCCTTGACATATCAAATGTGAGGCTTTCATGTATTTGAAAAAAAGTAAACACCACTGAATTAAATAAAGCAGTTGCAAAGCACAGGGGCATATAAAGTGAAGTTCATGATTTGGAAGGAAAATAAAAGTTATCTACTAATGTCTTCAAAACCAGTGGTGTAAATTTTATAAGTGCAAACACTGTGTGCCTCATATGTTATGCTGTGCTCCCACGCACAAATTATTTAAAATATCTATAATATGCCACATGAATACTGCATGCCAAAGTTCAGATAAATCCAATGTGATATAGACAGAAATACTAAGCTATATCTAACAAATAATTGGTGAAGTCTGCAGTGAAGGCAAACATATATGAATATATATATAAAGAGAAAGACTTACATTTTTTAATCCACTGAAATTAGCATAGTTTACTGCTTACCTATACTTTTATTGTTGCCTCCAAACTAGAAAAGCATTAGTGGATTTTGTTTTTTTGCTCTTGTCTTTATTTTTTATTACACACCAGCTGATGATCTAATCTGCAGTCAAACAGAATCAAACAGAATCAAACAGAACACATCACTTCTGATATACAGATAGGGCAGAGTGGTGCGCCAGTTTGAGATAATCCATAAGCAAAACCTCTCCTCTATAACTGAAAGACTCAACCCTCCATAAACTAACTTAATTAAGGTTATATGGCAGCAATCACTTACTAAATGTAGTTTAAAAATCCCCTGTCTTCACAATCCTGCTGTAGCCACTCTGCATTTGTTCTCCATCAAAACCAGCACAACTTTTTCAAAACAAAATTAATGTCAACCCTGTTCTTCAATAGCTTTCAATTGTTCCTACTAGAAATTCATGTCATGTGTTACTGTCTTCTGTTTATTGATGTTCTGCTTAGATCCTCTTACTTACATGATGACTGCATCACCTAAAGAGACTCCACCTTACTAGCCCATAGTGGGAATTAGCCTAGGTGAATTGAAAGTTCCATGTAGACAAATATTCCTATGTTCTACTTTTTTGAATTCCTTGATCCTCAGATTCTTCACTTTCCACGGCCATATCTGAATATTAATAGTAATCATTTTCAGCTGATCTAGCTTGATATCTTAAATGTAAAGATCTTATTACCTAAATTCAACTATGCATCTAATTCTCACTCTTCATTTCCCTTGTACTCTACTTATTAACCTCATTTAATATCATTCATTCTAAGGACCCTTAAACTTCTAATATAACAGCCAGCGTATGTTTAAAAATATTACCTATGGCTATTGATAAAAGGTAAGTTCAAGTTACTCATAGGTATTATTTCTGGTACAGACGGACTTTTTATTTTCCTTTGTGTACCATTTTGGTTTGGTCTTCCAGGTTTTATCTTCCTCTGGATACATCAGGTTGTCTTTATTACTCTTTCTTTAGAAAACACTGCATTTCAGTTTTTATTTGTTCTTTATAAATTAACAATGTGCATGTTTGACTGTAATAAAACAATTTAATCAATATACTTATTGCCTTCCAAATATTTTTAGTATTATTTTTGTGTAGTATATTGTTTCTGATCTAATTTTTAACTTCTCTGAAATTAATCGTTATTTTTCAGCAAATGAGTAATACATTAGCTAATATATTTACTAATTCCCTTCCTTGTTATTCTTCTTGGTGTGACTTTTCTTGTTTTTTTTTGTAATGCTTCCCTTAAGTTTTTCTTTTTTCTTTTTCTTTTTTTTTCTTTTTTTTTTAAGGAAATTCTGAGTATAATGTAAAAGGTCTTTATTTTCTTACTGTTTGATAATCTGGGTGAACACAGAAGTCTACTGATAGCTAGATTTTCCCTCAGCTGTTCAAACATGTTAATTACTTGTCTTCAGGTATTTATTCTCACTAATGAGAAGTCATCTGTCAACCTATTAAAGTTCTTTTTATTTTGTCTCATTTTAATGTTCATTTTCCCTGTGATGTATATGGGTAAGGACTGGATTTTTATAATATGTGAAGACTGGTGCAATCAATGTAAGGACTTAGTATTCTCTCTAAATCTAGAAAAGACTGATTTCTCACAATTTGCTACAGTTCTTTTTTTCTTTCTCTTTTTCCTATGGATTTTCTTTTTATATCCTTAGTACTTTTAATATGTCATGCACACCTTCCTCCTTTTAAAATCCCTATGTGATATTATATGGGGTATTACCTCAAATCTATTATATAATTCATCATTTTAAAGCTACTTTTAAATTTTTTAATTAGCATATTTTTTTATTTTAGAAGTGATATTGAGTTATTTTTCAAATATATTATCTACAAACAGCATTTATGATTCTATGTCTCTTTATATTTTTGGTCATGTGTTTTTATATTTTTGGTCATATTTTAATACTTCTTTCATGATCTCCTTTAGGTTAGCTATTACATTTATTTTCTGAAAGTGCTAACTCTCCTGTTTTTAACAATTGACTCTCCCTCATCATAGTTTATTCCCTCATCAAGTGACCTTTTTATTTTTGAGCTCATCTTTGAAGGACAGTGTCTTTGTTGTTGTTTCCTCCTGGAGAGAGTTTCTTATGTTTCGGTTCTAGACACATTCTTTGGAGTCAAATTTGCATTTCCAGCTTACGTTATTTTAAATTATCCACTGCATTTGGACATGGAGGATATTATTTTATTTTGATGTTAGGTGCCTACTCCTAAATAGAAATACAATTTCAGATCTCATATCCATGGATGATAGAGGTTCTGCTTTTCTCTTTCTTATAACTAACCCCTCCTATGATTTGAAGTGTGGATCACACAGTTGCAGTTTCCTAGTCTTTGAGCAAAGCAGGATTGTGTTCTAGCTTTTTGTTTCTTGGGGCCTAATGCTACATCTTTCCTTCCAGTTACCATTTAAAACCCTAGTATATGTTTCTAATTATATCTCCATAGACCACAAGGTTTTAACATATATAATTTTGTTTTGTTTTTTCCCCTTTGGCTTCTAGCATTAATGGCTTTCTTTTATTTCTTTAAAAAAGTGATTTTATATTGCTTTTATCTTTTATGTCACATTGAATGGGACTTTCCTTATTATGCCAAAATGGGCTGCTAGAACTTATAACTGAGGAAAAATAGGCAATAATTATCTTGTATTATGAAAAAGAACTGAAGCAGTTACATAGGCTGGCATCTCTTTCCCTGATTGGATATTTGCTTATGCACCCAAAGAACTGATGCCATTTGAACTTGGAAAAAAAAAAAGATTATCATTGAAAACGAGAATGTAGGTATGGAAAAGCAATAGAACAGCCAGCATTATGCTTGCTATAATGTTAAAGATGAAGTCTCCTGGACCCCGTGGAAAGATAAATATTGAATTTTTTTTTAAGATCTTATTTATTCCTGAGAGACACACAGAGAGAGACAGACTCATAGATAGAGGGAGAAGCAGGCTTCTTGTGAGGAACCTGATGAGGGATTCCTCACAAGAAGGATCACAACCGGAGCCAAAGGCAGACGCTCAATCACTGAGCCACCCAGATGCCCCAAATTTTGAAATGTCTTAAGATCCACCATACAGAAAGCTGGCTGCTGAGTAAAGATGTCATGATGTAAGTAGTTGTAGAAATGAAAAGGCCATGCCAGATTATTTTCTTATGCCCTGCAGGGTCTCCTGAAGTATTCACATGTGTCCTCCATTTGATAGAATATTCTATTCCCTGTCTCATGGAAAACACAGAGGGCAAGTCTGTTTTAACCAAAGGAGAGACAGCACTGTCTACGACAGTGGACAAATTTATACAGAAAGGGTATATTGCCTCTCAGATCTATTCCTCTTTCCCACATGAACATGCCAGAGGAATAGAAACCCAGAAAAGACAAGAAAAAGGTAGAAAAGGAGGACTGGGAGGAGGAGTCATCTCAGGAAGAGAGTATGCTCTACCTTTCTTCTCAAGTCCCTTCTGTGAAAGCCTGACCAGTGGTAATGGAAGGTATAAAAAGTGAGTATTAATTAAACATAGTTGACTTTTTGTATATTTTTTATTAGAGTTCCATTTGCCAACATATAGTATAACACCTAGTGCTCATCCCATCAAGTGCCCCCCTCAGTGCCTGTCACCCAGTCACCCCGTCCCCCTGCCACCTCCCCTTCCACTACCCCTTATTCATTTCCCAGAGTTAGAAACCTCTCATAGTTTGTCTCCGTCTCTGATATTCCCTTTCTTTTTAAACTTTTTTTTAAAATTTTTTTTAATTTTTTATTTATTTATGATCGTCACAGAGAGAGAGAGAGAGAGAGAGAGAGACAGAGACATAGGCAGAGGGAGAAGCAGGCTCCATGCACCGGGAGCCCGACGTGGGATTCGATCCCGGGTCTCCAGGATCGCGCCCCGGGCCAAAGGCAGGCGCTAAACCACTGCGCCACCCAGGGATCCCCGTCTCTGATATTTCCCACTCATTTTCTCTCTTTTCCCCTTTAATCCCTTTCACTATTTTTTATATTCCTTGTATGAATGAAACCATATAATGTTTGTCCTTCTCCGATTGACTTACTTCACTCAGCATCATAACCTCCAGGTCCATCCATGTCGAAGCAAATGGTGGGTATTTGTCGTTTCTAATGGCTGAGGAATATTCCATTGTATACATAAACCACATCTTCTTTATCCATCATCTGTCAATGGACACCGAGGCTCCTTCCACAGTTTGGCTACTGTGGACATTGCTGCTAGAAACATCGGGGTTCAGGGGTCCCAGCGTTTCACTGCATCTGTATCTTTGGGGTAAATCCCCAGCAGTGCAATTGATGGGTCATAGGGTAGCTCTATTTTTAACTCTTTGAGGAACTTCCACACCGTTTTCCAGAGTGGCTGCACCTGGTCACATTCCCATCAACAGTGCAAGAGGGTTTCTCTTTCTCCACATCCTTTCCAACTTTTGGACAGTCTCTTAGATAAATGGTGCTGGGAAAATTGGACAGCTACTTGCAGAAGAATGAAACTGGACCATTCTCTTACACCAGACACAAAGATAAACTCAAAATGGATGAAAGATCTAAATGTGAGACAAGATTCCATCAAAATCCTAGAGGAGAACACAGGCAACGCCCTTTTTGAACTCGGCCACAGCAGCTTCTTACAAGACACATCTATGAAGGCAAGGGAAACAAAAGCAAAAATGAACTATTGGGACTTAATCAAGATAAAAAGCTTCTGCACGGTGAGGGAAACAGTCAACAAAACTAAAGGACAACCTACAGAATGGGAGAAGATATTTGCAAATGACCTATCAGATAAAGGGCTAGTCTCCAAGATCTATAAAGAACTTATTGAACTCAACACCCAAGAAACAAACAATCCAGTCATGAAATGGACAAAAGACATGAATAGAAATTTCACCAAAGACACGGACATGGCCAAAAAGCACATGAGAAAATGCTCCGCATCACTGGCCATCAGGAAAATACAAATCCAAACCATAATGACATACCAACTCACACCAGTGAGAATGGGGAAAATTATCAAGATAGAGTTGATTTTTAAAGTTGACTAGGCCTCTTACGTATTTGAACATGAACACAGAGTAATTGGAAACTGCAAAATGTAGTTAAAGGAAAGGAAAAGGAGATTCAATGGAGCATGATAAAAGGCAGTGATGGGAGAAAAAAAATTAAAATCAATTCATTTTGATGAATTGTGTGATAAAGTAGTTACATATGTTTTTGTACCGGGAGTGAGGCCTGTCTTTGCCAGCTCAGCCTTCCTTATTGATGGCATGTCATTTATTTTATAAATGAAATAATCTTCAGTGTGGTAAGAAAAGCAGTTTGCAGATTTTTCCAGTCAAAATGTTGATTTATATTAAAGAGTACATCTCTGAAACTCACTGAAAGTTAAAAATATTGAACTTTCTAATGAAACTAAATGTATGAGAAAGCTTTTATTATTAGGAATATGTGTGTGTTTTTAAGCTAAAACAACTATCTACGGAAACATCAGGTGCCCTGCCACTTAGATCTAATAGGCTCACATTCTTACCCTGAGGCTGGGTCCTTATCTACCCTTTTCTTTTCTTCCAATAGATGGATACAAACACGTGATTTTTTTTTCTTTTATCATGGAATGTAATAACACAAATACAGAATGACAGGGATTAACAAAACTGACAATATGAAAATTACAGATACTGTCTGACATATTAACAAGAAAAGCTTATTAAATTGAAAATAATATATAATAGATTAAGAACATATAATTTATATCCTAATTTCCCTGTTGCTAACATAATGTAGAAGAACCTGAATTCAAATCATAGCTCCATATTTACTTGTTAGGTAACTTTTGACAAGTTAGCACACTTTTGAATCATGCACTGATTTGTGGTGAAAAGTAAAATGTGTGTGTGAGTGCGTGTGTGCACATGCATGTGTGAGAGAGAGAAGAGAATGTGCATTTAGATATAGAGATAGGTATTTAGATAGCACTTGTAGTGGAGACCTTGTGATAGATATACAATAAGGATACTGTGTTTTCTACCAACCCTTCTGGACTCCTCCTTGGATAAAGAAATGAGAAATTCAGGTAAGAGGCACACAGAATGGGACAGGCTCTTGGAAACAAGATGAGCTTCTTTGGAGCTGCATATCTCATAACTTCTAATAGGCAAAATAAACAATAGAGGAAAAAAAAGACACCTCAGTCATTTTCTTGGATTAATAGATGATGGAGTGTTCTCCTCTAAAAGATAGACTAGCCACTGGCACTGATAATCCCAAATGATTATGAATCTAGCCAGATATGAAAATAGATTTTCTCAATACACTACCCTCATTGTCTGTAATGATGAGACTCCAGGGATCATCCCTTGAATATTAGAGGTCCTCATGATATTTCTCAACACATCCAACTAATATTTATTAAGTGCTTATTGTATACAATAATTTTAATTGTTCCTGAACTCCCTAGAATTCATGTCCTGACAATTCATTATTTATTATTGTTTTTTTTCTTTTGAATGTTTTCACCTAAATGTATTTTTCAACCTGATTTTATATCTGTTTCTTACTTACATAACTTGCAGATCGATCACTCTAGCTCATACTGGGGCCTGTAAGCAACAGTCACCATATTACCATGTTCTACAGTTGTCTTTATTTTTAGATATATGATAACTTCAAATTTCCCTAGTCAACTTCACTGGTATTTTTCCTGTTTGTATTTTTTTTTAAGTTTCATAAACTGTTGGCCCTTGCATAGATTTTTTTCTGACTAGTTTGACTAATATGTATAGATTCTGCAGATTAGAAATAATTTTGAGAGTAGAACTGATTGAGCATAATGCAGAATTGAATTAAGCATTTGTAATCCTAACCAATAGTCCCCCCCTCTCCTAGATCTTATTTTGTCATTCTTTACTCCACAATTCACACTGACCCAAGGATGCTCTTCAAGATTTTCACTTCAGATTAACCATTTAGCAGAAGAGCATGAAAAGAAATTTGTAGGAGAATTACTCCTTCATGATGCAAAGTGATCTGAGGACAGAGATCCTCAAGGCGAGACATAGATATTAAGGGAACATAAAGATGATTTTAAGGAAGACCTCATTCTAATCTGCACATAAGGTAAATATATATTTGTAGTTTATTCCAAAGGTCACCTCATTTTGCCAACATAGGTTTCAAGACCATGGTAGTCAAAGTATATTTGCTTTTATCAAACACTTGAGAGTTTAGAATACGTACCTAGGATGCTCCTAGGTCATTTTCATTTTGAATACAGCACTTTCACCCCTTAATCATTCCACTTAATTCACACCCAGGGCTTGGAATTTTCATCATCCACAGAAAATTCTTGTTGAAATATAACCATGTTAGTTGGGAGGGAATTGAATTTATCAATAGCATGTTGATAATACTAGCGTATTTTTAAGATATATTTTAGTTATAGGTCAAACTACAGAAAGATATTCTTAAATTTGGAAGTCAAAAAGTTGTAATATTGAAACCTATTGGGGTAAATAACTTGATTTGGGAAAGGAGGAAAATAATGAGAATGTCATTTACTCAGGTTGTACTTTGGATGGCATCAGCTCAAGAAACAAGTCCTGTGATCCTGGAGGTGGGGGAGAGTGACAGGCATGTGTCTGATCTTGAGGAGATATAGTACAAAAAGAAGGAAATAGAAACAGGAATAGAAAGTGATTATTACCTAATTCACCTATTTTTTTTTCCCTAGGTCCTGTTCCTAGCCAATCCCTCTTTTTTTTTTTTTTTTTTTTTAAACTAGTTCAGGAGCCACTGGTTTTGATCAGATTTTCTTCCTTTCTTGGTCTGTCTTGTTTATGCTCTTATCTCTATTATCAGAGGTCATGAAACTCAGAGCTTTGATTTCTGGAAACTTTCCATGCACCTTTGCCTCTGTTTCTATTCCTTCTTGTATTTCTTTGTCTCGCTTTTTTCTCTTTATCTCCATAGACACACAAACACACAGAGTACAAACTATGGATAGTGCAGTACCATAGGGTTACTAAGATAGGAACCTTTGATATATTAAGCCTGAATGGGGCTGGGAGACAGCAATAGTTATTTGCACCTAGAGAATGAGAGCTGAGTCACCTTTTAAACAAAAGCAGCCAGTTTTAGCAAGCCTTTGCAGAAGTCAAGGGATTACTTTGAATTGATTTTCCCATCTAACCCTAATTTTCCCCCTTTTGCTTCACATTGGCTGCCCCCACTTACCAGAAGCCATAGAGCAACAGAGGCCAATGACATTGTCCATACAGTCACAAAGTGGGTACTGTGTCTTAGCGGGAAATCTAGAAGAGTGAATGGAAGGTATCAAGTACAATGCAAAACTGTTCGAATGAATATTTTCAATAGTTACTTTACAATATTCAGGCAATTTATTCATAAAATTAAAAACAGAATTATAATAGGTCTATTTTTTATTGTAATTATCCAATATATTTGCCCATTATCTTTGTTTACAAATGGGTATTATCAGGCAGGAATGTCCAGAGTATAAATGCTGATTGGCTGATAAACTGCACACCGTGAAGAGAAATAATTCCATACCAAATAATAGCCTTTTCATTGCTTCAAAGACATAAATAGTTCCCTTTTGGGGGATTTATCGAGAAATTCTATGAAGTTATCCTATTCAAGAGAGGTGATCAAAAGAACAGAACACCTAAATTAGCTCCTTTTTCAGATTGTGTTAAATATTTAACAGGATTTTAAATGAAAAAAAAAACATGGGAATATATATTTAATTTTACACAAAAAGAAATTTTCATTTTCCATATGCTGTGTCTTATGAGGTGTTGTGCTCTAAATAAATTATTCATAAATCAAATATCAAAAGAAAAACACAGGTAAACAATTAGATTTAAACTTTTTCTGGTATTATATGAGATAAAACTCCAAGATTTGCTGTGCACTTAAACTTTAGATTATATATTACTGCAGCACCAAGAGAAGCAAATTTCTAGATTTCTATGGCTATGTAAATTATTACCATTTAAAGATGGTGTATCTATATTACATGAACATCATATACAATTATTGCAACATTTCTACTTGTAATTATTTAAAACTAGAAGTCTTGGGGTCCCTGGCTGACTTAGCAAGAAGAGTATATAACTCTGGATCTCGGGTTCGTGAGTTTGGCCCCACATTGGGTTTAGAGATAAATAAAACCTAAATAGGAAAAAGAGAAATCTTAAAATCAACAACCATCAAAACTACCTTACTATGTATTACCATTGATAATATGTAAGTTAAAGGTATTATTTGTAAAAGTACAAATCTTCTGATTAAACACCTTAATTTTAGGAAAGAGCAAACAGAAAAGTAGTATTTATGAATTCATTTTTTAAAATCCCTTGAAAGGATTATTTACTCTAAAAGTCTAGAAAAATTAGGACACAAAAAATATTAAACCTATAAGTTTCACTTTACAAAACCACTTACAAATTTCAAAAACATTGCTGCATATTTGGTATGAGGTCCTGGGGTTTAATTTTCTGGTCTTTTGAGAAGAGAAATGTTTGTGTCAGATTTTGAGATGGAATTTTTCTTGCATGAGACAAAAATGGAATTATATTGGAAACCTTATTTTAGGAAACAATTTTAATAACAATTGACCATGAAATATAATAAAGTAAAAACATCAACTTGGTTGTCAGTGACTTAAATGACTGCCATCAAAAGAGTCCTTTTTTTTTTTGACAGAGTGAAAATATAAATTGTGTATTTACACCCACTATATTTATTTTTTTGGAATAAAAAATCCTTCAATTCATGCCTTTTCTGAGTACAGAAAAATAAAACACTTAAAAAATTAGAGTAAAAAGAGCATTCTAATTGCAAATCCTCTACTGTTTATTTTCTTAACCTAAAGCAGGTAGTTTGACAATGACAGGGCTGTATCATCCTTTTAAAATTAAAGCAATGAAGTTAACCTTCATTATAGGATTATCAAGAGACTTAAAGGAAAAATATTTAGAGCAAATTATAAACTAAAATGACAACACCAGGGTTGGTATTGCTACTTATATTTGTACAACGATTTGTAAGAATGACAGTGATAACATTCATGCCACCTAATGATGCAGAGTGGAAAACATTTGTTACTTGTACTTCAGCCAGGCTTTGGGTTTAGCTTAGAGATGTGTAGCCAGGAAATTCTGAAAACATTCGTATCAAAAGCTCAGGTTAAAAGTGATGTGAAGTTTTAAGTTCATGATCTGAAGAAGTCCAAAGCATTCTCCTCAGTATCTGCAAATTCCTAAGGCATGTTTTCAAACTACTGTTTGCTCTTGACATGTGTTCTCACAAGCCCCAACTAGCTTTTTCCTGGATTAGTCTAAAAGCAAAATTTCCTCCTCCTATTCCTTGGCATGTGCATATGTATGTGCGCTCTCTCTCTCTCTCTCTCTCTCATCATCCAGTTACATAAGTATTCTGGGATATAACAAAATGAGTCTGTCGATCACATAAATGATTCATCCTGCACATAGCTGGTGCCTCTCTCTCTTCCTCTCCCTCATCTTCTTACTTTTCCCTAGAATCTTTTCTCTAAAGAAACATTTCAGGGGTGCCTGGGTGGTTCAGTCAGTTAACTGAATCAGACCTCCTGTTTTTTGGCTCAGGTCATGATCTCAGGGTTGTGAGATGGAGCCCTTATGTCCGGCTCTGTCCTCAGCGTAGAGTCTGCTTGAGTTTCTCTCCTCCTCCCTTTCCCCATCCCCCTGCTGGTGCATAGTCTCTCTTTCTCTCTCTCTAAAATAGAATAAATAAAATCTGTAAAAAAAAAAAAAAAAAATTTTTGTTGGTTATGGTCAGACTCTGAAAACCTAGGGTATCCATATTTAATATACATAACATAATATTACATTTATATATAATATACAGATATATTTCATATGGGTACATGCATATATATAATCTCATGTATATGCAATTTGTAAAGATGAATCACAATTTCAGTTATTGGAGTAAAATATCCTTTCAACATAATCTTCCACATTTTGGATTTAGCCCCACGGTAGAATCCTGGATATGTTCTTAAACTTAATGAGGTAAGAGTTCTTTCCAAAATACATAATAAATTTATCACTGGCTATAGTAGTATATATTTTCTACTTGCACTTTAGGTATCAATTTTTCAGTTATCATAAAATAGTAAGTAGCTAGAAATATCAAAATACCCCTTTTATGGGTAGTGGAGAATGGTTTTGAGAGTCTTATTAGAATATAAATTCCATTTGTGTCATTACAGTTTCAGATGTCTCCAACCCATTCTAGTATTTTAAGCCTCTATGTTTTGTTAGTGTGTGCAGCATTGCACTTTGTGGCTCTTAAGTAGGATCCAGTTAAGAAATCAGGAGCTGTTGTAGATATTTCAAAGAGGAAGGGTTTTCCTATCAAGATATAGAGACTTAAAACATGTTGGCAGGATTAGGAAAGTCACTGTCAGACAATCCACTATTGAGTATTTAAAAAAATCAGGAAAGTCAGTTGGGAAGTTCTTAAAGTAAAAATAGAACTACCATATTATTCAACAGTCTTACTTTTGGATATATAGCCAAAGGAAACTAAAGCGCTATCTTTAAGAGCTATCTGAACTCCCGTGGTCTTTGTGGCATCATTCACAAAAATCAATTTAGGGAAACAGCCTAAGTATTGGTAAGTGGATGGTAAGTGGTCAAGAAAATATGGTATACATAGGCAATGGAACAATCTGCCTTGAAAAAGAAGGAAGCCCTGTCATTTGCAACAACACGAATGATACTGGAGGGCATTATGCTAAGGAAAATAAGCTGGAGAATGACAAATACTGCATAATGTCATTTTTATGTGGAGTGTAAAAAAGTAGAACTCATGGACAGGGCGTAAAATGGTAGTTCTTACAGGGTCATTGGTGGTAGCAATAGGAAGAGGTTGGTAAGAAGTTTCAAACTCGTTTTGTGGATTTAATGTATGACATGATGATTAGTGTTGATATTACTGTACTAAATTGAAATTTGTTAAGAGCATAGAACTTGAATGTTTTTACCAAAAAAAAAAAAAAAAAAAAAAGACAAAATCCAAGGACAATCCAGGTGGTGGATTGTGTTAACACAATCCTTTCACAATATGGATGTACATCTGTATTGCATTGTATACTTCACATTCATCACACTGCACACTTTAAATATCTTACTTTTTTTTTTTCAATTATACCTCTGTAAAGCTGGGGGCGGTGTGGGAGGGTGTGGATTTTGTGCAGCTAATAAGCAGTGGAGCTGGGTTTCAAACCCGGGCAGCCTGGATCCAGAATGCACACTTTTAACTACTAATCCTCACTGACAGGAACTGTTTTCTCAAATTGCATCTTAATGGTTCTATGACATATTATGCTTATAGAATAATGTAAGGGTAATAATTAAATTCCAGGCTCTCTTACAAACTTGTAGCTTAGAGATATCCTATCCTCTGTGGGTTTCAAAGCAATGAAAGAATTGCTGGATCTGCAACTATTTTTGAAAATGGTGTCATAGAGAGCTCAGCTCTCAGTACACTTACAGTAAAATGAGCATTTTCACGGCCCCCTTCAATGGAGCAAATTTCGTGAGCACTGCAGAGACATTAACCTCTTCATGAGATCAAAATGAATAAATCAAATCCTTGGTATCCTTGATGACTAGGAGGCATGTTTGAATCATTTTGACACATGGTGCTCCCCAAAGTGATGTAAATATACTTTCTAAAAAAAAAAAAATCTATTTAAAATAAAAGTCACTGATAACTTTAACATTTAAAGCAATGTAATAGGTGGGAGTGGAGGGGAAAGCAATCACTACTTGGATTATCCAACAGATAAGGTGTTACAAAGGCAAAGGGGCCACACATGTATTTTATGGAAAGAAAAACAGTAGGGAAGCCCCCTGCATATTGAAGCCAGAGATATTTCAAAGGCTGATCCTTAATTGTATATCACTCGCTGATTGCTAGTTGCCATGGAGTTCTAAATGATCAGACTCTGGGGAAAATATTTGTGAAAAGGTTTTTGCTATTACAAACAAAATTTCATGATCATGGTTCTTTCTTTCTTTCTTCCTTTCTTTCTTTCTTTCTTTCTTTCTTTCTTTCTTTCTTTCTTTCTTTCTTTCTTTCTTTTTCTTACCTCGTTTTATTTTGGTCAAGTTGCTAATTTACATGACTTCTTTCCAACAGTAAAATAGATGCCTTTTTGGCGACTTGCCAATTGTGTGCTTTATTTTTTTTTAAAGATTTTATTTATTTTAGAGAGAAAGAGTGCATGCAAGAACAGGGGGAGGGGCTGAGGGAGAGAGAGAGAATCCCAAGCAGACTCCAAAGTGAGCACAGAGCCTGACAGGAGCTTGATCTCATGACCCTGAAATCATGACCCAAGCAGAAACTACAAGTCAGATACTTAACTGACTGAGCCACCCAGGCTCTCCACCAATGGTGTGTTTTAGAATACTTATAACGAGTTAAAAGATAATAACCCTAAAATTCTCAGTTCCGTTGTTCTTCTCCTTTTTTTTATTCACATATTTTACAAGTTTAAAGAAATGCCTTTTTATAGTTTCTCTAGTTTAAATTTTCAGACATTAATGGAAATACTAAAACAAAATATGACGATAAAAATAGCTCTTTTAAATAATGCCCAAGAGAGCTCCTACGACCGACTTTATCTCTTCCATGCAGGCTCAGCCTTAACATATCATAAGATATGAATTCTATTTAGCTGACACTTTGGTGGTGTGAGTGTTTTTTACAACTAATCAGCACCTGAATAATCAAAGGTGTGTACCATCCATCAGCTTTAATGAAGCATTAAAATACTTTAATGGAACTCGGGGTAATTAGGAAGTCTCTTATGCAGTTCATCTACTAACAAGAACATTTTCAGGATTAATAATAATGGTGAGAATTTTCCAACCAAAAACAGGCCCTTCCTTAGCTTCAGGAATCCCATTTGTAAAACTGGAATTGTTTTATGTATTTCAAGGGATGTTGGCTATAATTAATGATTAAGCTGTTATGAAGTATTAATAGTGCCTTAGTTGAAATTGCAAGCCTGTTTTTCTTCCTTAAGGATCAATCATAAGTGAGAAAGGAAAGTAAGAGCAGTTTTCCAAATATTTAAAATCATATTTGAAAGAATCTTGTGCTTCAAAGGAGATATTTTACTCTATCACTTGATATTTATCCAATAATGTCCTGAAGACTCTTGGAATGGGGTAAAATTTACCGTGTATTAACGGATAGGTTGTGTGTCAGAATTTAACAAAATTAAATTGACATGACTGGTATTTAAAATTATTTTTGCAATTACTTGAAAATCAATCATATTCCCAACAATGAATATCTCCAGCTGCAGAGCAGGAAAATTATTAAACGATCTTGTTGTTGAGCCAGATGCATTTATTGACTGTAATTCAGCAATTGATTTTCTACTGAATATCTATTCTCCCTTTATTTCCTACTTAAAGAGATTCTATTGTATTTTGGGTAGCAATATACTTACATAAAAAAACTAAAATTTCCCAGGCTGTTCTGTGGCCTAGCAGGTAATAGAACCATGTAAAAAATTATTCTGCTGGTTCGATGCCCCTTTGCCCTTACACCCTCTTTCCTATCTGATGTTCAGAACTGGTGCTCTGGTAGTTATTTTCCACACTGTGTTGACCTCTGTGCTCGAACATGACAGAGCAGAGAGAGAGAAGGAGTCTAGGTCTCTGAATAAGTATTAAACTTGTCACAAGCCCTGGACTTCTCATTGCATCTTATATTTTATACCGGAGAGAAACAAATGCCTGTTTAGGCAATTACACCATTTTTACTGAATCTACATTATGAGATAATATGACAAGAAAGTTCAATATGTGGTATACAACAATTTAAAAAAGGAAAGATATGTAATTGAATGGCAAAATAAGTAAATTCAAAAATATTAATATTTCAAAATAGCAAAAATATGATTTTAAAATCTATATAATATAGTACATTGAAAAAAATTAAAGTGTGGGTCCTGGTTCCAAGATCTTGGGATTTAAACCTGGTCCACCACTTAAGGGGTACTCAGATTTGTGCAGTTTATTTTACCCTCTAATTCAATTTCTTGTAAAATGAGGATAAACACAGTGCCAATTTTAAAAGCAGTACTGTAGAAATTAAATTAGACACATATAAAATACTTAGAAGACTATCTAGTCCAAAGAGAGTATCCAATGATAAATTTCCTTTATAAAATGAAGTTAAATTGCAAAATTATGTTGTCATAATTTCTAATGTTATCTTGAAACCATTTTTTAAATTTTTAATTGAAATATAATTTATATACAGTATCTTATTAGCTTCAAATGCGCAACCATATTTGACAATTGCATATATTATGAAGTACTTCCCGTAAGTGTAGTTACTGTTACCATACAAGGTTATTATAATATTAGTGACTATATTTTCTATGCTGTACTTTTCATCCCTGTGACTTACTTATTTTATAGCTGGAAGTTTGTCCCTCTTACTACCTATCACTTATTTTACCCATCTCCCCTGCCCACCTTTGGGCCTCTAGCTACCACCAGTTTGTTTTCTGTATTTATGAGTATATCTCTGTTTTTTTCCATTTGTTCACTTGTTTTCAAGATTCCACATATAAGTGAAACCACATGGTATTTGTCTTTCTCTGTGTCACTTATTTTACTTAGTGTAATACTCTCTAGGGTCACCCATGTTGTTGCAAATAGTGAGATTTCATTTTTTTTTTTTGTATGACTGAGTAATATTCCAGTGTGTGTGTGTGTGTGTGTGTGTGTGTGTTTGTCGATATATAAAACAATTTCTTTATCCTTTCATCTGCTGACAGAGACTTAGGGTACTTGCATATCTTGGCTGATGTAAATAATGCTGTAATGCCGATCTGGTGAAAACTGCTTTTATGTATTATATTCAGCTTGCTAATATTTTGATTAGGATTCTTGTGTCTTGTCATCAGGGATACTATCTATAATTCTCTTTTTTTATAGTATCTTTATTTGGTGTTGGTACCAAGATAATGCTGACCTTGCTGGTTTAATTTGGAAGCATCGCTTCCTCCTCCACTTTTATTTTCTCTTTTATGGGAATAATTTGAGAATTACAAGTAGTGACTCTCCCTTAAATGTTGAGTAGAATTCACCTGTGAAGCCATCTGGTCCTGGAATTTCATTTGCTGGGAGTTTTTGATTATTTTCCTAATAGTTTCTTAGTCTGTTAGATTTTCAATTTCTTCCTGATTCAATCGTGGAAGATTTTATGTTTCTAGGAGTTTGCCTGTTTCTTCCAGGTTGTCCAGTTGGTATAATTTTTTAGTAGTTTCTTATAGTCCTTATAAGTAGTATTTCTTCAGTATCAGTTGTAATCTGTTTCATTTATGATTTTATTTATTTGCATCCTCTTTTGTCTTGATGAGTCTGACTAAAGGTATTCCAGTTTTATCTTTTCAAATAACCAGTTCTTAGTTTCTTTGATCTTTTCTATTGTTGCTTTCTTTAGTCTCTATTTTTTTTTCTTTCAAGATTTTATTTAAATTCAAGCTAGTGCATATAAAATGTAGTATACATTTCAGGGATATAATTTAAGGATGCTTCATTTGCATATCATACCCAATGCTCATTACATGAAGTGCCTACCATTCAATTTACCCTATACCCTCACCCACCTCCCCTCCAGCAACACTCAGTTTATTCCATGTATTTAAGAGTCTCTTATAGTTTGCTTCCCTCTCTATCTTAATCTAACTTCAATTTTTAAGTTTACTTTTGCTTTTATTTTTATTGTATTTATTTGACAACAAGCCGAGAGAGAGCACGCATGCGCAGGCATGAGTGGGGGGAGGGGCACAGAGAAAGGGAAAAACAGACTCCGTGCTGAGCCCAGTCTGATCCAGGAACTCGGGGATCATGACCTGGGCCAAAGGAAGACACTTAACTGATTGAGCCATCCAGGTGGCTGTCTTAATCTTATTTTATTTTTCCGGTCTTAATCTTATTTTATTTTTCCTTCCCTTCCCTTATGTTCATCTGTTTTGTTTCTTAAATTCCAAATATGAGTATTTGCCTTTTTCTGGCTATTTCCCTTAATGTAACACCCTCTAGTTCCATCCATGTTGTTGCAAATGGCAAGATTTCATTCTTTTTGATGACTAATATTCCATTGCATGTGTATACCACATTCTTATCCATTCATCTTTAATCTCTATTTATCTTTTTAAAGATTCACTTTTTTTTTTTTTTTTTTTTTTTTTTTTGAGAGAGCAGGAGGGAGAGAAAGTGTTGGAGGGTGGGGCAAAGGGAGAAGGAGAGAAAGAATCCCAAACAAAGGGATCCCTGGGTGGCGCAGCGGTTTGGCGCCTGCCTTTGGCCCAGGACGCGATCCTGGAGACCCGGGGTCGAATTCCACATCGGGCTCCTGGTGCATGGAGCCTGCTTCTCCCTCTGCCTGTGTCTCTGCCTCTCTCTCTCTCTCTCTCTCTCTGTGACTATCATAAAAAAAAAAAAAAAAAAAAAAATTAAAAAAAAAAAAAAAAAGAATCCCAAACAAACTCCCCACTGAGCATGCAGCCCAATTCAGGGCTTAATCTCATGACCCAGAGATAATGAACTGAGACAAAATCATGAGTCCGACCCTTAACCAGCTGAGCCACCCAGGTGCCCCTAGTGTCTATTTCTTTATTATTGTGCCCTGATCTTTATTATTTCCTTATGCCTACTAACTTGGGGCTCCATTTTTTTCTTTTATTGTCTAACTCCTTTAGATGATTGAGATTTTCCTTGTTTCTATTGAAATAGGACCATGTTGCTATAATCTTCCCTGTTTGATCTCCTTTTGCTGTGTCCCAAAGATTTTGAACCATTGTTTTCCATTTCATTTCTAAAGGTATTTTTTGATTTCTTCAGTTTCTTCATTGACTTACCAGTTGTTTGGTAGTAGGTTGTTCAGCCCCATGTGTTTGTGTTTTTGCCAGTTTATTATTATTATTATTATTATTATTATTATTATTATTATTATTTTAACCTTAAGTTTGATTTTTAGTTTGATACTGTTGTGGTCAGAAAAGATGCCTGGAATGATTTCATTCTTCTTGAATTACTGAACCTGTTTGGATTGTTCTGTTTATATATATGTTAAGTTAAGTCCATCTAGTCTAATGCGTCCCTCAA
The DNA here is from genome assembly GCF_011100685.1 of Canis lupus familiaris. Lineage (NCBI taxonomy): Eukaryota > Metazoa > Chordata > Mammalia > Carnivora > Canidae > Canis > Canis lupus. Next base: position 6,462,130 of record NC_049224.1, on the reverse strand, counting down.
AGCCACTGTTTCCTTATTAGTTTTCTGTCTGGATGATCTATACATTGATATAAGTGAGGTCTTCAAATCACCTATTGTTACTGCATTATTGTCAGTTTCTCACTTTATGTCTGCTAATAAAATGTTTTCTCTATTTAGATGCTCCTATACTGGGTGCATAGTTATTAACAATTTTTAGATCCTCTTTTAGATTGATCCCTTTACATTATGCAATGCCCTTCTTTGTCTGTTGTTAAACTATTTGTTTTAAAGTTTATTTTGTTTGCTGCAAGTATTGCTACCCCAGGTTTTTGTTTTTGTTTTTGTTTCTATTTGCATGGGATAGTTTTTCATCCCTTCAATTTTAGTTTATATGTCTTTAGGTCTAAAGTGAGTCTCTTGTAGACAGCATATAGATGGGTCTTGTTTTCTTAGTCATTCAATCACTCTAAATCTTTTGGTTGGATCATTTAGTCCATTTAAAGTATTTCTTGGTAGGTTTATACTTATTGCCATTTTATTAATTGTTTTTAGTTATGTTTGTAGTTTTCCTCTGCTTCTTCTTCTTTTCCTCTCTTCCCTTATCATTTGATGACTTTCTTGAGTGTTCTGCTAGGATTCCTTCCCCTTTATGTTTTGTGTATCTATTAAATGTTTTTGTTTTTTGGTTACAGAGAGGATCATACATCCTATGTATGTAGCAGTCTACATATTAATTTGATGGTTGTTTAAGTTCAAACACATACTAAAAGCAGTACATTTATTCCCCCTCCCCATTTTATGTATATGACCTCAAATTTTACATCATTTTTATTTTACATATCCCTTAACCAATCTTCGCAGATATAATTGATTTTACTACTTTTGTTTTTTAACCTTCATGTTAAATTTATCAATGATTGATATATTACCTTACTATATATTAGAAATTTTTTCCTCTCATGATTATGTTTTTATTTCTGCTTATGGCCTTTTATTTTCTGCTTAAAGAAGTCACTTTAACATATCTTAAAAGAAATGATGATGAGCTTCTTTAAATTTTGTTTGTCTGGGACTCTCTTTCCTTCAATTCTGAATGATTACCTTGTCAGGTAGAGTATGTTGGGTTGTGGGTTCTTTCCGTTCAGCACTTTGAATATGGCAGGCACTCTGGCCTGCAAAGTTTTGGAAAAAAAAACAAAAACAAAAAACCTGATAGCCTCATGGAGTTTCCTCTGTGTGTAACTGTTTGCATTTTTTTTTGCCACTTTTAAGATTTACTTTATATTTAAGTTTTGAAACTATACTTATTATGTGTCTAAATGTTGAAGTCCTTTGGTACATCTTGTGTAGGGCTCTCTGTGTTTCCTAGACCTGCATGTCTGTTTGTTTCTCTTCGTGAGGGAAGCTTTCAGCCATTATTTCTTTAGTTATATTCTCTGCTCCTATTTATGTCTTCTTCTGGGACTTCTGTAATACAAATGTTAGTACACTTGATGTTGATCCAGACATCTCTTAGCCTGTTCTATTTTTTGAGATTCTTTATTCTTTTTGCTGTTTAGGTTGGGTACATTCCACTTTTCTGGATCATTGATGCATTTTTTCTGCATTATCTAATCTGTTATTTATTCCTCTGTTTTATATATATATATTTTTTTTTCCATTTTGGTTATTGTATTCTTCAGCCCTGATTTTTTTTTTCTTTTCTATTTTGTCTCTTTATTGAAGTTCTGAGTTCATGTACTCTTCTTTCGAATAGTAGATGGCAAGCATCTTTATGACCATTTCTTTGAACTATTAGGTAGATTATCTCAGTTTCATTTAGTTGTTTGTTTACCTGAGGTGTCATCTTCTATTTGAACATACTCCTCTGTTTTCTCTTTTTGTGTGACTGTGTATATGTTTCTACATATTAGGTAAGCCAACTACATCTGTTGGTCTTGAAAATAGTGGCCATACTTAGAAGGCATCACATGGGACCCAGTAGTGCAATCCCCACTGGTCATCAGTACCAGCTGCTCCAGTGGTATCCCCTCTGTGGACTCTGTGAGCCTTCACATTGTGACTGGACTATACCTGTTGTGGGTGTATTAGTGATTGGGGCTTGCCCCAGCCCAGTTGGCTGCAGTGATTGGCTATAACTACTGTGGATACACTGGTGAGCAGAGCTGGCCCCAGGGTATTTGGCTAATAGGCCCAACTCTAGTTGGTCTGGGTGAGCTGGTGGGTGAGTTTGGGCCCTTTACTCTGGGGCAGGAGTTGCTTTGGAGAGGCCCCAATCCTGGCTGAAGTTGTCTGCTGGGTAAGGCAAGGCAAGTTTTTTGGAGGCATACTGTTACAACCAAGGCTTCCTTCCTCTGTGGTGGAGTAGGAGTCATTTTGGAGGGATGCTTATCGAGGCAGGCATGCTGGGTGGGGTGAGTGGTGCTAGCAAGGTAGTTAGAGATTCCTAGATTGGACCATCCAACACTTCCACTCCCAGAGAAAGCTCCTACAGATCCTTGCCTCTCTAGCCCACACTCTAAAATTAGTAAATCTACCCCATTTTTAACCCAGACACTTTTCAAACTGCTGTTTCTGTGCTGGGTCTTGGACCCAGTAAGATAGCATGCTGACCCTTTAAGAGCAGAATCTCAGTTTACTACAGCTAGAGTTAAAATCTACTGAGTCTCAAAGCCAGATGTTATGGGGGTACATCTTTCTGGTGTAGGTCTCCAGATTTGCGGCTTGGTACTATCTTTCCTCAAAGACGACCTTTACGTCTGAGATATCCCTCCTGTGTAAGGGTAGCCACATTAAGATTTTTGTTTCCATGGTCCTGCTCCTCCTACCCTTCTTGATATGGCTTTTTCTTTTTTTCTTTCTTTCTTTCTTTCTTTCTTTCTTTCTTTCTTTCTTTCTTTCTTTCTTTCTTTCTTTTTTTTTGATATGGATTTTTCTTTACATCTTTAGCTGTGGAAAATTATGCTGGACTTCAGAGTGAGTTACATTATGAATAATATATTGTTGCCTTGCCATGCTTGTGCTAGAAGTTGAGCTCCCTGACCACCTACTCCACCATCTTCCCTTGCTCTTCAAAATTACATTCTCAATCTTATTTGTTTTACTGTTTTATGTAGGGAATTATAATTTTTATTTTTTTAAAGATTGTATTCGTTCATGAGAGACACAGAGAGACAGAGACAGACACACAGGGAGCCCCATGCAAGGAGCCCGACATAAGACTCGATCCCAGGACTCCAGGATCACGCCCTGGGCTGAAGGCAGGCACCAAACCACTGAGCACTGAGGGATCCCCAGGATAGTATAATTTTTAAATTGTTTTTAGTCTTGGATTAAAGTTAATAGGCAGAAATATGCTGAGATAGAAGTGTCTTCCAAAACAAAATGATTTTTCTCTTATAGTTGATCACCAATAATATGATCAAATTATTGTATATAAATCTTATTAAAGATATTAATTTAGATCTTTTTGCTCTGGTACATTTGCATTCTTGGATTGGCTTATAGAATTAGTGTATGACAAGGCTTCTTAGGAGATGGGAACAGGTCAGCAAAAACTTGTAAAGAGAACTCACCAAAGAATTATGGGGAAATAGGTAGTAATTAAAAGTTAATGTGGTCCGACTTAACGTATGGAGGGGAAATGGCCAGAATGTGTGGTCTGACTGTAGCATTAAGAGTATTTACCAAAGCTGTAAATAATGGGACACCAAAGGGTCATGTAACCAGTTAGATATATAAATCTGTGATTCAATATAGATAACTCGGGTTTTATTAACCTCCAGTTGAGATTTAGTACTACAGGAATGGGTGAAAGAAAATAGAAAAAAAAGTGCTGGGCTCCCTAGTGGAGCTCCAAGCCGTGCTACTTTCAAGGTAGTTAGAGGATCCCAGGTTGCACCATCCAACATCCAGGTTTAAGAACAAAAAGTGGCCAACTGAGTCTCTCTCTCTTTGAATGGATAGGAGTGAGTCCAGTGGTTCTGGAGGTCTTTGTAACCTTGGCAAGAGTACTTTCAGTGAAATACTGGAGAGGAAGCAAAGTTAGATTGGTGGGGATATTTGAAGAGAAAATGGGAAGTGAAGTGGTAGATCCACAAAATGAAGACAGCTTTGCTGTGGAGAAGTTGGCAGAGGATGTTGGACAACAATGCAGTATAATTTGAAAATATTAGAGTTAACAAGACATAGCAGCAAGGTGATCTGATTGAAAGGAGAGAAGACCTTGAATTGAGAACAGAGGATGAGAAAGATGACGAAAATGGAGTCACAAATTTACTCACCATATACTTTGGGTAGGGAAAATGTAGGGGTTTTTTTTGTCTCTGATTTTTTCTTAGAGTCCTGCCATTCGCAGGAGCTGATATTTGTTTTCTTTGCCAACCTTGCTGTTAGAAGTAAACATGTGACAGAGGACTAACTACCAAATGCATGGATGTAGAGACGTGATGGAGCTATCCACTTATAAAACAAACAGAAGTGGTTGATGCTTCTACCTTCCTTCTCTCAGCCCTTCCCAAGCTTGGAATATGGGGAGGAAATGATCACCATGGGAAAAAGGCAGCAAATCATGGATACCTAAGTTTCACACAATTTTTGAATCCCTTTTTATGGAGAACCCATTCCAACCACTTTCTACCCACAAACCATGTAGTATCTGGAAGAAATCTCACATAAGATTTTCAGTTTTTTAGTACTGGTACTCAATAGTAATTCTCACTGGTAAACTCCTGTTTTTCTATATATAGTGTTCTTTCCTTACTCTCTTCTCTCTCAGCCTCTAGTTTAATATCACTCTCCACAGAAGACTTGGGTCCCAGCTTCTATTTATTATAAATTCTATACTTTATGATAAAGATTATTAAAATTTTTCAGCAAAAATTGTCATATACTCTAGGGCTATCCCATACAAGAGAATTACAAATAAAGTAGATTCTCAGTAATTGGAATATACCTTGAAATTTTGGAGACTTCAAAATGCAAATTTCTATCTTTAAAAAGCATTTTTTAAATAAAGAATAAAGTGTAGTTAGCGTGATTGTTCTTGTGTTGTTTTTAACCAAGTATTGAAAGTTACAGCAGTAGGTTAGGGATAGTGACCAAAACTAAGAAGGAGCAGATACAGGTGCCAGGTTACTAGTTAGGCATGTTTTGGTGGGTTGGTGATGTGCCATCCTTCCTTAGCCTTGCAGCTCAAGAACAGCCAACTTATTTTTCAGTAGTATTTCATAATAACATGTGCAATGGATTTTGATGATAATTTACACAAATGCAAGTGATAAAGAGGTTAATGACATAGGTCTGCTTTATTAGAGGCTGAATTTTGTACTGCAGTTAATGTTTCTCCAATAGTGTAAAGAAAATCAATTTGTCAACAAATACATCAACTTTAAAACAGTGGTTACCTACCATTGATAACCATCACCATTCATCTCCCATTTGTGGACCCAAAACCATAGTAGTATAGAAGGACCAAATTTTAACAAGTTGGATGTTTGGAAGGGTGATTGGGGCAGTCAAGTGTCAATATGATCTCTGGCAGGGAGAAGAGGGTGATAGGCTTAAGGCACCCTTTTAAGTATGTATTATATTATTGGGGCATCTCAGTGGCTCAGTTGGTTGAATGTCTGACTTTTGATTTTAGCTCAGGTCATTATCTCAGGGTCATGATACTGAGTCCCATGTGGAAATTCATTCTAGGGATTAGCTGTTTGATTTTCCTTTTGTTTATCTAAAAAGTATCCTTCGCCACTCTTTACTTTGGTAACAAAAGGACCCTTTTCCCAGAGGGGAAACAATTCTATATTGCTTGAGTCCCTCTCCACAAATCCAGGGATGAGGATAGGAGACCTGGGCCCAACTAGGTGGAATATTCTAGATCATTGGTTTAAGTAGATGATTGGTTCATTGTTGGCTCCATGACCCAACACGTGCCTATCATGACTTGCTATGAAGTTTCCTCCCCTCCCCAAGAGCTCTAAAGATAGGCTATTTCTAATAGATTAAAAAACTAGAGGTGTAGAGACCTGGAGGTTGATGGAAGTATATTTCCTGCCACAGGGAATCTCACGCCCTAATAGATAAAGAAAGGAACCCCCCAGATTCCTACTTACATGAGTTAATAAGTTCCCTTTTAAATTGTTATAAAAGCTGATTTGATATGTTTCTATCACTTGCAACAAGAGCAATCTTAATGAATTCCTTTTCCCAAAACGAAATAGCATAAAATGAACCAGTTGACACTTTTATAAATGCATGTGTTTTCCATATTCAAATTTCATACACTAGACCACTTGACACATCTATCCACAAGAGTTTTTTTTTGGTAAATATTTTTTTTTTTCATTCACATCTCACTCTACCCCAATTTAATAAGGCTATAGGAGAAGAAAAGTACTCAAAACCAACTTCATAATGTTTGGGCAACTTTTCATGTAATAAGACAAGTATTGGGTTTTAACCTTTGACTTGAAGTTTGTATAAAGAAAATATGCATACTTTCCTATTAAATTGTTTTGTAATTGTTTAAACTTGAGTGAAGTTTTTCTCAGTATTTCAAGAAAAATTGTAGCTGTTTTTGTTTTCCCTGTTTATCATGTACTCCATCTTCTAAATAATTCATCATAATGTTGAATAGACTTTTCCAGTACTTATGCTTGTTTCTTGTCTCTGGGTTTCATATGACAAGTCACCTTTAATTTTACAGTTACTGTGAATTTTTCTGTATCTTTGGCATGGAAACTTGTTCAAAGCATTTTAAAAGCTTAAAGAGACTCTACTTCCCTTACTATCTAAGAATATTTATCCTTCAAAAAAATGCCAATAGATTAGTCAGGCACAATTTTCTCTTACAGGAGCCATGCTGCTTTTACTACTGATCGAGGTACCTGAAATTCTCACTAAGATTTTTGCAGTTATTACTAACTTTGAGATCCTCCTCTCTTCTTTTCCTCTGGACAGCATCCATATTTAAAATAAAAGGATCTGAGCAGCCTAGGTAGCTCAGCGGTTTAGTGCAGGCTTCAGCTCAGGGCGTGATCCTGGAGACCCGGGATCGAGTCCCACGTCAGGCTCCCTGCATGGAACCTGATTCTCCCCTGCCTGTGTCTCTGCCCCCCCCCCATTAATAAATAAATAAAATCTTAAAAAAAAAAAAAAAGATCCATCCTCTGTTTAAGAGCCTGAGTTTGATAGTTTAAAAGCCTGAGTTTATTAGCTAGTGGTAGAAGCAGCATGAGGCACTCACATGTTTTTCTTCCATACTGACCATCTCCTATATATGGACTGAAATTTGTGTTTCTCCCTAAATTCACATGTTGAAGCTTTAACCTGTAGTGCAAGTGTATTTGAAGATAAGGCCTTTATGAAAGTAATTAGGGTTAAATGAAGTCATAAGAGTAGGGCCTTGATTTCCTAGAGTTATTTTATAAGAAGAGGAAGAGAGACGAAAGCTCAATTTTTCTCTGTGCACCCTGAGGAAAAGCCCCATGAGCACACAACAAAAAGACAGTGGTCTGCTAGACAGCTTTCACCAAAAATCAGCTATGCTGATCCACTGGGCTTCCAGACTCCAGGGCCATTAGACAATAAATTCCTATTCCTTAAGCCACCCCGTCTATGGCATTTTGTTATGGCAGCCTGAGTAGACTGACACAGACAGGATGCAGGAGTGAGCAGTGCATTTTCCAGCTCTACGGTTTATTTTGCAGACCACTTTTTCTTGTGAATTTTTTATGTCATTAATGTTGGTGTTTTCTGGTCTGTGTCATTGTTTCCTGCTTCTCTGCTCTTACACGCACTCACTGAGAAAATGAAGCTGGAGATACAGGTAAAGGTATAACACTTTCTTATAAAGTAAAATTGTACCCCCAGCCTCATTAGAGTATATATTTAATTTTGGTTGATTCCGAAAGCATTAATCTAGTATTAATATTAAGTGCTTGGATCCTACCAAGGAATCTGAGGTAAACAAGTGAAGAAATAAATACTCCTGTCGTTGCAGAACTTAAGTTTCAGCGGGAGATGGGAGTGGAATGTGTAAGGGCACAGAATGCACAGTAATAAGAATAATATGTAAGTGAATCCCATAGTATAATAGAAGGTAATATGTGGCATGGAAAAGAATTAAGGACATAGGAAAGTCTTGGATGCACATTGGCAGTATTATCAAGGAAAGAAGATAGAAGTTGAGGCCATAGAGTTATTAGTAGCAAAGCTCTTTACAAGGCAAGGTTCTTAATTCTGGTATAGAATAAAAGATAGGGTATTAATGAATTTTGGTGGGAAATATTTTGGTAATCTCACTATGGTAGGCTGAATGATAGATGCCCCTCCAAGATATTCACATCCTAATCCTCATAACCTGTGGCTATGTTACCTTACATTCTAACAGGTACTGTGCAATTGTTATTAGGGACCTTAAGATGGGGATTATCCTTGATTATCTGGCAAGCGCAAGACAATAATAGGGGTCTTCAGAAGAGGGTGGCAGAGGGATCAGTGTTAGAAAGATGAAAGGACAGAAGCAGAGCTAGGAGTGATGTGCTTTGAAGGGGCCACTGACTAGGGACTGCAGACAGCCTCTAGATGTTTAAAGGACAATAAACAGATTCTCCCCTAAAGTTTCCAGAAGAACAAGTCCTGCCAACATGTTAATTTTTGCACAGTGAAAATGATTTCAGAGTTCTCACTTCTAGAATTATAAGATAATAAATGTGTGTTTTTTAAGTTCTTTAATTTGTCATAATTTGTTATAGCAGCAATAGGAAACCAATACATGTCCAAGTGAAATATATTATCTCTTAATAGCATAGTATTAACAGTATTTATGATTTTGTTATAAAAAATCAGATATTTTTTATATATTACAGTTCTTGACAAAATATAAAACTATTTTTTATGGCTATGATTACTTCAAAATTATAGTAATCAGATCTAACACTAGGGAAAACCAGTGCTAAACTTTATGTAATGCATGTGTATTTCTATGCCATAAATTTTCCTGATATATTTGTTAATTCATTACAAGATACTTGAAGATTTTTTTAATCTTAAAAGTTATTGCCTTTAGAAACAGTAATATGATGGAGGGTACGTAGGTTTAACCAGACTACAGAAGGTGTCCATCGTACAAAAAGTTAATAATCCTCACTATAGAGCCTCATAGGCTACTTGTAAAGATTTTTGACTTTCAGTTAGAAGGAGGGAGCACCCATGACAGAAGACTAGTAGGACTTCATATAACTTTTAAGAGAATTACTTTGGTTACCATGTTGAGAAAGTAACACTGAAGGCAAGTATCCAGGCAAGAGGCAGTAGTGCTCAGGTCACTATGGTAATGGTGTAGATGTTAAGAAATGGTCAAGTTCTGATTACGTTTTACAGGTTGGGCTAATAGGATTATTTGATGGAAAGTATATAGAAATGGACTAAGTCAATTGGAGGACCATCATCATATGGTTTCACTCATAGGTGGAATATAAGAAATAGTGAAAGGGATTATAAGGTAAAGGAGGGGAACTGAGTGGGAAAAATTAGAGTGACAAACCATGAGGGACTCCTAGAAACAAAGTGTTGTGGAAGGGGAGGTGGGTCAGGGGACGGGGTAACTGCGTGATGGGCATTGAGAAAGTCACTTGATGGAACGAGCACTGGATGTTATACTATATGTTGGCAAATTGAATTTATTTATTTATTTATTTTTTTTTTTTCATTTACTTATGATAGTCACACACAGAGAGAGAGAGGCAGAGACACAGACAGAGGGAGAAGCAGGCTCCATGCACCAGGAGCCCGACGTGGGATTCGATCCCGCGTCTGCAGGATCGCGCCCTGGGCCAAAGGCAGGCGCCAAACCGCTGCGCCACCCAGGGATCCCGCAAATTGAATTTAAATTAAAAAAAAGGTTTGAAAAAAGGAATGTAATTGGATAAATTAAGGTGCATACCTGGATGGAATATTATGCAGCCATTAAAATCATTGCTTTGAAAAAAAAAAAAAAGGAATGTATATAGAAAAAGTAGATGTCTCTTGTCTGTATATGTTTATTTATTTGTTTGATGACTTAAAAATGTGTGTATGTGTTTGTATGATGAGCCAGTAGAGATTTCATGATGTGGGAAAGTGAAGAAAGAATTGCTAGAGGGAGTTACTGAGCACATAAGAAGGATGAACTATGATGTATAGTTAGAGGCCTGGTTTTCTGTGATGGATGGATAATCATCTCTGTATCTAGACATTAGTTTGGACTAACTAATTATGCAGCTCCTGTTTCACAATCCTTGAGCTTGCAATTCTCCAAACTGGCATATAACCCTCTAAGTTACAATTCAGAGTACTAGTTAGTAATAGTAATAGTTCTAATAGTCACAAGCAAAGACATTGATAATGATCGTTATAAAGAATTCTTCATTGTGTAGATAAAAGCTCAAAATCCCTTTCTAACAAAAGCAACTCTGTTTTACACCTTGTTTGTGTAAGACATTACCTATATGCTTGGAATAAGATATGGCCATTGCCTTCAAGAATCTATATTAATTGAGAGAGCGTTATATATACATTGGGGACATTAAGTAAAGCCTTTGTATGACCATTTATGGAAGTGAAAGAGTTTCCATGAGGAAAGTTAGGATAAATTTATAAATAATGATGGAATTCAGTGCTATCGGAGTTCTGAAGTAGAAGACATCTCATGTAACAAAAATGAATGGATTATTGGATCTTCTGCTAAGGTTTCTCAATTAAGATACTTATATAATAATGTGGAAAACAGACTCACATATACTACCTCAACGTATAAATTTCCAAAGTGGCTAATATATTGATACATTTAATATCTTGTTTTTATGTGCATAAATATATGTGTAAACATGCTTATATATGTATTGACATGTGTGCATATTAATATATAGACATAATGTTTTGGGGTATATATACATATTCTCAAAGTATGTATATGCCTAAGCGTTTGTATATGTATCCTGCAGATATACAGTGAGGACCTATTTTCCTGTGTATAATTCAGTCACTATTTACACCATCAGTAGTTACCACGTGGACAGGAACTTGATAGGAAGGATTCAGTTAATTTTTTTCTTTGCCTGTATCACATGAGTGTGGTAGTTTGGGCTTTAGGATTGTTGCTGATCAGCTTTGGTCATTGTTAGGTCACATTGGTTAAGGAAGAAAACAGCAGAGCCTTCAATAGTGACATTATGGTGTCAGAATTTTAGAGATTTTTTTAACTTTGCACAGGACTGTTTTGTTATTATTGAAGAAATTTACCCCTTATGAGGGAGATACTAGGGCGTTTATTTGTTTTCTGAGGCTGCTGTAACAAATATCCACAAACTTGGGGGCTTAAAACAACAGAAATTTTCTTATGTTTCTGGAGACTAGGAGTTTGAACTCAAAGTGTTGACATGGTTGGTCCATTCTAGAAGCTGAAGGAAAATCTGTTGGATAACTTGGCTGGCTTCTGGTGATTGTTGGCAATCCTTAGCATTCCTTGGTTTGTAGGCTCAGCACTCCTCGCACTGTTCTGTCTTCACATCACCTCCCCTCCTCTGTGTGTACAAGTGTTCCATTTTTGGCACAATTTGACCAACTCTTGATGAGTTGTTTTTTTTTTTTTTTTTTTAGTATCAACTATCCTAACTAGTGTGAAGTGATATCTCATTGATTCTGATTTGCATTGGTTAGTGATGTTGAGCACCTTTTCATATACTTATTGGCCATGTGTATGTCTACTTTGAGAAATGTTTCGTCAATTCCTTAGCCCATTATTTAATCAGGTTATTAATGCTTTGCTGTATAGTTGTCAGTTCCTTATGTATTTTTTAAACAAACTCCTTATCAGATGTATGGTTGCAAATATTTTCTTGCATTCTGTAGATCACCCTTTCCCTCTTTCAAGTGTTTCCTTTGCAGTGCAGAAGCTTTTTACTCTGATGCATTTCCACCTGTCTTTTTTCCCCCCTTCTGTGGACTGTGCTTTTCTTGCCTCATGTCAAATCCATGCAATTAATGCTAAGACCAATGTCACAAAGTTTTTCCCCTATGTGTTCTTCTAGGAGTTTTACAGTTTTGGATCTTATGTCTAAGTCTTTAATCCATATTGATTGGATTTTTGTGTATGGTGAAAGATAAGGGTTTAATATCCTTCCTTTATGTGTGGATTTACAAATTTCCCAACATCATTTGTTAGAATCCATTTATCTCTTCTCCATTGTGCATTCTTGGTACCCATAACAGATACCAGTTGACTGTGTGTGTGTGTGTGTGTGTGTGTGTGTGTATATATATATATATATATATGGATTTCTGGGCTCTCTCTTCCAGTCCATTGGCTTATATGGCTATCTTTATGCCAGAACCAACCTCCTTTAGTTACTGTAGCTTTGTAATATATTTTGAAATTGGAAAGTGTGATGCTTCAAGCAGTGTTTCTTTTTCAAAATCACATTAGCTCTTCGGGGTCTTTTCTGGTTCCATATGAATTCCATATCTGTAAATGGATTGCATTAAATCTGTAGACTACTTTGGGCACTAGGGACATTTTAATGATATTGTGTCATCCAATTCACGAACAAAGAATATATTCCTATCTGTTTTCTTCTTTAGTTTCTTTCATCAGTGTTTAATAGCTTCCAGTGTACAGGTCCTTCACTTCCTTAGTTTATATTTCTATGTATTTTACTCTTTTTGATTCTATCATAAATTCAGTTGAGTTGTCCTAATTTCAAATAGTTCATTATTAGTGTATATACATATTAAATATAGCATGTCTATATATGTTATATATAGTGTATATTTGTGATAAATATGTATTAGAGTGTATATATAGTATATATTATGTATATATAGTGTATACATAGGATACAATATACAAATATGCATATATTAGTGTATGTTAGTGGTATGTGTGATGTGAAAGTGGTGTGTGTGTGTACATACACATACAAATATCTATTATACATGTTTATGTTAGTGTAGCCCCCAAGAGACTATGCTGTGCCCCACCAACTCTGTGAAATAGGTGAGATAAAATCCAGAACCTTAGGTGGTATCCAGACACCTAAATGTCTAGTCCAACATTTTCAGCGCTCAGAAAACAGCTGGGAGCTGGAGGTTCCCTCTCAATCATAAGGCACTGTGTTAGGGTATAGATTTTGCTGAGGAAATGTCTCCACTTTTCCTGCCACTTTTGATGTTGCTAGTTTCACACTCTTTTAGAGTGCAGGAGCCTATAATTTTCTGTTTTTTTTTACAAAGGGAATTGATCCATGTTATGCTATTGAATTGGTAGGCTGGGGAGCAGTGGGGTGGGAAGAGTTCAGGGCTTTCTATTCCATCATATTAATGATGTCACTCCTCTGCAACGTTTAATAATATGGTTAGGACAGACCCCACCAAAGTGACCTTTGAGTAAATACCTAGAAGAGATATTCAGATATGCAAAAAAAAAAAAAAAAAAATTCTCTTCAAGGTTTAATGTGAAGTATTGCATATTAAGCCTATGTAGGAAAACACATAGTTTGCTCCCCAAACACCATTCTTATATATAATTAAGTTTTTAAAGTGTTAGTTTCCCGTCAATTGATAAATACAGTCAAGGAATGTGCATTTCAATGACTTTATTGTGATTTCATTTAACTTCAGTAGCTACTTATTTGCCAATCAGATGATGATCACTTAATATATAGAGCCATTGTTTACACTGTTCATGCCATGAGCTACTTTAGGATTTTAAGTGCACTCTTGAAAACTGTAAACTGTGATTCAGTGGATGACTTTGATGCCAAGCTAAAACCGCTGTAATTGCAGTTACAGACTCACTTGAACTTTCCTCCCCAACTACCATTGCCAGAATGGAAAGGTTATAAAGTTTAAATAAGTCAATGCTGGAAGGGACTTTTACCGCTTCTCTATTCTTTCAAATAATGTTGTCAAACACCTGGGCACCTCATGCTCAGAATCATGATGCTTCAGTAAGGACAAAGACAAATATCAATTCAAGAAAAAAAGTGGCATTGTATTTTAGATGCGGTACAAACATTGCCCAACAGGTTTATTTTCTGTGTGGTATGGTTTGATTTCTCTTAAAATCTGCAGCCATTTTTATACGAAACTGTTTTTACATAAAGATAAAACAATTCCCTCTAAGGAAAGGGGAAAGAGATTAGAAAGTGAAAGACAGAAATCTTCAGTTACAGTGTTCTGCTCCATATAGAGAGCAATGTCTTTAATTACCAATCAGTGTTTTTGAATTAAATCTTATCAAGTGAAACCAAATCTAAACTACATCTCATTGAAAATTAGTACACTCTTAATGAGAAGTGCAATTTAATAATTACAATTTAACCAATCGTGGAAGCTAATTGCAAAAAAGCTATCTAATTGAGATCCTAAGAACTTAAAATAGTATATAGTGCAATACTGAGGATCTTGTGTGCTGATATTCATGGAACAGTTTTTATTAGATCCAATTGTGTGATTAACAATATAGTATTTATATACAATCTTACATAATACTTGTATAGAATAACCTCTTGCTAGCCATAAAAATAACATACATATCCCCTTTCCTCTATTTTTGTACATTGTTAATCATGTGCATTACCAAGATTTCTATGAATTTTACTGAAATATCAAGTCCTTAATGTAATTAAAAGTTTAGGTTTTTTTTTTTTTTTTGCATGTTACACTTTCATTAACTTATTACTTGAGGTATCATTTATGTCATCTTCTTGATAAACCTATCCCTGCCTTTAGAGGGAAAATAGGTTATATAATACCTGAGTAGAACTAACATAAAAATCAAAATACAGGTCATAAATTTTACCTAATTTTTCAGGATCTAGAATATCGGCTTCAAACATATACCCAATAAATATTTGATCAGTTGATTCTCTCTGTTCAAAGAGCATCAGAGACATTGTAAAGACTTAGACTCTCTCTTGAATCTGATTAGCAAAAGGTGAGATATAATTCTTTGATGTTATAACTGCATCTTTCACAGTAGCTTCCTATGATACTAAAATAATTATTCTGTGTAGAGACATAAAAAAATGTAGATACGTAAATCCATGTATCACATTATTCCGGTGTTAAAATACTTGTTAGGAAAATGTTGAAATAAACAGTGACTTATAATCAAGTTATCATAAAATCTGTAAGCCACTGTTTACACAGTGACTCTCTAATGGTAATGCACCTATAGGCCAGTGGGGGATCTTGTTAAAATGTTGTGAACAGGATTCTAATTCAGGAAATTTGAGATGGCCTAAGATTAAGATTCTGCATTTCAAATAAACTCTCAGGCGATGTTCATGCCATGGGCACAAGGACCACACTTTATGTAGCAAGTTTTGTCAAAATGATGTGCATGCATCACACCAGTTCAAACAGGTGACGTTGAAAGACACAAACATTACTTTGTGTATGTTGCTGGTACAGAAAAGAAAGGAAGCTGCCCTTGGCTTCTGTCCCAAATAAAGTAATAAAATTATCACTTGCTGGAAATATCATCCATCATTTCTCCTGCAGATAAAGTCATGAAAAGAATAGGCCTCTACCCCTTTGAAGTGGCCTTCTGTGTTTCACAAATTGCCACTCCTAAAATGAAAGGTCCAGATATGTTCAGTTTTCTCTAAAAGAATTAGAATGAAATAGTGGCTGGTAAGAAGAGTACTACCTAAAGGTTAGGTTAACATAATTACGGTGAAAATACATAGGGAATATGAAACACTTAGGTTCTTGCTGTTAAAAAACTTCTGCTTTGATTAATTGAGACCTGTACGCTCACCTGATTTTAGCAAGGTCCAAAGAATACCTGTTCAATAAATACCCCAGACGATTATGCTCTGACATCTTGTCTCAACCTGAAGCAGTATTTCTTTCTTACTGTCTCTTCTAATTTTCCAGCTGCCATGTCTTGCAACTATCAATTTGCCTCCTTCTTGCAAAATTACCCTCTTCTAATTAGTTGTTTTTGTTGTGGCTTAAGAAACCAGGTAAACAATCTCATTATATTCATGTGTAAAATAAGAAAAAAAAGAGGCTGTGAGCTTGGGAGGAATTTTGGGGTATTTGGTAAATACTTTTAATGGCTTTTAGTGACTTCATTTTGTGCTTCTTTGTAGTTCATGAGAGACTTGACTTCTTTTTTTCTCTTTTCTGTTCAAATTCCAAGTAGTTACGATGGATAAGTAATATTTAGAAAAAACTGTTTTCTGGTTTGAAAGCAATAATAATTAGCATAACTTTGCAAGAAATCCAAGTTAAGTAAAGTAACAGGAGTGCGTTTTATTTCCTGGATCTAATTATTTATAGGTTAGAGATTAAGAAACTTCACACTTCTTTACTCAACATGTAAACCTTTATAAGTAGTGTCATCATATAGTGTTGAAAACCTGAAAAAGAAGTCTACAGTCTCCAGATAAAAAGCAATTGGGGATTCCAAGCTTATCTGTATTTTAACTTTTGCTCTTGGATCAAATAGCCTTCACCGAATTGCAGTTAGTCTAGTCACCGAGATCTATATCTATAGCTATGTCAATATAAATGAAGCCAAAACATAATGAAAAATAAATTTCCATCAATTTGTTTTATTTTTTTGGCTAAGATCCAAAAACCCTATATCCATAGTTGTTAGAGTATTCTTACTCCAGGCAAATTAAATCAACTGCATCTCAGGCTCATGTTCACAATTCACCTACAACGTATAAATCCAAAGTATAACTTGGTTCAATATAAGGCTAATGGTGGACCTGTAATCTAAAATAAAATATTCTTATAGACTGCTGATTTGTGCATGCCTCCCCAGAATTCTCCCCTTTTATCACTGATTAAAAGAACTCCTGTTGGCATAGCAGACCCAATGCTTGTAAGAAAGATTTAAAGTCTTGGCAAGTTGATTATTCAAGGCCTTAGCATCCTTACATCTGTCCAGATGTGATCACAATTCATTCTGGGGGCTGAATGTCCTGACATTAGTCGTATAGTTCACGTCAAGGTTTTCTTCTCTATTTAGTCCTTTAGTCGATGCTCTTTTCAGTTTTTTTATGCTTACCTTCCTTTCCAATCTACCTGCTCTCTTACTATGTGTCACACGTTACGCTAGACACTGGCGACGTTGTGATATTTATGTCTTTTACCTGTCCTCAAAAATACAAAATCCTAATTCTAAGTTCATTTGACAGTACCCTCCGAAATTTCTCTATTACTAGATTCATTTGTAATTTTTCTTGGCAAGTTAAAATTTTAAGATTCTGCCCATTGTTTTCCACTCCGTTTTTTTTTTTTTTTACCAACCTTCTTCTGTCTTTCTCACTGGCGGTGGGAATGAAACCTTAGTTCATCTTCCTTTCCTTGTTTATTAAATAGATTACAATAGCACCTATCTCATAGAGTTGTCATGAAGATTAAGTGGGAATAACATATGAAGTGCTTTGATCATTACCTGGCATGTAATAAGAGCTCAATACATTTAGCTAAATAATTATCGGTACTAACATCATTATAATTAGTACACCTAAATTTTCTCTGCAATTAACAATCCTAAGAGTATTGGCCATTAGAGAGAACAAACATGAGAAAGCTTTGAGCCTGGTGAGATGCCTGTGCCTGATAGACACTGTATTAAATAAACACAAAGAGGTTTATTCCCCTTTTAATTCCCTTTTGAGCATTTGGATTATATTTAGGAAATAGATAATTTGATTCAAGTTGTCTTTGACACTGCTCTAACTGGAGCTAATCTTCCTTTTTCCCAAAAGAGAGATCAAACAACAGAATGAATCTTGTCTGTGCAAGAGTATCCAGCTCTATTTTAATTACAATTTTATGGTTACCTTCCATTAATAAAAAGTAATACTGGCTTCCATTTATGGTGGGATATTATACTTTCCATTTAAAAGTCACATGTGTAATAAAAGTGAGTTAATTAAAATATTAAGTAAGTAAATAATTTGGGGATGTCTCAACAATTATAAAGGCAGCACAGGAATAAGTTAAGTTTGGGAAATGCTGATATAGTCCCACATTTTTATTTTACATAAGGGAAATCTGAGACCTTGAAGAAGTAGCCTACCCCAGATTAGGATCCAGGCCTAATTACTTTATAAACTTACTGATGTGCATCAACATCATACCAGGTTTTATTATAGAGAATAATGCTCCGAAGGTTCTCATTCTAACCCTATTAGAAAATTTAGATTTTTATAGAGCTGGAACTTTTATCATTATATAGCACTCATGTGCCTACCTTGCACAAAAGGGCTGGGTAATATTCGACTATTTGACTTGATCTCAAAAGAAAGCAAGGGAAAAAATGTCTACCAAAATAGAATTTTAAAGAGAGATGAATTTAAGAATTCTTAAACCTGGGTTACATTTAACCTAAGATGTGATGCAGAAATGTATTGATAAACATACTGCACTACAAAACTGTTATTGATGGAACTATTTTTATTTGAAACTTGTTCTATAGAGCACAGCAAATACACTTCAAAATATTAAAGGAAAGAGGTTTTCTCTTTATGGCAATTATTTAGAGAAATGATATGTTTCCCATACTTCACTAGCTAAATGATCACAAATATATTATCAAAACTGTAGCCTGAAATTTTTGCTCACATTTAATAAATTTCAATTCAATATGAAATTGCTTGCTAAATTACAGCCTAAACACCAAGGGTCAATCTGATAACCAATGATTTGGTGTCATGAAAGGAAAAATAATTTTTTTAGAAAGAAAGGACTATATATTTTCAAACCTAGTAATTTTATTTATTTTTATTTTTTTAAGATTTTATTTATTAGAGAGAGAGAGAAAGAGAAGAGAGACTTAGGCAGAGGGAGAAGCAGGCTTCCAGCAGGAGCCTGATGCGGGACTCATTTCTGGGGTCCCGGCACCGTGTCCTGAGCTGAAAGCAGACACTCAACCACTGAGCCACCCAGGCATCCCCAACCTACTAAGTTTAAAGCACAGTTGTACAACTTTAAAATTAAAGGAACATAAGGAAGCACTGAAAACCTAATTTTTTGGAAGGGTAAATAGATTTTAAAATTCTCCATAATTTTTTAATATTAAAATAAAGTATTAATCAGTATTGATATAAGAATATCCATAGGTTGTGTAACTTTGAAATATGTCCACCTGAGGGCATGTTATATGAATTAACTTATGATAATATCATTATGTATTGATTGCTTACTTGGAAGTCATGGGCTTAACAGCTTAAAATATCTCATGTAACTATTACAATATTCTACAAGAACCTAACAGAGGAAAAAAAACAGGGTATAGATCAGCTATAAACTAAACAGAGTCAGATTTTAAACCCAGGTCTGATTCCAAAGCCATGAATCTCAGCTCTACTCTTCCTTTCTGATTTACATTTATATTCATACTTTACATCTTATTTATTCTAAAAATAAAATTTCATAAATCTTTGAGGCTCCTTGACTTCGATTTTTTTGGCTTGAACCCAAGAACGAAACCACTTTGATTTGTTTTAAAATTACATTTTATTCTTTGTAATTGGAAAGTAGCTGTAAAATGCATTTGTCTTTTTGTGATTGATTATCATAGGTTTAAAGTTAGTTATTCATACCCTTACTTTTTTTTTTCCTGTCCTTGGATTATTTTATGTTTGTATTTTAAGTAGTATCAGGGAGGAGGCAGTCCTTTGCTCAGCATATTCAGGGTAGAAAGATCAGGATGGTGAGAAGATATTGAAGCAGTGTTTATGCTGGATGGTTAGTGAAACGGAGTTTGTAGTAAAACAAATATGGTGAGAGGATAAGAGCAAGGAAGCATGACTAATGTCTTAAAAAATACTGTATTTTATAACATGAATTATTTTCATATAAATGAACTCAATCCTCAAAACAACTCCAGGATTTATGAAGGGTAGGTATTATTATCCCAGTATTATAATTGAAGCACCTAAGGTTTCAATGTTCAAGTCCTTTGGCAATATGACACAGTTAGCAAAGTGGCAAATTCTGCATTTGAGCTGAGATTTTCTGACTCCATGTTCATGTGCTTGCATGCACACAATACCACAGATGGCTTTATTTGAAAAAAAAAAAATGTGTAAGATGTTGACTATATAAACCTAGGAATAAAGTGAAGAATGGTGGATGGGAGCTACAAAAGAGCAACTGGGGGTAAAAAGAGATTTTCTTAAACTGATAAGTATTTCCTTAAAAGGGGGAGGGCTTTCCTAGAAACAAAAAAAGATTCTTAAAATTCTAGTTGTTTAATTATATATTGGATCACTCCTTGGAAGGACTATCTTAAAAAAGATCAGTAGAATAGTGAATGAATGTACTACTAGGTGACTGGAACCTTATGCTTAACCATGGAATTCAATAATTATATGAAATTTCATCATATCTCCTGGTTTTAATCATGAAATATGAAAAGTATTTGGAAAGAATAAAAATAATACAACATATCACCATTTACATTACATCCATGTTAGTAATTTACTATTTTATTCAGAACATTTTTGAGGCATTAATTTATTTTTAATGTTAAGTAAAGCAAGGCGTTTTATATAGTTCTCCAAACTTCTAGAATCAAAATGGGCTCTATTAATATATATAATCATTTGAAATCAGTTTTAGAAGACATTCTCAATTTTATCCCCAGCATTATTTTCAATATGGGAAAATCAATCTATCTATCTATCTATCTATCTATCTATCTATCTATCTATCATCACATATTAATATGTAGTTACTAAGGGGGGCATATGGCTAGTGCAGTTGTGGAACAACTGACTCTTGGTTTGGCTCCAATGGTGATCTTGGGGTGGTGGGATCGAGGCCCATGTTGGGCTCTGTGCTCAAGGAGTCTCCTTGATGCTCTCTTCCTCTTACTCTGCCTTCCCCCCCCAAATAAATCTTTAAAAAAAGTGGTAGTTATTAAGGAATGTCAACAATTTTTACAATTTTTTTAATGGAAAGGCAGTTGGCAAACAATATTAGTTTCAGGTATAGAGTGTAGTGATTTGGCCTTAAGAAATGCTCACCACAGTAAGTGTAATTGTCATCTGTCACGATGTGATTATTAAAATATTGGCTACATTTCTGCTGGTGTACTTGTCATCACCATGACTTATTAATTTTATAACTAGAAGTTGGTACCTCTTAATCTCCTTGACCTCTTTTGCCCATCCCTCCTTCCATTCTTCCATAAACCACAAGTTTATTCTCTGTGTTTATAGGTCTGTTCTTAATTTTTAGGAGTTGGTTATTTTTTTTATGTTTTATTTTTTTTAGATTCCAAATGTAAGTGAAATCATGATACTTGTGTCTCTCTGTCTGGCTTACTTCACAGATGGTAATACCCTCTACTCCACCCATGTTGCCAAAAATGGCAAGATTTCATTCTTTTATATGGCTAACACACCACATCTTTATCCATTCATTTATTGATGGACATTTGTGCTGTTTCCACATCTTGGCTTTTGTAAATAATGATACAGTAAAAGAAAGGGTACATAAATCTTTTCAAATGCGTGTTTTCACTTTCTTGGGGTAAATACTACCCAGTGGTGGAATTACTGGATTACATGATATTTCTATTTTTAATTTTTTGAGGAACTTCTATGCTGTTTACCACAGTGGTCGCACAAATTTATATTTCCACCAATAGTGCACAAGGGTTCCTTTTTTCCACATCCTCGCCAACACTTGGTATTTCTTGTCTTGTAGATTCTAGTTATTGTGACAGGTGTGAAGTGATATCTCACTGTGGGTTTGAATCGCATTTCTCTGATGATAAATGATGTTAAGCATCTTTTATGTGTCTGTTGGCCACTTGTTTGTCTGCCTCGGAAGAATGTCTATTAGGTCCTCTGCCCTTTTTTAAATTGGATTGTTTTTGGTGCTAAATTGTATGAGTTCTTTATATGTTCTTAATATTAATCTCTTTTCAGATATATGATTTGCGAATATTTTCTCCCATTCGGTAGTTTGGCTTTTCATTTGTTGATTATTTCTTTGGCTGTATATATACTTTCTTGTTTGATATAGTCTCCTTTGTCTTTGCCTTTGTTTCCTTTGCCTTCTCCTTTCCTTTCCCTTCCCCAAACCAAAACAACATTGCTGAGACCAATGTCAAGGAGCTTACTGCCTATGTTTATTTCTAAGAGTTTTATGGTTTCAGGTTTTGAGTTCATATCTTACTTCATTATGAATTTAGTTTTGAGTGTGATCTAAGAAAGTGGGTTTATTCTTTTACATGTAGCTGTCTAGCTTTCCCAGTACCATTTATTTAAAACATCCATTTAGGATAAAAACTCTCAGTAAAGTGGGTATAGAGGAAATGTGCCTCAACATAATAAAGGCCATTTATGACAAACCCACAGCTAATATCATATTCAAAAGTGAAATACTGAAAACTTTGCTTTTGAGATCAGGAGCAAGACAAGATTGCTCACTTTCCCAGCAGTTATTCAACATAGTTCTGGAAGACCTAGACACAGCAATTAGTCAAAAAAAAAAAGAAAAAAAGAAAAAAAGAAAAGCATACGAGTTATGAAGGAAGAGGTAAAACTATCATTATCTGCAGATGACATCATACTATATACAGAAAAACTTGAAAGATTACACCAAAGAATTATTAATGAATGAGTTAAGTACAGTTGCAGGATATAAAATTAATATATATTAACCTGCTGCATTTCTATACGCTAATGAGATAGAGAAATGAAGAAAACAATTCCATTTTCAACTACATCACAAAGAATAAAATAATTAGAAATAAATTTAACTGAGAGATAGAAGATGTGCACATTCACAAAAAAAAGATGTGCACATTGAAAACTATATGACATTGATGAAATAAACTAAAGATGCAAGTAAATTGAAACTATTCAAAAAAAAAAAAAGAAACTATTCATGCTTATGGATTGAAATAATGTTGTTAACATGTCCATGCTATGCAAAGTAATCTACAATTCAATGCAATGTCTGTCAAAATGACATTTTTCACAAAACTAGAAGAAATAATTCAAAAGTTTACATGTAACCACAAAAGATCCCAAACTGCTGCCACAGTAATCATAAGAAAGAGTAAAGTTAGAGGTATCTATCATGTTCCCTGATTTCAAACTATGCTACAAAGCTATGGTAATCAAGAAAGTATGGTTTTGGCACAAAAGCAGACGCATAGATCAATGAAGCAGAACACAGATCTCAGAATTAAACTCATTTATATACAGTCAATTTTCAACGAAGAAAGCATGAGTATACAATGGGGAAAAGAATGATCCCTTTGCCATTTTTCATGCCTAGAATAAGCTTTCCTAATAGGAGTTCCTTTTCAGCTCCAGTCTAGTGAAGCTGACCCAGTTTTCACTGATAGAAATTATGTTAATGCAAAAATTATGATATTACTATTGCTTTTTCTCATTGATGAATGTATGCTTTAGAGATGGTCTGAATAGATGAGCTACCTATTTATAGTCAAGACCATGAAAACCTCTCTCTGAACCAATTCAAATGTTGCTTATTAGCAGTATCTCACGTTAAGTTGACAGAAATTCCAAACAATAGTTCTTACCTCTTGCTGTGTTAAGTAATCGGATTAAAGCTAGCTCTTTCTTCAGAAGTGAAGGCACTTTTAATGTCCATGCTTTGTTACAATTTGATGATTGCCTGAAGACTATTTGGGAACTCAGAGCCTGGACTTTGGATTAAGACTTTAAGTTCCCATAGTGAGAACTCAGACCCTTTGTGGGAACAAAACTCATGGCTTTTTATCCAAGTTGATGCCCTTTTCTTTGAAATTGAACCTAAGATCCTTAGTCTAAGATGTTAGTTTGGTTTCTAACAATCTGGGACAAGGACTCTTTTCTCATCTATCTTGTAAATTCTATACATTGTGAAACTTATATACACAGATTTTAGACCCGTGTATCTATTTGTTTACTAATCATTTATACCTGAGAGACCAGGGTGCTATTTAACCAGAGATGATCTCTTGGCATCTATCTGAAGCCTGTCTGTGTTTCTGTCTTTATCACAGAGACTATAAAGTTGAGTGTTTTGGTTCTGGTTTTGGCTATGATTTTTGTGGGGTTTTTTTTGCAAAGAAATTTCTAAATTTAATTTTGATTCTGCCAATGAAATGTCTCTGGAAGATATAGATGAGGTAAAGGCTACCTTCTCTCTGTTGTGTTTTCTGGCCACCCAATACTCACTGAACACTGATATCCCAGCACTTGGTCTGCAAGGATGTTACAGACCACAGTATGGACATTAGGGGTAGAAGTTGTGGTAGTTTCCTGACCTCTTAACTAGAACTACAGGATTATGATCTTGAAATCAACAAAACATGATCTACCATGACATTAGGCATCTATCACCCTTTTGATGACTTTCTAAGCATCTAATTCTGATTTAAGTTCCTTTTCATTTGAACCACCAAGAGTGATTCTGCGGTGGTTTCCACCTGAAACCTGACTTATAGATGATTCTAAAATGAATCTATGAACCTGCCTACCTACTTACTATTCAAATCTCCTTCAGTTTTCTCTGCTTCAGCAAATGATACTACCATCCATACAGCTGCACAAGCTAGAAACCTAGGAACCATTCTCTCTTCTTTCCTTTTCATCACCATATATCTGGTTATTTCTTTTCTGGCTGTTTGAGTTATATTTGAATGCTCCTTTCCTGAAAGCTGATATTTTTCTTTACTTCTCTAAATAAGATGAAAAGAACAGACGGAGCTTCTCCCAAAGGTAGTTATATTCATGAATTCCAATTTCAGCATCTTGGGTATTCCCAGACCAGAAGGTACTGTGACACTTGTCCAGCTTTGATTACATCAAACTAACTTCCGAAAATGACTGTGTTTCCTTATTTGTCAAATCATTAATCTCTTAAGAAGAACAAACTTCCCAGGCAATAAGAAAATATACATATCACATTTAATCTATTTCTTCAGTAACACTTTAAATATTGTTTACAAATTTTCTGTTTTTCTTTCTTTTGGCTCCTACTGCATAGTTCAGTGCCAATTTATGAAAAAAAATGGATAATCATAATGATACTTTTTGGCATACTAAATAGCTATTTGAATATACTTAGAATGGCATAATAAAATTTCAATTTATTACAATTATTATAGTACTTTCTTTTAGAAATAATAATTCATCTTGTTTTTAGCAAATTCAAAATCAAATCCCAAAGGATTAACTGCTATATATTTAAGTCCTTGCTCTTGCTGTAATATTAAAGAGTTCTTACAGAAATATATGTTCTATATCTGTGTGTGAAATTACAAGATTCAGGAATTAAGGCATACATAATAATTTGAATAAAATAAAATTAAGCATATCTTACATGAAAGTGATAATCCAAAAGTGGTGGCCTGAATCTAAATCTCTGATCTTACAATATAGCATTTTCTTCCCATGACACAATATATGAAATAGAGCAAAAAGGCAATTCTATAAATTAATCCTAAAGCATACCGAACTATATTTTCAAGAATTTTTTAAATAGGAAATATCCTTCAAAGAGAGAGTCAAATCCTCCCTCTGGAACAAAGGACAGATGTGTCTACTGTCCATTATAAAAGCTTAGAGATCTCAAAGCTCATGGTTCCTCTCCTGTAATGTTATCCACAGGGTATGCAGGAGTCTCTGGACAACCTCACATTACCCTTGGAACTGGGGTCTGAGAAAAAATACATGATGATTCTCCTATTTGGTATTATTCAATGAACACTAAAGTCCTTTTTCTCTGGTCCAGGAAAATCTTCCCAGTACTCATGAAATGTGGCAGGCTAACTGGTTAGCATGTAAGTAGAGTGATGTTTCAAACACTTTATAGTTTGTAGAATCCATGTTGAGAATTTTATATACACATAAAGTACAAGTAATTTTCAGAGTGAGTTGCATTATATGTAGTTATAGCATCATTGTGTTTGTGGGAGAAGTGAACTCAGAATGTTTCTGTTCCCCCATCGTTCCAAGCTCCATCTCTTTATTCAGATCATTTTAAAAGTGATAAAGCATTGAAGAACTTCATTTATAATTTCCCTTGATCCTATTCTCCTTGTTGTCTTCTCCCTTCAGAGTATTGGCATGACCTGTGGAACCATTTCCACTCTTAAAGGGCCAGCACACTATACCACTCACTAAGACCTAGCATAAAGGCAGCAGTTTGAAAAGTGCCTGAGTTGTACATAAAGGTGATTTGTTGACTAATTTCAGACCATGTGCTGGAGAGCAGGAATCTGTAGGAATTTCTCCGAGACAAGTGCTAGAGTGTTCAATTATTCCTGCCCTCCTTTAGCTTAGTTGGCAGGATGCTGATGTGATTCAGTTCTGACACTCTCCATCTACCTTGCTTGCACCACGCACCCTACACTGGTATTCCCATACAAAATGACCCCATCCAAACTGCCTAGCTCAGCAGGTGCTCTTTCAAGAAGATGCTGCCCTATTACTGCCTGTGGCAGAGAGTCTCAGGTGGCACTGGCCTCTCCCTAAGTGATTACTTCCATAACACCTGGCAAGCAGCCTCAGCCAGAACCAACATCCCTCCAAAGTGACTAATACCCTGAGAAGAGGGGAGGAGGAAGGACAGCCTACTAGCAGGCTCATAGCAGCTACAGCCAGTTGTTTCAGCCAGCCACGCAGGGAGGCAGCCGTGCCTACCAGGGCACTCAATAGTCATGGCTGGTCATTGTCACCAACCATGCAGGGGTCAGCCCTGCATGCCAGCACACCCACAGCATTTGTAGCCCAATTACAACAGGAAGGTGTATACAGCCCTCACAGCAGACACCTTGTAGTACCTGATTCTGGTGACTAGGAAGCACTATATTATGGGGCCCAATAGGATGCCTTGTACATAAAACCACTACTTTCAAGACCAGGAGATATAACTGAACCTACCCAACCCAAAGAAACAAACACAAAGAGTCAGACAAAATGAGACAGGTAAATGTATTCCAAACCAAAGAACAAGACAAAACTCCTGGAAAGACTAAACAAAAATGGAGATAATCTACTGGATAGAGTATCATAGTAATGGTCATAAAGATGCTCAGTGGACTTGAGAGAAGTGTGAATGAATGCAGCGAGAACATCAATAAAGAGAGAGAAAATATATACAAAAAAATTGTAGTTGAAGAATATAATAATTGAAAAGAAAAATACACTATGGAATACAGAAGAACGTTCACCAATCTGGAAGACAGGGTAGGGGAAATCATCCAAGCTGAATAGCAAAAAGAAAGAATTTTAAAACTGGGCATAGTTTAAGAGAGCTCTAGAACAACATCATGTGCACTAAAATTTGCATTATAATGGTCCCAGAAGGAGAAGAGATGGAGAAAGGGTCAGAATACCTTAGATGTTAAGATATGATTGCTGAAAACTTTAACCAAGGGAAGGAAACCAACATCCAGGTCCAGGAAGCACAGACAGTCCCAAATGAGATGAACCCAAGAGGTCCACACAAAGATACAGAATATATGAAAATGTCAAAAACTGAAGATAAAGAGAAAAACTTAAATAAGAGAAAACTAGTTAGGAACAAAGATAACTTCATAAGGTTATTAGCTTATCAATCATCAGAAACTTTGCAGGCCATAATATAGTAGCATGATATGTTCAAAGTGCTGAAAGGAAAAACAAAAAACAGAAACCTCCAACCAAGAATACTCGACTTGGGAGGATTACCATTCAAAACTGAAGGAGAAAAAAAAAACTGAAGGTATTTAAGGAGTTTCCCTGACAAACAAAAATTATTCATCCGTCATTACAACCATCCTTATAAGAAATGTTAAAGGAACTTTTTAAAGTAGAAAGGCCATAACTATAAGTAAGAAAATTATGAAAGAAATGACATTTCATGGGTAAAAGGAAACTATAGTAAAAGTGCTAGATTAATCACTTATAAAACTAGTATGAAGGACAAACAACAAAAGTACAGTCCATTACTTCCACAAAAGGAAGTAAAATATGACGTCATAAACATAAAAAGCAGAGAGTGAAGTTAAAATGTAGTATTTTTACAATGTGTTCAAACTGAAGTGACCATTAACTTAATATAGATACCTATATACATATGATGTGATATATGAACCTCAAGGACCCAAAGATCAAAAATCTCTATTAAAAACACACAAAATAAAAGGAAAGAAATCCAAGTGTAATACTAAAGGAAGTCATCAAATCACAAAGGAAGGGGAGGGATCCCTGGGTGGCGCAGCGGTTTGGCGCCTGTCTTTGGCCCAGGGCGCGAGCCTGGAGACCCGGGATCGAATCCCACATCAGGCTCCCGGTGCATGGAGCCTGCTTCTCCCTCTGCCTATGTCTCTGCCTCTCTCTCTCACTGTGTGCTTATCATAAATAAATAAAATAAAAATTAAAAAAAAAAAAAAAAAAAAAACAAAGGAAGGGGATAAGAAAAACCAGAAGAGTTACAAAAACAGCTAGAAAACAAATGTTCCAATCAAAAGAGGGTGATTGAATGGGTTAAAAAATTTGATCCATCTGTATGCTGCCTATAAGAGACTCACTTCAGACCTAAATTCATATACAGACTGAAAGTGAAGGGATGGAAAAAGATACTCTATGCAAATGGAAGCAAAAACACATATTTC
The DNA here is from genome assembly GCF_011100685.1 of Canis lupus familiaris. Taxonomy (NCBI): domain Eukaryota; kingdom Metazoa; phylum Chordata; class Mammalia; order Carnivora; family Canidae; genus Canis; species Canis lupus. The sequence goes on along the minus strand of NC_049224.1, from coordinate 6,433,524 downwards.
AAATAAAATAGACTTGAAATTGACTTTAAGACAAAGAATGTAAGAGTCAAGGGAGGTCCTTACATAATGATAAAGAATTCAATCCTAAAGAGGGTCTAAAAATTGTCAATACCTATGCACCCAACATAGTAGCACCTAGATAAATAAAGCAAATATTAACAGAAATAAAGAGAAAAATTGAAAATATTACAATAATAGGAAGAGAATTTAACATCTCACTTACATCAATGGATTGATTTCTCCAGACAGAAAATCAGTAAATAAACAATGGCTTTGAACAACACATTAGATCAGTTGGATTTAATAGAAGTTTATAGAACATCCTACCTTAAAGCAGCAGAATACACAATCCTCTCAAGTGCACATGGGATATTGTTGAGGGTAGATCACATGTTATGGCACAAAACAAATCTTAATGAATTTAACAAGGTTGGAATCATATCGGACATCTTTTCTGATCACAATGGTATACAACTAGAAATCAGTTATAATAAAATGGGAAAAACACAAACACATGCAAGCTAAACAACACAATACTAAACAAACAGCCGATCAACAAAGAAATCAAAGAGAAAGTTTTAAAAATGCCTTAAGAAAAAATAAAATGGAAATACACTGGTTCAAATCTTTGGGATGCAGCAAAAGCAGATTTAGTTTCTAAGAGGGGAGTTGAGAGCAATACAGGCCTACTTCAAGAAACCAGTAAATCTCAAACAAACTAATAGTATACCTAAAGTACCTAGAAAAATAACAAAACCTAAAATTACTAGAAGGAAGGAAATAATAAAGAGCAGAGATAAATGAAACATATACAAAATTGAAAAGATTAATGAAACTAAGAGCTTACTTTTTGTAAAAATAAACTAAGAAAACCTTTAGCCAAACTCAAGAAAAAAAATCAGAAATGAAAAAATCAGCAATAAAAGAAGTTACAACTGGCACCATAGAACTACAAGATTATGAGATTACAATGAAAAATTATACTTGAACAAATTGGACAATCTAAAAAAATGGATAAATTCCTAGAAGAAACACAATAGTCAAAGACTGAATCAGGAAGAAATGGAAAATCATAACAGACCAATTACTAATAACAAAATTGAAGCGGCAATAAAAAAAAAACTCCTAAGAAACAAAAGTATAGGACCCTGATGGCTTTACAGATGAAATCTACCAAATATTTAAAGAAGAGCAGATATCTATCTCTTCAAACTACTCAAAAAATAACAGAAGAGGGAGTGATACTTCCAAATTCCAAAAGGTCAGAATTACTTTGATATTAAAACCAGGGAAAGATACTATAAAAGAAGAAAAATTACAGGCCAACATCCCTGATGAACATAGATGCAGAACTCAGCAACATATTAGCTAACTGAATTCAACAACGTATTAAAAGGGTAATTCATCATGATTAAGTGGGATTGATTTCAGGGATGTAGGATGGTTCACTAATCGGCAAATCAATGTGATATACCACATTAATGAAACGAAGGATAAAATATCATGAAGTATCTCAATACATACAGAACAGGCATTTAACAAAAGCCAACATCCAAACATGATAAAAGTTCTCAACAAAGTGGGCTTAAAGGTAATATACCTCAATATAATAAAGGCCATATACAACTGACAGCTAATATTGTACTCAGTGATGAATAGCTGAAGGCTTTTCCTCTAAGGTTGAGAACAAGATAAGGATATCCACTCTTACCACTTTTATTCAATGTAGCACTGGAAGTCCCAGCCACAGCAATCAGACAAAAAATAAAAGCATCCAAATTGGTAAGGAAGAAATAAATGTGTCACTATTGGCAGATAACATGATACTATATAGAGAGAAAATCCTAAGGACTCCACCAAAAAACTATTAGGCCTAAGGAATATATAAATAAAGTTGCAGGATACAAAATCATTACACATAAATCTGTTTTGTTTCTATACAGTAATAACAAAGTGCAGAGAGAGAAATTAATGAAAACATCCCATTTTCAATTGCATCAAAAAGAATAAAATACCTAGGAATAATTTTAACCAAGGAGAAGACCTGTACTGTGAAAAATATAAGGCACTGATAAATGATACTGAACACAAATAAATGAAAAGACATGCTTATGGATTATGGAGAAATAATATTGTTAATATTGTTCAAATATCCACACTGCCCAAAGTAGCCTGCAGTTTAATGCAATCCCTATCAAAATGCCAACAGTATTTTTACAGAAGTAGAACAAAAGATCTTAACATTTATACGGATCCACAAAAGACCCTGAATAATTAAGCAATCTCGAGAAAGAAGAACGAAGTTGGAGGTATCGCAATCTGTGATTTCAAACTATACTACAAAAGTATAGTAATAAAAACAGTATGGTATTTGCACAAAAAATAGACATGTGGCTCATTGGAACAGAATATAGGACCCAGAAATAAATCCACACTTAAATGGTCAATTAATCTAAGGCAAAAGAGACAAGAATAAACAATGAGATAAAGACTGTCTTTAATAAATAGTGCTGGGTAAAGTGGATAGTTACATGCAAAAGAATGAAACTGAACAACTTTTTTTGCCCCTTATACATTAAACTCAAAATGGATTAGACTTAATGTAAGACCAGAAGTAAAATTCTTAAGACTTTAGTCTTAACAATATTTCTCAAGATCTATCTTCTCAGGCACGGGAACTAAAATATAAAGTAAACAATCAAGATACATCAAACTACTAAACTCTTGCAAAGAGAAGGAAACCATTGAGAAAACAAAAATGTAACTTACTGAATAGAAGATATTTGTATAATATCTGAAACCTATCAAAAATTAAAAACAATTTGATCCAGAAATTCCACTACTTGGTATCGATGTGTGAAGAACATGAAATCACTAATTTGAAAACATACAGGCACCCCTATGTCCATTGCAGCATTATTTACAATAGCCAAGATATGGGGGAAAACCTAAGTACACATTGATGGATGAGTGAATAAAGCAGGTGTGGTATTAAGTATATATACACACACGTAGCATATACACGTGCATGCACACACACATACAATGGAATGGCAGCTATAAAAAAGAATGAATCTCACCATTTGCCACAACATGGATGAATCTAGGAGTATTATGCTAAAACGAAAAAGTCAGAGAAAGACAAATATCACGATTTTGCTTATATGTGAAATCTAAGAAACAAAACCCAACCCAGACTTAAAACAGTTACAGAGAATAGACTGGCGGTTGGTTACCAGATGGGAGGGGGGTGGAGTGTGGTAAAATGGATAAAGGGGATAAAGAAGTACAAACTTGAGTCATAAAATAAATACATCATGGAGATGTGATGTACAGCATTGAGAATAGGGTCAGTAATTTTGTGTTGACTTTGTATGGTGACAGATGGTAACGACATATTGTGAGGATCACTTCACAATGAATACAAACATTGAAACGTTAGGTTGTGCACGTGAAACTAATGTAAAATTTTATATCAATTATACCTCAATAAAAAAAATAAATAAAAATCCCCTCCACAAAGTTAGGAATTTGACTAGACCAAAAAATTTTTGAAAATCCTGAGATAACTCCATCTATCAGGAAGTTCGCCCAAGAGGAAAAAGGACTTTCTGAAGCTCATTAAGATAATTTGTTAGTATTGGTCATATATATATATATAAAGAATATATATAGAGAGAGAGAATGGCAAGGGCGATGTTATGAGTCATTGAAATCTTTAGGACTTTATGCTACTTCTACAAAAGTTAATTCTGCTTGAGTGTTTTTTAATTAGGTTCCAAGTGCCAACTTTTTCAGTGAGAAGAGTTTTGATTACTTCATGTTTCCCCCCATGCACTAGGACTTTGATACCCTCAGAAAGGTAACCTAACACTGAGTACTTGTGTTCTCCTTGGCACAAGGTCTGGCATTTAATATAGCAGAATTTACTTGGTAAGGTTTCTTTATCTTGGCATCAAAAATTGGGAATTAATTATGATTGTAGCTGTAATCAATGCGTATATACTCAAACCTATGTCCATAAAAATAAAAAATCAAAGTGAATGAAGAATATTTTAGGGTCCAAAATATTTGGTAACAAAAATATACAGGTTCCAAACTGTCGAAAGCTATATAAATAAGCCATACTTTGAGTTTGCTTTTAAAAAATGAGTGAATAAGAATGAGAAGGACAGATGTAGTGGAATGAGCTAAAGCAGAGATGCAAGGAAAGAGCTGGAAAAAAAAGAGACAAAATTCAGTAAAAGGGCCTAGCATATGGTTTACGATAATAATTATGTTGTATTAGCAGGGATACTTCCCAACAGAAAAGTGTATGAAAACACATTTGGTGTTGTCGATGAAGTCAGTTGCCCTGTCTCTTCCTCAAAATGCTTTTAGGAAGCAGTCATCCTGAAATATAGTCAATATAAAATATGATATAGGATGGGAAATTATGGCATGTTATAAAAGAATACTGAAATTTTACAAATTGGAGAAGTAATGGTAAATGCTGAAAGGTGACTGAGGCCACAAAATGGAGCACTTGGTGATTCATTTCTCCTGAATTAGAATAAATGGAAAAAACAAATACAGTCTTATGGTGTCTTTAATACATTTTAGAAGAGAGGAATTATCGTCCTGATAAACACAAATCTGCGTCCTGGTGAGCATATATCCATGAGAGAAGGATGACTGAGGAAAGGCATTGCAGAATCATTCCACTCTAATAACATATTCACCAAGGTAAAAAAAAAAAAAAACAAAAAAACAAAAAAACAAAAAAAAAACAGGGGTGTGTGTGTTTTAAGTGATCTTCAGGTATCTTTCCCACCTGGTGTGATAATACGGTGACTAGCTAACGTATGTATTCTGACCTGCTTAACAATATTTTCATGTAAGTTAATTGATTCATTTTCTGTTGTAAACTAAATTTCATGTAAAGGTGGGTCAGAAAACCCAGTTTCCCAGAGTTTCATGAGCCCAATAGAAGCTGATTATGAAAGTTGAGGGTCTCATCTATGGTAATGGTGCAAGAGCTGGTTAACTTCATGGTCTATAACAGAGTGACTAACTTATAGAAACTGACTTCTCAAGAAGGTCTGTCTCACTAAGAATATACTAAAATAAATACACTCCAATCCTTTCTACTGAAAATAACTTTGATAAGATCACTATGCTTAAGGTTAATGGGAAAATATTACAATATTTCAACAGTAATGATAAATTATGTCTGAGAACCCACTGTCTATTTGTTCTAAGAGTCTTTTTCTCCAACAGTATAAATATCTCACCTAACAGAAGTGTGTACCTGATATAAACATCCACAGGTTAATTGAACTACTGTAGGAATTCCTTCAGCTAGTTTGAATTTGAATTGGTCACGTGCGGTGTATTATTTTTGATTACTTGAGGCTAATACATATACTTAGCGGGAATCAGAGTGACCGATGACTCATGGTATGAAGAGTTTTCCTAAACAGAGAGCAGTTGTGCAGGAACACAAATGAGAGGTAAACAGTGGAGGTGCAAATGAGTAAGGCTTGGCTGAAAATGTGCATTAGGCAATACCAAGTCCACAGGCTGACTGTAAACAGGCACCGGTATCAGGTTTCTAGTGCTTTCTGGCTTAGGGTTCATTTTCTGCCAAGAAATGAAATTCATTCTGAATTGTCCCCAGAAATTAATCTTCTGCTGTGTGTTAAATCATATGTATGAACCAGGCACAAGAAGCTGATGCAATAGTTTGTACCTTGAAGTCAGAAAATTTACCAATGTGCATGCTTTTTATAGTCGGTTTAACAGAGAGCAGGCCTTTGCTCCACATAAGCTGGCCATTAAGAGCCTACCCGGAGCATTGTGCATTCTTTACCTTCCTTTCATCCTCTGTCCACAGTCATCATTTTCTTCATCTTACTGTTCCAGGACCCAATCTCTGTGCTACAGGTTGGGTCTCCAGGCGAGCCATCTTCACAATCATTTGTGTGGTGATCTAATCCTATTGTTTAAAGGGCTCACAGCACCGGATCAATAGTCCATTTCTCTCTGACATGGGCATAGCCCTACTGCCACTTTGCTCGGTATTGGGGAAATGCTAGAAGTTGTTATCATTTTTCCTTTGCAAGGTAACAACTCCAAGTTTTGTAGATTCTATTTCTATTTTTATAGTCTTAGTTCTAGTTTTCTTTTGGGGCTTACGAGTGTTGAGGAAAGCCACACTCTAGGTATCATGCTAGCTGCTGGTCTTAAGATTGATCTTATTTCCCTTTCCACGGTGTCCTCTCCTCCTGTTTGGACTCTGCATTTTGTGTACATTTTCATTCTATGTCTCCTCTCTCAGCTTTCCGTTAAATATATCTGTAACTGTCTCTACACGCCTGCACCATGTCCCTTGTCACTGCCTGTGTGCAAGGGCAGATGAGATCAGCGCTCTATCACCAGAAGAAGTGATTTGGGGTAAGGGCTTGTTATGATCTGGAGAATCTAGGGAGGAATAATTTGTTCTTCAAAATTCTCCTCCTTCCTATTAAGAAAACTATTGGATAAATTCCTGAGTTCACCAAGTTTTATTTCCATTTTTCATCAATGACTATCAAATGGAAAGAATTAAAATACTGTGAGATGCGAAGAGATGTTGACTTATAGATCATGTCACAGTAACGTTCTTGGAGAGCAGCAACTGAGTCTACTCACTAATAGCCAAAGATTATGAAAGATTTGTACCATTTTCTCCTAGATACAGGTCAAATAGAGATACAGCCCTTTATTTCTGAAAGAAGGACTATAGTAAAGAGAAAGCCAATAATTTTACATTTTAAAGCTTTAGTCAACAATGATGTATGATTCTTAACACAGTTAATACCTAAAAATAACTCATATCTTGTAATTAGGAGTAAAATTATTACATGCCCTCAAAACTGGGTCAATTCTGAATGTTTTACATGCATTAATCTATTGAAATTCTTTATAAGTGTGGGACAGGTAGCTAATCAACACTGTGATTTCCTTACCTGACAAGGTTAAGGGATGATAAATAAGACTTTAAGAAAACTCTAACAGTTTTTAGACCTACTACACTATGACTACCAAGCATGTGAAAGAACCAAAGAGAAAACTCATAAACACTTTGTTTTTCTTTTTAAAACTCCTACTGCTTTTAACAACTTCACGTTCTTTTCTTTAGCTCCAAATCTTAGCAAAGGCAGTGACAAAGATACACTATGCTTTATATAGTGTATATATTCCATACTATCTATAGTATAATTTTGCCTGGCTCTCTGGGAACAAGTAGCAAAATTATTCCCCAAAATAAAAATGGTCTGCAATTTTTATTTATCTGGAAATGACTTCTGAGAAGCCAGAAACTCTTGAGTGACCTGATCTGAGCATTCTCCTTGCTTTTCCACTACCTACTGCAGGACTGACATCCAAATATGGTGTATCCCTCACTATCCATTGCTACTATCTCAGGTCATCTTGTTTTGTTTGTTTCTTTGTTTTTGTTTTTGTTTTGTTTTGTTTCTTTTTGTTTTGTTTTGTTTTTTAGGTCTTCTTGTTTTATTGCGAGTTAAAATCTTTTGATTGCAAGTAGCATGAAAGTAGTAAAAAGAGTAGAGGAAAAACATCAAATGACATTGCCGGTCAGATAGTTATTTCCTCTTTCTGAATTTGTAGGTATGGGCAGATACAAGATGAGGGGATTTTTAATACATTGTTAGGGCCCCCACCTTCTGGGAGCCCGTACAGCATTTCTCCCACCTTCTTCCTAAATGGCTGTAGATCTCAATAAATGTCGTCTATTACATAGTGGCATATAGTAACACGAGATAATTTATCAGACTTACTCTAATTAGAAATCTCAGAAGATGACAAAGTACTGAGTATTGTGTTTATAATGTCTATGAGCACATCTTTCCTGAAGGAAGGTGAGAAAGACTTAGAAGGCATAACTAACTTCTGCCCAGGTCATTTCTTTATTTTATAGTTCTTTTCCTAATAAATTATTACTCTTTTACCAAAGAAAGAATCTCCATATCTACAAGTCTAAATATATAGACATATTTAACTAAATATATATATGTTTACTTATAAAATGCAGTGTCTTCTGAGTTGCTAAATATTTAAATAAATGTATCAATTACATGCTCCAGGGCTTTTGTAAGGAGGGTAATTTATAAATGTAATTAATAAAGAATTTACTAGGACTCTACTGAATTTACAAAATGCACTATGGGGCATCTACTATTTATAGCTCGGAGTAGAGCTATAAATAATTTAAAGTGCTATACTTGTCAGAGTAAATGAGAGAATTCTATTTTGATCAAATGGTCTTGTTTATTCACTGATTTGATGGAGCTACTATTTTCTCAGATTTTCCATAAAGAAAAATGAAGGCATATCTATAGGTTTCAGGCATACGTAAAACACCTATATTTTAAGTTATATTTTTTTTTACCACATAATGGAAAGATGTCTCTGTAAACTGCATCTCCTATATAGGTAAGCCACATAACATTGATCTAATTTTTGGTCAATGACTATAGGAAGCAAGGTTTGTTCCACTTTTATTTTACAGATTTTTCTGAGTCGAATCTAAAGCAGCGTTATATCTAAATTTTTAACTTATTTTTATCCTTTGTGAAATATTCATACCCCAAATTGTGAAAAAATACAAATGTATTGACCATTGCTCTATACTCAATAAAATGATTCTTTCTTCTTCCCCCAGTTACTAACATAGCGTATGGTATTCTATTATCATCCTCTTTGAAGGTAAAATCTGATGCTTCTGGGAATCATAATGGTAGAGCCTTCCTGTGTAGGCAAAAATCTTTAATTGCCTGTTCACCAGCTTAATAGGATGAAAATGCTAAGCTACCTTCTTGACATTGTCTTTTTTCCCCCCCTTTGTATGTGGAAAAGCTGCTTTCGGTTTCACTAAAAAAAAAAAAAAAAAAAGGCAAGAAAACAGATTATGATCTCATCACATACGCTGGACAGCACGAAAAACTACGTATATTCAATTTCATGTGGTCAAAGAAAACTTTTCAAAGCTTCCTTCACTTTCCAATCCCATTGCTAATATTTACAACCACACGTGAATTACTTCATTTGCTAATATCTGAGGATATAAACCACCTTAGAAATCTGTCTCGTTTTCAAAAGCTTGTGATGCCTTTAAACATAGACACACTAGCATACACAGGTAAGCATTAACATGATTTTTAAATAGTGTCATAATTATTTAAATTACAAAATCAGTAGAAAAACTAAAAAATAAATAAATAAATACCAGAAGAAGAAGGAAGAAAAGAAAGAGAATGTACCATGTGTGTGTAACATTCTCAAATTCACAGAAGGGAATTCCTTTGACATGCTCTATAAGTTTATATCTTACTACAGTGTCTAGGGCATAGTAACTCCAGATACCACAAGATGAAAAATTTGAAGAATACCAAAGAGTTATCTGTAAGTCCTGGATCTGAGGTTCATACTATATATGAAAACTGTGCTCTCATGTTTCTGCAGTTTCTATATACTCTATACTTTCCATTTTTATCTTATTTGCAAATATTGGATCAAACATGACTACTCATATTAAAATATTATCAAGAAATTATATATAAACTTATTAAAAGATTATGTCAACCCATCCATTGAACCTCCAAAATGAGCAGTTTTTACAAATAATTTAAGAAAATTTAAAATGATCATTTCAGGTCTAGAAACAGCTACACACTGTTATATGTAAAAGTTTGAAAAAATTTAGTGGTTGCATTTATTATTGCTTTATGACTTGAGTAAAATTTCTGGTTCTGTGATATAAAAAAAGTAATATCATGTAATAACCATGTTTTCCTGCTTTTGGTAATAATAACCATCTGTGTGTGAAGTTAACATAATGAGGAAAAATATATTTAAAAACATATTCCTGTAAGGACACAACGAAAGAAGTGATGTGAAGTCAAAGAACTATTTTTACCCAATACTTCATATGATCTCAAAAATATTAATTTTTTATACAGAGATCAATCTTATTTCAGGGTACATACTACAAATACTTTGTGCCAATGCCATTTCAGTCATTGAAAAGTACGTCTTTGTGTCCATATCAGGAAATTATCAACCAGAAATGATTTTATGACCTTAAATCATGTTCATATTATCAAAAATAATAAAACAAAATTAGACATTGTTTCATATTACACAGACCAAAATTTAACCCTAATTGTATGATCTGGTTTAATTTTGTAATGTTAATTTGTAAAGTTTTGCTCATGTTTAATTCTGTAAACTTTTTTTTTTTTCCCAAATCATTTGATGAGGGAACTAAATGACTCCATCTTTCTCCTTTTAACTGCTCCTTCTATAACCTATTCCTATTTCCTGGTTCTCATTCCTCTCTACATTGATTACGCTTTCATTCCCAAGAGTGGAAAAGAAAAGATATATGTACATACACATATAAATATACATGTAGACAGAGAGGGTGAAGAATGTTGCCATGTGAGCAAAAGGGCTTGGGAATTAAGTGAAAACATTTGATAACACTCGCTAATCTCATCCTGAGGAAACCCGATTTAAGACATATGTACACTGAGTTACAGACATAAAATACAAATTAAATTCAGTATGATGTAGTAGAAATGGTCAGTGTATTTTTCTTAGGCAAGTGTTTTCTATATAAATTTAACCGAAACTAAATGAGCCATGAAGATTATTTATTGCATTTGGTAGTCACAAATGGTATTGAGCAGCTAAGCAACATCAGAATGAATATTTTTATAAACTAGACTTTGATTAGTGTATACTTATACCCATGATATAAACAGAAAATAATTATAATCAATCATTATATATGCTACAGATTTTAGTATATACTAAAAATTACCATAATGATATAATCAAGGAAAATAAGTTTCAAGATAAGTTATTTTTATTAGCATTTACCATATATATACATATACATACACATATATATGCATATATGTATAAATATTAAACATAAAAATATTAGTATTATTGGTTTTGTTGCACATAGTTTATAGACGGATGTGACATTACAAAAAGCCATATGCAGAATTTAAAATATTATGAGACTAGGACTTTTTTATGTGAATAAAGCATGAGGAATTATGCATTAAACTAGAGTGAAGGAAGCCTTGATGGCTCAGCAGTTAAGCTCTGCTTTCGGCTCAGGGCGTAATCCTGGAGTTCAGGGATCAAGTCCTACATAGGTCTCCCTGCGTGGACCCTGCTTCTCCCTCTGCCTGTATCTCTGCCTCTCTCTCTCTCTGTCTCTCATGAATATATAAATAAAATCTTAAAAAAAAAACTAGAATGATAAAGTAAATTATGAGGAATTGCATGTTAAAAGAATAAGTAGAACTATTAGAAAAATAAGAGTACTTTATCTAAAATACTGTTTATTCCTTATATTTTACCAAATGAGATTACAGGTATTTTTAATACTGATAATTTAATAAATGTAAGTTGTTTTAGGTGATAATTGAATATAATTAGCTTATTTGGAAAAGCCAAATAATTGAGAGATATTAGAATATTTCATAAATATTTCTTAGACTCCATTTTCGGAGATTACCATCCTGACCTTTTCATGTTTGATTAGGGCCCTGAGACTAGTTCTTGACCAGGAATTGTGGGTAGGAGTTGGATTTGTTACTTATAGGTATATGATTTAATTTCAGATCTAAGACACTGAGGAGTGTTTCATTTATCTCTGGCATAATTATGGATAATATTTGAAACGTAAGGTGGCCCTTTAGCTTCATTTCCTGAGCAAACATAATCATCAGAGACTTTACCAATGTCTCATCATAGTCATATAGGTGGAATAAGAAATAAAACCCTATCATTCTCAGGCAATGAAATTTTGGGTTTGGTTATTGGTGAAGCATAATCCAAACTATCTTGATTGAAACGATTCCTAAATCACTTCTCAACTATTCATTCCGATGCTATGAAGAATGGACATGATGAGGGGCACGTAGTGGCTCAGCGGGTTAAGTGTCTGATTAGTGATTTGGGCTCAAGTTATGACCTCAGGGTTGTGAGGTCAAGTGCCACATATAGCTCCATGCTGAGCGTGGAGCCTGCTTAAGATTCTCTCTCTCTCCTCTCCCCTTCTCTCCCTCTCCAGAAACAACCAACCAACTAAAAAAAAAAAAAAAAACACTAGAAGGGGAGCACTAACTAGGAGTCAAATGGAGCAATGAATAACATTTTACTCATGGAGGAAAGGTTGGATTTGACAATGAAGCTGATTAAACATAACATTGAAGAAAAATTACTACTCTTTCTCTTGTATTACTGCATTTATTCCGGAAGAAGGACTTCCAGGTCATGTTGAAAAAAAGCAATGAGAAATTATCGAAACTATTTGTGTCTTGCTCCCAATCATAGGGGAAAACATTCACCCTTTTACAATTAAGTAAGATATTAGTATTAGTTTTTTTATAGAGCTCTCTAGAAAGTTAAGGAAATCAGCATCTATTCCTACTTCGTTTAGAATTTTTATCATAAAAACAGGTTGAATTTTGTCATGTGAGTTTCTACTTCTGATAACACGATGATTTTCATTTTTTAGTCTGTTATAGTGAATAACATTTATTTTTCAAATGTCCAAGCATATCTTCATTCTGGGATGAGCCAAACATGGTCATGATGTCTTACCAATTTAATGTACTGCTGGATTTCATTTGGTAAAACACAGTTAAAAACTGTTGTGTGTATTTCATGAGTGAATTTGGCCCTGGTGTTCTTTTGTTTTTTGTTTTTCTGGCCCTGGTGTTTTTGATTTGTTTTCCTATTAATATCTTTGTCTGGTATTAGTATTAGCCTTATAAAATGAGTGGGGTTGTGCTTTGCCTTCTTTAACTTTCCAGAAGAGTTTGTCTAAAAATTATTTTTCTTTTGATGTTTAGTAAATTTACCAGCGAAGCCATTTTATTACAGGAGGGTTTTATTTCAAATTCGTTTTCTTTTGTTAAAGACAGGGTAATTCCGATATCAGGATACTCCCACATATCTGGTTTTTCTTGAATGAGGTTTGGTGGTTTATTTCTTTCAAAAAGGGGTTACTTTCGAAGATCAGTTTTTGAATTTTTGGCCTCAAGTTATATTTCTGTAATCCTAGGACATTTGTATGGTCTGTAGTAATGACTGTTTTTATTCTTGTTACTGGTGAGATTGCCATGGTTTTATAGACACTCGCAGAAGACAGAAAATTCCTGTCAGAAATCAAGCTCATTGTCTCCACTATCTGACTTGTTCCCGATTTCAGTGAGGCAACGTGGAACGGCTAGAGTGGATGTTATACTTGTAGTAGTGAGTTTGCATCACAACTGAGGAACCCCAAGCATCTTTCACCCCAGAGGGAGATAGTGCCTTTTTAAACAAATCTGCCTTCTACTGGGGAGACATCATCCCTAACTTTCAGACCTGTTTGCTATGTAGATGTTTTTATAAAATAGTCCAAAGCAAAACCTATTAATGCTTTTTCTCATAACACATGGAAATGGTGGCTACTCATGGAGAATCATTCCCCAACTGATTTTTCCTTTCTTTCCATGATTAGTCTAACTAGAGTTTATTGCAATTACTCATATTTCTAAAGAACTGTGATCATTGATTCCATTGGTTGTATTTTAGTGTTTCCTTCTTTCTGCTTGCTCTGTATTGAGTTCATTCTTCTTCTAGATCCTTAAAATGGAAACTTAGATCATTAATTTGAGCCTTTTTCCTTTTGTAATATAAGCATACAATTGTATAAACATTTTTGCTAAGTAGTTCTTGAGCTGTATCCCACAAATATCAATACGTTGTATTTTAAGTTTTATTCATCTAAAGCAGTTTCTAACTTCTTTTGGATTTTTCTATGACCCATGGATTATATAAAATGGTGGTGTTATTGTTTTCTCAGTATACATGAATGAATTTAGTATATTTTTTATTTTGAATATTTTATTTTTAAATCCAAAGCTTTTGGTCCTTTGTTTTTGTTTTTGTTTGTATTTTCTTTGCATCACCTCTTCATAATCGTGTTTTCCTCTACATTTGTGAGTATATGGAGTATATTTATAATAGATGTTTACAATATTTAAGATATTCCATTGTCTCTGTCATTTCTGTCTTTTTGATACTAAAGTCATAAATATTCAACAGCCAAAGCCCATAGGCTTCAATCGCCATTCTGACCTGCAAAACTGAAGGCATAGCCAATGGCACTTGATCCATAGGGAACTGTGAAGATGGTTAATAAACTATAATACTTCTAGAGTTAAGATATACAGGCACCCTGAAAGGGTATCTAGCCAGAAAATTATAATAATTAAAAAAAAAAAAGAGATTGAAGGCAGTTACCACAAATAAAAATTCACAATTTCTCGCTCAGTTCTCAGATGCAAAAAGGTGGTCATATCCCAAGGAGGAAGGACTCCGTAAGACTACGCCAATAATCTATCATAATAATTCAGTTTCTTTCTTTAAATGAGATTATACCCATTTATTCAAGTCACTGAATATTACATAAAGAGGGGAGAGGATTTTCAGACATAAAAACTTTTAGACCCAGGTTTTATGTACACATTACCACCTAGAGATCTTTTTTTTTTTAAGTTTTTTTTTAAAATTTTATTTATTTATGATAGTCACACAGAGAGAGAGAGAGGCAGAGACACAGGCAGAGGGAGAAGCAGGCTCCATGCACCAGGAGCCCGACGTGGGACTCGATCCTGGGTCTCCAGGATTGCTCCCCAGGCCAAAGGCAGGCGCTAAACCGCTGAGCCACCCAGGGATCCCACCACCTGGAGATCTAAAGCATCATCTACATACCCCTGTTAGAGTGACTGGCAAGGGCCAGGTATCCAATCAAGGCATCCTATTCTAACTAAACTAAATATCTTGCAGTGGATAATGAACAGTCAAAATAACAAATATACACCTTTCCAAAACCTCCCTCGAAGGTACTGATCCTTGTATTTGATTATACATCTTGGTTATTAGCACTACTATCTGTTGTCAAAATGAAGGACTTGACTGACATCCTTAACTCTGCACTTTTTACCTCTTTCTCTCAATGATTCATTCAAATCTGTTGATTCAACTGGTTTATGTGCCTTGAAGTGATCAAACCTACATCATTTCCTAATCGGCTTCCTTCCAATCTCAAGTTTCCAAAATATATTCCAAAGACATGATGGATAAATCTATCTAAGATATACACTTAGACACTAATTTTCCTTGCCAAAAATCTTTCAGTGGCTCCAATAGCACTTAGAACAAATTCCAAACTCCTTACTTTTACATATATGGACATTCATAGACTGGCACCCACCTAACAAACAGAAAATCTCAGTGCCCCAACCCCCTCCTAGAACTCCAACCCCCATCTGTAAACCTCTGTTCCTGCCATGACAGACTGCTTACAGTTATTCAACTTCCTCCTGGAAGCCTTCCATGATTCTGACAGCTAGATTAAGTGCACTCATATGTATGCTCATAACATTCAGGCCTTATCCTATCTCAGCAATCATTATGCTTAAATGTTAGTATATTTATTTTTCTCTTCCATTAAACTATTAATCTAGTACCTAGTATTTTCCCAGATACACATATGTTAGATATTCAGCAGATGGTTTTTAAATGAAACAGTATTTCAAAACAATCTAAAATCCTTGAAAGAAAGATAAAGTTAACTTTGGGAGATTTATTACCTCACATTACCTCAAATGGAGAATGCATCACATGTAAATAAATCAGGATTCATAATTTAAATGTAAATGTGGAATTAATAGAAATAATGGTATCAATTAAACCAGTAAGAGACTTCTTTTTTATCCTTAATCCAGACCGTGGAAATAGCTGTTGAAGATGAACAACATCTGCATAAAGTCAAGAGTAGTACAGTTCTTTAACCAAAAATATTTACTGTGTTGTCTTCTTTTGGGTTATCAGACGTACATGCTCTCTTCATATTAAGTATCAGCATTGTATTTATCTTTGTCAACTTTTCTAAATTCATGAGGTTTGAGAACTGAGAGAGGCAACTCTATGCATCCAATGAACACTCCTGCCTTAGATATTTAGGAGATTTCTTCTGTTAGGATAATATCTTATTCTTTCTCCTATGCCCTTCAGATATACCAACTTTTTTTTTTCTTGTCCTACCAAGTATATTCCCTTTTCTTCTGAGAAGGCTGAGCTGTTATTCATGTAGTTCTATCCCATTTCACAGCTGGATGAGGCTGCTTGGTAAGGGTAGAGACATTTTAATTTATAGGTGTGGAGGAAGGGGGGGAGTAAGAGGCCATTACCTTGGCCAGGTTTTTAGGAAAAGAATCTTTTTCTTTTTTTTTTCTTTTTTTTTTTTTTATTACATCTTTCAGGGGCAACTGGCTGGTTCAGTCAGAGCATGCAACTCTCAATCTCAGGGTTATTATTATTATTTTTTTTCAATCTCAGGGTTATAAGTTTGAGCCCCACATTGAGTGTAGAGATGACTTAAAAATGAAATCTTAAAAATATCTTTCATTATAATATTTCTTTTAGAAAATTCTTAAGTGTTATTTCAAATATTGGAATGAATGCTGTGTAAACAGAAAGTAGTGTTCACCACACTAGGTAAGCATAATTGGAAGTTAGGGAGTCAAAGTTAGTATTGCTTTTCAACTTCTTCACTCACCAGCTGTGAGATTTAATATTAGTTACTTGGTTTTCTTAGGTCTTAGTTTCCTTATATCTAAAATTAGGATAATGAGATCTACTCCATCATATTTTTTCTTTAGAAATTAATATGACAATCTACATAATACACTTAGTTTAGTGCCCGGTTTGCAGTCTAAAGCAAAGAACATGACATCCATTATCATTAATAACCTTTCATCTCTGCTAGACACCCTGAAAAATTGGGCTCTAGCGAAAAATGGTTATACTTCAGGATATTCCTCTACTAAAATACCTGCTATTTCATTTATGGATAATGTTGTAATAACCAAAGTCACAGTATATCTGGGTTTTGCTTCTCCCTATTTCAATCCTAGGACATGTTATTGGTGTTTGTGTAGCTAGTGCCATTGCTGCTACCCGTGAAAAAGAGATTTACATGAATGTATTATTTGATATTGCAGATGGAGGATGATTCCCTATTTAAGTTGTGTTTGTGTTAGTGGGAGGGCAGGTAATTAACTTGAGTGTAGCAGTGGACATAAGGGCCAAAAAAGTTTGAGAAAAGCAAAATACTTGAAAGAGTCCTGGAAAAGAAACTTGGAATGAATGTTTCTTATGTAAAAATATTACTAGCAGCATATATAAAGAATCATTTTGAAAATGCATGATATCACTAAGGGCCATATAAAATGCACACTGTGTCTGCATGTAACAAAGTGCACTAAAATATTTAGTCAACTTGATCAGCATATGCAATGTATCATATTGAGAACCCATCCTAATTTTTTTATTGTTTATCCATGCAGTTACATTTAGCAGTTTCACCAGAGTTGGAAAGGTAATGGTAGAACCACTAAGATTTTACTGTTTTCTCTACAAAATAATAAATCTTTTTAAAAATCTTTATTTCCTAAATTGCTCATTCAAAATCAGTTTATGCTCATTTTATGTAGAGAATGACTTCTGTAACCCTTTAGGGGCACAGGAAGTCTGGGGAGTGTCTGGATAGCCTGTCCTGATACTTCACTAAGTTCTTCTGACACAGCCAAGGCATTACTCTAAGAAAGGAAGAGTATCCATTGGGGTTTGCTATTGGTCACTCATTGGTCTGGCTTCATTTTGGGACTGTTCTAATTAGAAAAAAGAAAAGGACACTACAAAACTAACACTGTTGATGCTCCAAAGTCCTTCAAAGTTTAGAAAGATGGCCTTCTAAAGATTAATGGTAGCTCGACTTCTCAGTGCTCAAATTGGGAAAATAGACAAAAATAGTTGACTTCTGTTACTTCTAATAAGACACAAACCTTTAACTACATGCAGAAGGTTTGGGAAGAAGCATTAAGTACACAGCAATAGCACAATTCTTATTAGCTCCTCAAAGGATACCTGGAGACTCATGTGTAAAACATCTTTTACTTTTCCCAAGTACATATGGAAATTACCTTAGATTTTTATCATTCATTGTCCTATCGATCTGGTTTCTTAGACTCTTTTGTTCTCCAGGAAATACTCTTTCTACCCTTTTGTTCCTCTTCCAGGGCCTAAAATACACACAAGCATCACATCTTGAAGCCTCTGTGACTTGCTGGGTAAGACTTAAGGACTTCAGAATCAGGGCAGCCTGGGTAGCTCAGCGGTTTAGCACCGCCTTCAGCCTAGGGCATGATCCTGGGGTCCTGGGATCAAGTCCCATGTCAGTGTCCCTGTGTGTAGCCTGCTTCTCCCTCTGCCCCTCTCTCTCTCTCTCTCTCTCTCTCATGAATAAATAAATATTTAGAAAAAAAAAGGACTTCAGAATCTTCAGAGAAAAAAAATCTATAGGAAGTTATTAGTATTTTTCTAACTAATATTGATAAATTCCGAGTTTAACTTTAATTCCTTTAACAGAATATCTCTTTACCTGTCTTTCAAAAAAGACTCTCCATATACAATAAGTGAACACAAAGGGGGAAAAAAAAAAAAACAAATGTGGATGACAGGAAAAGAAAATCTTGTATTGCCTACATATATTCTCTTCCTGACCCTCAAAGTTAATTATTTCTCTCTAAATGCATTTGTAAAACCAATTTATTTGAGAAACCTTGATAAGAGACCTTATAAATGATATGTTCAGGTGACTGACTCAAAACTTTCTACCTCTTACTCACAGTATTGATAATTTTGATGGATAAAAAGATGTGCTAGATAGAGGTCAAATTTAGGTGGCTTCAAGCCTAAAAAAAAAAAAAGAAAAAAAAAAAAAAAGCCTAATTTCATTTTTTGAGTAGATGGAATGGCCTCAGTGGCCTTAAAAGTCACTGCAGTTTTATATGAGGCTTGGCAAATTCCCAGTCCTTTGATAGGGACTCATGCATAGGCATAGAGTACAAAGGCCCTGTGCAGGTCGAGATGATCTCAGTATTTATGTTTTGGCACCAACAGTCCATGAAAAATAAATGGCTTATCTTAGCAGGTCCTTCATATTTTTAAGAAGTCATTTAACTTCAGCTATATTTCAGATTAAGGGCTATTAAGATCTTTAGTATACCTAAAATGCTTGCATTCAAGTTCATTTCTACATCATTAATTCACTATGTCTGCCTGTTTTAAATTACTGAGTTTGTGGATAGAGATGTTTATTTCATTAGGAGGTTAAAAACATTTTCCCTAGAAATGATTCTCTGAGTAAAGCCTCTTGGTCCTCTTTCTTGATCAGAGGTGGTCATACTTGATAGACTTTAGGATCTACCTAAAAGCTGTAAGAAGTCTGGAAATACCACAACTGAAATTTTTTGCTTTTGTTTTGTTTTTGTTTTTGCTTATTTTATTTTCATGTAGTCTAAGCCAAATTGTAAATATCTGCCTCCCCACATGTACTGCATATTCTTTTTTTCCTCATAGACACACTATTCTTATTTCAAAGTAAATGATTTCATTAATTTCCATTCCCCACAAATATAAGTTGCTACTCTCCCCCAATCATACAAAGTCACACAAAACCTACAAATATGAGATAGTTGGTTGCCCACACTGAGGCTTCCCCAGTCATTTCCAGCCCTAAAGTATTCAGTCTGCAAGATTGGCCTTTAGTGAGGAGCTACAAATATTGAGATACTTGCTAAGAATTTAGAGAAAAGAGAAGAAAACACACGTGCACACACACACACACACACACAGACATGCTAAAATGAATAACTATTTCATTCTCAAGAAGCTTGCAATCAAGTAGGATGGATAAGATCAAGAGAATGATGTGAGGAAATTTTTCTTAAGGGATCTTAGAAAATCAAGTAGAACCCTGCTACTCAACATTTTCAAATTAATGGTGTTGGCATCTGTTGGTATCTGGTTAGAAATGAAGACTCTCAGGGCCCACCCCAAACTTAATCAAATTTGCCTTTTAATAACATCCATAGCAAAATCCTGTACAGAATAAAGTTTAAGAAAATTTGTGCAGGAGTTATGGGGTTCTAAGTTGAGATCAAAAATTTATGTGAGGAAACGACAGTATTGGAGCTACATCTTAAATATAGAAATAGAGAGGGAAGAAACATAATAATCAAAGTCACATCAATTGTACAAAGAAAGGCATTATCATCCATAGGTTACTGTCTCTGGATGGGTTATATGGTAGACCATATGGAATGAAACCAGAATGATCAGCTTGTCCTTAATATTTTGTTGAGTCAGAAATTGACATATATTACTACATAATATTGTGGGTACTATTAGTGTTTTGATTTTTCTTTCCCCAAGAAGTTGGGACCCAGAGAAGGAGCAACACTATCCCCAGATTTAGTAATGGGGTAAAAACTTAATAAATTTGCAAGTCTGTAGTTAGAGGTTGTCTCAGCCTATTCGGGCTGCTATAACAAAATATCACAGACTGGGTAGCTTGTTCTCATGGCTCTGGAGCCTAGGAAGTCCAAGATCGAGGTGCCAGCATGGTCACATTCTGTGAGAGCCTTCTTCCTGGTTCACAGCCAGTGCCTTAAGGCAGAAAAGGCAACGGATTGCAGCAGATTCTCAAAAAGAATACTAATTCTATTCATAAGGGCTCCACCCTCTTATGATCTTAGTACTTTGCAAAACCATAATCGTTGGGAGTTAGAATTTCAACATACCAATTTGGGTGGGGGCAGTGATTTGGAAGAGCTTGGTTCTTGTTTTATGGAGTCAAAGAATGAACCTCACGGACAAAGGAGAGTGAATAAAGTGATAGAAGTTTATTAAGCAAAGATACAGAGAAAGCTCTCAGAAGTGAGAGGGGTCCTGACAGGGTTGCCACTGAGGGCTCGTAGGGTTGGTCTTTTATTGAAAGCCAACTAGGGAACCTAAAGCTTTTTAACATTATCTATTGATAGCACCATTAAAAAAGGGACTAGTGATGACATCCTTAATAGCTTACTTCTTCTTTGGGGTCTGGTTACTCTTTGTTGGTCACAGATGACTGTCATAAAAAGACACCCTCACCACCCACACCTAGGGCAGGGTGGTCTGGCTTGTTCCCTTATCTCTGGTTTCCTTACATCTCAGCATTTTCAGAATTTTTGTGAGCCTGCTTCCGTGGTCCCTTATGTCACTAACTCAGGAAGACACAACTATGAAGACTATAGCAGATACATTCAGAATTATCTAGTTCTATTCTCAACTTGCTCTATAACTATTCTCTACTACTCTAATAGTTCTATCTCAGACTAGTCTTAAAAGAAATCCTATTTGGGGAAAAAAAAATCATATTTGAGAAATGGTCATCACTGGGATTCTTTTTCATCTGCCAGTATTGAGATACAAGAATTTTGTTCTTACTCTGTAGTATTAAATATTATGAATTTGGATTTTTGTCAGAGCCTTTCTTTTTGGTTACTGTAGCAGAGAAAACTGAGTGCTGTGGAAAATGAAAAGCCTTCAATAATATAAAAAAGGACATTGTAGCTGCTAAAATCATGTGAGTTGATGGAAGAAGCTGCGAGGATATGCATATATCATAAATTTTGTATAAATATTTGAATTTGTAATAAGCCATTATTTTATGCTTCTATATTCATGTGTGAGTATAATACTCATACAGGGGTGTGTATGTAGGTATATATATTTTTTAAAGAAGAAAAGCTTTTTAACTGAGGTTTTATTTTCCAATTGAAAAAAAAAATTACATATATAAAATAAATACTGAGCCAAGTCCTATTTGAGAGTTTATGTCATTGATAGGAAGTAATTACCAAAAACATGAACGTGTCCTTTTAATTCAATAGACTTACAATTTGAATAACTGATAATAAGTCACCACACCTAGCAAAATGTATTCTACTCATCCTTTTGCTCTAGGTTTTGATCTACATACTTGTCTGGCAGTGAAGTTAATAATTATATTTCATAGATCGAGATTGTCCCTAGGAAACTATACAAAACAAAGACACTACAGGAAAATCTGCCATTTTACTCAATTCTAAATTCAATCCAAAACATATGCTCAGCACATAAATGATCTGAATACTGGCTTAAATAATTAAGATACCGAAATTAATAATACAGTGGCTCTGTCCTCGAGAAAACTATTAAAGGAAACAAGTATATTCAATTAATTATTACACAAAATAAGTCTCCTGCAAATTTTTTGAGATTGAAATTATTAATTTCCTATGAGAAAATAGGAAATTCTTGACAGAGAATGTGATATTTAATCAGTATCTTGAAGGTTTGGTAGGATATCAAAAATTAGAAAAGGGAGGAAAAGACTTTTCTATTCATTAACTTGACAAAGCCTAAGGACTGTGAGCAATCATGGCACATGTAGGACATGGCAAAATTTTGAAGTTATCAGAGGCAATAGTGTGTTAAGAGGAGTGTTGGGGAAAAAGAGGACAAGAAAGCAATGCTGAAAGTGAGTGGATAGGTTTAGGGAGCATGATGTTATAGAAAGAAATAAGTGTTTGATCTTTGTCCCTGTACTTGGCCCAGAGTTAAAAGCCTTGGAATTTCCTAGTGATAAGTGCAATAAAGGTGAAAGGGCAGTTTCTTAAAATTCATAACAAAGTCCTTTCAACCACACTTGCATTTATGTTAGTGAATTAATTTTTGAAAAGCCTCAAGAATGAGCATTTATCCCAGGGGCACTATGTGATTACAGGGTTGAAACTTTCAGCCCCATCCCCTAACTCCTGGGAGGGGAGAAGGGCTAAAGGTTGAATAAATCATCAAGGACAGTGATTCATTCAGTCATGTCTATGTAATGAGGCCTCTGTAAGAAACTCTTACTGAAGGGAATCTGAGAACTTCTGAGTTGCCAAACATGTAGTGTTGGGTGAGCGGCACTCCTGGAAAGGGTTTGGAGGTCCTCTGCACCTCTTCCCCTATGCTTTGCCCTATGTATCTCTTCCACTCGGCTGCTCCTAAGTCATATAACCTTTTATAATAAACTGCTTATCGAGTAAGTAAGCTTCTAGGAAATTATAGGGAGGTGATAAGAACTTATAATTTAGATAGCCATTAAATAGTCAAGTGTCAGAAGCAAAGATGGCAACCTGAACTGGTTATTGGTGTCTGAAGTAAGGGGCAGTCTTAGCCTCTAAGTTCTGCTCTAATTCTGGCAGTCCATATTAATTTAAATTGTAAGACATCCAGTGGCTGTCCACCAAAAATTGGAAAATTGCTTAGTGTGAGAAACCCGACGTATTAGCATCAGACTACTGAGTGTGGTAGTGATAGAAACTACACGAGAAAATTGTTTTTTCCTTTCAGACAAAAAAGTCCTACAAATAAGCAGCTATGTCAAATGTTGTTGGAATAGTTAAGGCAAGATATCATAAGAAAGTACTTTTTTAAAAGGGGTTCAATAGAAAATGGAGAGAAATTGGAGACAGTATAAATGTCTTTTTGTTTTGTTTTTAAGGAATTTATACAGGGAAAGAGAAAAAGTGGTAGCTGAAGGGTAAAATGGGTTTAAAATAATTTACTGTGGTTTGCTTATTGTGAAATATAAAGATATGTTTGTTTTCTGACAGGAATAAGGCAGTAAGCAAGGAAATATTGATGAGGTCTTTGAGTGCATAATGAAGAACAAGGAGCTTGATATTGCATTCTCAGTAAAAGGACATAGGCCATCGTAAGTGGGCCCCGGTAGGTATTGTTGGGTAAATCATAGTAGGAAGAACTAGTGAGAATGGAAATTCTTATAATTGCTACAATTTGTGTGTGTGTGTGAATTAGGATAAAATAATATATCAGCTTATAATGAGGATGAGATTGTTGGAAATTATAGCTTTTAGAAATGAACAGAAAATAAATCCTATTTCACATTGCACAGAAAAGATAATAGACTAAGCATCACAATCCTCTCTGGGGGGTCAATTATTAGTGTGACACTAGTGATATTAGTGTGCATTATTTTGAGAGAAAGTACAAGAAACTAAAATGAGAATGGGTAAACCATTGGATAGAAGTAGGTTGTGTGGCACAAACACTGCAGAAGGATAGAAAGGTCGGTGTGGGGAGTGTATAGAGTAGAGTGCTCAAAATGATTGACAATAGCATAAAGTTAGCTAAAAAGGGAATAAAGTTCATGAAGAGGATGATAAGAGGTGAACAAAAAAGTGCGTCATTGGATTTGAACTTCTATTTGAATTAAACATTTGCTGTCAGTGGAGTAATAAGAGTGTGATTTGAAAAGCATTGATATGATAATGGACTGGCTGAGGTAGGATGGAAGGCAACATCATCGGAGGAAATTTGATCCTGGAACTGAAAGGAGTACAATTTACGTGGATATTGAAATCATCAAGAGCAATAACAGGCGTATTATTGGAGAGAGAGGGACAATGATCCGAAAAATAAAATATTCAGGGAGGAAAGAGGAGAAAGGGTGGGTTGCAGAGGACTACAAGGAGTAGTGGTACTAGAAGATAGAACACACAGGCCCTGGGATTGATGGTAGAAGATGAAGGAAATATTTACAAGTGCTCAAAGAGTCCAAAGGCTTTTATTTCTAACCTTGACTTTAAGGGTGCACAATGGAAGTTAGGGGAATGGAGGGATGTAGCAGATGGGGTGAAAGGAATATGTATAGGATCACGAGAATTACAGTGCAGAGAGTACGGTGTGACTTCTGTTCCCGCGTCTCCTGTTGGATAGGAAAACAAATGACAGAGTAAATGCTGTAGGTGTCAAGAGAGAAGGCAAGGTGGGAGGAGTCTGGTCAAAACCGAGGATGAATTCTGGGGCCCCCACCTAATGTTGCTGATTGAGGTGGGGATTCCAATCAAAGGATATTATTACAGCTTAAATCAGTTCGGAAGGACACGGTGATCTTAGCATGAAAAAACACTTCTTTTAAGTTTAAGAAAACATACAAAAATATCTCTAGGAGTTCAGTAGTAGACAAAGAGGATTTAAATAGGCACAAATCATAAGATGAAAAAGTGAAAATATGTGCCTACCGTAGTCTTCAAAATTCGGTATTTGAACAAGTAGATAATTTGCAGGCTGAGAGAAGACATTTGCAATATTTATGAACAGCAAAGGGCTCACAGCTAGAGCATTTAAAGAGTTCTGACCATGTATAAGAAAATGTTAAGCTTTAGGAAAAATAGTAGAAATATAAACAGGCAATACAATTAAGTATCTGAGAGGGGAAAATACTCAAGTTCTTAAGAAAACAAATCTTTTTTAAAGATTTTATTTATTCATGAGAGACAGAGAAAGCGAGGCAGAGACACAGGCAGAGGAGAAGCAGGCTCCATGTGGGGAGCCCGATGTGGGACTCGATCCCAGGACCCCAGGATCACACCCTGGGCCTAATGTAGACGCTCAACCGCTGAGCCACCCAGGCATCCCTAGAAGATAAAATTAAAACCAC
The DNA here is from genome assembly GCF_011100685.1 of Canis lupus familiaris. NCBI lineage: Eukaryota > Metazoa > Chordata > Mammalia > Carnivora > Canidae > Canis > Canis lupus. The sequence goes on along the minus strand of NC_049224.1, from coordinate 6,408,026 downwards.
AAGCAATAAGAGACTGATTTACAGCCCAAACCCTCTGTCTGAGTAAGTATAAAAGTTTCACAGCACTAAATGTTGTAAGGATCTGGACCAAGCATAAATCTTTTTTATAGTGAAAATAAAATGAGTACGATCGTTTTCAGAATGCATCTGCAACATCTAGTTAAAGGTCCCAGTTCTCCTGACTCTAACACCCTCCTTTTCATAGATCTTCTTGAGAACCTCCATAGCTCATAGGCATGAAGCAGCGTTGTTTATGAGGGTGAGGATTTGGGGGAGTCTCTGCAGACTGGTTCATCTCCAGAAGGCCCTTGATGAATACCAGTGATCCAAAATCTCCTCCAAAATACAGTTTGCTAATTGCTCCTGGTGTAAAGAAGAAAAAGAGCCTTCCTAGTATAATGTTCATTAGGCCATCGCACACTCATCTACTTTGTCTGGAACTACCAAATATGTCCACATTCACCCGTCCTCGTCCTCAACTCCCCCAGCTATTCCAACCTCAAAGACACTCCCAATTGCCTGTGTTCCCTCTCTCTGTCATTCTGCATCTCTAACCATGTTCCTGCGCCTCCATCACCACGTTCTTACCCTCCTTGCTTTTTACCCACCCCTTTTCCTATTTTTCCCAAACCCCAGTTGCCCAAAGTGACTCGAGATCTTGGTCCTGCTCCCCATCTATTCGCCCCCAGAGAAGTGAAGTTAAATGACTTCAATTGCCTTCTCTCCTCAACTAATTACTTTAGTCGCTCTACATGTAACAAGAAGGAATTCCACTAACTCCCCCCCACACACACCCAACTGGGAGGGATTTTCTGTATAATTGAGAGGTAGGAAAACATTTCCATCAAAAGCCAATACGAATTCCAAAATACAAATCCATGGGACGATTATTTCCATAAACCCTGGATAGCATCCCCTGAGACACGTTTTTGTTTTGTTTTGTTTTGTTTTGTTTTTTGTTTGTTTGTTTTTGGCAATTGTGCCTAATGGTATCTATTGGACTAAATCCTAATTCTAGCTAATCTTATTAGCCCTTATCAAATCTTCAACCAGATGCTTTTCTTAACTACTCTGTGACCTCAGATCTTTACAGGCACTAGGTAATCCAAAAGGTCTATAAAAATGTGTTACAACTCTAAGCTTAGGTGTAAAATTTCCAAAACTAAGAGCAATGTATGAACTTCCTTTCTCATCATGTTCCTAAGAAGAGAAAACAAGAAATTGGAAGTAAACCTAAAAGATTTGCCTGCCATTACAGATCCTTTTGGGGGCAGCTTTTGTGCTTATGGGCACTACACTATGAGTCATGCAGGAGGTTCACTAGAAATCCTGCAATTTATGAACTTTGCTCCTGGAAATTATCAGGACACAGGACAATCTTGCCCCAAATAATCAACATCATTGCCAAAGACCTCCAGGAACTCTAGTGAAGGTCAGACAGGATCGGATGTGGTTCTGGCTTCCTAAGGATCCACCTGTGCAGTGACTATGGTGACTGCCATGTATCTGTTCCCTGAAAACTCTGATGTTGAAGCCATCAATGAATATATTCAGCCCACACACCAGGAAATTTGTTGCGTCACCACTGCCATCCTTACTCTATTATCTAAGGACACTTTGGGCCCAATATTCTTTTTACTCCTGACTGGCTCCCTTCTAATCTCTGATCTTTTTATTCTTATTCAAACTTTGATACCCATTATTTTTCTTCATTTTTATGTGTATGATGTGCTTCTCCCCAGCCTTACTAAAGTGCAAGTGACCAATACAAATGTAGGATATTTAAAGCATCCAATGTGAGGACTCAGGAATCACTTTTCTATTTTTGCTTCTAGCAGATGAACTCCCCCCGCCCCCTACAAATAAGTGATGCTATAGAGCATTTGTCTTCCTCTGTCTGGTTTATTTCACTTAGCATAGTGCCCTCCAAGTTTATCCTGAACCATGTGGTACCAAATGACAGAATTTCCGTTTTTTTTTTTTTTTTTTTTTTTTTTTTTAAGACTAATACTCCATTGTGTATACACACCCATGATACTCCTAGCATTCATCTGCTGATAGAAACCTAGGTTGTATTTTTTTTTTTTCCATTTTATGGCTACCGTGAACAATGCTATGAACATGATGAATACAGGTATTTCTTCGAGATAATGATTTTGTTTCCTTTGAAAGTATACTCAGAAGTAGAATTGCTGGATCATATGCTGGTTCCATTTTTAACTTCTTGAGGAACCTCTGATATTTTCTAAAGTGCCTGTACTGGTTTACATTCCCACCAGAATATAAGGGTTCCTTTTTCTTCTTCCCATTCTCACGAGCATTTGCGCTCTCTTATCTTTTTCATAACAGACCTTTTAACAGGTGAGGTGGGATCTCATTGTGATTTTGACTTACATTTCCCTGATCATGTGTGATGTTAAACAATTTTTCAAGTACCTGTTGATCATCTGTATGTATTGTGGGTATTATCCCTTTATGTGGTTTGCAAATATTATCTCCCTTTCCATAGTTTACCTTTTCATTTTGTTGATTGTTTCCTTTACTTTGCAGAATATTTTTAGTTGGAGGTAGTTCTGCTGTTTATTTTTGCTATGGTTGCTTTCATTGTTATTGTCAAATCCAATCCAAGTGTTAAGGAGACTTAAGGAGACTACCGCCTATGTTTTCTTCTAATTCTTTTTTTTTTTTTTTTTTTTTTTTTTTTTTGGTTTTAGGTCTTACATTTAAGTCCTCAGTCCATTTCAAGTTAATTTTTGTGGCTAGTATAACCCATTTCATTCATTTGCATGTGGTTTTCCAGTTTGCCTAACACCATCTATGGAAGAAACTACCAATTCCTAATATTCTTGGCTCCTTTATTGAAAATTAATTGACCATATGCATGGGTTCATTTCTAGGCTCCCTATTCTGTTCAGTTGCTCTCTGTGTCTCTTTTTAAGCCAATACCATAATATTTAACCTACTATAGCTTTGTAATAATGTTTAAAATTAGGAAATGTGAGGCCTCCAGCTTCATTCTGCTTTCCTAACATGCTTTGGCTATTTGGAATCTTTTGCTATCCATACAAATGTTGGGAATTTTTTTTTTTTCCCATTTCTCTGAAAAATGCCATTGGAATTGAATCTGTGGATTGCTTTGAGTGGTATGGACATCCTAGCAATATTCTTACAATCCCTAAGCATGAAATACTTCTGTATATATTTGTGTCCTCTTCAATTTCTTTCATCATTGACTTATAGTTTTCAGTGTACAGAAATCCATCCTTGGTTAAATTTATACCTTTTCTTTTTGATATTGTTGCAAATGGGATTGTTTTCCTAATTTCTTTTTGGGGTAGTTTCTTGTTAATATATAGAAACAACTAATGTTTTTATACCGATTTTGTATACTGTAATTTTACTGAAATTGTTGATGAGTTCCAGAGGTTTTCGGGTGGAGACCTAGTGTATTCTTAATATAATTTGAGTCCTATAGGTGTCAATTATAGGTAGTTGACAGGATAGTTGATAATAGCATCAGCAAACAAAAATAATATACTTCCTTTTCCGTTTGAATGCCTTTACTTCTTTTTCAAGCCTAATATGCCAAGAAATTTTAGTACCATGTTTGGAAAAAGTGGTGAGTTGATCTTTTGAGGTTTTGTTGTTTTGTGTGTGTGTGTCTGTTTTATTTGCTTATTTCCTTTTCTCTACCAACCCTGAGCTTTGTTGTTGTTCTTCTTCTTCTTTTTTTTTTTTTTTTTTTTTTTTGTTTCTTTTAGGTAAAGTTAGATTTCTCTTGTTTCAGGACACATGGCTGGCTCAGTGGTTGAGGGTCTGCCTTGGGCTCAGGGTATGATCCTGGAGTCCTAGGATCAGGTCCTGCATTGGGCTCCCTGCATGGAGCCTATTTCTCTCTCTGCCAGTATCTCTGCCTCTCTCTCTCTCTGTGTGTCTTTCATGAATAAATAAATAAAAACTTTAAAAAAAAGAAGATTTCTCTTGTTTCATGAGGTAGACTATATTCTTGTAAATTTCTTAGAACTGTTTTCATTGAGTCCCAAAGATTTTGGACTTTTGTGTTTCATTTTCTTTCATCTCCATGTGTGTTTATTTTCTCTTTGATTCCTTTGTTAACCCATAGGCTTTTTAGTAGCCTGTTGTTTAGCCTCCACATGTTCATGTTTTTTTCCAGTGTTTTCTTGTGATTAATTTCTAGTCTCATACCATTGTGGTTGGAAAAGATGAATAATATGATTGCAATCTTAAATTTATTGACACTTGTTTTTTGGTCTAATGTGATCTGTCCTGGAGAATGTTCCATGTGCACTTGAAAAAGAATGTTCTTTTGTTTTTAGATGGAATGTTCTCTCTGTCAAGTCCACCTTGTCTAATGTGTCATTCAAAGATACTGTTTCCTTATTGATTTTCTGCCTCAATGGTATATCCATTGATGTAACTAAGATGTGAAAGTTCTCTATCTACTATTGTATACCTACTAATTTCTCCCTTTATGTCTGCTAATATTTTCTTTATGTATTTAGCTGCCTCAATGTTGGGTGCATAGAAGTTTATAATTTTTAAATCCTCTTATTGGATTGACTCTTATCAGTAGGTAACTTTTTTTTCCTTTTTGTTCTTTTTGTCCCTTATTACAGTCTTTGTTTTAAAGTCTATTTTGGGGCAGCCTGGGTTGCTCAGTGGTTTAGCGCTGCCTTTGCCCCAGGGTGTGATACTGGAGACTCGGGATTGAGTCCCATGTTGGGCTCCCTGCATGGAGCCTGCTTCTCCCTCTGCCTGTGTCTCTGCCTGTCTCTCGCTCTGTGTGTCTCTCATGAATAAATAAATAAAATCTTTATTTTATTTTATTTTATTTCAGTCTATTTTGCCTGATATAAGCATTGCTTCTCTGGCTTTTTTTTTTTTTTCTTCTATTTGCAAAGCATATATTTTTCCATTCTTTCAGTTTGATGTGGCTGTAGGTCTGCCAAGAGTCTCTTGTAGGCAGCATATAAATGGGTCTTTTAAAAAAACAATCAGTTCTTCCACCCTATGTCTTTTGATTAGAGTATTTAGACAATTTACATTTAAATCATTAAAAGGCATGTACTTAAGGTCATTTCAGTAATTATTTTCTAGTTATTTTTGTAGTTGTCTGTTCCTTCTCTTTCTCTCTATGATTGGTGACTTTCTGTAATGTTATGCTTGGCTTACTTTATTTTTTCCTGTATCTGTTAGAGGGTTTGAGTTTGCAATACTATGAGGTTCATATCTAGAATCCTAAGTTGTTAACAGTCTATATTAAGTTAACAGTCATTTAAGTTTGAAGAGATTCTAAAACAACTTTTTTACATCCTCCTCCTCACATTGAAAGTATATGCTTTCATATTTTGTAGACTTTTATCCATCATTGTCTTCTTCTTATGGCTGCTTTTAAGTACCTTTAGTATTTCTTATAAGTACCTTTAGCATTTCTTATAAGGCCAGTGTAGTGGTGATGAATTTCTTTAATGTTTGGGAAATTTTTTATCTTTTCTTCAATTCTGAATGACAACCTTGCCAACTAAGTACAGTATTCTTGGTTGTAGATTTTTTCATTTAGCTCTTTGAATATAATATGCCATTCCATTCTTGCCTCCAAAGTATCTGCTTTCTGTCTCTCATGAATAAATAAAGTCTTAAAAAAAAAAAAGAAAAAGAAAGATCAAAACATGAGGATGGCTTAAGGGATCTCTTGGACATCAAGTGAACATCCACATTATAGGGGTCCCAGAAGGAGAAAATAAAGGGGAGAAAACTTAATGAATAATACCTGAAAACTTTCCTAACCTGACAAAGGAACCAGACATCCAGGTTGAAGAAGCACCGAAAGTTCCAAGACGGTCCATAGCAAGATAATTAAAAGGCAAAGGTTAAAGATCTAGAGAGAATCATAATAGCAGCATGAAAGAGCAAAGTATTATCTACAAGGGAAACCTCATTAGGTTATCAGATGATTTTTCAGCACATACTTTGGAGGAGATCTAGGGCTGGGTCTTTTATAATCCACTTACTCTTTTAAACCTGGGCCTGCCTGCCTTGCCTGGGGCAACCTGATGCTCTTTGAGGAGGCAAACTGGCTATGGTGTCCAGATTCTGTTCCCAAGGGAGAGGGGAAGTATAAACCACAGCATTCACAACTCCTCCTTCCTGGAAGTTTCTTTGCTATTTGGTGGAGTTCTAAGGTTGGATCTTTTATGTACCAGTTGCTTTTTTAAATGGTGGCTTTTGTGTGTGTGTGTGTGTGTGTGTGTGTGCCCAGAGCACAGGAATCTGCTCATGATTTCTCACTACTATCCCTCCCCACTGCAGTTTGCAGCATTGTTCCCTTTGTTACTGTGTCTACTTTTCTCTTCCTTGTTCTCTATATGGTTTATCTTTTGTTGTGCCAAAGCTGTCCAGTTCTTCTGAAGGAATTACTCTATAAATAGGTGCAGATTGGGTGTGTCTGTGGAGGAGGTAAATTCAGGGCCTTTCTACAATGACATCTTGGACCAGAAATACCACAAAGTATAATCTTTAAGGGAAAGCCACATGCTAGCTATTTTCAAAGTGCGGGGGGGAAGGGGGGGAGGGGGGAGGGGGGGAGGGGGGAAGGGGGGGAAGGGGGGAGGGGGGAGGGGGGAGGGGGGAAGGGGGGGGAAGGGGGGAGGGGGGAGGGGGGGAGGGGGGGGAGGGGGGGAAGGGGGGAGGGGGGGAGGGGGGGGAACATTTATTCTTAAAGAAATAGTAAAGACCTGGAAATTACATAGTGCACCTGGGGCTGTACAGCACGGTTGTGGGGAGAGGGAATTTCCCTTCTTGTAGATAAGCAACATACAATATCGCAGATCCTTGCCTTAGGCCCAGGTGAAAACTTGTATCATAGGTGCATACAGTTGACTCTTCTGTCTTAATAGTAGTTCTGTGTTAAAAAAAAAAAAAAAAAAATCAAGATCACCTCTGGCAAAGCAATTGTTTTTGGGAATTATTGGAGCCTGAGCAAAACAAAAATATTTAATTTAAGGGCACCCATTTTATAGATGATATAATGTAAGCTCCTAGAACAAATGAATTTATTTTATTTAACCTTGTCTTCAGCATTTACCACTTACTGTGGTATATTACTATTACATGCTCAACAAAAATATTTTACAGAGGCCAAAATATATATCTTATTAGTATCAGGGCTGGTATTATAATGCAAGTCTCTCAACTTCTAAAATGATCTCTTAAATATTTTTCTTTTTTTTTTTTTTCTTTTTAATTTAGGAGACAGAATGTCTTTAAATCTAGAATCTCAGGCTTCGTTGCGGTCCTGAGTCTGCCTGTAAAAATCACGTGGAAGATAGTTTATTATGAATCTTTTGTCATAATCTTTTATTTAAAGAATTGCCTTTAACATTTTACATACTTAAGTACCTAGTTATATCTATTTTACCTCTGTGAAAAAGGAAACCACAGACCCCACATGAAGCCATTTGTATTAAGAGCCACATTTGTTTGTTTCAAGTTTTTATTTAAATTCCATTTAGTAGCATACAGTGGAATATTAGCTTCAAGGTTAGAACTCATCATTTACATATAACATTTAGTGCTCTTCTCAAGTGTCTTCTTTAATCCCCATCATCAATTTAGCCCATCCACTGTCTTTCTCCCTCTATCAATCTTCAGCAATTCTCTATATTTAAGAGTTTGTTTTATGGTTTGCCTCCCTTTTCCCCCCACATATTCATCTGTTTCTTTTCTTAAATTCCACATATGAGTGACATCCTATGGCACTTGTCTTTAACTTATTTCACATGGCGTCCTATACTGTAAGTCCATCTGTGTCATTGCAAATGGCAAGACTTCATTCTTTTTGATGACTCAGTAATATTCCATTTTCTGTATATACCACCTCTTTATCCACTCATCAGTTGATGGACATTTGGACTTGCTCCAAAATGTGGCTATTGTTTGCTTTGTTTTTAATTTGGCTATTGTTAATAATGCTGCTATAAACATCATGGTGTGTATGTCCCTTTGAATCACTATTTTTGCATTCTTCAGGTAAATACCTAGTAGTACAATTGCTGGGTCATAGGATATTTCTTCCATACTGTTTTCCAGAGTGATTGCACCAGTTTGCATTCCCACCAACAGTGCAAAAGGGTTTTCCTTTTTCCACATCCCTGCCAACACCTGTCAGTAACACATTTCCATTTGGTGTTAATTTTATCCATTCTAACAGATGTGAAGTGGTATCTCATTGTGGTGTTAATTTGTAGTTCCCTGATGATGTTGACCATCTTTTCATGTATCTGTTAGTGTCTGTAAGTTGTCTTTGGCAAAATGTCTATTCATGTCTTCTGCCCATTTCTTAACTGGATTATTTTTTTTGGGGGGGGTGGTTATGAGTTCTTGATATTGGATACTAACACTTTATCAGGTATGTCATTTGTAAAGGTAGCTTTCTAGTTTTGTGGATAGTTTCCTGAACTGTGCAAAATGTTTTTTTATCTTGATGAAGTCCCAATAGTTCATTTTCGCTTTTGTTTTCCCTGCCTTAGCTAATAAGAAATTTCTACGGCAACAAAGAGGTTGCTACCTGTGTTCTTCTCTAGGATTTGGATGTATTCCTGTCTCACATTTAAGTCTTTCATCCACTTTTAATTTGTTTTTTGTGTATGGTGTGAGGAAATAGTCCAGTTTTTCCAACACCATTTGTTGAAGAGACTGTCTTTTTCCCCAGGGGATATCCTTTCCTGCTTTGCTGAAGATTAGAGCTGTGGGTCCATTTCTGGGATTCTGTTCCATGGGTCAATGTGTCTGTCTTTGTGCCCTTATCATATCTTGATCATTAGAGCTTTATACTATAACTTGAAGTCTGGAATGGTAAAGTCTCCAGCTATTTCTTTTTCAAGGTTGCTTTGGCTATTTGTGGTCTTTTGTGGTTCGTACAAATTTTAGCATTGTTTATTCCAGTTCCGTGAAATGCTGCAATTTCAACTCCCCCAGGAAAGTAATCTTTAACTAGTTAACCTGGAATGTCCCGGTCATCACTAGGGAATTAAATAATATAGTCTTTGCTAAAAATTTTAATTTCCTTTTTCCACTCCCTCTCTACCTTATAACAAAATAAAACAAAACTTTTCTGGAGCTTGATGGGTGATGGAGCTCTTTTCTATTTGCTAGATGGGAGGGATGCTGACTAGTGAATCATTTTAATAAATTTTAAGTAAATATAATAAAACCAGTTAGATCTTCACTTTTATTCAGCTGTTTTTTGTTTTGTTATTGTTATTTAACCAATTTAGTGGCAGCAACAGGATCCAGAACAGACAGATGTTGGCTTTGGGGAACAAGAAGAAATATCCTAAGAACCCTCTGAGTTCACAGTCTCTCACTGTTACCAAAGGCCTTGGGTAAGTTCACTCTCAGTTCTGAGCTCCATTGTCTTTGCTTCTTGCTCCCAGTCTATTTGATTTTCCCTTATAATTCAGGGCAGCTTAAACTGGCAGACACAATTCTCAGTTTTTTTTTTTTTTAGTGGAAAACCCTAGCCATTGCCATATTGGGAATTACTGGAGGTTACCTGCCAGAGTTGGACTGGGTCCAATTTAAAGACTGGTTTGGGTGTGGGATTAGACCAGGTCTGATTTGAGCTGGATTGAGTTCAATTTAGGAACTGTACTGGGCCGCATTTAGACTGGACTGGGTCCAGTGGGGGGCCTCAGGTGAATAAAATTTGTTTTAAATGGGATCTTTAAAAATCCAAAGAGTTAAGCGTGACACATTCTGGCACACCTGCTTATTTTATGTCTTAGCACTAGGGTTGCAGAAGCAGGAGCCATAAATATTTTCAAAAATGGCAAAATCTTACTAAGCTTGTTTTGTGTCTTGAAGAATTTGGCTTGGTAACTAATATGTTGGGGGCATCAAAATAAGGCCAGACAGAAATGTAGGCTACACTCCATTTATAGCTGGGTTCCAACCAAACTGCTGCCAGCCCTCAGGATAATTACAAACTAGAGTCCCACAGGCCATTAAGAGGAGCAACCCCATTTGATAAGATCATTTAAGAAGTGTACTTAGAAGCAGACTTCAAAATTCCAAAAATAGTTTCATTGCAGAAAGCTGATAAAAAAAAAAAAAAAAGATGCAAAGAAGTACCTATTGCAAAAGACTGTAAGATGGACTCTTGCTGCTTCCCTCTCTTCTCCTTTACTTAAATACTCATTCTAGTGGTCTGTTTGAAATGCCTTTTATGCAAGTGTAAACAAAAGTCCACCAAATTAATGGGTCTAAAAACACCTCAGTATCTACCTTCAAATAAGCACCCCCCTTTATGCCTCTCCCAGAGTTGATGAGACTCTGAGGGGTTTTCTGATAAACTTCTGCATTAGTCTCTTGAACGGCCAAGGGAAAACTAGAATAAACAAAACAAATTTATTCTAACACAGATAGATGGTTAGGTCATTCCTTCAACATCCAGGCTAAGATTCAATTCTTTGAGGAATTAAAAGCAACTGTCTTTAGGTTAATAAAACTGGAAACTCAGCTCAAAAGGCACTCCAGAGTTTATCTCTGTTTACTTTTTATCTCAAAGGGCTTGTAAATTACTGGGCTTACAAATCCAAATTCTTGGAGGAACTTGCATTCTTTCCCTATGTCTCTGAAAATAAAAATACAAACTTTAGGGAGAAAGTTCTTATCAGAAGTATAATGGGGAAATGTCCTTTGAATGAAAAATCATGTCTTCTCTAAAACGATTTAGTAGAAAAATCTCAGGCCATCTGAGCAGATCTCTTTAAGTTGTTACATCTGTCAGAAAAAGTTTGGGTCCCACTGTTATCCAACAACCAATGAGTTTTGCCTTATCATAGCCATCTCATGGCTAAAAATTTTTAAACAATAACTGTAAGATCTCTGTATGTTTATGTGTGTCTATTATAGATTTGTGACATTTTCTAATTCTGAGTGGTCTCACTAAAATTAATTTATCAGAGGTCTATTGGATTGTTTAAAAATGAGCACTGGAAAATTAAGCACTTATCTTAAAAATATAATAGAAACTAACCCCAAAGTTTTCAAGTTCACATGATTTTCAGCAAATAAAAACTAATTTGGTGGTTTAATATATAAAGACATGTCAGAGTTATCAACATTGGATATAATGCAGACATAACATTTTATTTTGGGTTTATTAGTTGAATGAGCTCATATTAGATCTTGAGAAATCTGTCAAAAAAAGTAGCTTTGAATGATGGTTGATTTGGTCTAATGTCCCATGAGGTTTTTGTGGGTAATCGAAACACAGTTATTGGGAGCAAGTGATTTAGATAGATATAAGATAAAAAGTTAACCTAACTTTTTAACCTCTTAACAATAATTGTGTTTTACATCTACTTAAAAATACTTTCCAAAATCTTTTTGGTAACCTGAAACTTAAAATAGTGATATATTAGGTACCGAACATAGGTTTATCTACTCTTCCTTATCACAGAGAAATTAAAGATACATTTGAGTTTTTTAGGAAGCATTTTTTGTCTTTTATTCAAAAGTTGTACCATGAAGAAGCTTGTTTCTAGAAATTATGAAATGTATTCAAAAATTTGTCAACCTGAAAGAATGCTACTCTAATAGTTCACAAATGATTGCTACTTGGTTTTCTTAATTTTACTTAGGAACCTTTAATTTCTATAATTAAGCAAACTAAGGGCTAAGAATTCTAATTAAAATATGTGAATAAAACTATTAGAAATAAGAGGAACCTCTCTGAATGCAAAAAAAAAAAAAAAAAAAAAAAAAAAAAGAAGAAGAAGAAGGAAGGAAGTGTGTATACTTTAGGTAATAAAAGTTAAGAATGGAAATTCATTTTTGTTGAGGGAAAAGAAAGTAATGTTGTCCTAAAGTAAATGTAGTTATTTGAAAGGAGGAAAATAGAGACAAAATCCAAAGGCAAAAAGTTATAGATTTGTGGCAAAGGAATCTCTGAAAAGTAAGTTTAATGAAAAGTAAGCTTAGTCAAGCTGACTAAGATAGATATAAATAAGAGTTTGAATATTTAAAGGACACTGATAAAAATTTAAATTCATTTTTTTTTTCCTCCGTTAAAAGGACAAAGTTTTCTTAGGTTGTTTAACTTTATTGTAATCGGCCTAGAAAAACAAAGATTCTGTGTTTTGTCTTCATCAGGTTGTTGGTTACTTAAGTAAACTCAGCCTTCCTGATATTAAAAGAGCTAAGTTTTGCTCAAGACTATGTAACTTTCTGTATTTACCTGTGAAGTCTTATCACTTTGGTTACATAGAAAACTCTTGCTTCACAGTCACCTGTGGTCCTATTTAGTCAAGTGTCCAAATCCAAATTCTAAAGTGAATAATTTTGACCACAAATTAACTTTGAAATATTGCAGGGAGTACCTGGAACATTTCAAGAATTTGTTTTCTCATAGGAAGTTTAATATTAAACTAACGTGGCTTATTTGGTTTGCTAAATTATATGGAGAGCATTGTCAAATAGGTCATGCTAAACCTTCTTAGCTTACATTGTGTGGGTAAATATATATATTATAGTCATATTAATATTAGTGTTGTACAAATTGTAAAAAAATTATCAGGATATATCAAAATTTTAATGCTATCAGTCATAATCTTAACAATGTTTTATGACCTAGAAATAACCCAAATTTTTTTGTTAACTATATTATGAGTTCTAATCAGACCTTTGAAATGGCTGTTTACCAACAGTTCTTGTTTTATTCAGATGCTTTTACAAAAATTTTCAGGGAAATTTATGGAAAGGAATCTGACAAGTCTGTTAGAATACAAGTTTTTGGTGACTTTCATATCATACGACTGAACTGAGTAAGAATTCCCAGAACTAATGGAAAAATGAACAAGCAGAATGAGTAACAGAGGTCAAAATGAAATGAGGAAGAGGACCCTAATTTTTGTGACTTCTCGTTTTAAATATTCCTGGCTGTATGTTTTACTTTATTAGGCCTTAGGAAGCCTTTTAAGCCCATGAACAATTCAGTGAGATATACTTAATCTCTCCAAAATTCAAAAATTCTTGATCTTTTAAGGTTTTCTTAAAATCTATTCTATCACTCTAAATTGACAAAATGATCCAATCAAAAAGCAAAGTAATTATTCATAGATATGTGTGTATTGCCATTTTGTTACTTGTTTTGTGGTTTCTCAAGATTCTTTTTCTGGTCTTTTTTCTCCTTTATGTTTATGTTTGACAAAAGTTACTTACATAAGTTCAATGAGAATCTGTTCTTCCCATGATGGAACACGTTTGAAAATAATGGTTATATTTGACTGGAATATCCTATATGAGAGAGATGAGGGCAAAAAAAGTTACTTTGCTTACAAGCTTCCAGCAAAGTCATTTTAAAAAAAGAGTTTAAGTGGTCAATTACTATTCCTGGGATACACATATGTAATCAGGCAAAGTTTAATGCAAACATATTTTGCTATTAAAAAATGGAGAGTGATTATATAGAGAAATAAATATTTTTATACTTTTGTATTAGGTTCTAATCCTGTTGAGGTTCCGGTATACTTGTAAACTGAACTACATCCTAAATTCTTCTCCTTTTTGTAAAAATCTGTCTTTGACTCTTCAAACTAACATTTCCATTTGTATCCTACCCTTCAGATTTGGATTCAGTAAAACAAAGACTGCCCTTGAATCTCCTTGAGACTTACTGTAGCAAACATTCCTCCCCAGTCAGTAGCAGCCAAACCTCAGGGACTTAACCCTTGGACATGCATCTCATAACTGCAAAAGGCTCCACGTGACAGATTCCAGAGACCTTCTGATCAAATGGATAGGAGGAGAAGTAGCTGACTTTGAGGTAAACTGAATCCTTCCAAGATTACAACTTCATATTTTACACACGAAATCCTTTCTTCTTTCCTTTTTTCCCTTTCCTGTGACACAGGCCTCAGTCCATTTCTAACAGGGTAACGTTTGCCTTTTAGAACCCTGGATTTGACATCAAAACCTGCTATTTGTCCATTAGCAATGCCACCTTAGTGAGAGTATTTTGTGCACCAACAAGGTTTGCCTTTGTGAGGGTTGTCATTTTCCTTGGGCTTATGCATGCCTAATGATTAAAGAAAATGGCTTAAAAATCATGAACCTGAAGTTATGACCTGTGAATACCACACACACAAAAAATCAACAAAAGCTGCAAGAAATACAGTGCAGTAGCTCAGAGTGGCGCTAATGCCTTATATTTTGATCACATCTCTCACTTAAGCTGAGAGTCTATGTTAAGAGCCCCATGTCAGAAAACCAAGACTTACTCCCTAACCTGACTGTAGTTTCAACTCCCCCAGGAATGTAACATTTAACCAGTTAACCTGGAATTTCCTGGTCATCACTAGGAAATTTACTGATAGACCCCTCCTGTTCCTCTTAAGAGAACAACCTTGCCTAAAAACAATGTATTCTTTGCTAATAATTTACTTTTTACCACTCCCTCGCTACCTCTAAAGCCTTTCCTTTTCTGCAGCTCGATGGAGTTCCTGTTTGCTAGGTGGGATGCTAATTCACGAATTATTTAGTAAAGCCAATTACATCTTTAAATTTACTTAGTTGGATTTTGTTGTTTAAACCTAAAATAGCCTGAAGAAGTAGCACTTATACATCTCATAGATGAGGGATCAGAGGTTCCAAGGTGACAGAAATAGAAGGGGTCAACAACGAACTTAATTCTGGAACTCTTTGCCACTGAGACGTGTACTTCAAGGGAAAGCTTACAATACCCAAGTTTTTGATTGAAAACAATTTGAATCTTAGTTTTCAATCTATTTTTAACCCTTGCTAATGAAAGAAATATGTAAAGCTATTAAATGCCAACAACAGCCTTGCCTTCTCTCCACTGCTATTGTTGATTTGTTTCCTTCTTTACTATTGTTAAAAAAAAAAAATAATAAATTCAATTGAGTAAACTCAAAGATGATATTGGCTTTATTTAATGATTCATGAATCAACCATTATTCTTTCTAACAAATAGAAAGGAACTCTGCAAAGCTTCAGAAAAGAGAAGGTTTTTAAAGGCACAGAGGGAGTGGAAAAGAAATTTATTAGCACAGGGTGGATTGTTTCAGGCTAGGTAACCTACTGATGGGGAACAGAGGGGTCTTATCAGGGATTACCTCACCAGTGCTGACCAGGTAATTCCTGGTTGATTAGGTAAAGGTTACATTCCTGAGAAAGGCTGAAAAGGCAATTATATTAGGTATTAAATCTTAATTTGCTGATGTGGGGCTAAACACAAGTGATTCTATTTTGGGCCTGTTGTTTCTTTTTAGCATTATCAAAGCCTTAGTAAGAAATTGAAGTACTTTAGAGATACCATGCAATATAAATAATATTAAATGAACATGTTTTGTACCCAAATTCCAGCTTAAAAATTGAAATGTTTCCAAATTGTTGGGGCTCTTTACATAATTCATGTAAATACACTCCATTCACTACCTCTTCCTTCACTGTATAGCCACCATTCTTAATAAAGTGGTTATCATTCCCAACCAATATTACAGGAAATGAAAATTTATTTATGCAGTATTTATAATCAGTGGATATAAAACACTATAATAGGTTTTTTGTTTCATTTTGTGTAATATGTTTTTAAATAAAAACAAATCTGAACTCTGCCAAGAAAAGACTATCTGAAAAGACTATTGCAGTAAGAAAAACACCTAGACATTGAGATCTGCAAGTATTTCAAAATCAAACAGAAAAGATTTATATAGAGAATAGTAAGCAGGGTCAAAGAGAGTCAGCAAGACCTGAGAGGGAAAAAGGTGGCCTAACACTTAATGTTCCTTCCTGTTGCCAGCTGATCATCAGAATGAGCTTTAAAGGGAGTATGTTCTATCCCTTTAGTATACCTTAGAATCCTGAGTAAGATAGAGTTCATAGGACAATGGGGAGACAGGAAGGCTGACAAAATTTTGGCCAAGCCACATCAGTGAATTAGTAAATAGGCAAGTGTGCACACCTTGGCCATCCCCTCTATGTTTAAGATAGACAATTCCTGTCTTTAAATATTATTCAAGATGCATAAGAATTGTGAAGTTGGAATTTGTGGTTTCCAGGGTTAGATTGGCCTTAGCTTTTTTTTTTTTTTTGGCTTGATGGACTAATTGTATCATCTGTTGAGCATGGTTTTGGACTATGAGTAGTTAGAACATTTAAGAGATCAATAACTTGGTGGGAACTATGCCTAAGAATATAGTAGAGAAGGAGTTGACCAAGGTGGCGACAGGGGAAGCTCCTAAGATTCCCCATTCCATGGTGCACCAACAGAAAATAGCTGTGTGACTCCCACACATGAGGCAAATGAGAAAATAATCACATAAAAATTGATTCCAGGGGCTGATGTACGTCTACTCAGAAACTAGGTAAGCTGGTAGACACCACTCCTGCTGTCTCCCTGCATCCTGCCCCAACTCAACAGAAAAATCCCTGGAAGGAGCTTGCATACACATCTGCACCCCAGCTTTTGCAATTACAGCCAAGAGACAGGTCTACAAATGTCTGATTCTGATAGCTGAAGGGGCTTCCATTCATGAGTCCCACAGGACTGTAGCAAACAAAGAAGCAGTTGTTAACCAGCTATCTCACCAGGGCTCTGCACAAGAGGGAGCCACCAAAATTGCCCATTCCCCGGTCTTTCACTAAAGTCTTAATAAATTTAAAAAGGTTGAAATCTCACCATGTATTCTCTCCCAACCACAATAGTATAAACCTAAAAATCAATTACATGCTGGAAAACTTACAAATATGTGGAGATTAAACAACATGTCCCTGAACAACAGATGGATCAAGAAAAAAACCAAAGGGGAAATCAAATAGTATCATGAGACGAATAAATGGAAATGGCAATACAACATACCATAAACTCAGAACAAAAAGCATTCCTAAGAAGGATATTTATAGAGATAAATGCTACATTAAGAAACAAATATCTCAAACAATCTGGCTTTATTCCTCAAGAAAAAGAAGAGCAAATTAAGCCCAAAGTTATCAGAATGAAATAAATAACAAAGAGCAAAAATAAATGAAATAGAGACAAAAAGATCAGTAAAACTAAGAGCTATTTAAAAAAAAAAAAAAGATAAAATCAACAAAATGTTAGCTAGACATACCCAAGATAAAAGATTAGAACTCATATCAAATTCTAAATGATAGAGAAGACATTACAACTGATAATATACATATACAATTATATGCCAACAAAGTGGACAACATGAAATAAATGGATAAAATCCCCAAAACACAACACATCAAGACTAACTCCTGGGAAAAAAAAAAAAAAAAAGACAATTTGAAGAGACCAATTACTAAAGTTTCTCAAGGAAGAAAATGTAGGACCAGATGGCTTCATTGGTGAAATCTAAGAAGAGTTTTAAGAGGAATTAATACTAATCCTTCTCAAACTCTTTCAGAATACAGAAGAGGAAGGAATACTTTTTTCTTTTTAATTATACTGCCTTCACAAAAAATACATGGGAGTTAATTTTGTTCATTATTATTTTGCCAGTTGCTATCTCCATGACCTAATTTTGTTCTCTTAAATACATTTTATTTATTTTTGAAAACACTTAAAGTCAGGCTAACACACAGTGTAATATTAGTTTGAGGTGTACAATACAGTGACTCAACACTTCCATACATCACAACATGTACACACTCTTCATATCCATCACCTATTTCACTCATCCCCTCACTCACCTCCCCTCTGGTCACTATCAGTTTGTTCACACACACACACACACACACACACACACACACACACACATATATGACTACATATATATATATGTATTGATCAATAGATACTTGGGCTGTTTCTGTAATTTGGCTATTGTAGAGAATTCTGCTACAAACATGAGGTGCATGTACCCCTTTGAATTAGTATGTTGTTTTCTTTGGATAAATAACTAGTAATGTGATTGCTTGGTCAAAAAGGTAGTTCTATTTTTAACATTTTGAGGAACTTTCATACTGTTTCCCATAGTGGCTGTACTAGTTTGCACTCGCACCAACCTTTCTCCTTTCTCCACGTCCTTGCCAATACCTGTTTTTTCTTGTGCTGTTGATTTTAGACTTTCTGACAGGTGAGAAATGATAACTCATTGTACTTTTGATTTGTGTTTCCCTGATAATCAGTGATGTTGAGCATCTTTCCATGTGTCCATTGGCCATCAGTTCTGTCTTCTTTGGGAAAATATCTATTCATTTCTTAACTGGATTATTCTTTTTTTTTTTTTTGGTGTTGAGTTTTATAAGTTCTTTATATATTTTGGATACTAATCCTTTATCATATCTAATTTGCAATTATCTTCTCTGATTCCATAGGTTGCCTTTTAGATTTATTGTTTCCTTCACAGAAGCTGTTTATTTCGGTTAAGTGTCCCAATAGTTTAAAAAATATTTGTTTCTTTTGCCTTGGGAGACCTTACTAGAAAGAAGTTGCTATGGCTGATGTCAGAGAAATTGCTGCTTCTGTACTCCCTAGGATTTTTTTTTTTTTTTTTTTTGTTTCAGGTCTTGAATACATTTTGAATTTGTGTATGGTAAAATTAAGTGGTCCAGTTTCATTCTTTTCCATGTTGTCCAGTTTTCCCAACACTATGTTGAAGAGACATTCTTTTCCCCATTGGAAATTAACCATATAATTGTAAGGTCATTTATGTGTTTTCTATTCCTTTCCACTGATCTGTGTGTCCATATTTGTGCCAGTACCATAATGTTTTAAATACTACGGCTTTGTAATATAAAGTCTGGAATTGTGGTGCCTCCAGCTTTTTCTTTTTCAGAGTAGCTTTGGCTATTTGGGGTCTTTTGTGTTTCCATATATATTTTAGGAATGTTTGTTCTAGCTCTGAGAAAAAATGCTGGTGGTATCATTAAATATGTAGTGATTGCATTAAATATGTAGATTGCTTTTGGTAATATAAACATTTTAACAATATTTGTTCTTCCAACCTATGAGCTGGAATGTCTATTTTTTTGTGTGTCATCAGTATTTTATAGCTTTTAGTGTACATTCACCTCTTTGGTTAGGTTTTGTCCTAGGTATCTTACTATTTTTGGAGAAATTATAAATACTATTGATTCCCTAATTTCTTTTTCTTGCTTTATTATTTGTGTATAAAAATGCAACAGATTTCTGTACGTTGATTTTTGTATCCTGTGACTCTACTGAATTCATTTATCAGTTCTAGCAGGGTTTTTTGTTGTTGTTGTTGTTTGTTTTTGGTAGAATCTTTAGGGTTTTCTGTATATAGCATCATGTCATCCACAAATAATGAGAGTTTTACTTCTTCTTTTTCAACCTAAATGCCTTTTATTTCTTTTTGTTGTCTGACTGGTGTGGATTGGACTTCCAGTACTATGTTAATAACAATGATGAGGGTAGAGATCCCTGTCTTGTTCCTGACTGTAGAAGAAAAGCTCTCAGTTTTCCTCCATTGAGGATGATACTAGCTGTGGGTTTTCATAAATGCCCTTTTTATATTGAGATATGTTCCCTCTAAACCTACTTTTTTGAGGGGTTTTATCATGAAAGGATGTACTTTACCAAATGCTTTTACCGCATCTATTGAAACTATTAAAATTATCATATGGTTCTCATCCTTTCTTTTATTAATGTGGTATATTACATTGATTTGCAAATACTGAGCCACACTTATAACCCAGGAATAAATCCCACTTGGTGTATTGTTGGATTTGGTTTGCTAGGATTTCATTGAAATTTTTTCATCCATTTTCTTCAGGGATATTGGTCTGTAGTTATTTTTTTCAGTGGTGTCTTTATCTGGCTTTGGTATCAGTGTAGTTCCTAGAAAAAAATGGAAGTTTCCCTTCCTTTTCTATTTTTTTGGAATAATTTAGGAAGCATAGGCACTAACTCATCTTTATATGTTTGCTAGAATTTGCCTATGAAGCTATCTGGCCCTGGAATATTGTTTGTTGGTAGTTTTTTTTTGATTACTAATTCAATTTCTTTACTGGTTATCAGTATGTTCAAGTTTTCTATTTATTCCTGTTCCAGTTTTGGTAATTTATAGGTTTCTAGAAACACTTTCAAGCTCAGAAGGCCCATATTACCCTGAGTAAAGCCAGACCAAAAAAAAAAAAAAAAAATAGGTCACTATCTCTGTTGGGCATCCTCAATAAAATATTACTGTATTCAACAGTACATTATGAGGATCATACACCTTGATCGAGTGTTATTTATTCCTGGGATTGCATTATGGTTCAACTTCTACAAATCAATGAATATGACATACCACATTAAGAAAATGATAAAAATCATGTGATCATTTCAATTGATACAGAAAAAGCATTTGACAAAACATCATTTTATTATAAAAACCCTCAACAAACTGGGTATAGAGGGAACATAATTCAACATTATAAAGGCCATATATGATAAGCCCATAACCAACATCATTCTTAACAGTAAAAAACTAAAAGCTTTCCTTCTAAGATTCAAGATAAGGTTTTCTATTCTCACCACTTCAATGTAGTACTGGAAGTGCTAGCCAGAGCATTAAGAAAAAACAAAAACCATCCAAATTGGTAAGGAAGAAGTTAAACTGTCACAATTTACAGATGAAGTGATACTATACATAGGAAACCCAGAAGACCCAATCAAAAAACTACTAGAATTTATCAATTTAGTAAACTTGCAGGATACCAAATTAATACCCAGAAATTATTTGCATTTCTGTAGCAAAAAGAGAAATTAAGTAAACAAATCCAATTATAACTGTTACAAAAAGCATAAAACTGAAGACAGCAGGAACAAATGGAAAGATACTCTATGATCATGGATTGGAAGAATGTTGTTAAAATGTCCATACGACCCGAGGCAATCAATAGATTCAGTGCAATTCCTATCAAAATGCCACCAGCATTTTTCACACAGCTAGATCAAATAATACTAAAATTTGTATGGAACCACCAAAAACCCAAATAGTCAAAGCCATAATGAGAAAAGAATAAATCTTGGGAAAATCCCACATTTCCAGATATACTACAAAGCTGTAGTAATCAAACATCATGGCACTGGCACAAAAATAAACACATAAATCAAGGAAACAGAATACAGAGTCCATAAAGAAACCCAACTTATATGATGAATTCATCTATAACAAAGAAGACAAAGTATATACAATGGAAGAAAGCCTCTTCAATAAATGATGCTGGGAAAACTGGGCAGCTACATATAAAAAGAATGAACAGGACCACCTTCTTACACTAAAAACAAAAATAACCTCAAAATGGATTAAAGTCCTAATTGTACAACATGAAACCATAAAACACCTAGAAGAAAACATAGCCAACAATTTGATGTTTTTCTTGATATGTCTCCTCAGAAAAGAGAAAAAAAAAAAAAAAAAAAAGCTTTTGCCTGGCACAAAAACTATCAACAAAATGAAAAGACAACCTCTTAAATGGCAGAAGATATTTGGAAATGATGTATCTGATAAGGGGTTAATATCCAAAACATACAGATAGATATACAACTTAACACCAAAAAAAAACAAACCAACCAAAACAAAGACAAATAATCTGTTTTAAAAATAGGCAGAGGATAGACATTTTTCCGAAGACATCCAGATGGCCAACACAAGTATAATAAGATGATCAGCGTCATTAATCATCAGAGAAATGCAAATCAAACCACAATGAGATAATCACCTTCCGTGTTTCAGAATGGCTAGAATAAAAAAAAGACAAGAAACAACAAGTGCTGCTGAAGATATGGAGGAAAAGGAACCCTGTGCACTCCTGGTGGGGCTACAGGATGTTTCCTCCTCTTTATTATAAGGTCTTTTAGCAGATCTTTAGTTGGTTGGCCACTTTACTGGTTTAGATCTTTGTCTCCCTTCTAGCTTAGCTTCTTCAAATTTCAAAATCCTGTTCATAGTAGTATTAGTACATACTTTAGGCAGGTATGTTAGTCAAGATTCTCCAGAGAAACAGAACCAATAGGATATATAGACCTAGATGTTAGACATAGAAAAAGATTTACTATAGAAATTGTCTTACAGTGTTATGGAGGCCAAAGAAGTCCCAAGATCTATCTTCTAAAAGCTGCTGAACCAGGAGGCCACTGGTGAGTCCAATGTATGAGAACTGGAAGCTCCAATGTTTGATGGCTAGAGAAGATGGGAGTCAGGAAAATAAAGTCAATTGGCTTACCTCCACTTTTTTATTCTGTTTTGGCCCTCAATGATTGCATGGTACCCACCCTTACTGGTAAGGGCAGATCTTTATTCAATCTACTGATTTAAATGTTCATATCTTCTGATGACACCAGCTGTCGGGACATCTCTTAGCCCAATCATGTTGACACAAAACTATCACATAGTATATAAAGTTTTCCTTTTATTTGTTTACCATTTGTTCATGAAAATGTAAATTCTATAACAGCAGGGTCTCAATAAATTTATTACTCTATTTCAAATTTCTAGTACCAGTTATTGAGCAAGTGCTCAATAAATATTTATAGGTAGAATTTATAAGAAAGTAAATGATTATGGGGAGAAATATATATATATATCTATATTACATATACTCCTATTTCATGTTTTTAGGAAACAGTAAAATATATATAATAATGCTTAACACATTATCACTGAAATTGTATCTTTGTAGAACTTGAAATAGGCTTTTTAATAATCAAAGGAGTCCATGCCTAAGTCTGTAATATTAATAAATGAGCTCAGGGATATATTAAAGAGCATAGATGATATTAACCTTAACCAATTCACATACAGATTTTAAGTATCACTTCAATAGTTATTAAGAAACCATCTAATTTAAACTTCAAAAAGTTCAAATTAACTGCTCCAAAAAGAATAAAGCATAGGGAATAATCTTTCACAAAAAATCATATCATTGTATAATTTTCCAGTGTATTCAAGTGTTTATCCATTTACAACACAGGTATGCCTGGAATGTTTTTGTTTTGTTTTTTTCACAAAATAACAGAGAAACTTACCACACCATTATATAATCAGACTTTTACTGTATAGAGGATACTATCCATGCACATAGAACAAGAATTTGTAAAATATTCTTATTTATAAATACACCCTTATTTACTTACAGAACTTTTTTATATATTTTTAATATTTGAAATATTTATGAAATAGTGTTTTTTCATGACAGTAAAGACGATATAGTCTTTCTCTACATGTGCTCATAAATCTCAATATTTACTATTTTGCGATATTCAAGAAAAAAAATGTACTATGACATTGTTACAAAATAAAGCCATTTTGCGATTATAGTTTACCTTCTTTCCAACCCAAAGCAAGCTGAACTAAATTTAGCAGTATAATATGATGTTTTTACTTTGTTTTATGGTAAAATTTCCCATAAACCATATGGTTATGCAATATTTGTTAAGCATTGCTTATTGTAGAAAAATGGTTTATCCTTTTTATTGAATTCATTCATTCCAAACAATATGTCAGTTCAATAAACAGATAAATTAATACAAGACTGATTTAGAGAAGTATTTGAAAGAGACTGAAGATCACTATGCAGTCCCTTAAGGGGAGAATATATTCAAAACCTGTGGAAATGTGAATCTTAGATATTTGACTGAGTTAACTATTGAATTCAGGTTCATTAAAACTTACCATTGAATTTCTGTTTAGAATGATCAAAGTGGAAATTTTTAATATGATTTTGTCAAAAGGTTTTTATGTAATAAAACAGATTTCTTAGGTATATGACATCTGCCTCATTTTATCCCAGGAGTCCTCATAAAGAAATAAGCATATATTCATGATTTAGAGTATAGATTTCTAAGAAAATGTATCTATCTAACTACTATATTTCATTCAAAACTATATGTGCCCAAAATCTATCATAAAATTCATCACTTTATAATACAAATCTGTTCTCTGGTATTTGGAGGATTAATACAAATTTAAGATGATTTTCCCAAAGCAGAATTCAATTATATTTCTATAAAAAAAATGCCAAGAACCTTTCCTTAGAGCTTTATTTACCTATGTTATT
This sequence comes from Canis lupus familiaris, assembly GCF_011100685.1. Taxonomy (NCBI): domain Eukaryota; kingdom Metazoa; phylum Chordata; class Mammalia; order Carnivora; family Canidae; genus Canis; species Canis lupus. The sequence goes on along the minus strand of NC_049224.1, from coordinate 6,383,966 downwards.
TCCCTCCTTTTTTTTTTCTTTTTAGTTTTTCTAAGAAGCAGATGCAACTGAATTCAGACAGCCTTTGATAGCTTTTTTACTACAATTTAAAACTAAGATGATCTAAGGATATCCACAGAATGGAACCATAGATATTTAGGAATTGGCTATTCACTCCTATTTTCTGTTAGCCAATTCCTCAGTACTTAGAATGGACATCCTCTAGTGATTCAGAACCCTTGATACTGCACAGCAGCACAACACTGTATGAGCATAAACTGATAACCTCACTCGACTTCACAGTTTGATAAATATAAAAGGGTTGTAACTGTACCACCACTTTGGGTTATTACCTTGTTCAATTGTTTTGCCTACTAGAAGGCAACTGTTTTGATGATAGCTAATGAGGCAGGTTCTAGTACATAAAAATTATATATTCATGCTCACACTTAGGTTCTTTGGTAAAGACCAAAAAGCCAAGAGAAGTTAGAGAAGAAAGTCAATTAATAAATGGAATAGATCAGGTAAGTATTAGAGGAGTCATTTTTACTCTTTGAAGCTAATTTACATTTCATTAATATGTTATTAGTTTCATGGACTACATATGCCCTATTATATCTTACTAAGGATCTTAGTTTTTCCAAATTATGATATTGCAAATACTTAAATTTGGAGACAAAAAAGTGGGACAGATGGCCATTATATCTGTATGCAAAATGAGAAAATTTCAATGTAATATGAGGAAAACTACTTGCCAATAATTCATTTTGTAGCTTCCCTTAATTTGACAGAATACAAATAATAAAAATGTTAATTGCACTGTAATACCAGTTACACTAATGAAAACAAAACAGTGATATCAACAACAAATAACCAGAAAACATGATCTGAATTCTGATAAAAATGATTTAAATAGGTTGTGAAACCGGAAGGTTTGAGTGATGATGTATGCAATGAGGGTTTGGGTGGCAAAGGTGTTCTTATTCCCTTTTAGAAACCTGGATAATTTCAGATCTTCAGGGCTGGACTGACTCCATAATTCAGGCCAACTGGATTTCACTAATGCCAAGGCAGTAGATGGTGTTTCCAAGGGAAACATGCTGTTCCTTATACCCAAAGGGCATAAAGTATAGATTAACTGATGTGCCACCAAATAATATCAGATGGTACTCTTGAGGAAATACTGAAAAAATTCTCCAAATGTATAAAGTACTCTTTTAGGGCTGCCTGGGTGGCTTAGTTGGTGAGCATCTGCCTTCAGTGCAGGTCACGATCCCTGGGTCCTGGGATTGAGTCCCAAGTCTGGCTCCCCACCGGGAGCCTGCTTCTCCCTCTGCCTGTGTCTCTGCCTCCCTCTCTGTGTCTCTCATGAAAAGATAAATAACATCTTTAAAAAATTACTCTTTTAATGAATTATATTTCCTGAATATTTGTAGTGTTCTTTAACTTCCTCTGGAGGTAATACCAAAGCAGTATTAAGCTCAGAAAGAATATAATGGGTCAAAAGAGCTAAAAATAACATTTAGAAATTTCTTCCAACCATCAATATATCAAACCAATGAACATGATTAACTAAAGTTAAGTGCCTAGAATAGACCTCAATATATGTTAATGATAATCACTATAATAGGACATTAGTGGGAAGTATATTGATGATTTTTTTCATTTTTAACTCTACCAAAGCATTGAGACATTTTGAAGTTATAGTCTTTGAGTGAATTAAGTAAGATAAATAAAAGACAAGACTTGTCTAAATATGTAATAAGACTGACTGTAGTTTTATTCTGTTAGAGAAAAAGATGCATATTTGGAAATTCGGCAGTAATTTAAGAGAATCCTCAGTCCATCTAAAGGCCTTTTGAATAGCATCATAGAAATATCTATACTAATGACCATAATAATATAACAAATACTTGCTGTTCTTTCACAATATACGGTCTAATGTTTGTGGATGATGTTACATTTATTCTTTATACCATCTTGATTTGAGTGGGTCTTCAAAAATGTTCTTAAGTGGTTATTAAAATTTTATACACTCGTTGCCATATGTAAAAATTAGTATAGGATACTTTTATTACTGCTCATTATTTTCACTAAGTAATGCAAAAGATAATTGAGTGTTCAAATAAATTACAGCATATGTGGTGGACATTTATTTCCTTTCCTTTTTAAAAAGATATTATTCATTTATGTATTGATTTGTTGAGGGGCGAGGGACAGAAGGAGAGGAAGAGAGAGAATCTCAAGCAGACTCCTGAGTGTGGAGTCTGATACTGACTGGATCCCATAACCCTGAGATCATGACCTGAAATCAAGAGTCAGATGCTTAACCAGATGAGCCACCCAATCGCCCCACCTTCTTTCCCTTTCTTAAAGCACAAGCTCTGTGTCCTCATATAAACTTCCATCCAGATATTCACAAATGGGTGGACTCATTTTTAAGGTAACTCTCCTACCTTATTACTTTATTTAGGAACAGAAGCCAAGCTGACAACGGCATGACATACTTCAGGCCACAACTGGACGTCAAAGACAGTGACATACATCAATCCTACATCACAATCAGACTTTAAAAAGGAAGTCTGATGAAGCTTCTAGAGGAAGACAGGTTTTCTTGCTTTTCAAATAAAGCTACTTAATGAGACAACCTAAATAAGAAGCTTGTCCCCCAGAAGGGGAAGCATTATAAAGAACTACAAAAGAGGGACACCTGGGTGGCTCAGCAGTTGAGTGTCTGCCTTTGGCTCAGGGTGTGATCCCAGGGTCCTGGGATCGAGTCCCACATCAGGCTTCCTGCATGGAGCCTGTTTCTCCCTCTGCCTGTGTCTCTGCCTCTCTTTCTGTGTGTCTCTTACGAATCAATAAATAAAATCTTTTTAAAAACTGAAGAAAGAACCTGCTTGTAAAAACATTCCTGAAGAGAGATCTCCAGCTCTATTTCTAGATTTAGACTAAATGGGGAACCTAAAGAAGCTCTTGTGCTTAAGTCTTTTGTTGTTTGAATCCAGTAGTATTCTAAATGATTTTCAGTGTTCATGAATAGAATCAGTTTTTATACTTTTGATGCTGAATCTACTGTTAATTTTTCTCCATTCATAGTAAAGTTAATTTTTTTAAAGATTTTATTTATTCATAAGAGCACAGAGGGAGAAGCAGGCTCCCTGCAGCGAGCCCGATGTGGGACTCGATCCTGGAACTATGGGATCACACCCTGAGCTGAAGGCAGGTGTGCTTAACTGCTGAGCCACCCAGGTGTCCCAGTAAAGTTAATTTGTAATAGGTAACGTGCTTGTGGGTTAAAAGAGTTGATAATATTGTGACTGTAACTATCACTGTAACACTAAAGTGTATAGAAATTAACAGGGGTCATTTGATGAAAGTGTGGAAACTGGGTTACAAAAACAAATTTGTGGATAGACCAAGTATTAAAAATTAATTCCTTGAACTGTCTCAAGTTAAAACTGAAATTTAAAAGAAAAAGATACCAGTTGGGAGAGATCAAATCGTGTGTAATTTTGGAATGGAAACCCAGAGTGTGGTAAGACCAATCCTCGCCAACTTTCATATTCCCATCAGAACACCCTTTGAGTGATCACTGGATCACTCGGGTCAACACAACTGCAATAACCCAACTCCATGCTTATAGCTAAGGTTAATATCTTGCAAACACTACCTGTCCATCATGGATCGCTATGATTCTGCACAGTATCACCTTGATTTGGGACACAGGTGGACCTAGCTGTCTATCACAAAAATAGCAGAAGTAAAAGGGATCTGGAGACTCCTGGGTGGCTTAGTTGGTTAAGCATCAGACTCTTGATCTTAGGGTCATGAGTTCAAGCCCCATGTTGGGCTCATGTTGGATTGGATTTAATTTTTTGTTTTTAACTTTTTAAATTGAAAATTAATTAAAAATTTAAATTTTATAGATGTTTAAACTTTTTTAAATTGTTACATTTTAAATTAAAAATTTTTTAAAGGCATAGGAGGAATCTGGCAAGCAAAAGGTGACACTTAATAGAGTCAAAAGTCACAGTTCATTTTTGCCCAAATTTCGTTTCTTAAAATCACATGCCCACTCCTGAAGTAAGCAATGTAAGAATATCAAATCCTGAAAGAAGTGGTGGGGAGTAACTTATGTCAGATGGTCAAACCTAAAATCAAAGAATCACCCATGTATAATCCTCCTACACAAATATTTTTAATATATATAATCAGTAACCGTATCTTGCAAGTATATCCACCCCCTTTTTAAAAAACAAAATATTTATTCACGAGAGACAGAGAGGCAGAGACACAGGCAGAGGAAGAATTAGGGTCCTCATAGGGAGCCTGACGTGGGACTCGATCCCGGGTCTCCAGGATCATGCCCTGGGCTGAAGGCAGTGCTAAACTGCTGAGCCACCAAGGCTGCTCCCCACTTTTCTCATTCTACCTGTAACACTTAGCCCCTATCAGGTGTTGCCTTAGCAATGTCAGAATGAATCTCAATGCCCACTGCCTCCATTTGAGCCACAATAGGAGGCCCAGATACCCTAAATCACCTACCATCCTATTGGCTCTGACTTCCACAAAGCTCCGAGAGTTCTAGGTGTTGCCTTTTCTGACCCTCTTTATCGACTCCTGAAACTCTTCCTCTGACATATGTTTCAAAACCTATTTCCCTGTGTCTTCAAATGGTTCTCTACATTTTCCTTTCTCTTTCTTGCTCTACCTGGAACCTAGCTCTCTCTTGGGGACACTGCTTCCCCTGCTGCCCTTCTAACTAGAAAACATTTCGTCTCCTATGTCCATCAGAGTACATTTCCTGCTTGTTCTTTATTGCTATATCCAGACTGCTTAACCCACCAGACCTTTGCCATCAACCTTTACTATTCAGTTATTTCCTGCCTCCATGCACCCCACCTCATTGCTTGAAAATTTGAGTTCTCTCTTCACTTGCGGTGTCTCCAAAATAACTCCATATTTTGTCTAATTTTAATATTCAGGTACTGATATTTTCCATAATCTCTTCTCTCAGTTACTCTATCAGACACTAATCTGGGTGCTCCAAAGAGATTCTGCAAATGTAATAAAGGTCTTCCCAACAGTGGAAATTAGATAAGGTGATCTTATCACCTTATCTTGAGTGAACCTGACTTAATTAGATGGGCCCTTAAAAGGGGACTAGGATCTTTTGGGTAAAATAAATTTTAAGCATGAGAGAGATGTCTAATGAGGGATGTCTCCGTAACTGGCTTTGAATATGCAGAGGGACCATACAGCAAGGAATGCAAACTGCTTATATGAGCAGAGTGGGTGCCCTGAGGTGACACCCAAAAAAATATGGTAACCTCAGTCCTACAACCATGAGGAACTAAAATTGCCAATATCCTGAATGATCTTGTAAGCAGGCTCTTCCCAAGAGCTTGTCTAACATCTTTGGGATCTGTCCTGGGATCAAATTCGTGCTTGACCTTATGACCTACAGGATTGTGAATAAATGTTTCAAGCTACCAAGTTTTTGGTCATTTGTTATGTAGCAATGGAATACTAACAGTCAAACTGAGTCTTCTACAAGCCTACCAGTTCCTCCATGACCTGCCCCCTCATCCCTAAAGTTCTCACACATGTCCCCTTCCCCAGGTGCCCTCTAGTTGACACTGACTTCTTGACATTCCTTGAAGTTCTATGAATGTGTAAGCATGTTCCGAATTAAGATCTTTTTATTTGCTCTTTTATCCTAGGATGTTCTTCCTGAAATATCTGCATGGTTTACTCCTTAGCCAATAGTAGGTCTTTTGTTGAATATACCCTTTCCGTGAAACCTTTTATGTGAAATCACAACTCCTTTCCCACCTGCAATATTTTGCATTCCCTTTTACCTCCCTTTTGTATATATTATCAGCTATACTATATTACGTGCTATTTATTAACCTAATTTATTTTATATACTCTTAAAAATACTTTCTTGTCTCATCAGTGAAGGGATTTTTTTTCTCCCTAGTTGATGATGCAACCCTAATTCCAAGAAGAGTATCTAGCATATAGAAAGTAGTTATTTCATATTATTTGTAATAAAAATAAAAAATATTCCTTCTCATTCTATTGCAAATTCAGTAATCTTGGGTATAGCAGAAGGCTAAATAGAGGTTGTGGCATTTAGAACTGGATTAGGGACCTACCTTTTAGAATTTTGACGACAATTCAGACCCATTCTATTTTTGGGGTTCTTCAAGGAATCTTTAGAACATAAGCTTATAAATAAGTTATCGTAATTATTTCCAGTCAATACTAGCACAAAGATGTGAATAAGCAAATTTTATAATTATGCAGACCAGATTCTGTTTCTGTCAATACCATTGTAGTGACTTTTTCTATATATGTATTTTAATTCTAATCAATAAGCAACTAAAATCGAACAATTCCAAAGCACTAGCATTCTAATACAATAGGAGACTGGTAATTCAATACAACAAAAGTTGATCTGTGGGATAAATTCTATCATTTCTGTATGTACTTTACCATCTAGTCACCTAGCTTTATGGTAGTTAACAGCTACACACACACAAAACAAGGAGCTACTGGATGCATAAAACAGTTGTTAAGCTATTTCCTGACTTTTGCCAACTACTTACGTTTTTATGGTGATTTCATATATATGCATATATGTGTATTTTTCTTCAAAATAACTTAATTCTTTCCCTTTTAATATCTTTGGACAAAGCATATTTCCTCATTACACATACATTGCCCTCTTCAGTATGAATTATTGCAGAATACGGTTTACTTATTTATTTTACAAAGGAGGAGAGGCAAAAGGAGAGGGAGAGAGAGAATCTTACACAGGTTCCATGGGGGGCCTAGAGCCTGACATGGGCTCAGCCTCACAACCCTGAGATCATGACCTGAGCCGAAATCAAGAGTCAGATGCTTAACTGACTGAGCTACCCAGGAGCCCCTGCATATCACTGTTTATATTATCTTTTCTTCAACATTGCTGTTTTACCCAATCTTTAAGAAAAATACCAATTCCTGAAATAAAATTATATGTATATAAAATTTAGAACAAACAGAAACTTATTTATCTTTGATTTATGTATATAATTTATGTATCAATGTATATGTAATATATAGCAAGGTTATTACTGTTATTACAATTTTATTACTATGATTATTGAAATACTGGTCCCAGCTACTCAAAAAGACCTTTAAAAATGACCTTCTACTGAACTTATATTTAATAACTGCTTCCATGTTTATCTCACATATAAAACTGGCTAAACTGATGAATACTGCTCTTTTAACTTGTCCACGCTTTCCAAAGCTCCATGCATATGACAGATCAACATTAATCTGTACCTGACTCATCCTTCACACATCTGTGACTCCATTTCATCATTCCCTACTTCCATAGTATTTTTCTCTAACTTCTAATACGTGCCCATGGGAAGATACCTGGAAATGAAGATGTAAACGTTGATCCTATTGTGCAGATCAATCACATTTCTGCTTGTCCCAACAATTTTCAACTTGCTGCTAGAATCAAGAAATGATGCACATTTCATCATGCCAGAATGTACTATATAAGCATATCCTGGTTAGCTAAAAACACATTCTTATAAGGCATGCTGGGACTCAGTTGGCTATAGTGTGGTGGAGAGAAGAAATACGACTCATTCACACATTAAAAACGCAGTGAACTGAAAACCAGGACAATCTCTGATTCTATTTCTGGTTTTCCTACTAATCCCCTCATTTCCTCTATTAACTCTAGAAACATGCTTAACAGCTCAGTGAATTCAGGAGGTAAGACTATCAGAGATTTTTAAACTGGCAAGCTATATTTTTATTTAGTACAAAATTGAATATTGTTCTTAAAATAGTCTGGATTTGTAGCTTTTTCTGAAAAAGTATCAGATGGAGGGGAATGTCTATTTTCCTGTTTTTGCCAGGCATGACAAGTGTTTGCTCTCCGGGCCCACCTTCTTGAGCTACCACACCCCCAGCTCTCTTGAGTGAAGTACGTGGGGCCCACTTTACACATTTTTGCCATTTACCTGCCTCTGTGTATATTCATATTTGCAACCCATCAGCTAAATGATTTCTTCAGTCCCTTCCTGCTGTAAAACAGGATTTCCTGGTAACTTTTCTTTAAAATGCTATAATGACTTCCTACTGTTGCAGATCATAGCTGGTATATAACATTCCTCAGGATGAAACTTCTGGGAACTTCCTTAACAGGATGGAAAGGTGTTAAGAGAATTTGAATGTATTTATTGAGATGAATCAAGATAGTTTGGTTTTGATGATGAGTGAGTTCTGACATGAAATCCTGGATTTATGGGACCTGTGGAGCCTGGACTAAGGTGCGAATAGGGCGAAAGGGTGAAAGAAAGCCTAACATTTAACCCAAACGGTACCTGAATGTCAAAAGCAAGGTAATGTGAATATTCTAGTAATGGCAGGAGGCAGCCTACTGTGAAGGAGAATTCAGCTCCTCCACTGTATGCCTCAAACCAGTCTGGTATCTGATAGGAACGTTAATGAGTTATAGGGTTAAACTGCTTTGTGTTGCCTGATTGAAAGTTTAGTGTTGATGCTAGCTTTTAAAATGCTAATAAAAACTGCAATTTAACCTCTGAGATTTATGCAAAATTACCGGCACTTTCCTTTTAATTTGTCAAGAGGTAGGACTTCAGGTTATATAATTCAGTAATTGATCTGTGTTTAGAGTCCTGTTGACAGGAAAATCCTACCGATGATAAAAATAGGAACTAAAGTAGTCCTCCACTACTTAAACACATTCTTTCCTCTTTCAGTGAAAGCACATATGCAACTTGGGAGGCAGGACAAGTGGGAACAGTTCTGCACTGTGAGCCATGGTCCCTTGCATGGCAGGGTGGTTAGCATCACTGTTCCTTGAACGAGAAATGCCAGCAGACCCTTACTGCCATTCATTTCCAAATGGTCCCAAAGTAGAAAGGATGTTTGCAAACTACGGAGGAGAGGGGGAGAACTAATCCCTGTCAATCTCACTGATTTTTTTTCTCCTAGATTCTCTACCTCTGTCCTGACTCCAGCTTCCCCTCCACCCACAACTGCACCACAGTTCCATGCAAATTTTGCATTGCTTCTGACAAGGCACATTCGTTTTAATCCTCCAAGGCTGAGCTAAAATTCTATTTCCTTACAGTGGTCTTCATTGACCATCATTTCAGAGTAGACTCAACTCATCCTCAGCTTGTTATGTGACATCTCTTTCTTGACTCCTTCCACCTCTTCCATCTTCTCCCTGTTTTTTTTTTTCTCACTCCCTCTTTCTCTCTCCACACACTCCTATATACACACCCTTTTAAAAATTATTTTTAAAGATTTGAGAGAGAAAGTGGTGGGGAGAGGCTGAGAGAAGCCCCAAGCAGACTTCATTCTGAGCACAGAGCCCAAAGCAGGCCTCGATTTCACAACCCTGGGATCATGCCCTGAGCAGAAACCAAGAGTCGGGCGTCAACTGCACCAGCCAAGTACCCCTATTTTTTTAATTTTTAATTTTCATTTGAAACAAAAGCCACTGGCATCCATGTAGTTTCCTAAACACCCTACCCCCATTTTTAAAGAACTGGTATACATGTGTAGTTTATAAAGAAACAGAAGCTTAAAACTGAACTGGAAGATTCATAGTATCATTGTAGATTAAGATACCTGGCTCTGTTGTGTGCAAATTAGGTGCATTTGAGTCTATCAAGACTTGTGAGAGCTTATACTTAATTCACAACACTTTCCTGTGACCTTTTTGAATAATAGTGAGTATAGATACGAAGGCGGAGTCCCTCCAATACAAGTACTTCAGTGCTAGGCCTCCATGGGCAGGAATACAGGGTAACTCTGGCTTATTAACATGTCCAAATCGTTCATTCCATCGTGGTGCCTTTACCTCCCCTCTACCATGAGACTTCAGGAATGTCAATAAGCAACTTCTTAGCTAGGTAACAGTTTTATATATTAAGAATAAGTTTATGTTGGTCTTTTAAATATACATATATAAAATGTAATATTACATTACATATATAATCAAAATAAATTATAATATACTAATAATATATCAATATAATAATACTATATTAATATAATTATATATAACATAAATATATTATGATACCATATATTATATAATTATATTATAATATATAAATATATATGATTATATTATTACATATATAATCTTATATATATATAATATATGTAATTGTAGGTTATTTCGTGAGGTATTTTGAAGATATATAAACTGGCTTAACCAAGCTGGCTTAACAGTTTTTCTTAGTGCTGCCAATTTATATTCCCTTCCCTTTTTTATATCCTTTGAGGCATCAAGATCCTTAAGGTCATCAAGAGTTGGTGGTCCAAAAGTTATTTCTGCTTTTCTAAAATATAATCTAGAGAATAAGCATAGTTTTTTTTTTTCAATATCTCATTACCAGTAATCTAAGTTTTAGATCTTTAATAGCAAAATTAGCTCCATTATTAAAAGTTACATTCTTAATATGATTGTATTTTCAGATAGTCACCAACCCATGATTCTCCATTTTAAAACACTTTGGTCTTAAATACCATTTTTAAGTTTGGCAACGGCTGTGCCTTTTATAAAGTGTTTTCAAATATATTATCTCACTTAATTCTTGCAACTCTACGTGCAGCCATTAGTAGATGCACTTCCCCATAATTTCTATTAGGGCAATAGTAGAAGCATACTAAAAGGCACGCCTTTGACCTCAAGTTTTTCTTGCTGCAACTCACCATGACAGATACTCCTTTAAATAAAATGTTATTTAAATGTTTAATCCAAGCCCAATATTGCCAAAAATCTTCAGCATTCGTGACAGAGAAAGGAAAATAGGCAGTAGGTAAGGATGACCATATGTCACAGTTTGCTTGGGGTGTCCCAATGTAGGCCTGTTCGTCCTGTTGTCCCAGAGTTCTTGGTGCATTATCTGTCCCACCCTTGTCCCTTTCAAGGGGACTCTAACTTAAACCATAAACTCTATGCCATCTCATATTAAACAGTGGAATATTTGCTGAGGAAAACCGAGCATATATGAAAAGCAGACGATACACAGCACAAACAAGCCTGAGAAGAAATGGAGGCCATTTAGGGATTTTATCCAAGATAGTTCAAGCTAAGCCATTCTTGGAAAGCCCCAGTTTACACAACCAGTGGACGTCTGGCAGATAATCCATTCAGGTAGTGATCTGAGCAGCACGGTGGGTCAATGTTTACTCAAGGCTGTATTGCTCTCAATCAATGTATTAGAAAGCCTACTTCCCTTCAGCTCCAATCCTCTTCTCCCAGTCCTTTGTTCAAAACAAACTTGCTTGTCAAGAAAATTGAAGTCAAAACCATCAGGGTCAGGCAAAGGGGATTTTTACCACCGCTAAGAACTTCAGTGATAATTCCAGAGACTGGGCTGGACTCCAGAAATCTGTTGTGTGATGATCACAGAACGGGCTGTCACATCATCTTTGTTCTCTGCTCCTAAAGCAGAACTGATGGCAGTGCTTTGCAGTTTCTTTTCAAGGATGAAAAGAAGACGCGGGATAGGGCAATAGGTAGAGACCATATGGAGATTTCCTCTCATTGTATGAAGAGCCTAGGGGTGCTCATTCTTTATTCAGGGCCTTCACACAGCTGCTAAGAATTAAGTGACAGTTTTCATCCACCATACCGACCCCTACCTTGATTCACTGAAGTGAACGAAAGGGGCTGGGGGGTGGGGGAGCTATTCCACACTGGCATATTGTTGTTTGCCAGAAGATGTAAGTGAGCAAATTAAAATGAACAACTTTCAATAACTTCAGGAGTGAAGGAAATGATGGGAAGTAGTCAACTGATACTGAAGACCTGAGGATGGCAAGAGCCACGTTGTGGTTGAAAGAAATGCTTGTAAACCCAGGTCATAGCAGCCCAAGGCTTTATAGCTTCTGTCAAATATTCTGTGCATATAAAAGCAAAGCTCAGGGTAACTTCTAGATAAAATCAGGATGCAGGTGAACTTGTCTACTCCTTTTTACCATGTTTCCCTTCCAGGATCTAGTCTTCTCTCTTTGGTTCACAGTGCCTAGATATTTCCCAGGATGAGTTTAGAGCCCTTGGCTCAATACCTACCACCACTTACACCGCATGTAATCACCATCAGAACTATTTTCCAAATGCAGTACCCTCCAAACCAAATACATTCACAAATGGGACACATGGGTGGCTCAGTCGGTTAAGTATCTGCCTTCGGCTCAGGTCATGATCCCAGGTTCCTGGGATAGAGCCCTGTGTCAGGCCCCCTGCTCAGCAGGGAGTCTGTTTCTCCCTCTCCCTCTGCTCCTCAGCCCTGCTTGTCCTCCCTTTCTCTCTCTCTCACATAAATAAAACATCTTCAAAAAGTGCTTTACAAAATAAATTTCAGGTTATTTTCATCACTCTGTTTATTGCAAAAAAACATCCTATCTCTTGCTTTTTTTATTTAGGTTGCCAGTAAGAAAGGAATCTAAAATGATCATTTTTTTTTTTTAAGTCAGGACTACATGTTTAACTTAATTTGCTCTCTATGTGGTAATAGTTAACTCTTGAAAAAAAAATGTACTCACGGAAAACAAAATTCAATAAAGTTGACTCATGATATCAAAACAGTAAGAGATAATGTTTGGAGGAAAGAAGAGTTGAGGTTTCTAAAATTCCCTTGATGTTTTTAAGGGTTTTGGTATCCAGATATGTTACAAGCGCAGTTTTTGAAGTTTTTAAAAGGTACTAATACATCATGGAATTTATTTTCCAAAAAAAAAAAAAATTAAAAGGGGGAAACATTTAGCCTGATCCTAAGCCATTTTAAGGATAGAAAATATTCAAGTTAAATTCACGACTATAAAGTACTAAACTCTCTCTGAAGTAGAAAGTATTAACTCTTTGGTATGAAACAGGGAACTCGGATCCCACAAAGTAATTTCCTTTTGCACCTGTTATTTTAAAATGCAAAATTTCAAAGAATCTTTACCAGGAAATGCTTCAAACCTTGTCTCCGTGTCTGAGCTCTGAGAAAAGACTACTGCCCCTGGAGAAGACATTCCTACTGCACTTCTTTGTTTAATGCTGTCACGGATGATCGGCACTAATAAAAAGTATTTACCACATTATATGCTTTCCATTATGATAGAACTCTTCTATTTGAAAAGTATCAAGCATCTGTGAGTATAACTGCAGCCCAGAAACTGTAATTTTTCAAAACCATCTTGGCTACCAGGTTGGGAAAGGGTCTGTTTTTGGTTGTCTACTTTTTATGTAACACTTGCACACAGTCTTGATTTTTACTCTGAGAATTGATTTTTTTCATACCAAACCATTTATACCTCTGAGATAACATTGAGAATACACACATATACACATGCACGCACCTCTTTCTTTTTTCTTTTTTTTTTTTTTCTTTTTTTTTTTTTACCAAAGCAAAGCTAATAAATGTGAAATCCTCTCTCTGCACTCAAGATATCAAGGTAAGGAGGATACGTTTGAAAAATTGCTCTAATACATCAGAAAATATAAAAATCAATAAGCTATAAAAGCTAAAAAGCTTCTTCAATTTTGTCCCCTTATTGCTCAGCGTAGGTGGCCAAGGCCCAGAGAACAATCCAAGGTTGCAAAAAGCCGTTATACATCCAGTTGTGTATTGCAGACAATATGTGCAGCTCTGCCAGGAAGGGACAAGTGTGCATCTGCCAAAGAACAGGGAGCTCTGAATGGCCTCTAAGTTCCTGTTTGTTTAATTGAGAGCTGGAAAGTGTGCTTGAGAAATCAGGCAGTGAAGACTGTGTTTTTTGCCACTTTTGTGTAAAAATAAAAGATCTGAAGAGTATTCCCTCTTCCTTTCTTTTCTCTGCTATTTTTTTTAGGCATAGGACATGTAGGGTACTTTATGTCCATGGACATTACTATGAGACTCTGGGAAGGCAATGAAATACAGCACTTCATGCTCAATAAAGCCTATCCTTCAGTCCTAGAGGGCAAGAATAATCTTCCTGAAAATTTTAAAATGGTCTTTTTTCCCTACAACATGTACAGGGCATGCAAAGGTTTATTAGAATGAGTCAATGGCATATATGGCTACACAAAATTATTTTAGGACAGTAATCTCCAAATTTTTTTTTTCATCACGCATCACTACTGCGACGGTGTTTTTAAGTAAATGTTATCAGTATCTATTTTTAAATAGACACACATGCTAATAAATCATGTGTGTTGTATATCATGATTAACAAAGGATTAGATAAGACATGAATATACAAAAAATTCCTCCATCACCACAAATCATCTCGAACACTGGCCTGGGATGTTCAAAACACACTTGAGAGGTCTCAGTTCTTCAATGTTCTAATGTTCTGTGAGGCTACAGTCTCTTTACACTAAAGGGGTCAAGAAAGGAAGAGTCCATCTCCTCTCTGCCTTTACTTTTTCCTTGAATGGAACTTATGTATGGCACATAATGAAGTACAGTGTAAGATTCCCTTGGCATTCAAGAGGAATCCTCCTAAAATCTTTACAAAATCTTAAATTTCAAAATCTAACTCCTGCATTTGGGTAGAATGTGGCCCATTAACTCTCAGTATCCATTCCCTTATCTTTCTAGAGTGCTCTCCTATACCACAGAGGTTGGAAACCTGTGTTCCCTGAGGTCCTTCTGAATACAAATTAGGATTCAACAATTGGATGTACTCCACAAGAACCAAAGCAAATAGATAAGGCAAATGATGTCTCACTAATGATCTGGGCAATCTTCTAGGAAGTATGATTGTGGACATATTTAGTTTTTTCTGCAGCTGACTTCGAGCGTCCAGTCATGGGCATCATGCATGTTGAGAGACAACAGCTATGGATGTGGAGGCTCGTTCTGGACAGCAGCTATAGTGGAGTTTTCTTGGACTAAATTGTCCTAGCATTGGTTTCTTGCTTTCCTGCCCTTTTGACAGTGACAGAACTAGTTGCTCCCTTGGTGGATAGTTACAAGCTTTCTGAAAGTCTCTCCTGAAGCTTAATATGAAGTTTGCATATTGTGTCAATATGCTCTTCCTTAACTCTATTAAATCACTTTCTGCTCAAAACGGTTGGTGTAATTTCTGTTTCTTGTCCTGAAACCTGACAAAAATAAGCATAAAATATGCACATGACAAGTGAAGAACCACAAAGCAGCCCTGAGAGGAGTTTTCTAGGCAAACCATCAACTTCTTTGTCAACAAAAGCCTCATTTCAAGAGTGATTCAAATTAGTACTTCAGTAAAATTACTGATTACTATTTGTCACTTAAGTTTAAGGTTGATTATGAATATTTGAAATTTCATGCTAAATGCCTGAATACCAAAAGACTACTGTACTTGTTTAGATTTAAATTTGAAAGCCATCACAATCTCAATAAAGAACATATAACATGTAAGTAATACAAACATGCTCGTATAAAATGTTTAGTTGCTATTTCATCCTGCTAGATTATATGCCAAAACACACAGTAAGAGTTAATAATGGAAAAGTCACTTTGCCTGAAAATACATGGTGAGTATGTCAGGTAAGGAAATCATGTGCTAAGTTGATCAATCACCAAGGGTTACTGATTTCCATTCATTTTCAATTTCAAGCAAGCACTCTAATAGCCACTGTGAAAAATAATAATGTATAACTTTGTTGACTGAATTCCCAACTGTAGATTTCATAATTATAGGAAATCAAATGATGAATACTTCTACAGGTTCCTTAAGGACATGAGTAACGCAAAGTCCTTAAGGAATTTAACTGTAAAATTTGTGATTTTATTTATTATTATTATTTTTAATTTGTGATTTTAAAACAAATGTAGAATGCACTGAATGGTAGAATTGTACAATAGGGATGCTTGGGTGGCTCAGTGGTTGAGCATCTGCCTTCGGCTCAGGGCATGATCCTGGGGTCCTGGGATGGAATCCCTCATTGGGCTCCCCACAGTGAGTCTACTTCTCCCTCTGCCTCTCTGTCTCTCTTATGAATAAATAAAATCTTAAAAAAAAAAGAAATTGTACAATAAATTTATCTAAGTAACTGAGCAGCCAAATGTATATTTTTCTCTTGTTTAGCATGAAGATTAAACATTTGCATTTTAATTAAATTTGAATACGTGTTTATGACAGAGTTGAAGAAAGATGTTTAGATACTTATAGTAACTCTACAGATATTTTATATAAAATACATAATAAGATCAGAAAAAACATCTAAGAGTTTATAAAATATCTTGCACAGAAATGAGAAAATCAAATATTTTTTTGAAGTTACATATGATGGCTCTACTGCCTCTAGTTATTAGAAAGATAGAAAGGAGAAAAATATAAACCTGGAGGAAAATATGTATGCAACCTCTAATGGTTAAAAGTTTAGAGATCAATTCATCATTACCCAATCAATAACATCAACTTTGATCAAAAGCTCAAAGGGGAGATCCCTGGGTGGCTCAGCGGTTTAGTGCCTGCTTTGGCCCAGGGCATGTCCTGGAGTCCTGGGATCAAGTCCTGCATGGGGCTCCCTGCATGGAGCCTGCTTCTTCCTCTGCCTGTGTCTCTGCCTCTCTCTCTTTCTCTCTGTCTCTCATAAATAAGTAAATAAAATCTTAAAAAAAAAAAAAAACCCTCAAAGGATTAAAAGAAAGAGTGTCAATTTTTATTTTGATAAATTGGAGATTTAGAAGTATGATTTTAGAATGTGGCATATTAATAAATACATACATAATCATAAACACGAATACCCACAGTGGTTTCTGTTTTTATCTGTTAAAGTCTCTTGTGTTGTTATTGTCTTTATGAATTCAGATATTACATATTACTTGCTAATTATCCCTTTGCTTTACTCGTTACAGACTAATATAATTGTAGACACACAAAACATACACTCTCACACACAAATCCTTTCTGTCGAAATACTTGAAAGATGGGGCCAAGTTTTACTAATTGTGTCAGACCAATGAGTATATCTTGCCAGTTACACTAACACTTCATAAAAGAATCCCCTTTCAATATTTCTTTCAAAAAAAACTTCCACTCCTTTCAGAATCTCCTATGTCTTTGTCTCTCAACACCTTTCTCCAACTCCTGATTTACCCCTTTGCTTACTTTACATAACTTTCCTTAGGGCTTGTTCCAATCTAGCTCTATTTGGCACCTTTCAGCCTCTTCTCAATTTCTCCTTTAGACCCACTATTCCCTCACTGCAGCCTTAGAAGGCAGACTAGAGAGGTGATTACAAATACCAAGGACTTCCATTTTTTTCTTGTCGTACATAGTAGTTGCTCAATAATCTCATATAATTAATTGCATTTGTTAATTAAAAACAATTCACATGATTTAAATACTATTTAATCAACAGGACAGGAGACAAAATGATTAAAAGTAGTATTTAATGTTTACAACTATTTAATAATTTCATGTTTGAAATAGGTATTTCCTCCTAGGCAGAAATTAGTATTATGTTTTGCCACTCTATGCATATCTGCCAACAGTAGGCCTGATTATGGACAATGTAAGCCCTGGGGAGAAAGAGTCAAAAGCTCGGATAAACACAGAATTAGTCTTAAAAGCTATGTTTTTGGGATGCCTGGGCGGCTCAGTGGTTGGGTGCCTGCCTTTGGCTCAGGTCGTGATCCTGGGATCCAGAATCAGGTCCCACATCAGGCTCCCTGCATGGAGCCTGCTTCTCCCTCTGCGTGTCTCTCTCTCTGTGTCTTTCATGAGTTAAATAAATCTTTAAAAAAAAATAAAAGCTATGCTTTTATTAAGTTCATCAAAGGAAAAAACATAGGGGAAGAGGCAGTGCTGGTATGAACAAGTATTTTCAAAAATTAATTAGGTACATATAATAAGCATAAAGTCTAAACTTCAAGGTAAAATAAAACAAAAACACTAATTAGCCATCATTTCCTTAAGGTTGCAGAATGCTTTGCCTACAAGGTCACGAGTGATATTCATTTACTACACCTCACCTTTCTAAATATGAATGAATGACAGAGAGATGCCCAGTAAAATGTGTTTCCAGGGTATGAATCTTCCATGCAATATCTAGAGGGTCACTATTTTTTTTAAATTTTTTTAAAAATATATTATTTATTTATTTATTTATGAGAGACACAGAGAGAGAGGCCGAGCCATAGGCAGACAGAGAAGCAGGCTCCATGCGGGGAGCTGAATGTGGGACTGGATCCTGGGACCCTGAGATCATCCACTGAGCCACCCCGGTGCCCCCACAATCACTAAATTTATAAATCAAAAATAAATTCTTATGTCATATCACAAATATTTAAGTAAATATCAATGACCCAAGTTCACATAACAAATTTAAAACAGTGTCTTATTTTGACCAGGACTTAAAGAATTTCAGATAGGTAGAAACTAAAAGTATGGAATACCTGGATGGTTCAGTGGTTAACCATCTGCCTTTGGCTCAGGTCATGATTACTGAAACCCTTTTTTTTTTTTTTTTTTTTTTCATTTAATTCAACAACTGAGTAGTTGTGTTATTTCAGAGACTGTGTTAGGTTCCAGGGATTTAGGAATGAGTAAGTAAAAGGTTAAGTAAAAAGACTTAATGAGCATTGCTGAAGAGACAATTGAGTCAGGAAATGCAGACCACTCCCCCTGAGGAATGTCAGAGGGTGTGTGGCTTCTGAGAGCAATGGTTTGGAAATTTGGTAAAGAACCACACAGATTTCTAAAGTTATTAGAAGAACTTAATGGAAAAAGAGCACACATTTATTGTTTTAAAAGGATTAGCATAAAAAAATAAAAATAAAATAAAAGGATTAGCATGTACTGTGTCACAATGGCTCAACTAAAACTGAAAACAAATATTGGATGGAGTTACATCAAACTGCCATTCCAAATAGTTTTGCAGTTTTTTCCCAAAAGTGTTTACTTTTTTTAGTGCGGGGAAAATAGATAACGAGTGTTGTTGGTTGAGTGATGGATGCAGTAGAGGATACAAGGACTGTAATTTTGAGACAATTAATAATAAGCTAGTAAGCCAACTCATCATCAGTCCGAGAAGGAAAATTAGACAAAGGTGATCATGTTTTCTTGGAGAATACTGTTGAGAAAAGCACAGAATATCTTGATGGATTATAAACGAAACATGAAAGGTTTTGGTCAGAAAGTGTGGTACTAGCACACCTTTTTTAAAATGTTAAAAATGAATTAATCCAGGTGATAATGAAATCCAAAATGTGGCTACATGTTGGGATTAATGATACACGATGGTGCTGAGATCTTCTCCAATAATAGTGTCATAACTTGACAAGATCTCTCCTTGTCTTTACATGAACGTTCTACTCCCCAACATTTGGGCCTGGCCTATTAAGTATGATGTCATTGTACATAATGCTGGATCTTTCCAGGTTAGTGTAATTGCTTATGTCTTCCTCATCAACTAAGTATCTAATCAGCCAACACGTAGCGTCACTGTGATAGTTGCTGACAGAAGAAAGATGAATCCATAGAATTAGCCCTCAATGAGTTCATGACCTAGTGTGGGATAGAATTAGTTACTGGTCCTTTTGGGTCTCAATTACCTCATTTGTAAAATCAACCTCGTAAGATTGTTATAAGGATTAAATGAGCTGATCAATAAAAAGCACTTGGCATAGTGCTTGGTCCATTCTAAGAATGTGATAGCAGCTAAAGTTAACATTCCTGGCATGAGACCGGCCAGGCCCAATGTGTAGATGCAGCTGAAGAGATGATGTGTTCAGGGAATGGCAAAAAGCCTGATGTAGCTTCAATGTAAGTCAAACTTATTCTATAAACTCATTTTACTATCGGTGTAAAAAAGGCAATTGGTAAAAAGAATATGCACTGATAATTTTTACTAGCATTCAAAAGCCAAACCGAAATTATTTTCCAACTTTGAGCTAATAAATAAAAAATAATTTTCAATTATTTTTCAACTTTAATTATGGCTCTCTTCCAACAATTTAGGTAAAGAAAGGCTGATCCTTTGAGTGCACCATGGGTATGGGGGTGTGTGTGCTGCGTGTATGAAAAAGAGAAAAAATTAGGAGACAAATTATAGGGAAAAAGGAATTGCTACTCAAAGTGAATCTTTTTTTCCTTTTGTTTGGTAAACACATAACCTTAGGGTCTGTCCACTTGGTGATCTAGAAGTCAATTTCACCAAACAAATCCCCCAAAGACAGACCATCACTGTCATCCCTCTGATCAAAATGATGAAGAATCCTTACTCCTCAGAGGAAAATATCCAACTTTTAAAATGGGCTTTGCAAACTCTTCTGAATCTACATGCAATTACTCCCAACAAGACACTCCTTTCCTATGAAACCCATACACTCTATGAAATCCTGATTTTTTTAAATTTACTTTTATATTGCACTCCCTGTGACATTTGCCACTGTTCTATCAGGTCTTTCCATTCTTCTAAAAATTCAGCTTAACTCTCAAATTTTACATTTTTTTTCTTAAACCTTCAAGACTGCTGTAATCTCACTTAAAATATTTTGCATAATATAACATTCATCTTTCCAATAATTATGCTGTCCACAACTTTCTACCATTCAATATTTTTATGAATATAATATATCCCCAATCAAGACCATAGATTCCCCTATGCCCAGAGTTGTATACTACTCACACGTCCAACATTTCTGGTATCTGATAGATATTCAATAACTAATACACTTAAAGGCCATTTCTGGGCAAAACCATTTTGAGCACAGGTACATAATTTTATCGATGAGTAATAAGCAACTGAAAAATAGTTTTGACTCTGTCCTTTCTATGAATCTTCATACAGTTTATAGAGGATGTGAGAATATGTCATGGCCCAATTTATAAAAACAGATCACAATTTACAGCTCTGCAGTGCCTCATTCCTGTAACTGGCTTTAGGAGAATATGAACGCTGTCAGTAAATGGCTAAGAAAACTAGATTAAGAGACTTATATAATTTAAATAACTATACTACATCCTGGCAATTATTTTTGAAAGGACCAGGACTTTCACTATTACTGTTGAACTTTGTATTGCTTTTCTTTATTTGTGGAAATGAGGTGAGCATAAAAGTGTTCAAGTGTGTGTGTGTGTGTGTGTGTATGTGTTGTGTGTGTGTGTGTATCTTCTTGATTTGGGAACTAAATACTCCATGGCAAATCAAGTTATTTATTAGTTTGCCAGTACTAAAAGCCAAGTTCACCCCCATTAATGCATTTGATATATACATTAAGGGTAATTTGTTTATTAGAAAGCTGAAGGAAATTTCCTCTCTCCCTATTGGTACGGTGCAGACACTATAAGCATAAAATCAAGTATATATTATCTCACCTCAGATATCTGTTATGCCATACATCCAGAAATGTTTAATATTTTATTTATTTGAGGGATAGAAGGAGGGCACATGAGCAAGGGAAGGAGAAGGGAGAGGGACAAGTAGACTTAGCACTGAGCATGCGGCCCGACCCGGGGCTAGATCCCAGGACCCGGAGATCATGACGTGAGCAAAATCAAGAGTTATATGCTTAACCAACTGAGCCACCCAGGTACTGTACTCCCAGAAATATCTTCTAAAGAAAATTTAAAACTGTATTGTTAATTTATGTATCTATTTAAAAATAATAAAAATGGTGTTTGAGTGATTTATAATGAGATTTATACACACACATACTCTCATAGAATTCTGTATTTTCTGCTTTAAGGGAAGGTAGCCATGTCTGTTACCTAAAAATAGTTAGTTTGGCTAGAGAAATATGCCAAATAGTGAAATATGCCAAATAGTGAAATATGCTCTAAGTTTAACAGAGAAGATTCCATTTATTAATCATATTAACCTATTAAACCTATTAAAATGAGTTAATATTCTCTGGATACACATCCATAGAACACATTGTGTGTATGAATAAATAATTCACATTATGAAAGCAAAAAGTAAAAGTCAGTGTAGTGGCATTTTTTTCTAACATTTAGATATGCATGTTCATAAAAATTAATGTATGCTCAGAACATTTAACAAAATACATAAAACAGTGATATTTAACTCATTTTTTTGCTTTTAGGCTGGACTATATACAAGTAAAAAGCTTTTATTTTTTTTATTTTTTTAAATTTTTATTTATTTATGATAGTCACACAGAGAGAGAGAGAGGCAGAGACACAGGCAGAGGGAGAAGCAGGCTCCATACAGGGAGTCTGATGTGGGACTCGATCCTGGGTCTCCAGGATCGTGCCCTGGGCCAAAGACAGGCGCCAAACCACTGCACCACCCAGGGATCCCAGTAAAAAGCTTTTAATGATAGCTTATCTTTTATAGTAAAACCAGCAAATAAATAGGTTGCCGCTATAGGTGAACAATCAATACTGGGTAAAATATTTTGAGATTCTAAGAAAAAATGACCATATACTAATTATATGGGTTTAATATCACTCTTTCAGAGAGATCCAGCTTTTTCCCTTATTGTTGTTCTAAAAAAGAGTAAACTCTTTTTTTCATCCCAGCATTGAAGGAAAAAATTTGGTATGATTTGTTTCATATAGAAATGGTTTCAGATAGAAATTCTGCAAGATCGATTATTCCAGTAAAAATATACTTTTCTTTCCTGGTATATGTAGTTAACAGCCATAATTCAGTAGTGGTCTTGGCAAAAGTACCTTAGAATATTTCGAATTATTTCATGAGTCAGGGTAAGGATACCTGGGTTTACTGTAGGAAAGGAATCCTTTCCTTTCTTACACTGTTGTTTGAGACAGCAAGCATTTTTCTTAGTGGAGCAAAATCTTTGCATACAATGTTAATAGGATTGGCATTTTTTCAATGAGTAATCATTTTGTAAAGATGTTTCCACATTTACTGCTTTTCCAATATCATATATCACAGCCGTACAGTATTTCACATATTTCTTTGAGGCCACGTGGGGTATCCTAATATCCAAAGCAAACCACCATTCGAGAGTGATTACATAGTTAATTCAGAAATAAGCATTAATTAAATTTCTGTTTAAAAGACCATGCCTCTCTACAAATTAAATTTATAAGTTCAATCAAATATTCAATTACCTTTTAAAATTATATATTGCTAAATTAAGTAATTGTAGCTGGATTTTTCACTTCTTAAACTGTTATGTTTATATCATGTAGCTATGTCTCTGAGTTCTCACCCAGAATAATGGGCAATGAGCCCATAGAATCATTTTGCTGTAAATGATGTTCAGGGTGACCCCAGGCACAATGTAGAATGCAGCAGCCAAGTACTTGTTCATATCCAAAGTTCCATATACATGATTGCAATTTCAAAGTCTCAATAGCATATTTAAAATAGAAATTTAAAACTGAAGTGTCTTTGCAAACAAAGATATCTTGCCTTTAGAAACTCTTTACATTCTTTCCTGTTTGCTTCCTATTTTCATGTACAAATCCCATGAGTAAAATACAGTAAACAATTTATGTAACTTACGTCTGTCATGAAAAGGAAGTGTAATATTTGATGACAAAGCTCCTAGTGTTATCTTCAACACCAAAGAACTTCTATTTGATTAGAAAAGTTAATTATATGCATATAAAGAGCTGAGATGCTAACAGCTAATTACTCATAAAGGGAAATTAAATCTAATTTTCTAACTGACAGTTGCTATCTGGTGGTATTTTTATTAAACAAAACAAATTCCAATTTACTACAGTGGAAACTCTAAAATTTTATGGGGCACAATCAGATGTATATAAATTAGGTTAAAAGCCAATGAATACAGAGGTTTGCAGCAAGTCAGCACAATTTTATCAATGCATACTTTGTTTTTGTTTTCACTGTTAACTATTAACAGCTAAACTAAACTATAATGATACACTGGAAAAAAAAAAAAAAAAACCCTGGGGTCTGATTATCTTTGCTGCATTGCCATTTGTTTGCCTAGAGTATTATGCTGAACTAAAGTGCAAAATTGCCTGGGATACTGAAGCTTTGTGCACAATTACAGCTACTTTATACTGGTGATCCTATCTGTTTGGTATTTGAGCTTCACTACTGACCCAGAACTTATTCATTCATCTCATAATGAAGCAAGGCCTTTAAAATGTGCTGAAAAATAATACACTCCTAATTAGGAAGACATTGCTGCGGTTGTACCCAACAATGAAACAAAAAGAGGACAATAAGAACAAAGGCATGAAGAAAAAAAATACTATTCTAAGGATTCCTCAACGGTTTTACTTGGATATACAAGTTTTAAACTGAACAGCTCCCCTCAAAGTAGTTGTCTCAGGGAAAGTGTGACTTCCAGGTAGAAGACATTACTAGTCAAGATGGCAGGAAGACTATACTGAGCCCTTAGGAAATAAATACTAGCACGTTAAAAAATAGTTGTTCAATCATTGAAATATTGGTGTTGCACACATTTTTAAAAGATGATTCTCTTTTCTTTTGTTTAGAGCAAGTATATTCATTAGCAACTAAACAGTGGCCCAAAGACTAGCCATTGTCTTTGTTCCAATTTTCCAGTTGCAGATGGTCTGTTAATAGTACCCAATTCATGGTTGTCATAAGACAGTGGGAGTAGCTGCCAGTTGAGAAACATTTCACAGTGATCTTCTCATATAGCCGCCTAAACAAAAATAATGTCATTTAAAAATTAATCCTAAAGGTAGTCCTATATTATTATGATTTGCTGTTAAGTTCTAACAAACAAAATATACATGTTCTTGATGAACTTTATGAGGACTCTGACAGTTGAGTTCACCTGGAATTATGTGCAGTAAAACTTTTGATGGCAAAGAAAGTGAAAAAGAAGAGGCAAATGAGAAAGAAACGAGGAAAAGAAAGAAAGAAAGAAAAAAGAAGAAGAAAGAAAGACAAAAGAAAAAAAAGAAGAAGACAGGAAAAAGAAGGAAAAGAAAAAAGAAGGAAAGAACCTGAAACGGAAAGTAAATTCCAACGAAAGAAAGGAAAGAAAGAGTTCCCGTAAACAAACCGCAGCACCTTCCCTGCCCTCCCCAGGAAAAGAACCCTCCGCCTCCTCCCTTCCTTGCACTTCCCCTAATTCCCGTGAAAGGACCCCAAAAGGAAAAACCCTCAAAGGAAAGGAAAGGAAAGGAATTATTCCAGACTGGTAAACGTGGCTATTTATTCAGCGGAAGCTATTACATCCAAATATGGTACATATTCTGAAATGTAGCATCTTTATAACATGCATGGAAGATATTGGTTTTGTCTGGAAAATACATTTTTAAAGTAACCATGAATTAATTTCAAATTTCCCAGTAAGCAAATAAAAAATCACGCTGTATATTAAATAGTGTGGTGATCATTTATGATTAGGTATATACGGATAATTCTATGGAAATGTTTTAAGTATTGTCATAATTTATGTAGTATGATGAAGGAGGCTTTGTTAAATCAATACTGTGGTGACTATGTAATATATAGGAAAATTATTCTTGATTGAATTTCTCTCTTTTAACATTAATACTATAATAGGAGAATATAAAACAGTGCATAACAATTGTTAGAGCAAACCTGAAAATCAAACTTTTAGCTAACTTGTCAATTTTTCTTTCACCAGTTGATTATTACACATATGCTTTCCCATGCACACAAAGCAAAGTTTAAAACAATTAATAACTGGGACTTCTGATACTTTCTCCAAAAGATTGTGTAATAAAACGTTTACCTCAAAGCACTTTTATGAGATATCCATAATTCCTAGCATAGAATCAAACAATATTTTTGATAAGTTAAATTGAACTCTGAGTTTATTTTATTGTTGCTAGAAATATCTTAGTTTTCCAATAATAATTTTATACAGATGAATGCTTCTCTCAGTGTTAGGTAAACCCCATCTCTCCCCAGATTCACTCTTCTGATTCTATAACTATATAAAGGCAACAAAATACTTTCCAAGAAAGACCAAGCTTCTAGCTCTATAAATCTCTAAGACCCAAAGTATTAGACGTAAGCCTGGCTAAATTCCAACAAGAGGATTTTTACTATAGATTATCAGAGTAGGCGAATGGAAATGAACTAAAGAAGTTCATGTGTTTTACAGTGCTTCCAGAATGTGTCTTTGGACTTAATACTTCACTCAAATCACATGTCTAGTAAATGCGCTTCAGAATTGTCATCATGGTTTCAAGAAAGAGCACAGCTTCAGTGTTTCCCGCTTTCTCCGATTTGAACTACTTCAAGCTAACTCTCCCACCCTAATTCTCTAAAAGTTAAAAAAAAAAAAAAAAGTCTTCACAGTCTTTTCCATTCATCACAATCATTCTGTTCTCCTCCACTAGGCACATCTTTAAAAAGGCAAAATTCATGCTGAAATTTTCAGAACATAGTCATATTAGAGTGCAAATATTTTTAAATTAATTAAAAGAATAAAGAAAGAAATGTGATTACACTGGTTTTTATACTTTCCTACATATTTTTTTTTATTGAAAGTTTTTTTTGTTTTTTTTTTTTTTGTCTCGTGGATTCAAATTAATTTCTGGGGTCACTTGTTCTCAGCCTGAATAATTACTTTAGTATTTCTTTCAAGACAGGTCTTCTAACAATGGAATCTCTGTTTTGTTTATATAGGAATATTTACCTGATCTTTTTTTTTTTTTTTTCCAAGATAGCTTTGCTGAATATAGGGTTCTTGGTTGAATTATATTATTTCCTCCAGCACTTTGAATGTATCTTCCAGCCCCCACTGTTTCAGATGAAAATTATTTGTTCATTTTTTCAGGGTTTCCGCATACAGTTGAGTCATTTGCCTCTGCTACCTTCTCAATTTTATCTTTGTTTTTCAACATTTTGACTCTGATATATCTGAGTTGGGGTCCCTTGGTTTTTATCCTTCTTGAGTTTCATTGAGCTTCTTAGATGTGTAAGGTAATGGTTTTCATTAACGTTGGAGCATTTAAAGCCATATTTCTTCACATTATTTTCCTGCTCCTTTCTATCCTTCTCCTTCTGATATTCCCATATCTTGATATTCTTAGTGGTATCCCGCATGTTAATTTTTCCTCATCCTTTTTTCTTGTTTAGGATATATCATCTTGATTGATCCACTTCAAATCAAATCTGAGACTCAAACCCACTGCTTAGCCGCTTTTGTGAAATTTTCACTTGGTTATTACAGTTTTCACCTCCAGAACTGCCTTTCAAAAAATCTCTTTATTTGCAGTCCCTATTGATTAGCCATTATTATCATACCTTTTTGTAATTTTTAAAAAGTGGTTTTAGTTCTTTTAACATATTTATTCTAGGTGCTTTAAACTTTTGATCTTCCAGGTCCAGCATCAGGGCAAGAACCCCCCAAATTAGTTTCTATTGTCTTTTTTCCCCCTACGTATAGGTCAAATTTTCCAGTTTACATGTCTCATAACTTTTGCTAAGATTTGACATTTTATATAATATATTGTGTTATCTCTGGAGCCTGAACTCCCGCCCCTCTTTTCTTGGGGTTTGTCTTTATTTGGTCTTCATTTAGACTTGGCTACAGTAATTCTTTGAAGTCTATTTCTTCCACACTGTATGACTTTTAATGGGCCTACTCTGAATTTTTTCCTGATCTGGCTTTCAGGGTCTACGTAAATGACTTATTAATTAAAGGCTGTACTTAAGCCACCACAGGCAGTTACATTTTTATCCTTTATAGTTGTATGTATATGTGGCTTGCAGTTCATGAAGTTTACATTTTTTTCCTATGTTCACTAAGAGACTAGTAGTTCAGAGATTATGTCTTCAGTCTTAGAGTATGCAGTATTGTACATGTGAACAGTCTTCCAGACTACCAGTCATTAGTATGATTTTATTTTTAATCCTGGACTCCTAAGATTTGTCCTGAGTCAGAGTAATCTATTGTTCGACCAGTATTTGTTGGGAGGTTGGTAAGCATGTAAGCCACATGAGCTCCCTATATTTTGTTGTTGAAACTGTGAGTGGCATGGGAATTATTTTATAGTCTTCCTGTTGTGGGAAATCTGATTGCTTCTGAGTACAGTACAGCTAATATACTACAGAAACCTGCCAGACTCTTAGGGAATAGTGTGATACTGGACAGGTATCTTACTGGCTTCCCCTCCCCTCTTGTTCTCTCTAGATAGTCTGCTGTTTTGATTGTTGTTACATCATTAAAAATAGCACTACCAGTCCCTCTTAATTGCTCACCCATTTGTTTTTTAAAGTATCAATAGGCATGAACTTCTTCAGGCTCCATTCCAAATATGGGCATATTTCATTTTATTGGGCTTTACTTTATTGAGTTTCAGAGATGCTGCATTTTACAAATTAAAGGTTTGTAGCAACCCGGTGTCAAGCAAGTCTATCAGCATAATTTTTCTAACAGCGTTTGTTCACTTTGATAATTCTCACACTATTTCTAACATTTTCACTATTATATTTGTCACGGTGATCTACAATCAGTCATCTTTGATGCAACTATTGTATTGTTATGGGGGGCCATGAATCATGCCCATATATGAAGGCAAATTTCATTGATAAATGTTATATGTGTTCTAAATGCTCCACCAACCTGCCAGTTCCCCATCTCTCTCCCTCTTTTGGGGCCTTATTATTCCTAGAGACACAACAATATTGAAATTAAGCCAAGTAATAACTCTAGAACGGCCTGTAAGTGTTCAAGTAAAAGGAAGAGTTACAGGTCTCTCACTTTAAGTCAAAAGCTGGGAATGTTTAACCTAAAAGACTTAGTGGAGCTCAATGCCCATGGGTAAGAGGTTGATACCATAAAGTTCTAACTTGGACATAAAATGACAGTTGCCTTTATGTTAGACTATAAAAAGTCTTCACAATGCATAAGACATGTTTTCCCCTATATATGTTAACATGTAAATATAAATGTTAGGAAATGTTTATCAGTTTGTGACTTTTAAATTAGAATTTGGTTGAAAATATCTACAGGTACAGGTACGAGAACTATTTGGTGTTTATCTTCTACACATAGAGAAGAATTATAAATGGTTCTTCCGGATCCCTGGGTGGCACAGCGGTTTGGCGCCTGCCTTCGGCCCAGGGCGCGATCCTGGAGACCCGGGATCGAATCCCACGTTCGGGCTCCCGGTGCATGGAGCCTGCTTCTCCCTCTGCCTGTGTCTCTGCCTCTCTCTCTCTCTGTGTGACTATCATAAATAATAAATTAAATAAATAAATAAATGGTTCTTCCTGGGCTCAAGCACTCTTCACCAGAGTTTTGTATGATGTACTACTTTCTATTTCTTGACAGATAAATTCTGTGTTGTCTGTAAGCTCTATATTATTAACCACATTCAAGGAAACTGTTGACTTTTATGTTTTGAGGAGTATGTATTTCTAAATATGTTTTTTGTCTTGAAAGATTAAAGCTATAGGCATGTACAAAGAAAATATCAAATTTATAAATATTAACTATATAGTGTAGAAATCAACTATGTATGTAAAAATACTTTTGCCAGTCTGAATCTTTCAGGGAATTAATGCTAGAAATTTGAAACAAAGATTTGAGTGAGCTGATATGCACTGGATAAATACAAAGGATATCAATAAACATAGTTAAGACACCTCAAAATCAATGATTCACCTTAGGGAGGAAGGCCTATTCAAAACCAAGACAGGCTGAAAACTAGGTCTCTGGTGTCAAACAGCCAAGTTACAGATACAAAGGAGAAGTTCTTGAATTAAATTAAGAAAGCAAGATATTACTCATATGGAAGAAGTTTGAGCAGCCTCTATAGAAGACCAAACCAGCCACAATATCCCTTTAAGCCATATCCTAATGCAGAGCAACGACCTAACTCTCTTCATATCTCTGAAGCCTGAGAGAGATGAGGAAGCTGGAGAAGAAAAACTTGAAGCTAGCAGAGGCTGGTACATGAGGTTTAAGAAGCCATATTGATAACATAAAAGTTCAAGGTGAAGCAACAAGTGCTAATGTAAAAGCTACAGGAAGGTATCCAGAAAATCTAGCTAAGATAATTCATGAAAGGGGGTATGTTAGACAACAGATTTTCAATGTATACAAAACAGTCTTTTATTGGAAGGTAAGACCCTCTAGGATTTTGTAGCTAGATAGAAGTTGCAATATTTGGCTTCAAAACTTCAAAGGACAGGCTGACTCTCTTGGTAGGGCTTAATGCAGCTGATGACTACATTGAAGCCAATGTTCATTTACCATTGTGAAAGTCCTAGGGCATCTAAGAACTGTGCTAGATCTACCCTGCCTATGCTCTATAAATGGAACAACAAAGCATGGATGACAGCACATCTGTTTACAACATGGTTTACTAAATATTTTAAGCCCATTGTTGAGACCTAACGCTAAAAAAAAAAAAAAAAAAAAAAAAAAAGACACCTTTCAAAATATTAGTGCTCATTGACAATGACAACAATGACCAAGAGCTCTGATGGAAATGTACGATGGATTAATGTTTTCATGCCTGCTAACACAACATCCATTCTGCAACCCGTATGTCAAGGAATTTCTACTTTCACTTCTTAATTTTTAAGAAATACATTTTGTAATGCTATACCTGCCATAGATAGGATTTCTTTGATGGATCTGGGCAAAGTTAATTGAAAACCTTCTGGAAAGGTTTCACCATTGCAGATACCATTCAGATATTCATGATTTCGTAGAAGAGGTCAAAATATCAGTATCAGTGGAAGTTTGGAAGAAGTAGATTCCAACCCACATGGATGACTTTAGGGGTTTAAGACCTCAATGGAGACAGTAACTGAAGATGTTGTAGCGATAGCAAGAGAACTAGGAATTAAAAGTGGAGCCTGGAAATGTGACTGATTTGATGCAATCTCATGATAAAACTTTAATACATGAGGAGTTGCTTCTAATGGATGAGCAAAAAGAGTAGTTTGTTTTTTTTTTTTTTTTGTTTGTTTTGTTTTTAATGCAATCTTCCCTGGTAAAGATCCTGGGAAGATTGTTGATAGACAACTAAAGATTAGAATACAACATAAATTTAGTTGATGAAGCAGCAGCAGCAGCCTTTGATAGGGCAGACCCTAATTTTGAAAAAAAAAAATATATTGTGGGTAAAATGTTACCTAACAGCATCCTATGCTACAGGAAAATCATCCATGAAAGGAAAAGGCAATCAATAGGCCAACTTCATTGTTCTGTTATTTTAAGAAACTACCACAGCCACCCCAACCTTCATCAACCACCACCCTGATTGGTCAGCAGCCATTAACATGGAGACCCTCTAACAGGAAGAACATTGTGACTCACCGAAAACTCAGTTGATGGTTAGCATTTTTTTAGCAATAAATTATTTTTTAAAGTATGTACATTTTTAAGACATTCTGTTACACAGTTAATAGACTACAGCATAGTGTAAACATAACTTCTGTATGCCCTGGGAAACAAGCAAACAAAAAAACAAAACATCATTTGACCAATTTTATGGCAATATTCATTTTATTGTAGTGGTCTAGAATGGAACCCACAGTACCACTGAGGTATGTCTCTATTTTCTCTGACAAAAGCCTAGAGATAGCCAGTTCCAGGGTTTTTTTTCAAAACTCATTATTATGTGACTATAATTACATTTACAATTGTTTTACCACCTTTTTGTTCCCCATGGTGGGTAAAATATAGTCACTTTGGGTCTGTTACCACATCCTTATTCTAGAATATAAAGCAACAGAGAAGAGTCAAAGATCTTTTCAATGTGAGATATTTCTTTATACTGCACAACTTCAGAAGACTTTACAATCTATTTCACTGGCCAAAAGGTGCCAATAACATATATTGCACATACTCTTTCATTTTGAAATTAGATCACATACTAAGATTGAGTGCCCAAGTAACTCCTGGCTTTGACTTGGAAAACCCAAAGTACATCTTTTTTTGGCAATTTGAATAAATATGGATAAATTAAGAGCAATAAAATTAGTCTCTCATGCAATCAAGTTATATTTGAATTGTGTCAGTGATGGAAATATTATCAATAATATAAACACTAAATATAAGAAGTTAATAAAGATATGTTCAAAGGCAAAAAAGCTAAAGAATAGCTTTGCTAATAGATACCTTGGTTTATTTATAACTTAGGCAACGAAACAGTCATTTTATTAAATATCATCACTTTTAAGTAGTACATGGTTGTGTGCCTTGATTATCAAATGTTATTAGATCGTTAAAGATAAAATTATGCATATATCTGTAATTTATGCAGAACAAATATCAAAATAAATCTATAATGAATGTTTACAGCATCATATTTGATTTATTTAATATACACTTAAAATGAAAGCATTTTAATTGCTTCTTCAAGCAGATTAGCTCTTCAAACAAACTAAATGGAAGAAGTCTTAAGATTATATTTATACATACATTTTTTAATGCTAGACACTTCCTTTATGAAATTTCTTGTATAATATTGTCAGCAATGCCAAAGCAACAAAATCATTTTTATTAAATATAAAGCTTCTAACCTAAGTTCCTGCATGATTTTACTCTTTGCATTACAAAAATAACCATCAGCAGCTTCTTCGACATATGTCTATTCTACTGCAAAATACATGTTGTTTCTGCACCATAATACACAGAACAGTATGTCTTGGTATAAAACTAAAGTGGATTCTAAATTCCAGGATAAAGACTATTACTATTACCCTATAAAAACTGATTGGAATTTATAAGAGATCATAATGATTTAGTGTACGTATATCATAAATATGTATAGCATAAGTGGGTAGTGTGGTGTATATAAATATAAATAATGCAGCTTCTAAAATACATAATTTTTACCATAATATATGGTTGTGGATGGAGTTCCATCATTTCTGTTAGAAACAAATAGGAATTCTCTATCTTTCTTGAAAATATTTATCTCCTCATTTCACAGGACAAATGTTCATGATAAATCACAGCATTTCTAAATTGCTGGTGGAAGATTTTTCTTAAAACATTTTCAAGATGAGATTTTAAAAGCAACTTAAATCTGCTTAGAGGTGGCTGAATTATTGTTCTGTTGCTGGTATTCTTTTTGTTTGTTTTTTATAACCTATGGATTTGGCCCTCCATGTTGTCTCTGATTGATACAAAATTATAGAAGAAATTCATGTCATTTAAAAATCTCATATTCTGAATATGACCAGGATGGTTCCCAGATTTTGTGAAACTTGGAATCCTGGTGATTGCTCTTAAAATTTTCAGCCCCTGCTAAAGTTTACAGTTCTCTTTAAAGCTAACTTTTCACATCTTCTATTTTTCTCTGCATACCAAAATCCTAACCATCTTAAATCCAATCCCATCCCTGATGATGAGTCTTACCCTGACCTATCACTTTTTTTGATTTTCTATATGGCCTATTTTCCACTCCATGTATTCGATATTTGCTGATTCACATATCCAAAGGAATATTTCATGGCTAAAAGCCCCAGAGGGAAAACACTGAGAGAGCAGAACTGATTTCTGTTATTACTGGGATTCATCTAACCTCAAAGGATATATTAGGTAACATCATAATTTAAGAAACAAAGTAAAAGATCTGGAAAGAGGTAATGAAAGTTACCACACTTTTATTTTCCTTTATAATGGTTCAGTCAAGCTTTTCTCATTTAGATTTATAGTAGCAAATGATCACTTCACCTCATGAAAAAATGCCTATGCCTATATTATATCTGAATTTTCTTTCTGAATGGTCCATACAAAATATTAAAAGAAAGTGAAGCATAGGATATAATGCTGATACAGTTGGAGAGCATGCAATGAAATCTTTTGATCCATGAAGAAAAAAAAAAAAAAAACAGACCTTTTTAGTTATATCATCCACCAAAATACTTTAAAAAAATACTTTGAGAGAAAGTCTGGGTTTACTATGAAAATTAAATATATGTCTTCCCTCTTAAGAGACTAGAATACTTTTCCTCCTGTCCCCAGTCTTTGACCATAAATATCATAAACTACTATATACCAGGGAACAAACTGACATAGTTAACCTTGCCCATCTAGTATTTGGGATCATTCCAAATAGGTTGGACTTTTTGAAGTACTTTCAGTGATATAAATGGATTAAGTAAATTATTTTTTAAAATAAAACATACACATACAAGGGTGCATAAATCACAAATGCATACCTTAATATTTTTTACTGACTGAAGATATCCATTTACCCAGTAAGCAGATCAAGAAACAAGTATTAGTATTATGTCTGAAGCTCCCCACACACTAACTCCAATAATTTAAAATCTAATGAGACAGAAAAACTTAAAGACTGGAGAAAAGGCAAGATGGTGGAAGAGTAGTTTTCCTCATTTCATCTGGTCTTCTGAGCTTAGATAGACAGCTATCAAATCATCCTGAAAACCTATGAATCCAACCTGAGATGTAAGAAAATAATGGCTGGAATTCCACAAATAGAAAAGTGACTACATTTAGCAAATCAGGAGTATGGAGAAGACAAATGGAGGTGATATATTGGAAGTTAGAGAGCAAGGGAAGGGACCCTGTGAAAGCTGGCTACCTGAAAGTATTGTAGCCCTGGAGCTAACAGTCTCATTTGGGGACCTTTAGAAATCTGCTCCAGTGAGACTCCCCTGCCTGAAAGGTGCTCAGTAGTGAAGCAGAGTAGAATCCCAGGTGGGACAATGGGGTCTCAAGATCTCTGGAGTCTCAGAAGAACAGGGGTTCCTGAACCAGCAGCATTCCCAAGCATGGGAGTGAGGAAACCGGCTACAGTCAGCAAGCCTGGGAGAGGGCTCTCAGATCAGTTTGCCATAAACCATAAACTGCAACACAATTGAGTGACTGCTCTCCCTGTTGGCTCCCTGCAAAGGCCTCTGCCTTCCCCCAGGAGACGCAGAGCAGCTGGGCACCAACCAGGGAAACACTCCCCGCCCCTCTCTCTCTCTCTCTCTCTCTCTCTTTTTTTTTTTTTTTTTTTTTTTACTGCTTATATTATGTTCTGTTTGTCTTTGCATTTGTCTTTTCTGGTTTCTGATCTCTTTGGATTTGTCTAGTGTGTATTTTGCTTGGACTGTGGTTGATATTTTTTGATAGGGCTTACTCTTCTATCCATTCTTCTCTGGACAAAATGACTAGAAGGAGGAATTCACAACAAAAGAAAGAACCAGAGGTAATACTCTCTGCTGCAGACCTATTCGATATAAGTAAAATGTCAGAGATGGAATTCAGGATAACAATTGTAAAGTTACTAGTTGGACTTGAAAAAAGCAATAAAACACACTAGAGAGTATCTCAGTGCAGAAATGAGACATAATTAGGCCAAAATTAAAAAATGCTGTAACAGATGCAGTCCAAATGGGAGGCTCTAACAGCTAGGGTAAATGAGGCAGAAGGGAGAGTAAGTGACAGAAGACAAATTGATGGAAAGGAAGGAAGGTGAGGAAAAGAGAGAAAAACAATTAATGGACAACAAGAAGAGGCTTCAAGAAACCCGCAATGCCATAAAATGGAGCAATATCAGAATTACTGAGGTACCTGAGGATGAAGAAAGAGAAAGAGGGCAAGAAGGTATACTTGAGCAAATCATAGCTAAGAACTTCACTAATCTGGAGAAGGAAAGAGGCAGTCAAGTCCAAGAGGTACAGAGGACCCCTCCCAAAATCAATAAAAATAAATCAACACCCCAACATGTAATAGTGAAGCTTGCAAATCTCAGACATAAAAAAAGCAAAGCTCAAGACAAGAGGTTCTTTACCTTTAGGGGTAGGAACATGAGACTGGCAGCAGACCTCTTCACAAGGACTTGGCAGGCCAAGAAGGGTTGGCATGACATATTTAAGATAGTAAGTGAGGAAAACATGCAGCCAAGAATAATTTATCTAGCAAGGATGTCATTCAGAATGGAAGGAGAGTAAAAGAGCTTCCAGCTTATAGAAACTGAAAGAATATGTGACCACCAAGCCAACCAGGCAAGAAATATTTAGGGGAATTCTGTAAGTGAAGAGAGAGCCCAAGAGTAACATAAATCAGAAAGAAACAATCTACAGAAACAAGGACTTTATAGGTAATACAATGACACTAAATTCATATCTTTCAATAATTATTCTGATGCAACTTCAGGGTTGGCTGCAAGAAATATTAAGAGTGACCATATAAGTGAAGAAAGAGCCCAAAAAACTAGGGTAGCAATCCTCTTATCAGACAAATTAGATTTTAAACGAAATATTATAGTATGGGCTGAACCGGGACACTGAAAATGTCTATCCTTAGTTAAAGGGTCTGTTCAACATGAAGATCTAATAATTACAAGTCTTTATGCTCCTAATTTGGCAGCAGCCAATTATATCAGTTAATAACCAAAGTAAACAAACACTTTGATAATAATACAATAATAGTAAGGGAGTTTCTATTCCTCTTACACTGTTGGTAGGAATGGGAACTAGTGCAGCCACTCTGGAAAACTGTGTGGAGGTTCCTCTAGAAGTAAAAAAAAAAAAAAAAAATAGAGCTACTCTACAATCCAGGAATTGCATTACTAGGTATTTGCCCCATTGATACAAAATGTAGTGATCTGAAGGGGTACCTGCACCCCAGTGTTCATAGTAGCAATGTCCACAATAGCCAAACTGTGGAAAGAACTGAGATGTCCACTGATAGATGAAGGGATAAAGATGTGGGGTGTGTGTATGTGTATATATGTGTGTGTGTGTGAATAAAATAAATATATTATTAAATAATAAATTTATTATATTAAATAATATAATTATATTAATATATTGATATATATAATTTATATATGTTCCTATATATTCAGCCATCAGAAAGAATAAATACGTAGCATTTATATCAACATGGATAGAACTGGAGGGTATTATGATAAGTGAAATAAGTCAATCAGAGAAAGACAATTATCATACGGTTTCACTGATGTGTACAATATAAGAAGCAGCACAGATGATCATAAGGGAAAGAAGGGAAAACTTAATAAGAAGTCATTGGAGACAGAGGAAAACTATGAGAGACTCTTAACTATAGTAAAAAATACTGAGGGTTCCTGGAGGAAAAAGTGGGTGGACAGATGGGGTTATTGGGTGATGGGCATTAAAGAGAGCATGTGATGTGAGGAGCACTGGGTGTTATAACAACTGATAAATCATTGCACACCATATCTGAAACTAAGTCTGTACTTTATGTTGGCCAATTGAATTTAAATTTTAAAAAAAGAAAAACTTAACTATAAAATTATTAAAAATTTGAAACCAGGGATCCCTGGGTGGCGCAGCGGTTTGGCGCCTGCCTTTGGCCCAGGGCGCGATCCTGGAGACCCAGGATCGAATCCCACATCGGGCTCCCGGTGCATGGAGCCTGCTTCTCCCTCTGCCTGTGTCTCTGCCTCTCTCTCTCTCTCTCTCTCTCTGTGTGACTATCATAAATAAAAATTAAAAAAAAATTTGAAACCAATATCTTTTATAAAATGTTATAAAATTTCATTTTTATTATACTGTTACACAATGTACAACACAAATACTACATAACAGATATGTTAACCATTATAAATATGGTATATATATTACCAGCTATGTTATATAATGTGTTCCATAGCACAACATACATTTTAAATTTGTGATAATTTTAGAGTTTTCAGTTTCATTAGATTTTAACTTATTGATGGACAGAAATTTTATCTTTTTCATTGTTATATTTCCCACAGAAAAGTAGTAAATATACTTTGTAGAAAATAGGTAATAAATATGTATTGAATTTTTATTTTTCCAAAGAAATCTCAATAGTGCTTTACTTTGGGGATCTGCTAAATTTTTACATGCTTTGTACTGCATTTAATGTGTTGATGAAAACTTGTTTGTGAATAAATTAATGTTATTTGCAGATTTTGAAAAATTATTATCTCAGTTTAATATAATTTAAAATTATTTTTCTTTATCATCACTTGTAACTGCATGTCAAATTATGGCATACTGATAATTTGTTCTTTAAATTAATAAATTTTCATCCCATTATATTTGTGATATTAATACTGAACATTTAAAGAAATAGTTTGCAAAACTCATTTCAAGATCTTTATTAAGTCTTTCAAAGAATGCAATCTCTACAAAATGCAATCAAGCAAATGCATCCCTGGAATTTCTTTATGGTCAAAGAGGATAAAAATTATGTTTAATATTATCTAAAATGAGGGGTATGTGGGTGGCTCAGTCAGTTAAGTATCTAAATGTTGCTTTTGGCTCAGGTCATGATCTCAGAGTCCTGGGTCTGAGTCCTGCATCTGGATCTCTGGTCAATGGGAAGTTGGCTTCTTCCTCTCACTCTGTGCTCACTCTCTCTCTCAACTACATAAAATCTAAAAATTATATTTATTAAAAATAAAACACTTCACTCAAATTTAATTATGATCCTTCTATTTTTTCTTCCTTAATATATTATTATGAAGCTTTCAATTGATTTTATTTAATTTACAACATATTATTATTTAGGTGTATCTTTTTAAAAATAATTACAATTTTTTTAATAAAAAAATGGCTTAATTTAGAAGACCACAAAGTTAAACCACAAAAGACAATGGAATATACATCCAAAGAAGAATCCCCCTACCCCCAATTTTTAGGTTAATCTTAGTGATCTGAGATGTGAAACATTTCTATCCAAATTAGTTATGGTTTGCATACTTTTTATTTATTATAAGCAAAAACCATCATATACCTATTCATTTTATATCCTTTAAAATAATGTATGATTTAATAATCAAGAATAACATTCACATTCCACCATAAGCTAGTCAAAATCCTAAAAGGCACAGCTAAGGAGTCAATAAAAATATATATACAAAAGAAAAAACAAAGACCAATAAAGTATGAAATGAGAAAAGCAGGAAGTGGCAGTAATAAGGATAAAAATGATACATAGAAAGTACATAACAGTTTTAGAAATAACTCAAAACATAATAAAAATGTGAATGGATTACAATGAAATTAGAAAGTAAAAAAAAAAGTAAAAATAAAAATACAAAGGGAAATATTCTATACATTGATAGGACATAAGTCTGACCAAATCACATATTATAGAGAAAATCCTAAGGCAGATTATAAAATGTAGGCATGACGAAGCAACATAAATATCACATATCAAAATTTGTGGGATGCAAATAAAGTGATCTTTAAAAGAATTTTTTTACTCTACTATTTCAGAAGGCGGAAACGAAATCCAGAAGCAGCACTGAATGCAAACATAAGGTGCTTCAGCAGAATGAAAAGGTGGTCTACTAAATGCTAGAAGAATTTTGCAAATGATATATAGAAAAGGGGTAATGTTGAAGATACATAATTAACTCATATCTCAACCCCCCCAAACTCCCATAATAATCTGATTAAAAATAAACAGAAGACCTGAGCAGACATTTCTCCAAAGAACATATACAACTTCATTATATAGCAGAGAAACCTATGGACAACATGGCAGGATGAAGAATATAGTTTATAGGTTTGACTCAGGGATCAGCTCTTCACTTGGGGTAAGTTATTCAACCTTTCTGACTTGCAGTGTCATTATTTTCACAATGGTATTTAAAATGTTGTTGAAATCAGATAACATAACCTAATTGTTCCAGTATCACACAAGAAAGATTTTCAACAAATTTTGCCCCTTGCCCACATTCATATTTTCTGACTCTCATTCTTGAAATATCAGTATTCACATAGGCTCCAGCCTCTTCTCTAATTTTCGCTGGCACTGTTTCAGGGGAATACCGTGAATGCTAGTATGATTTATCCTATTAGGTAGACAACGTTCAAACTTTACCACTTTCCCATCTCCACACTAATTCCTTGGCCTATGATCCATAGTCATTTTCAAATTGACAGAAACAAACAAACAAAAAATCATTATCTACTTCAAGGCACATTACCTTTCAGGCCCTTGTAGTCATTTGTTTTAACCCCTGCATTACAGTAATTATTGACTCTTGCTTTTTGTTCCAACCTTTGCAGTACAATAATGCTGTTGGACTCTGCTCCAAAAAATGAGTTACTTATCAAGACCCTTCTCTGGACCTGACCATTAGTTCTGACTAGGTCTTTTACCACAACTCTCCATTTGAGCTGCTTGGTACCAATTTAAGTATGTGTGGATTATCTATTTTGTGCTGGGTTTTGAGGATGTGGCACTAAAAATAACCTAGTACCTGTTCTTGAGTCCGCTGGAAATTACAATATGGTAGAAAGGCTTGACAGTAGTGATAAATATCACATTGTACTTGGGGGTCTAAACTAGTCTGGCGGTAAGACGAGACTTCTTGAGTAAAGGAACCCTCAAGTAGAAGCTTACTTTTGTACTCTAACCTTTGATTACTTATTACTTAACTTTTTCTTTTTTCTTTTTTTTCCTCACCAGGCTTTTTAAAACCTATGGTCTTTTCCCATATTATGATGTGAACTATTATTTGTTCCTATCTAAACTTCTATTCTTCAAGATCCATTTCGAAATTCTACTGCACATTGAAAATTTACCTGTTGTGTTTTTTTTAATCTACTTAAATTGTAGCTTTCACTCTCATCTGCTCTTATTTACTCATGATTATTGCTCTTCTAACACATGGAGGTGTTATTTCTATATTTACAGAGCATGGCATAATTTCTCTCACTCAATAGGTGCTCAGTGACATTAATACTAACAATACCAACACAGTAATTGTACTTAAAAACTAATACATTGTAGGCTTACCTCGTACCATTGAAGTGCTAAGGTTTGCTCATCCTGTTAAGCAAATTCTATTTTTATTCCCATTCCATATTTAAAAGAGTAGAAGACAGTAAGAGTGAGGAATTTGCCCAAGTTCCCAGAGCAGCTAAGAATCAGATGGGATGGAACCAGGGCACTTCTAACTCCTGGTGACTGGCTCTGAACCATTACGTATGCTGAATGAGCAACAAAAGTTGCTCAGGATGAAAGTTGCTTGTATAGAAAGGCCAATTCTAAGTCTCCATGTCTAATGGACTCCTTTTCATTTCTAAACTGCAAAAGATGAGGTCTTTGAGACAGTCTCTTAGTGTCACTGCAACATTTTTCTCTGTGCATGTAACATTTTTTCCTGGGTTAGTAGGAAATCAGTCGAAATGATATTAAATTGTAGACTGAATTTTAAGATAGAGTAGGAACATTTTGTGGGAAAAAAAATTGTCATTTTTTTTAATTACAGCATCTCCTTTGTACATTAGAGAAAGCCAGCCTAACAAATCATTTATTCTGTTCATTGACCTATTAATTCTATGAGCACGTATTAAGCTTCCACTATACATCTGGAATTATCCTAGTTGTTGGAGGGCTTACTGTCTAACTGGAGGATACTACATATAAGTAAGTCACTGTCTGCAATTGAGTCCTAAGAACCTATGATGGAGGTATACAGAAGTATAATGGCATTTTCAAAAAGTATTATCTATTTTAGCTGTGGACGAAGGAACCTCAAAAACCTCTGTGAAGCATTAGACAGGAAAGGAAGAAGGAAGGGGACGACAAATGATTCAGCAGTATGGTAAATAAAGGAAGTGGTCAGATCAAAGAACTGCAGATGAATCACTGTAACTAGGACACAGAGTCTATGTTGGAGAGCAATGCGGGTGCAGGCTTGAGAGAGGGAAGTTGGGTAATAAATAATCTTTTTTGTTCTGAAGACCTTGGTCAACTGATGAAGAAGTTAAATAAAATAGGGACAAAATTCAGTTTGTATTTTAGATAGAATGCACTGGAGTATAGAATGGAAAACATCTGAAGAAACATTTTGTCTGTAAGTACCATGCAGATGATGTCATTGGTCATCAAGAGAAGCTATGAAAGGAGGAACATATTTGATATATTTATCAGATATCTTGATCATTACTCTGGCCTCAGTCACCTGGCACACTGGGGAAAGGATTGGTCATCTATGGACTATATGCCAATCAGTCCTACTGCCTATTTTGTATGGACCATGAGCTAAGAACGATTTTTATAGATGAGAATTTCCATTTAACTTGGTGATAGGAAACACTAACTGTAAAATCCAACTAAGCAGTATGATATCCTCCCCATCCCTGCAAAAAATAAAGAGAAAGATTGAATCACATTCTTATTAGTAGACAATTATTATAAAAATGTACTCAAGTAGTACTTCTAGTTTGAACCCCATCAAAACATGTAATATTTTTTATAAAAAAAAAAAAGTCCTAGAATATTTACTACTTGGCTCTTTACAGAAAAAGTTTCCTGACACCTTCTCTAAGGAATAATTAAGATATTTAATTAAGGCATTATTAATGTGGTTATGGGCAAGATTAATAGGACTAATAGGGAAGGTAAAGCACTCAGGGATTATGAAGCAAAGAAAGTCATCATCATCTCATGGACCTAAAGGGCAAGGGGAGGGAGACTTTATTGGCACTCTGTTGGAGGCACAGCCCCAGAAATGAGGCTACCTCGCAGAAGCCATGAACTTAATGAACTCAGTTACTGGGAAACCTCTTCACAGCAGGAAAGAATAAATCCCCTGACACATCTGCAGAAATGATATCCTGATCTCTCTCTCTCTGCCTTTTTTTTCCTCTAGTCTCCTACAATGCCTCCCATTGGCCTAACACATCAGAGTCAGGGAGCAAGAGAGCCCAGAGTGATATTGAATCCACAGAATTAAACTGCTCAGGTCACAGAGTAGGATGGAAAAGAAAGAAGGCTGGGTTTGTAGGGGTAAATAGACAAATGCCAGCCCAAAATGCTGAACACTAATAGGTACTCTGATATCAGTATATGGAAGGCAGAAAAGAACAGAACACATACATTTCAGAAGCCATAGGCACTTTAGTGGTTATTGAATTTATTGATATAAGACTTCTTAGGAAGATTATTTCCAGTTAGAAGTGGATGTGGGCTGAGAACAAAACCATAAGTAACACAGGCATTTAATAAATAAAGAAGAATAGCTTGCAAGGAATAAAAAAGGAAAATATTAAATACTAAAAAGAATACCTTCTTAAAGTTATTTTAGGAATTTAATAACAATGTATGAGTTAATTGATTGCTATCTAAATGCTGTGGTTAAAGAAGGAAAATTATGTATGAATTCAACTGCTTTGACTCAAAACTGTGTGTGTAAATATAGACTCTAACTTCAGAAAAATTCTCAAATTTTACCATTCTTTACCACCATTATGACTACCATCCTACAGAAATCAACAATTTTTTTTAAAGTTTTCATTTATTTATTCATGAGAGACACACACACAAAGAGAGGCAGAGACACAGGCAGAGGGAGAAGGAGGCTCCATGTAGGAAGCCTGATGTGGGACTTGATCCAGGAACTCCAGGATCACGCCCTGAGCCAAAGGCAGACGCTCAACCACTGAGCCACTCAGGCTGCCCGAAATGAACAATTCTCACCTAAGCTACTGCCAAAATGGATTCTCCACTTCCATGTGCATTCTATTCATTGATGAGTAATAGCTTAAATTAACTTTTAATATTTATCACTTCATTCTTCTCAAACTCATTTCAAACTATCTCATCACATTTTAAGTACAACCCAACTTCTTCATAAGGTTCTTCCTCAGAGAAGAGTGCTCTTGAATTTTCAGCAAAGACCTCTCTCCATTTTCATCCTTTACTCTGTTTCATTCTCTTTCATAGACTTTACCACCACTTTATTCATGTGTTTTCTTATTTTTCTGCATTTCCATTGGAAAGCAGGCTTGTTGAAGATAAGACCATTCTCTCCTTCCTCCTGGCTCTATCTCCAGTGCTTGTGTATTCAGTCAAAGAATAAATTTGATCATTGATGAGTGGCCTGATTAGAACACC
The DNA here is from genome assembly GCF_011100685.1 of Canis lupus familiaris. Taxonomy (NCBI): domain Eukaryota; kingdom Metazoa; phylum Chordata; class Mammalia; order Carnivora; family Canidae; genus Canis; species Canis lupus. Next base: position 6,340,236 of record NC_049224.1, on the reverse strand, counting down.
CATTATTCCTGACTCTCAAATAAAAGCAGTTGTCCAGATGGATGATTAGAAGCATTGCTATACACATTTACTAGTAGGGTTTAAATATAAGACAATATGTAGAAGAGGTTGATGATAAGCATACTGAAGCCATAAAGATTCTATGCCTATGTATCTCTATTGGCAGAAGATGCATCTGTTATGCTGATGTTCCCCTCTTCTCATAATTAGTTTCTGGTGGTTCCTTCCTGGTATGCTGCTGCTCCTTTTTTTTTTTTTTTTTTAAAGATTGTATTTATTTATTTGAGAGACAGAGCGGTGGGGAGGAGTAGAAGAAGAGGGACAAGCAGACTCCATGGTGAGCACAGAGCCCAATGCAGGGCTCATTTCCACAACCCTGACATCATGACCTGAGCCCAAGCAAAGAGTCCAACATGTAACCAACTGAGCCACCCAGGCCCCCTGGTACACTTCTATTATATGCAGACCCAAACTTAAAGTAGTGTCCCTTCTGGCTACCAAGCATCTTTTCTGTCTTTGGTAAAACTTCAGGCCCTCTCATCTAGTCACTAGGTTTTTTTTTTTTTTTTTTTAATCTAGCCTAAGTGTGGGATATAAGCCACTCCCTTAATTTCCTGAAAGCCCAGCAAAGGTCAAGACTATAGTCATTAATGAATTGCAGCTAATGCTGTATTCAGAGTCCCCCCAGGATTAAGAAGTCCTGATAAGTGTATGAGGTACACTTGCTGAATCCAGTTAAAAGCTATGTGACAAGAGCCAAGAAAAATTTCTACATCGTTACTTTTAGATAACAAACTTTCAATTTATTTGGCCCTTAGAAACAAGAGAATCCTCTCTTCTTCAGATGGTGTGTTTACATTCTATGTCAGAGGGACCTCAACTTGCCTCGAGAGGAAACTCTTGTTGTCCTGAGAAAATACCCCACACTCAGAAAAAAAACCAATCAGAGTAATCGATGGTGTCATTTCCCAAAGTCTGTATTTTTGTATCTTAAATAGAATCATTTACATCAATTAGATTTTAAATAATATCTGGCCTTTATTCATAATGATGAAAAATGCATTTCTGATTCTTCAAGGGCACAGACTGGCTAAAGACAAACTTAAAATATGTTTCTCAACAAACCACATTAATATCTCTCAGTCTCCAGCTTCTGAATTCAGATTTATAGTGACATCTCACTTTTCTCCAAGAATAATAGGCAAGCACTTGCTTTAAATTAGTCTAAAAAAAGGCCCACTGTGGTCATTTTTTCCAAAACCTAGGAATTCTCTTCCAGGAGTAATTTATTCTCTACCTTCAGACGCTGAAACTGCCAACAATTCATAAATGCCATTTCCCTCAATTTGAACATACAAAGAAGTTAATAAATCAATATATTTCTCACCAGCCACCCAGTTATACATATATCATATAGAATCACTTCTTACTGCTTAACAATCTTGTAAGTCCTCCTTTGCCTACTAAAATTTCAAGTCCTTATTTCACAAGGTGTTTATAACATTTCTGCAACCCACCTTTTCCTTGCAGATCTCCTGCTACCACCTTACCATTCTATTCCCTATTTTGCCAAGTATTTCCTAAGTGCAGCGTATGAGGCATGCCATGAGGTTTGGGGGCTGGGGACCTAGTAAAGGTAAACACCATCTATGCCTTCCAAGAGCTTTTAGGTCTAACAAATCGTACACTGGGACATAGGCAAACATGAGAATTTTTGAAAACTAGAAGAATAGTGTGATTCAAAAGTTTTGACATGGGAATGTAAGCTAGTTTTAGACTTTAGGAAAAAAAATCACATTGTACAAATTTCTTTATCATGAGAATTAAAGAATGAGTAAAAATTTCGTATACTCCATGCTTACAGATTAGGAAGAAATGATTCAAAGAGAGAAGGAATTTAATGTGCTTTTTCTGGCCTTCTCACCTTTGAAATTTGTTCTTTCTTGCATGTCTTTATGACCTTGTATAAAATGCAACCCCATTTTAAAAGGCTTCTCCAAATACCAGCCCATCCCCTTAGGTGGTAATTTTTTTAAGAGTTGAGATTCTTATATGATGTATTAACCTCTTCAACATTCTTCCAGGTCTTACTAGAACCCAGTGGGTAATAGTGATATCAGTTGTATCATGAGACCTTTTCAGCCTAAAGAGATTCAGTTACGTGCCTAGGTCAAACAGCAAGTCAATGCAAAGCCAGGATGAAACAGGTCTTCTAATTTTGAATCCTGTGCTTTTAATCAAAATGTCATAGGTTATTTGTTTTGATGCTACTGCCCTAAATTGCAGAGCTTGTGATTCTATGGAAGAAATTTTCTTAAATATGGAAATGGAGCAGTCTCAGGAAGATGAGTCATAGGAGAAATCTTGAGGTAAGGAAACACTGAAGTGAAATACTTTCTTCATTTCTCCATCCTTATTGAAGTTTTCTTAAAAAAAAAAAAAAAGATGTTATTTATTTGAGAGAAAGCAAAAGACAGAGCATGAGTGGAGGGGGAGGCGAAGGGGCAGAGGGAGAGGAAGCAGCAGACTTCCCGCTGAGCAGGGAGTCAGATGTGGGCTTCCATTCGGGCTTGATGGTGGGCTTGATCTCAGGACCCTGGGATCATGACCCGAGCTGAAGGCAGATGCTTAACAGACCCGGGTGCCCCGACAGTAAAGCTTTCTAAATACTTCAGTAGGTCTTTGTGCAAAGTACTTAAACTGGCCCCCTCAGTTTCATTCCATTCACTGTCCATTCAAACAAAGAGAGTTAAAATAAACTTCAGATCTGTAGCTAGGATACACATAAATTAAGATTTAGACAATGGATGCTACAGGAAGACATAAATGCTCTGGGACAAGTGAGTGGGGCCAGGAATGGCCTGCGTATCCTACTGCCAAACCACCAGCTTCCTGAATGGGGCACATGTAACCCTGACCTTCGGGTAGTAGCTGTGGTGGTGGTGAGGTCTAAAAGCCAAAGGCCTGCTGGCAATGTACTAACTTGCACTCCTCTATCCCTTCCAAAGATGGGTAAGCATCCAAGTCCCTGGGTTTGACCATTTTCTGCTAGAAGTACCTTCGAAAATTTTTGTTTTCTGAGCCATCCTGAGTGATAGAATGTACAGTAATATTTGCCAGCAGATGCACCTTTCAAAGATCTTAAGTGATCTTTGTATTTTTATTTCCTTGTGTATTGTCCATAGTTGCATGGCTCTATGTTAAAATAGGTAAGATGACACAGATTATTAGATATTCCCCAAGGGCTAACACCAGGGAGTAAACTAAATCTGAACATATTTTATGATTAAAAGGACTTCTGTGGATTTAAGAGTAATCTTCAAATGCATAAATAACAGTGATTAATCAAAATTCTTTCATAATTTTCCAAACTGCTGCTAATTTGTTAACCTCTTCGCATCCTTTAGTGCTTTGGAATTTTAAATATGACTTACAGTCTTATGCACTTTTTGACCTCTAAATATAATACTTAAATGACATTGAATGTCAACAGAAAATAGTCTCCTACTGCCTCGTAAATGCTGAGTCAAAGGTAAGGAAGTTATGAAAAATAAATGAGGTAAAGCCGAGATGTTTACTCTCAAAGCAGGAGGCACTAATCTTGTAACAATGCTCTGTTCCACTAGCATTGTTATTGATGCCACATGGAGTGATTGATGGGGATTTAATCATTTTATCTAATAGCTCTGGGTATTAGAAAATGATATATGCTACACTACAGTTTTTAGAACATTCCAAAGTTTTCTAAAAGTAAGAAATCAGGTGTGGAGCTGCAATTTTTTTTAACCTGCCTACATCTAAAATAATGATATTAATTACATAGAATTCCAGATGATGTACCCGTATGATAGAGGATAAAAAAAGTAATTGAGTCGATAATGTCAGATTGTTCCTACTAACATGAAATTAACACACTCCTAATTATGTGTTTTAAATCTTGAACATTTAAAATAAAATTGCCCTCATCTGACATGATATGGTTTAATACAAACTCTTAAGACCATTTTTTATTACAGACATTTCTTTAAAACACTAGATTGTTAACTTATACTTGGTGTACTTGATACCAAATAAGCAAGTGATAACATATTTAAATGCAGTAGGAGAGAGAGATTGATCTCATTTCTCTTGAAATAAGAAGTGGGAGTTTTTTTTTCAGTGCTGTAGTGAGCTAGTGGGAAGTACTCTAGGACATTGTAAGAAGACTGGTCAACGCAGCTAGGAGATCTGCATTTGCTAATTGGCCTTTATTGAATTAGGGCCTAACCCACCCACCAGGATCAGGAGATCCAGGCTCTATCGCTCTTGATTGACTGTATTTCAGAGATGGGTCACAGGTGGTTGAGAAAGACATTCCAGTGTATAAAACTGGCAAGAGACTGGGAGATTTACATCTCAAAGGGACAGACAACGAATCTAAGGTTGCAAGTTCTCTCAAGTAAATGGTGTAACAAAAGGAAGGTCAGGGGCCAAGAGTCAGGAAGAAATCTAAAATTGTGTCCAGTTAGGGGAATGCTAATACCACAACATCTTGTTCATTAATCATATGGAAATATAGCAGTAATTGACTAGAAAATTCTTATTTGAATAGAAAGCTATAGAAAATGCTTATTAAAGGAAATAGGACTTTTACGATTTTATATTGAATATTAATTTTATTAAAAAGCAAAAGACCATATAGATTGTTCCAAACTTAAGCTATCACCAGTTCACTGATGTTTCCCTTTAGGGTAATGATATGACATTTAAGGCAGTTTCTTCTTTGTTTATTTATCATAATTTATTTATTATCCTAAGATATGGGTATCTGCCAATTAAGAATTTAAAGGCACATAGTTAATATCTTTAAATTCTTTCTCGCATTCTGAAGACCATACATTTATCTAAATTTATCAAGTGATTTCATATTTTGATATTTCAATAAAGAAAATGTATTTTCTATATGTTTATCTTTGCTAGGCTTATTTGTTCTAAAACTGTCTTTTCATTTTAATAAATTACATTATTTTCCAGTATTCTGGTTATTTCTTGGTGACAAGAGTCTTTGCCTTATCAGTACATCTTAAATTATATGCCCACTTAATTATCATCTCTCCTAGTCTTATGGTTTTAATCTTACAAGATTTTGACATTTAAAATTTAACTCTATCTGCACCACTTTTGTTTCTTTTGTGTATTTTCTCTAATTCCATTTCCTCTTCCTTAAGTGTTTCACTAAAAAGTTTCAGACTAACCAAATGCTTGAAGATCAGATTTTTGAATAAAATTGTATTTCCTATTAATATCCTCTGTTATACTTAATTTTTCAGGCCTACATTTTGAGGCATTGTTAAGAAAAGGGTTTGTAGTGTAAGCTTTCCCAGCTCTACAATTAAAGAATGACATCATTGTTCTATTAATTTAACTTTGACAAAATCTACAATTTATGTCTGATACTTCAACTAATGTACTTTTTATTTCTAAAATTTTTGAGAAAATATTAATACTGTTGAGAACACTACATGAAAACATTTTTTGAGTACCCACTAATAGGTGCCATGATAAGCAATTTACATACATTATCTCATTCAGTTCTCTGAACTCGACTATTATATTATTAGCTAATAGTATCATGATACCATTCCCATTTATTATTGAAATCTATGGTAGTGATCCTCATAGTTTGGAATGCAAAAAAAAAAAAAAATCACATTTGAGTCTTGCTAAAACATAAGCTTTCTAAATCCAACAAAACAAATTTAACTCTTATCTCTGGAGCTTAAATATGTACATTTTTTACTTGACCCCAGGTAATTCTGAAGCTGATGGATTTTTAATCAGCTCTTAAGGAAAAGAGTTCTATAGGAAATAATTCTAAGATAAATTATTTCATCAGTTCTCTATAGGATTTATTATTATTTTCTAAAGATTGTATTTATTTATTCATTAGTGACACAGAGAGAGGCAGAGACATAGGCAGAGGGAGAAGCAGGCTCCCTGTGGAGAGCCAGATGTGGGACTCAATCCCAGGACCCCAGGATCAGGCCCTGAACTGAAGGCAGATACTTAACCACTGAGCCACCTAGGTGCCCTCTCTATAGAATTTAAATCAAGTCAAAATAATAGCATAGGTATAATGCAATAATTTTATATAATTTCTCAGTATTCTCTGTAGTACTTCTTAATATTACAAATACTTTAATAAAAATATTTTAAATTCTTTCAAATAAAGCATATCTGAAAGGAAATGTAAATGTGATCTTTTATTCTCTATTAGTCTTTTTGTCCTAGGATTATTTGGTACTAAATATTACAATTTTAAATTTCACTTTTTATCAGTCAAAATGAAGATACTACTCACTTTTTTAGTATGAAATCACTAATTTCTTTACATACATCCTAGAAAAACTTCATTGATTGATTTTATATTGAGATTTTCATGCGTTTATCTTAGATGATTTAAAACTGCCATAGTAGTGTGTATGTATGTGTATACCTATGTGTGTGTATATGAATAAAGTCTTTATTTGAGCAACAGAAATGAAAGTTGTTCATTTGCTGAATTCAATTAGTCCATATCTCTTCCAAGAAGATTTAATTTACATGCATTGAATATTTTTAAAATTCATATATTTAGTTCAAATTTTTCTTACTTTCTCAATTAGAAGGGGACAGTTATGTAAGAGGTCTGCAAACTATTCTTTTCCATATTGGGGATTTCCCTCTGAGAAAGAAAGAAAGATGACATAAAATATTTACAAATCTATACAAGATGATAGGTCTACAGGCAAACACATTAATAGTATTTGCTAGTAGGAGAAATATTCTATGAAATGCTTTTAGTGGTATGTACCTAAGTCTAAGATTGCTTATGGTCACCTGGTATTTATAGATTTATGGAACGTAGCTCTCTAGAAAATGTCATAAAAGCTATGCAATTCTATGTTTATAAAACGCAAATGTTGCATGATCAAAATAGCTCTTTCCTCTTCAGTCATTTAGATGCAGGCATTAGTTAGAAAACACACACATAAATCTTGGCCAGAAAAAAAAAAATAAATAAATCTTGGCCAGTATGCATTCAGTTGTAGCAAAGAAGAACCTGATAGCTATGGTTGTGGTCCTTTCTTTCTCCTTCCTTCACTAATGATGTAATTACTTGTATTCTTGATATGTAAGATCACTGGTTTGTGTAAGTCTGATTTGAAAATTAAATTATTTGTGTTTTCTCACTCATCATACATGATTTCTACACCAAAGGGTATACCTCCCAAAAATGTGTATTGATACACAGTATTAATCAGAATGATAGTTTTTATATACTATTTTATACACTGTTATACAAGTGTAGATAAATTTATCAGGTTAAATATCCATATTTATTCATATTTATCAATATTTATATTTATATCTATATATTTTATCTCCACAAATGTTTCTATGTATCTATATGTGTAGTTATGTATAAAGATATCTATGTGTATAAGTAATATATATTTATATATAATATTTTAGATCATGAGTATGTTTCATTAGCGAAAATATAAGTAGATTGCTTGAGAATGTGCAGACACATATAATTAAGGAAAATTTTTGAAGATGTTACATATTTGCAATCGAAAAATGAAGTATGATAAAGACACTTTTGAAATCTGACTAATACTGAGTCCTCAACCTTCTCTTGCTAATGAAATGTAAATGAATTAAACCATATGCATGTAGATAACTGGAGTAAAAGTCCTTCACCTTAAAAAGGAATTGGGACAAAGATATTTCACTAGAGACTAAAGAATGAGGCTACATTGGATAGGCATTAAAATTAAAGATGTATGTTTATCTTGCATAACTCACAGTATCATGTGGGCTTTGAATGCTTGTCAACATCCTGAGGTATGGCAACCAGCAAGAGCTAAACAGGTACTCATGAATCCTCATTTCATTTCTCAACTGTCCTAACTTGTTGCCTTTACTATATAAAAGGAATCTCAAACATAGCAAATTCAGTCTGTTGTTTTGATATCTAATCTTTTGATGTATTATTTTAATTAACATAATAAGCTGTTAATAATATTAATGATTATTTCCTTAATTTCTATCCTCTTTGCTGAAAAGGGTTAAGATTAAGAGACATAGGAAGCCTGAGCTGCTCAGTAGGTTAAGCGTCTGCCTTTAGCTCAGGTCACGATCCCAGGGTCCTGGGATCAAGTGTCACATCAGGCTCCTTGCTCCCGGAGAGTCTGCTCCTCCCTCTCCAACTCCTCACCCCTGCTCTTGCTTGGTCTCTCATGCACTCTCTCTCAAATAAATCTCAAAAAATAAAAAGATTAAGGGACATAATGGCACAAGTTCACTATTTTTTTTTTTTATACTTTAGCAAATGGAGTTAATAAGATTTGACAAACATGGACATAGAAGGTAGCATCTCATTAGAATAGTGCTGTGATGACTTCAACCTATATTAAATCACCAAGTTAAAAAAATTAAATATCTGTATAAACAGAAGTATATATTAAGTTTCTTGAAGCACTGTGAAATCATAAGAACCTTCTGTACTAATCACAGAAGAGTGATACTACTTTAAAACATATGATTCCCCCCAAGTTTGTCTAAATATTTTGGAAGCTTCTGCTCCCTAGAAAAATGTTACACAAAACATTGCTCATGTTTTAGTGTTCATGAACTGTTTGTTTTTGGTCCATGGTGACCGAAGTAAAGAAATTGAAAGTAAGTATTTAGAATTTTTTATAGCAATTTGACATTAGTCCAACAACCTAAAATGGATCAGTGGACTTATTGTATGAATGAGATATAGATCAAGTGTGCTATCCAAGTCACAAGTAGCAGAAGCTACGGGCTAGGACCATTTTACAGCATGTGATGCTTTTAAGGTTTGTTTGCCAAATAAAAAAAGAAAAAAAATATTACAATTATTTCAAAGAAAGATAATTTAAATTATCTGTAAGTTTAGTCAGTGATGAAAGATTGAAGATGGACTGTGAAATGTAATAGGAGTGAGTACTTCTTGAATAAAACTTAGGTGAACACTTTGTTCTTCATTAAATTATGGTAAAAATCTCCTTTCAGAATAGAGCTATACTATGACCCAGCAATCACACTATTAGGCATTTACTCCAAAGCTACAAATGTAGTGATCCAAAGGGGCACCTGCACTCCAATATTATAGCAGCAATGTCTACAATAGCCAAACCATGGAAAGAGACCAGATGAATGGATTAACAGATGAATGGATAAAGAAGATGTGGTGTGTATGCACACACACACACACACACACACACACATGCACACACACACAATGGAGTACTATTCAGCCATCAAAAAAGAGAGAAATCCTGCCATTTGCAGTGACATGGAGGGAACTAGAGGATATTATGCTAAGTGGAATAAGTCAATCAGGGAAAGACAGTTATCACATGATCTCATTCATATGTGGAATTTAAGAAACAAAACAGAGGATCATAGGGGAAGAGAGGGAGAAATAAGATGAAATCAAAGAGGGAGGCAAACCACAGGAGACTTTAATCACAGGAAACAAACTGAGTGTTGCTGCAGGGGAGGGGGTGGAAGGTGGGGTAAATGGGTTATGGACATTAAGGAGGACACATGATAGAATTAGACTGCATATTATATAAGACTGATGAATCACTGAATTCTACCTCTGAAACTAATAATACAATGTATGTTAATTAATTGAATTTTAATTACAACGAAACAAAAAAACTCCTTTCAGGGGCACTTGGGTGGCTCCATCAATTAAGTGACTGACTTGAGTTTGGCTCCATTCATGATCTCAGGGTTGTGAGATGGAGCATGGAGCCTGCTTAAAATTCTCTTTCTCTTCCTCTCCTTTTGACTCTCCCCTGCTCTCATGTGCTCTCTCTCTACTAAACAAACAAACAAAAGAAAGGAAAAAATCTCTCAGTTCCCAAAAGACTGGAAATAAAAAAAATACGACATAACTGGTCATTCAACACATATTAATAAGTTCTGAGCTATACCACAGTTTGTGGCGGCCTGAATCAAGGCAGCAAAAGTTCTTTTGAGGTCAGCTTGTATCCATTGCACAAGGAAGCACTGGGACATTTTTTTTTTTTTTTTTTTTTTTTTGAATCTAGAAACACAAGGGCTAGGCCTAATAGCAAAGTGGGTGAGAAAATGATCAGATCAGAGTTGACTCAACTCCCAATAAGTGTATGATGCACTAATTCATTGCTCAATTATTTTCATGAATAAATAACATCATATATCTGAATCCATTGTTTGTTAAGAAAATAAGTAACACTGGTCATCAGCAGTATAATTGATGGTTATGTTCTAACTGGAAACAGATACCACCACCTTCAATGACTGAAATTTTCTGTAGGAAAAATTCCAGGTGTTGGGTTTTAGAATTGGTAAAAGCTTATTTTGAATATATGAACAAACTTGTTTCTAGGAGGAAATTGTACTTAATGTGTAAAATATGTAAAACAAGTGGAGAAAATTATAATCAAGTTCAACATTTTTGAATATAAAAATCCAAACTTAACCAATAGCTATAGAGATAGTAGAAAGAGATATTTTTGACTCCTCTCTTTTAGCATGTTGTTAATGAAACTATCAGGGTTACTGAGGACAGTATTTTTTTCTACTTGTACCAATTTCTAATTTTTATATCTCCAGGGACAAACCATATTTCTAATTTAGTTGTTAAAGCATAGAGACAACATTTATAAATTGGTACACAATCTGAAGATAAACAATCCATCATATTGTGTTAGATAACTCAAACTTTAATTACACAGATAAAACCACTTTCATTAAGAAACAAGTTATATATTATATAACCAAATCCCTTCATTAAATTCTATTAACACAATTAATAAGCAATTCACCCAATGCATTGCTCTCTTTATCACTGGTTTACTTTGAATTATTAAACAAACCTCTGAGTAGAAGACCCCATATGAATTTCAAGTACCACTTATTTATTTAACCAATATATATTTCACATAATACCTTTCTGTATGCATGTAAAAAAATTCTAGTATTTGTTTACCTTTCAAGGACAATAGAATTGACTATATTTAAATTCAACTAATAAATTGTGCTAAGGAATAGAAAAAAGAAAATAAATTCAGATGCCAACTAAATGGTGACCTTCACCTTCTCCACAGATCCTGTGCACGCTGAGGAGAAGATACTAAAAGTTTTTCTCTTTCTCTCTCTCTCTCTCTCTTTCTTTTTTTTTTTTTTTTTTTTTTTTTTTACTGTTACAGCACAGCTACTTATTAAAAAGCTCAGGATGAGGGTCTGTGCAATTTAAATTGTATCCTGTGCTCTCTGTAGTTCGGTATATTTTAAGGATATGAGAAAAATAATTGGGGCTACAATAGTTATGTTTTACAAATTCAGATCAGATTTAACTTACAACCTGAAGAGTTCCTAATATTTCTCAACCCTATTCTTTGGTGTTTCCTCAGTTAAAATGCCAGTATTCCTTGTGTGGAACAAATCACATTGCTAGAAAATGCAGCACTGCCACAGTAGGATGTTCTGAGTAGTCCATGGTAGTTGGAGTTTTTCCATACATAGCTTGTTTTATCAACTAAAGAGATAAATTTTTTTTAAGAAATAAATTTTTAAACAAAAATATTGATATTTTTCCAACAAAAAAAATTCCTGAGGTAACTAAAAGAGGAAGACAAACTGATACTTGCTACATTGGGTTTTTTTCTTCATTTATAAATAGAGAAAAACATTTTTTTTTATCAACTTTGGCGTATCTTTTTTGAGAAGCCTTGCCCCATCCTTAACGTTTCCTTAGATGAATAAACTTTACAGGATATTATATTTTAATGTCACGGTTTTAAAATTTTAAGTTTCATAACACACCATTAGGATTCAATCAGCAAAATTAGAAAATGTACATTCACTTAAAAAAAAAACTCAAATGCTATCAATTCCATGTTTAAAATTAAACAGAATCTTGAATTCATACTTAAAATTAAACTCAAATTTGAACCTTGTGCAGAGCTTAAATCAATCTCATATTCATAGACACTCAGCTGTTCCATATGAATATATAAAGAAAAATATGTGTGTGATCATGTCATATGGGTATCTCAAATTCAAAACAAAATACATTTTTAAAAGTTTTTATATTGATTTTAACATGGAAAATCCCTATAAAGGTAAATTAAATTCTTAAAATGTATTAAATTTTAGAATATTAACAACTGCTAGCTTTTTAAACTGTGTGGGAAGGTAATATGAACACCGATCATTAAAATTTAACCCTGAGCACTCCATAACTTTCCAACTAAAGAGTTTTGCCAATTGGCCTCCCCAAATCTAACAGTCTAAACTCGATAATGGTTTTTTAGGAAGTGTAGATATCTATCCTCAAAGAGCAAGTGAAGGAATAAAATTAGGGTGGAATAGGTTTTGATCTCTTAATTTCTACAGTACCTGCCATATTTAAGAAAGAACATCTCCTGAAATTCTGGAAGGATTTTTAAATGACCAAGTTCATAAAAGACCAAAAAAATGGTGAGTCCTTTGAAATACATTTTACCAATGTATCTTTACTTGTTTTTCTAATCTCTAACCAACAATAGAAACTGTGACTGGCTGTCATAGGTTTTATTACTTTGATTTTTAAAAAATCCTTTTGTAACTTGAAAGACTGAGAAACTGAAACTACTAGCAAACATGGCACTTTAAAAAAATAAAAGATGAATTAAAACCATTCTGATTGCCTAAAATGCAAAGTTGATTCTATTGTCTATCAAATTATAAATTATTTGTGTTACAGTATTTTATCATTTCACATTATAAGTGTGTACAATATTACATATTTATACACACACATTCTCATGTAAAATGGTCAATATTTGATATCAGGATATAAGTGTTTCATATAAATTTAATTTTATTTAAATAAATATCAATTAATATGCTTCCCTCTTTGCTTTACATATCAAAAAATCCAAAATTAAATACAGTCCTTAATGTAGAAACTTAGTTCCCGGGTACCTTGCATTTACTGAAATACCCAAACGTCTGAAAATAATTTTTAAAGCATATTATTATATAATGTGTTTAGTTTTTAGGGTAATAATTAAATTTGAAACAAAAGTTGTATATATACCACAAACTTTTTCAAGATTTTTGTTATTCTTCTTCTCATTTCTGGAATGTTTTCTATGTGTTTCAAGACTGAGATTTTTTTTTATGAAGTGAAAGTACCTGGGCTTTAAGGTGAATCCTCAGCATTAATAGAAGTCTTCTCTCTTTGCCTACAATCCTTATACATTGCACTATTGCAGTCCACTCCCTTCTCAGTATACCTCAGCCATGAAGTTACTGTTTTTTAACCATATGAGTCTGTCATGTTTTTGTCAGAGACACCTCTATTTTATTCCAAAATTTCCTTTTATAATCCAACTCTTGTTAGTTCTCATGTAAAAAAAAATTTGTAACAACCCATTTTGTATAATTGAAGCTAGTAGTTATAGCACTTTAAATCTTATAACTATTTTTTTAACAATAAAAACTTAGAGAAGTCAAATGATTTGTAAGGTGTCAGGTCTAGAAATAAAAACTTTTCATTTTTCAATGCAGGTTCAACACTGGCATTAGAGTTCTGGGTTTCTTTTTTCATATATGAGTGACATTAGGCTTGATAGAAAAAAATAGTTACAACTGGTTGAATTTTATACTCCAAATGTTTTCCTCTCACAAGTACTTTACAAAGATTTTAGAAGCAAATCAGAATTTGAGCAATGTTGTATAAAAAGGATTGTGAATAAACATAAAGATCATGGCACAGTACTTTGGGGGGCTTTTGAAACATTCTAAATTAATATCAATCTGTATATTTCTGTACATTTAACCAAAGAGGAATATCAAGTTGTGGTTTAGTAATTTTAATAACTGATACTTTCATAAGAAAATTGGATTTTCACTAATAAACTGAGGACTTCTGCTTCTAGCCAAGATACAGTAAATTGTACAGGATTTGCAATCTTATCGAAAACAACCAAAAATTGAAGATTAAAAGAGAGGTTGACAATGGAGAGGAGGAAAGGAAATAAGGTGAATACTAGGTTTTCTCCAACTTACTGCCTGAGAGAATTTCCAGGCATAAGAACAGAATACTCATGTAAGGCTAGAAAGAATCTCTGAGAAAAGGGATGGAATTGAGATTCTGGGGAAAGGCAAAGAGAATTTGTAGAAAAAATACAGGAGAATAAAGTGCTGTGCAAATAAGAGCTCTAGATAAGTATGAAGTGCTTATTCTATCAGAGTACTGATTGTTTTATACATACAAGAATAGTAACAAAGGACTAGTAAATAAATGTCCAAGGGGGGCAGACAGATGGAGTATCCAGTGCTGAGAATGTGGCATGTTCCTATTAGAAAAACTAGAAAATTTTAATGAGATACCACCACACACCTGTCAAAATGGCTAAAATCAATGACACAAGAAACAGGCATAGATAAGGATGTAGGAAAAGGTGAACCTCTACACTGTTGGTAGGAATTCAAAGTGGAACAACCACTGTGGTAAACAGTACAGGGGTTCTTCAAATAGTTAAAAATGGAACTAGCTTATAATCCAGCAACTGCTCTACTGTGTATTTATGCAAAGAAAACAAAAACACTAATTCAAGGGATAAGTGCACCCCTATGTTTATAGCAGCATTATTTACAATAGCAAAGATATGGAAACAGCCCAAGTAACCATCAACAGATGAATTAATAAGAAATTATATATGTATATCTATAGCAGATAGATATTATTCAGCCATAAAATGGAATGAATCCTTGACATTTTCAACAACATGAATGGAGGGAACTATAGAGTATAATGCTAAGCAAAATAAGCAAGTCAAAGAAAAATAAATACCATATGATTTCACTCATATATGGAGCTTAAGAACCAGAAAAACAAGAGAGAGAGAGACCAAAAACTAGACTCTTAACCCTAGAGAACAAACTGATGGTTACCAGAGAGAAGGTAGGAGGGAGAGATTGCTGAAATAAATGACGGGGTTAAAGAATACACTTATCTTGATGAACACTGAGTAATGTACAGAATTGTCAAATCACTATACTGTACAGATGAAACTAATATAACACTGTATGTTAACTATACTGGAATTAACATTTTAAAACTTAATTTAAGAGAAAGATTTGGAAATCTTACAATTCATGGAACAGTGGATGAAGTATATAAAAAGGTCTTATCCAGAACAGAGAATAATTAGCACAGGGTTAAACAGAGTTCTGATCCTTCTCTCAAATCTTAAAAGCAAGAATAAAAAACAATAAAATGTTTTTAGATAATTTAACTATATCTCAGAATAAAAGCCATGAAGATCTATAGGGAAAAAAAATCCAGGAAAGATCAGGGTAACATTCACGACATAGAACAATTAGAATCTAATAAAAAATTTCTGGCAAAGCAAAGATTAGGAAAATTTGACCAATAATGAGGAGGAAAATCAACTAACTGAAACTGATCCAGAACTAAACCAGATGTTAAAATTAGTAGACAATAACATTAAAAGTACTGAATTTGTAACACATATAAAAAATTATATAGAGACATGGAAAAGATTTAAAACCTTCAAGTTAAAATTCAGAAATTAAAACTGTACTTTGATGAAAAATACACTAGATATTGTTAATGGGAGATTAGACATTTTAAAGAAAAAATAGTGAACTTGGGATGCCTGGGTGACTCAGCGGTTTAGCGTCTGCCTTTGGCTCAGGGCATGATCCTGGAGTCCCAGGATCAAGTCCCACATCAGGCTCCCTGCATGGAGCCTGCTTCTCTCTCTGCCTATGTCTCTGCCTCTCTTTGTTCTCTCGTAAATAAATAAAATCTTAAAAATAAAAAAAGAAAGAAAGAAAAAATAATGAACTTGAAGAAATGGGATTAGAAATTTAGAAAATGAATACAGGAACAAACAAACAAGAAACAACTCCAGGTCACTAATAAACTGAAGGAAAACGTTGAGTGGCCTAGAGAACTAATATGCATGTAATTGGAGACCTCAAAGGAGAGAAAAAGGAGGACTGAAAAAAACACTTGAAAGGGGCCAAATCTATATCCAACTTGATGAAAACTATAAACTTACAGATCTAAGACTTTCAGCAAATGTAGAGCTAAGGAACATGAAGAAAACTACATTGCTGTGTACTGTAACCAAATCATCTAAATCATAAGACAAACATAAAATTATAAAAGCATCCAAAATATGTTCAAAAGAGCAAAAATAAAGATGCCAGCAGAGTCTTTCTTAAAAACCATCCACAGAAGAATACTGCTGTGCAACATTTTTAAAGAAATGAAAAAAAGTTATGAACTCTATACCCAATGAAATCTTCCAAAAATGATGAAAAAATAAAAAACTTTTTAAGACATTCAAAAGCTAAAAATTTCGCTACTTTCAAACCCACTATTTAAGAAGTGGTAAAGTTGGGACAGCCCGGGTGGCTCAGTGGTTTAGCGCCGCATTTAGCCCAGGGCATGATCCTGGGGATCTGGGATTGAGTCCTGAATCCAGCTCCCTGCGTGGAGTCTGCTTCTTTCTCTGCCTGTGTCTCTGCCTCTCTCTGTTGCATGAATAAATAAATAAAATCTTTAAAAAAAAGTGGTAAAGTCTTTCAGGCAGAAAGAAAATGAAAGCAAATAGAAATAGGGGTCAACACAAAAGAATGAAAAAGATCAGAAAGAGTACATAATAAATGATTTCTTGTTATTTAAATATATATTTTAAATAAGTGCCTTTATAATGGCAATAATTTATTATGTAGTTTATAACATATAAGTAAGTAAAATAAATGAAAATATGATTATGGTTGGAAGGGAGAAAAGGAATTATAATGCTTTAAGATATTTATACTTTAGGTAAAATGGGATAATACAATTTGAAAATAGATTGTGATAAATTAAAATATATATTAAAGATGCTAACATAGCCACTAACATAACAAAACAAAAAATTAAAACTAATAACCCAACAAAGAAGACAAAACTGATCATAAAATTACAAAAGATGGCAGGAAAAAAGGCAATAGGTAGTGTAAATGTTTTTTAAAGAGCAAGTTGATAAACTTGAATTTGGCTTTATCAATGGTCACATCAATTAAAAAGGACTAAATACATCAATTAAAAGTCAGTTATTATCAGTATCAATTAAAAACCAAGACTTAATTATATGTTATTAAGAAATATACTTCAATATAAAGAAAGTACTAGGTCAAAAGTAAAATGTTATGCTAACATTACTAGCTAAATTATGCTAATATTAGCCAATAGGAAGCTGAAGTGGCTATATTAAAATTAGATAAAGTTGAGTTGAGATCAAAAATTATTTTCAGCAATAAAAAGTTTATTTCCATAATGATAAAAACATCAGTTCTTTAAGAGGTTATATAAATCTTAAAACTGATGCACTTGGATAATAGATTCAAAATAGGTAAAGCAAAAATTGACAGAACAAAGAGAAAAAGAGACAAAAGATTCAATTTTGTTGATGATGTGAATACCCCTCTATCAACAATAACTAGAACATATAGGTAGGAAACGGCAAGGACCAAAGAGTTGAGGAGGAGAGGCTGGGAAGATAACTGAGTAGGACACTAAGCTAGTCTTATCACAGGCATACAGCTAGATAACACTCACATCAGTGGAAACAATGCAGACAATGATACAAGACTGACAAAACAAGCTCCAAAACTAAAGGTACAGAAGAAGTCACATCAAAGAAGGTAGGAAGGGTGAAGATGAGGTTTAGGAGTGAAACAGACCTGGCTGTCTGCTGTGGGGAGGGAGCTGAAGCCACGGAGAAGGACAAAAACACACTTTCAAAATTAGGACCCAAACATGGAAGACAAATCCTGGTACCATTTGGCTTGGAAAGTGAGAAGGAGTTGAGTTCTTACAGGCAGTGGGATTTAAAGCCTGGAATTTAAAAAACTGGCAGCCTCGGTTGTGGGAGAGTCAGAGGGCAGAGTTAACATAGTCCCCACCCTTAGAGAGGGAACAGAACAAAAAGCCCTTGCAAATACAGCAATGAACTGGCAGTTTGAAGAATTCCAGCGTCAGAGAATAGTGAATGTGATTTATCCCAGAAAGTAGCCCTGAGAGGCAGGGGTTACAGAGAGACCCCACCAGGAACACAGGAACTGGAACTCCCCATTCTCCCCTCCCATCCCCAGCATAAACACATGGCTACATGCAGAGATCAGAACCAGTGCCCCCCTTTGCTACCTAACTTGCTTACAGCAAGCCCCAGCTCCGTGAGCTTTGTGGATACTGGTCTCAGTCATGTTTGCCTCAGTCCTGGTGCTGTGGGACCCCTCTTCCCAGAAGATTAGCACAAATGCTATGCACACCTTGTCTTCCACCCCACATGCTTTCTGGGATCTCGATTCCAGTGGTGGTGATGGCAACAGCAGCAGGTCTCATTTCACAAGCAGATCAGCACAGACTTTGTCAAGATGCACCTGACCCCTGCTGGCAACCAAACATCAGCAATATAGGCAAAGAGAGACTTTGCAAGCAACTGGACTGAAGGAAAAATAGGCCAGGACTCAACAGCAAATGCACACAACACATGTAGGAGACATTGCCTAAAGTGTCAGGCCCTGGGGAACAGGAAAGATGGCATTCTGAGCACTATAGGACCTCTTCTTCATAAGGCCATTGCTGACAAAAGCAAGAGACAGAGACATAGTTGACTTTGCTAAGATAACAGAGATATACACAGAAAGTTACAGAAAATGAAGAAACAGAGAAATACATCCCAAATGAAAGAACAGGACCAAACCACAGCAAGAGACCTAAGTGAAGCAGGTATGAGTAATATGCCTGATCAGAATTTAAAGTAATGATCATATAGATACTTATTGGACTTGAGAAAAGTAGTGGAGGACATCAGTGAGACCATTAACAAAAAGATTAAAAAAAAAAAAAAAACAACAACCAATCAGAGATGGAGGATATAATAAATGAAATTAAAAATATACTTGATGGAATAAATAACAGGCTAGATGAAACTGAGGAACAAATTACTGACCTGGAAGACAAATCAATTGAAAGTGACCTAACTGAGCAAATGAGATGAAAAAAATTATGCAAACAGAATAGTCTTGGAGAATTCAGTGACTCTATCCAGCATAGTAACATTCCCATTATAGGAATCCCTAAAGAAGAAGAGAGAGAAAAGGGGGCAGAAAATTTATTTGAAGAAAGAATAGCTGAACACTTCCTGAACCTGGGGAAGGAAACAGATATCCAGATCTAGGAGGCATAGAGGTCTTCCCAAACGATAAACCCAAGGAGGTCCACATCAAGACACATAGTAATTAAAATGGCAAAAAAGTAGGGAATGAAGAAAATTTGAAAAGCAGCAAGAGAAAAGAAGACAGTTACATACAAGGGCAACCCCTCAAGGCTATGAGCAGATTTTTTAGCAGAAACTTTCCAAGTCACAAGAGAGGGGCATGATATACTCAGAGTAGAAAGGGAAAAATGTGCAGCCAAGAATACCCTATCCACCAAGGTCATCATTCAGAATACAAGGAGACAGAAAGAGTTTTCCAGACTAATAAATACTAAAGGAGTTAATGGTCACTAGCCCAGTCCTACAACAAACAGTAAAGGGTAATCTTTGAGTGTAAAGGTAAGAACATAAGTGAGAGTCTGAAAACACACACACACACACACACACACACACACACACACACATGCAAGCAGTAAAAAAAAAATATATTTCTGTAAAAATCAGCTAAGGAATTCATAAATTAAAAAAGGATGTAAAATATGACTCCATACCTAAGACATAGAGGGGATAAGGGTAAAGAATGGATTCAAACTTAAGTGATCATCATCTTATTATAGACTGCTGTATGCAGAATATATTATATACAAGCCTAATGGTAACCACAAACCGAAAACACTAAGCACTGAGTAATGTATAGAATCGTTGGATCATTATATTATACACATGAAACTAATATAACAATGTATGTTAACAATACTGGAATTAAAGTTTATAAAGTGAAAAAAAAAAAGAATAAAATAGTTGAAAAATATTATGAAACAAAATTATCATTGATAGTTTATAATACCCCGTTCATCAACTATAGAAGACATAGTCCAAGTGTTCACAAAACTTTTGTCAAGGTAAAACATCAATATGAAAATGCTCAATAATTTCAAAGGACTCATAATATTCAAAGATTTTCTCTCACTTCAGTAGAATTAGACTTAACACAGAGCTATATAAAAATTATTAAACATTTCAACTTATGTGACACACTTTTAAAAATTTTTATTTATTTATTTATTTATTTATTTATTTATTTATTTATTTATTTATTTGTAACATAGAGAGGCAGACACATAGGCAATGGAAGAAGCAGTCTCTCTTCAGTGAGCCCGATGTGAGATTCAATCCCAGGACCCCAGGACATGACATGAGCCAAAGGCAGATACTCAACCACTGAGCCACTCAGGTGCCCCTATATATAACACATTTTTAAAGTAGACCACAGATCAAAACAATTCCAAAGGATATTACATATTTTTTTAAATTAAATGAAAATGTAGACAATGTACCAAAATTTATGGGGTGCCACTAAAACAATACTTAAGAGAAAATTTATTGCATTAAGAATCTATACTAGAAAAAAGAAAGCTCTCAAATTCACCACCTTTGCTTCCACCTTACAAACTAGAAAAAGGAAGAGAAAATTAGGTCCAAATTAAGTGGAAGGAAATAAAAATTGGAGCTGAAGTCATTGAAATAAAAGTAGAAAATAGAAAATAAATGAAGTCAACATCTGGGTAAGAAAATCAGTAAACTTTGATACATTTCTAGATACAATGATGAGGGAAAATAGATAAGAGAAAAACTATTAATTTCAGGAAAAGATGAAAAGATGGTATCAAGTACTGAAGGTAATACCAAAAATGCCACAAAAGTTGACAATTGATAAGAAAAGGATTGCTTCCTTGAAAGATACAAGTTACCAAAGAATGTGCAAGAAGAAATAGATAAACTTAATAGCTTTCTATTTTAAAAACTGCATTTTATAATTATAAACTTTTCCAAAAAGAAAGTTTTAGGCTTAAGATTACTTTACATTTGAATTATAAAATGCATGTAAGAAGAACTATTACATCTTAAAATTCATCCAGAGATTGAAATAGGAGAAAAAAAATTACTTCCTGACAA
This sequence comes from Canis lupus familiaris, assembly GCF_011100685.1. Classification (NCBI taxonomy): domain Eukaryota; kingdom Metazoa; phylum Chordata; class Mammalia; order Carnivora; family Canidae; genus Canis; species Canis lupus. Next base: position 6,319,000 of record NC_049224.1, on the reverse strand, counting down.
GTTTTTAAAGTCAGCAACTACCTCATGCCAAACCAAACATATGTAAAACAAAAAATTAAAAAGAGAAAATGGGGTTTACTCCACTAATAAAGGTGGGGTTAACATAAATCAATAAATCCATCATATGAACACACGAAAAAAATAAAAGCCACATGATGATCTCAACAATACCAAGTGACAAAATCTTACATCTATTTCTAAACAAATGAACAAACAAAAATTCTCAGTAAATGTAGTAGTAGAGATATTGCTTAACCTTAAAAGTTGCCTCTATGAAAAAGCTACAGCTAACATCTTACTTAATGAGAAAGATGGAACACTTTAGCCCTAAATTCAGGAACAACACCACCAAATGCAAATCAATGTTCACATTTACCATTTCTATTAAACACTATGGGCAATTCCAGCCATTACGTAAGGTGAGAAAAAATTTAAAGACATCAGTTCGCAAAGAAAAAAGTAACATCATCTTTGTAGAAAATCCAATGGAATCTACAAAAATGATACTACCAATTACTGCATTTAGCAATATAGCAAGATAACATCAATATACAAGTATTAATTATATTTCCATGTATCAGCAATGAACAATTTATAAACAAAAAATTAAAAAATTAAATGTACAATTTTTCACGTTCAAAAATATGAAATAATTAGGGGTGAATCTGACAGAAAATGTATAAGACCTATACAATAAAAACCTAAATAATAAATATAGACCTATATGTAATAAAAGAGCTATATAATAACCAAAAAACTCTGCTCAGATAGAAGTGATGTAAATAAATGGAGTCTATGCCTTGTTAGGGCGATGGAAGATTCAATAATTTTAAATTGTTAATTTTCCTCAAATCTATGAAATTCATGAAAAAAACAATAAAAAATATAGCCAACATTTCTATAGAAATTGTCACACTTATTTTAAAATATGTATGTAAATGCCAAGATAATAGAATACAACGACAATGAAAACGAACACATTTGAAGGGCTAACATTACCTGAATAAAAAACGTTATTGTAAAAATATATTATCCCAGACAGTGTATTAAAACTATCAAATAGGCAAAATTATTCTAGAACAGTATAGAAACAGACACACATGTGGGGGCAACTGATTTTTTACAAAGATACAAAGGGAATTCAATGGATAAAGGACAGTTTTTTTCAACAAATGGTAATGAAGCAAATGGATATCGATATAGAAAAAAAATGAATGTTGATCTATACCTCACAATCCTATATATATACACACATCTCAAAATGTGCCATCGATCTGAACCTAAACTATACAATTTTGACAAGAAAGGAAATATATGTGACCCTGAATTAAGGGAAAATATAGATATGACTCCTAAAGCACAATCATTTAAAAAGTTTGGATAGCATATAAATTAGAAACATTTGCTGACACATGATATTAGAGAAGGTAAAAACAAGTTATATAGTGGGAGAAAACATATACAATGCATATATCTCATAAAGGAGTTGTATCTGGAATACATAAAGAACTAAAAATTGAATAATAAAACTGGCAACCCAATTAAAGTTGGCAAAAGTCTTGAACTAATACTCCACCAAAATAGAGACACGGATGACATGCAAAGACAAAAAATAACACTCAACTTCATTAGTTTTAAGGGATAGGCAACTTAAAACCAAATAAAACACTACCGCACAATGATAAAAAATGGCTAAAATTTAAAATCTGAAAACTAATGGCAAAACTATTGCCATTGGGAATATAAAATGGAACAATAGTGAAAAGATAAGCAGTTTCTCTAACACCAAACACCTACCATATGATCAGCTATTCTATTTTTAGGGATTTACCAGAAGAAAAGAAGGAATGCATCATACAAAGATATGTACACAAATGTTTATAACAGCTTTACTAATAATAGCCTCAAACTGGAAACCATCCAAATGTTCATCAGTAGGTAAACACCTAATAGCAAATTGTGATATGTCCACACAGTGTAACACAATGTGGATACACAACATGTATCAATCTAAAAGTCATTCTATTGCATTAAAGAAACTAGACCCCCCAAAATAATATACACTATAATTTTCGACTTACAGAATACAGTAGAATATGCAAACTAATCTATAGTATGCAAAGCAGATGAGTGGATGCCTGGAAACGTGAAGGTTGGGATATAAGAAACAGGAAAGGAGGGAATACCAAGGGCATGATTAACTTTTGGAGATTCTGGATATATGTTCATTATCTTGATAGTGGTGATGGCTTCATAGATATAGACATATACTAAAGCTTATCAAATTTTATACTTTAAACGCTTGCAATATATTGTATGTCAAGTACACCTCTATAGACCTTCCAAAATTACAATACACTGAAAAATTACTTGCTATCTGCATTGGAAGCAAAGAGATGGATAATCCCAAGTAAAACCAGCCAAGTGAGACGTGTTTCATTGTCTGTGAGTTTGATTTGATTTTCTAAGCAACTACCTCCAAATAGCTACTGAAAAACTAGACCTGGCTCAGTTCACCTGGGAAGAACCTTCTGTAGTCGGTCAATTTACATTTATGAATACAAACTTTTAATAGTGTTTTTCACTGAAGGACATATCTAATCCTAGCACCTGGATTCCAGCTAAGTGCACCCTCCAAGGATGAACTGCACATTGAGATGGTAGGTAGGTGACAACATTCAGATATTAGAATCAGAAAGTGCCAGGTCAGTTTGTACTTAAAATACAGCATTATCAGATGAGAGTCAATAATAACCTTTTTTAATCAACTGAAGAAAGGCACTATTATATTTTAATGATATACCTGAATTTATTTAAAGAAACATCAGCATGTGGGACCCAGTAGAGTGTAGTGATTAAATAATTCTGAAGTCAGCAGATCTGGATTAAAATACTGAGATCTACAGGGGAAATTTGAGCAAGTTAATTAACCTCTTTGAGACTTGGTTCTCTTGTCTACAAAAGGGCTTATATGGATAATAAATATGTTATGAGGAATTAGTGATCTATAGCTATAAACCATTTAATACATAGCCTCTCAGTTAATACTTAATGCAAGGTTATTATAATTATCATTATCATTGTTATTATTCCTGATGGCATTTATTTTAAAGATTACTGGTAGACTCGTCAAAATCCCATTTGTAAAAAGAGCTGTCAAAAAGAAATATGGTTGTGCTACCATTTTTATACAAAGATGATATAACATAAACCTAATTCATAAAATAATTATAATATTTAAAAAATCCTCTTTCATTATTATCCCTCCAGAAACTCAGGAATACAGTTCGCTATGGCTTCACAGGCTTTCAAATTACATAGGTAGTTTTATAAATTATATATATATATATATATATATCCTCTTATCTAATGCTGTTATGCATCTTAATACTTATATTAAGCTCAAGACTAAAATTTTTAAGGCAGTAACTCAGTGTATAATAAAGGCAAATAAAAAAACTTGCTGAGAGTAGAACATTTTGTAAGTTGAATACTTTTTTAATCCTCTAATGTCCATACTTAACTTTTGAAATCAAAATAACCTAATTTATTTAAAAACAGAACTCCCTGTGGTCACTATATAACCCAAGAAAAATTTATTTTCGATTCACAAAAAAAAAAAAAAAAAAAAAAAAATTTTTTTTTTTTTTTTTTAAATTTTAGCTTTCGTCTGAGCTATAGGATTTTGGATCTTTTTGAGTGAAGAAGTGGAATATATAAATGAAGACCATTGCTCATAACTATATTTTAAAAATGTGAGCATATATTCTATGTTTTATGCATAGGAAACAATCAATAGTTGTTACATATTTAGGATTCAAAGATTCAAATTCTTTACATTGATTTTTCTTTATCAGAAGTACTTTGTTATGAACTAATTTGGAAGCATATTTTTACCATATGACTCTCAGACATTAATTTACACTACTTCTGAGAAGCTTTGTCATGAAATTTCTTAGGTATCAACAATTCATGGTAATGGACAAATTATCTTTTGATCAATACTCAAGTACATATTAAGAATGTAAGGAATAAAATTGACCTGATTATAATCATGATTGTGTAGTGTGGAAAGAATTTTTAAATTTATGTTTAGTGTGGGTAACAATTAATACCCTAGGTTTTTGTTTAAAGATTTATTTATTTATTCATGAGAGAGAAAGAGAGAGAAAGACAGAGAGAGAGAGAGAAAGTGAGGCAGAGACACAGGCAGAGAAGCAGGCGCCTCGCAGGGAGCCTGATGTGGGTCTCGATCCCCAACCCAGGGTCACACCCTGAGCCAAAGGCAGACGCTCAACCACTGAACCAGCCAGGTGTCCCAACACCCTAGTTTTTAATTTAATAGATTTTACCAGACTTTATGTTTATTACTTATAAGGAGATATAAAAGTAATTTTTAAGAGCTTACACATGCTGTTTGGGCCATCAGTTACTAGGAATATTGGTTCTTTTCATTCTTTTTTTTTTGCATGATAAAAGACTAATATACAATTCTATACACATTGTCTTTTGTTTTCATTATGCATTCACAAAATAGCATTAGGAAAATTATAAAACAGACAGTTGTACTATTGTAAATAGCAAATTGCCTTTAGAAAGAAAGTGAACCACCTCATACGTGTGCAAAGCTACACTGATTTCAATTGTTGCATCTCCAAACTTAAAAATATCCCACATTCTCTCATGACTTAGCCCAGTTTGTTGTCCAATGCCATGAAAACAAACCATATTCTCCACCAGAAAGAGAAGATAATGTATTAAGTGTACTTTGGAAAAGAAGTCATTCTTTGTAGAAGAAAAAAGTCGAAATACACTTAAAATCCTCAATTCAATAAAGTATGTCAAAAGTATAAATACATGATAATAAACCTCATTACTAATATTAATATCGTGGGTTTTTTTCTGTGTTAGAGAAGTAAAATAGATTATTTCCACTCCATTTCATTCTCAGTGGCATGTCATCTGCTCAAGGAGTGGAGGAGACTCAGCATCCTAGAATCTGAGGTCTGTGGTAGGTTTATGCACAGTGAAACTTCCTACAACTTCAATTTCTTTGTCATTTCCTTAATAACTCTTCCTGGTTCAATTCCAGGAGAGTTTATATTCCTTTTCCTCTCATTTAGACATGAATTAGACATTATTTTTATATTGTTTATCTGGCTATCTTCACTCAAAACTCTAATATGCAAAATTTATTAAATGCATTTATTATTTTTTAAATGCATGTTTTATTGATTGGTATTTGGTATCATACTAATGATGGAAAAATTGTTAGCTCTTCATTTTATTTTGCTGTCATAAGTGTATGGGTGTTTCCTATTGTGAATAGGTCAACCTTTAGCAGTGTTTTTCAAAAACTGATTTCTCAGGCAACCAGCATTAGAATTACCTAAGATTAGAAATATCAATTTTCAGGTCCTCACCCACAGTACTGAATCTAGAATCTCTAGGACTGGGAAGTGAGAACTGAAATTTTTAAAATAATTTTTACTAAAGTTTAATATCTCTCTTAGAGGTTTTTGGGTTTTCTGTTTTTTTTTTTTTTTTTTTAACATATCTAGTATTATTTCACATATTTCACATACCATTTTTATCTGGACAATTTTAACTATAGACCCAGTCATGGGAAAACACATATTTTATGAGACCAAGGTTAGGGAATTTATACTTGTTGAATGCATACTGTGTTCCAGGAACTTGCCTGGTAACTTAAGAAGCTTACCTAATTAAATTTTCCCAACAATCCTAGTCAATGTTATAATCGCCATCCAGCAGACAAGATAACCTAGTTTAGAAGTTAAGTAAACTTAAAAAAAAAAAAAAAAAAAGGAAGAAGTAAACTTGGAAAAGCCAAGTTGCTTATCATTTGAGCAACCAGAACTCAAATCCAGGGTGCTCAGACTCCAAAGCCCAGGCTCTTTCTATACTAATATCTATCTTTTGCTTATGGATATGGTAATTAACTTTGGAATTGCAGTTGTGAACCTGGAATAAACATGGATACTTTTCTGTATCTTGAAATGTTGGTTAAATGGATCATTTCCAGTATGTCTTGAAAAATGGGACTAGGGGTCATTTTGGTTCTTAGCCGGAATTTCATGAATTATTTTTGCTTTACTGTATAAAAGTAATAAAAGGTATGTTTCTCCAAAGAATAAACCATCAATTAACTAAGACCTATCTAATTGCCTGATCTGATTAATAAAATTTGTTAAACACTCCTTTAATAAGGTAAAAGGCAAATGGCATATATATATATATATATATATATATATATACACACACACACACACACACAATAAGGAACTTAGTTAAAATAAAACTTCCATGAAACACCTTTAAACCAATTCTCTACATCATCTATATTTACACAATGGTTTCTGGCCCTAGTAATGGTATCACTCAATACTCTAGATCCTGTAACTATTAAAAGAACACTATATTAATTTAAAACTCTTAGTTTCCAAGGTAGAAGAGTAAAGTAGTACATTTTAGAAAGATTTTCAACCACAAGAAATAAGAAAAACTGTTAAATACATATTTTAAGAGTATTGAGGCTATATTATAGATTGGGAACTGAATAATTTGTAATTTATTCGGCTAATAGTATAGCTAATATGTAGTTTTATATGGTTCATACAAATGATTGGATTTTTAAACAGACTAAGAAAAATTACCATGGTTCATATAAGATGGGGATTATTGCCATTGTGTTTGAAATACGCCAAGAGAGTTTTATCTTGGTATTATTCATGCGCCACACATAAGATCTTGTTTTTACTTGCTGTGCAGAATGTGAGCACCCTTAACAGGAAATTATTTCTCTTTGTTGCTGTGTCAGCATTTGTCAAGTCTTAATTTGGGACTTGAACTTGTGAACTGAAGCACCAAAGAAAAACGTGCAACCTTATACCTAAGTTTATATAGTTATTGGGTACTTAGAAAATATGAGGTTATGGTTTACTTATTTGGGTTAGTAATTTGAGGTGACTCATGTTTTCTGAATATTAATAGCAAGTTGGAAATTCTCTTTTTTTATAATAGCTGATCCCTGGGGAATGAAAGAATTACAATAAATCTTAATTTCTTCTAAAAAACATACCCTTAAATGAGCTGAAATATTAATGACTGAATTCTAAGTAAAACTTCAAAGCAAATTTTATACATACTAACTTTATATCGTGTTTAATACTTATAAGCATATGTATGACTTAATATATAATAAATACATATTTCTGTAATAAGAAAGAGATTGTAAATTTTTGCAATCTATGACCTCTTAAAAAGAAACAAAACTAATTTTCTTACCATGGGGTTGTTTAGTAATGATAGAATGACTGCACATATAAAGTTACTTTTCATAACCAGGAGATCCCTTACAGTAAAAAAGGTCTTGATATGATTTAGGATATGAATGTCTCATCATGACAGCATTATATGGGAAAGTGCTTCATCTGTTGTTTCACAAAAGGCTGAAAGGCTTAAAGGCAACAGTAAACACAATTCTCTTTTGATTTATATAACCATTATCTGATAGGCTTTCTGTAAAAATTGTAGTATATTTTTAATGGATAGGCAATGACTTAATGTCATGATTATATGATATTTTATCACTATCACGTTGCCCTCTAATACCTGTTACAATTTATTTAAATAATATATATTTGAAAAAAGTCCATTATTCAGATGCTATTATGTAGTAGAGTTCCTTGCAACTGTTATAATAGATACAGATTTCATTTACATTCATTGTTGACTGTAAATGGAATACCATATATCAATGATATGTAGCAGTTCAAATTAACTATCAGAATATTGTAAGTTAAAATCATCCTTATGTCATTTCTAACTCAAAGTTTTGATCACTGAGGAAATATAGTTTATCAAATTGCTATCACAAAAGTTTTGCCACTATTTGCATTCTTTTCTTTGGCTGCTAAGAATGGAAAACTGTCACATTTGATAATTTTGCTTTACCAATTGAAGTACCTTTTACACCTACTGTATATGAAAAATAATGCCTCTTTGGGTTATTTATCCAGATAGTATACTGATGACTTAATATATGTCATATGCCATAAAAAAAAAAAAAAAAGAAAAAAGCCCCAAACCTGCTCTACTCCATTCAACTACCCATATAGAGTGAGAGTAGTGGAAGAAGAGCAGTGATTTTAAAAGGGTGGCAATTGGCTGAGTCTTAGAGAGTCACTTGTTAAGATAATTCCCTACAGTTAGGCATTTGTCAGTAAAGAGGTCAAGGTTAACAAATAAATTGTGTGATAAGCAAAGTATAAAGCGGCACCCTACCAATCTTCTATGCAGGCTGCATGTCATTAGGTAAAGGCTAGAACTGATGAAAGAAAGAAATGAAGAAACTTAAATGGAGCAATCAGGTTTTCCAGAGAATTTGTAAGGGAGGTACCAAAACCGTAATCAGTTTATAAAGCTTTATTCGGTCAATCATGATAGACTGGGCGCCAAGAGAGCCATATATGAATCAGCCCTGTTGATCAGAAAAGCCAAGTCTTTGTACATAAGAATAAAGGTGTTAGATGTGGCACCTTTGTGGTGCAGTCAGTTGAATGTCTGACTCTTGGTTTCAGCTAGGGTATGATTGCAGGGTCCTGGGATGGAGCCACCAGTTGGGCTCTACACTCCATGCAACAGAGTCTGCTTGGGATTCTCTTTCCCCTCTCCTTCTGCCCCTCCATGCTCATGAACTTGCTCTTTCTCTAGAATAAATATGTCTTTTAAAAAAAAAGAATAAAGATATCAGAGGAAATAAGAGGAAAAAGGAGACAGCAAGAAAAAATAGATTATATCTATCATATATTGTATAAATAAATGTGTTTCTTACTTAGGCTTGAGTGTTCTAGAGAAGTGGAAGAAGAGAAAAGTATATAAAAGAGATAAAAGATAGTAAATGCACAGAGCATGAAAACAGAAAAACTTGCAATATATAACTCTGCATCTTGATTTTTACATAAAAGTATATTATGAGCAAACAAGAATTGTTAGTTTTTAAAAATAGTCCTTGAAGCAGCCAATAAATAAAAACTGAACTATAGAAAACATAATTTAATTCATCATTAAAGATCCTCAAATTTGGTTTAAAACTTTAGGAGTTTTTTAAAAATATGTATTTTTTAAAAAAATTTCCTAATGAACCAACCTTGGTAACCAGAATACTCCAAAAGGTATCTATGAATTAGTGTTTATAATCAACGTACTCCCTTTCTACATACATCTTTTCCACTATTTGATAAAGCAGATTGCTAAAATGCCTAGGTACATATACTAAATTTACTCCTGTCTATACAAATTGAGGGGAGTTTTAAATTAACCTAGGTCTCCATTACTTTATTTGTGAAATGGTAATATAAATACCAACGTAAAAGTGTTATTGTAAGAATGATATAGAGAATATATTTTGTCTAGCTTATTTTAGGAACTCAGATAATTTCAATTTCCTTTTCTCATTCAACATTTTGCTTACTGACAATGCCACTTTAAGATAATTTCTAGGTTAATAAGACCATTAATTTTTTATTTAAGTGAAAGTTATTTAAATCATTTCCTAGGATTGATTTTTAAATATTATGAGGCAAATTCATATGACCCCTTGGAGACCGAAAGAAGACTGGTCCCTTGGAGATCCTCTGTAGAAGCACAGTTTATTTCTCACATTTATTTGCTTAGTAACAATCTACATCTGGGTTTGCTACACAATTATTCATTCATGCTGAAGATAAAAGGTTTATCTCTATTTGGATAAAATTATGCAAGTCCTGCTTAGGACTTGATATGACAAATTCAGCAATATTTGCCAAATCCTTACCTGGAAGCCTGATACTAAAGTGGATGATCTTAATGATGATGATGATGGCTGAATGTTGCACATACACACTGATTTGGTGCAAATGAAATCTTATAGAATTGTAAAGGCCACACACATCTTAAGAGAATGCTCATCTATATTTTGGACTATCTAATTCTTATCATGTTGGAGTAGGTATCTCCCAATATAAAAAAATAAATAAATAAAAGATTGAACTCTATGCAGCTGGGATTTTCTGTTCATTCTGTTTAGGGCAGCTAAGAATTGAATACAAATGTTATCCAAAATAAGCATTTCTATAAAAAGAGTCTGTTATGAAGGAGTTTTTTTCTTATATTACTGCTTACTGAAAATTAAAATGAGGATTCAAGGAAAAAAATTACCTCATTTATATGACTTTATAAACTTTTATATAAAAATTCATAATCTGTATTATAAAAATTTACATAAAATTTTATCAGCAAAAATTGCATTTAAGAAAGACATTAGGGGATCCCTGGGTGGCGCAGCGGTTTGGCGCCTGCCTTTGGCCCAGGGCGCGATCCTGGAGAACCGGGATCGAATCCCACATCAGGCTCCCGGTGCATGGAGCCTGCTTCTCCCTCTGCCTGTGTCTCTGCCTCTCTCTCTCTCTGTGTGACTATAATAAATAAATAAAAATTTAAAAAAATAAAATAAGAAAGACAATAAATAGTTAACCTTTGTGTTTATTTTATTTTGAAAGCGAACTTAAAAGTTAGTATTTTTCCTAAAAAATATTTTAAAAATTAACAATGTTAAATTAGGTATCATCTTGAGGTCATTTAAAAATAAACACTGAATACAGGTCCTAGAAGGAGGACATATATTATTTTTAAGTGTGCCATGGCTATATGATTTTTTTTTTTTGGTAATTAGAGAAATGGACTCCATGTATACTGTAGGAAAAATTTTAGAGGACCAACTATTTCATCAAAAAATAGCCTATGTACCTTCTAAATTACTGGAGAAAAACACTAAAAGAAAACACAGTTATGAAGCAAAAAATGGAACACAAGTAAATAAATAGGAAGCATAAACTCTGAATAGAGAACTACATGCAAAAGACTTAATATATTTGTTCTGAGAAACAGTATGGTATGATGTTTAAGAACATAAGCTCTAGGGCCTGATTGCAAAGATTTGAAATCTATCTTGGTTTCTTCCTAAAATGTGCAGTCTTAGATAAGTTATTTAATCTTTCTATGCTTCAATTTCCTCATATATAAAATAAAAGTGTTAATAAAATATACCTCAATTTGCTTTCTTGATGATTAAATGTGATTGTGAAGACTGAAGGCTTTAGAATAGTGTCTACTTTTTATTATTACCACTTACCTTCTAACATAAAAGCAATGAATTATACATACCTATTAAAGGAAAAATCACTGTTAGAGTTAAATAGGTTATAAAAAGATTCTTTAAAGATTAGATAGTTTACACAATGATACTACAAGCAAAGGAAGCAGAAGATAAATGTTTCAGAAAACAGGAAACCAACACAAGAGAAAGATAAAGATTATTAATCTACAGTGAAGAAAGCCCATCAGGAATCTAGTAAATACATCTCAAGGGGAAAATACCTATTAATTACCTGTATAACTGGACTCTCAGGAAATTATGTTATGTTAAGGTATGAAGAGACTGAGTCAAATTAAAAAGAAAGAGGTAAAAGAGGAGGAGGAGGAATTAATCTAATAAAACAGTGAGTACATTATTAATTCCAGTGGTGGAATGAAAGTCATAAATGTAATCACAGTATACTATCTTGACTAATCTGTTAATTTTATTAGGTAATAGTATGAGCTAAAATCCTTACCTAACATAATAAAGTATAAATAAACATATCTTAAGTTTATGAAATAAGAGCAGTATATTAATCTTAATTAGAAGTATCAAAACTAATAGCTTCTAGAGTTGCTATTTTTGCCATTAGGACTGATAAGAGGAAGAGCAAGAAGATAAATTATGCTTTTGGTCCTATGGTTGTCAAGTCATCAAGCATTTCTGGTAGTGGCTACTGCTAGGTTGTCCTGCCATGCTTTCACAAAGGCAGCCACTAAGGAGACAACGAGCCCAAATGAGATTAGACATTTTATTACTTATAGACATTGTAGCACCCAGAGATTCTTTTTTTTTATAGGTTCCCTTGCTCTTATTTTCCATCAGGGTGATGCAAAGGCAGACCAGATGGATGCTGTACACATGGTGCCTCAATGTCATAGGTAAAGAACACTCAACTTAGGACATCCCCCTGGCCCATTTTTTTTAAAGGACTACTGTAAAAATTATTACCTCTGAGGAAAGACATTATCTTTCTTACACTAACATGTAAGTATATATTTTTTTACAAGAAAGTTAGGTATAGACTTTATCTTTAGAATCCTGTAAGTCTTTGAGAACTTTTCTATCTTTATTATACTGTAATATAAATAAATCTGAAAAAAATGGCTTTTTATGCCTAGAAATAATGAACATGATTGAGAACTTTCCCCCGTAGTGATTGCTTCCTTCTTCCCAGAAACTTTAATCATCATTTAGTAATAAATATTCTTGAAACTTAGGAAGACGTAATGATGTAATCTGCTATTTTTATTTCAATTCAGCATTCTTTTAGAACTAAGTGTAATATAATACAAAAAACCATATTAACAAAAGGTAATTAAAATGCCATAATTTATTGATGACAATTGTCTAGGATGATTCTAATAAATGAATTCAGCAAAATTCAATATATGCAAAAATGAATTCAGCAAAAATACAGTATATGCAAAAATGCTAAAATTCAATATACAAAAAATAAGTTGAATTTTCATATATGAAAAGTAAAGAGTTGGAATGGAAGAAGATATCCACCACTGATATAACCAAAAATGGTTTAATATCCAAAATATATAAAGAACTTACACAATGCAACGTGTCCAAAAAATTTCTGATTAAAAATGGTTAGAGACATTTTCCCAAAGACAACATATAAATGGCAAACAGATACATGAAAAGATGTTCAACATCACTCATCATCAGGGAAATGCAAATCAAAACCACAATAAGATAATATCTTACACCTGTCAGAAAAGCTGGACTCAAAAAAAAAAAAAAGAAAAAAAAGAGAAAAGAAAGAACAAGTGTAGGTGAGGATATGGAGAAAAAGGAGCTGTCATGCTCTGTTATAAATGTATATTGGTGCAGCCAATTTGTGACAAATAGTACAGAGGTTCCTGAATATAAAAACTAGAGGGGCACCTGGATGGCTTAGGAGGTTAAGCATCTCACTCTTGATTTTGGCTCATGGTCATGGGACTGAGCCCCTAGATGGACTCCATGCTCAGGGGAGAGTCTGCATGAGATTCTCTCCATTTTCCTCTCCCCCTACTCTCTCTCTCTCTCTCTCTCTCTCAAATAAATCTTTTTAAAAACATTTAAAAAAAAAACAAATAACAAAATAGAAATACCACAAGATTCAGTAATTCCACACTTGAATATTTGCCTAAAGAAAACAAAAAAAATATTAATTTGAAAAAATATATGCACCCCTATACTTATTGCAGCATTATTTACAATAGCCAAGATAATGGAAGCAACTCAAGCATCTAGCTATAGATGAATGGATAAAGATATGGTATACATACACAATGGATTACTACCCAGTCATAAAAAAATAATGAGATCTTTCCGTTTGTGACAACATGGAAGGAACTAGAAGGTACTATGCTAAATGAAATCAATCAGAGAAAAACAAATACCATATTATTTCACTCATATGTGGACCTTAAGAATCAAAACAAATCAAAGAATTAAAAAGAAAAGAGAAAAAAAATAGACTCTTAAATACAGAGAAAAACTGGTGATTACCAGAGAGGTGTGTGTTGGGGGACATATCCTATATAATATTGTTGATAAATAAAGGAGATTAAATTTGTTTTAAAAAAAAGGAAAAAATGAGAAATATTGGCAATGCCACCTTCTAATGTAAAGCATAGTGGTACAAGTTTTTTATATGCCTCTAGGATTGCAATCTTGAAAAGTATCAAAGACGTTTCAGTCATGAATCTCATGAGTGTGAGATTCTTCTACATAGAAAAGCGGTTCATTCATCTTAATAACCTACAGGAAAAGTAAGAGAAGTAACCTAATAAAAGTACAAGAAAGAAGACCATTAAGAGCGCAAATTATTGACGTAAAAGACAAATGCAGGAGAGGATGATCCCTGGTTCTTTGGGGAAAGATACCAATAAAATTGAAAAATTCCTAGTAAGGTTGAACAAAAATAGAGGCTGAATAAATATATTACAAGTGAGAAGGAATACTATTACAGATGTAGTTAATTTTTTAAAAATATGCAGAAGGATACACACTATTTTAAGTAATTTTAAATAAATAAGTATTTTAAGTACACACAGTATTTTAAGTATTTTAAATTTCATTACTTAAAAAATTGTTTTGTTAGGGACATGGAATTTTTTTTTATTCTCTAGAATGTACATTAATTATGAAGCAGTTAACTTAAAAGTCATCAAGCAAAACATGCTGTACCATTTCACATTTGAATTGGGATTCTTTTTTTTTTTTAATTTTATTTTTTTTTACTGTATTTATTTATGATAGTCACAGAGAGAGAGAGAGAGAGAGAGGGAGAGAGAGAGAGAGGCAGAGACACAGGCAGAGGGAGAAGCAGGCTCCATGCACCGGGAGCCCGATGTGGGATTCGATCCCGGGTCTCCAGGATCGCGCCCTGGGCCAAAGGTAGGCGCCAAACCACTGTGCCACCCAGGGATCCCTGAATTGGGATTCTCACTCCAATTTTCATCTATTGTGTGACCGTGATCAATGTACTTAAGTCCCAATTTCCTTATCACTATATGTAGAAAATAATACTTCAGATGTGTGTTTTGAGAATTAAGCAACTTAATAAATATAATATTTATCAATGTCTGCTTGTAGAGAGCAAATCCTCAAGAGTTTCCAAATACCAAACAACACATTGGTAAGATAGGTAGATGTTACATTCAAGACAAGGAGGACACATAAATATTGAGTAAAGAGTAACTATTATGAACAAATGCTCCTCTGACAGTGTGAAAGGTCACCTAACTCAGACAACAGAGACAGAAAATGTGCCAAAAATAAGCAAGGTCTTTCAGTTGAATTTGATATGAGTCTGGGAGACAGAGAAGCTAGATCATTCATGGTGTAGAATGTCATCCTATAGAGAATGGACACATCCATGTTTTTTATGGTTTGAAGCATACACATTTGGCAGTTCGTTTTTAAAATATCATACAAATACAAAATTATATATAAAAGGGGATATTCAGAATAACTAGAGTCACAACAAATTAATTTTTTTAAAAATTTGCCTAATACCTAAACCAAAAGCAGAGTAAGAATTTTTTGATCAATAGTTGATACTTTTCTCTAAAATTGTATGTACAATTTTTAGATGCACACTTCTGATTATCTTTCATGTACCATCCATTTCTTAGTGTCATGACGATAGGGATAATGGAAATGTCACTCTTTTTCTAGCACAGTTAATAGTTTTGTAGAAAAAAATATTTATTTATTTTAGAGATAGAGAGTGTGAGTGTGGACATGCGTTGAGTGAGTGGAAGGAAGGGCAGAAGAAGAGAATCTTCAAGCAGACTCCCCACTGATTGTGTAGCCCAACTAGGGACTTGATCCCGTAACCCATGAGATCATGACCTGAGCCAAAATCATGTCAGATGCTTAACCGACTGAGCCACCCCTAATATAGGTGCCTATGCCCCTAACATTCAGTGGCTTTTTAAAAAATCAATGATTTACAACAGATTTTCTGGATTCCTGTTATTATTCACAATATCACAAAATTTCAGGGTTTTTTTCCAATTTGAGAAGAAAAAGCCATCAAATTTCTTTATACATGGGTAAATATTTCAGGATATTTCAATTTATCTTGTATAGTAATCTTCATCTTTGACTGTACTCATTTACCATCAATATCCTCCTTGGAGTGGCACATTATAAGTTTATCTTTGTTGACTTAGTATTTTATGCTAAATTTGCTAAAAATTAGTAAGAACCTGTACTGATATAATTAGACAAGGCCATTCCAGAGCAAAAGTACATGTATTAAGGCTTGGTCACCATGAGTTCAGGACTTAAAGAGAGAAGTAGTAAATGGTGTCCAGTTTTCAACAGTGACTAAAGATAGACTGCAGTTTTGGGGGTTAGAAAAGCAAAAGCCTCGTAATAGATTGAGTACAAAGGCTTACATTACTCTGAAATTTTAAGATGATAGCCTTAGTAAGATTTATTGCTTACTAGCTTAGAAAACCTTCAAACAAAAGCTTAACTAAACAGCAATATGATTACAGGCTACATACTTGTATCTCAAAGGAAGTGAATTTAACATTAAGCTAATAAAGCCTATTTTTTTTTTTTTAGGACCCTTAACTTGAACAAAGCTCTGTGAGAATCTCAGGGAATTTCACATAAAATTTTGGTTTTCTTTTTCATTTAAGAATATAGTTCTTTTCTTCAAAGAATATTTTTTTTCAGAATATCCTCTCAAATGTCATAAACTACACTCTCCCTCTAAATCTGGAGCTATTCTTAATCCCAATAAACAAATTGAATTTACTCCCAGATTAAGCTTTGTTAAGTATAACCCCAAAAAGCCAAATATGGTCACTGC
Organism: Canis lupus familiaris; assembly: GCF_011100685.1. NCBI lineage: Eukaryota > Metazoa > Chordata > Mammalia > Carnivora > Canidae > Canis > Canis lupus. The sequence continues at coordinate 6,302,468 of NC_049224.1, read as the reverse complement.
AAAGCCACCCAAAATGAGATGAAATGTGACCTCTGTGAGAGAGTAAGGTAGAATGTAAATGGTTTATCCAATTAAATGTTTAAATAGGTTACTTAGATTTTACAAAAATGCATAAAACTAGGTAAAGATACTATTAGAGTCTTTTTCAGGTTCTTGAGAATAAACAACTGTCTTAAGTTTCACTGACCTCATGGTAAATCTGTCCCTAACAAGTTTGAATGTTATCCAGAGAAGAGTATATGTTATATAAAGATAACAATTAAAGGATTTTAATTAGGTAAAGGGACAATAGTCCTGATACAGTTTGATACCATGCAATAATTTATAACACAATGCCTTGAGCCTAGGAGTCATGCAAAAAATGCATGTTGAATTTGATAGTAATTTTGAATCTATATAACTGAAATTTACTTCACTAGTAATAAAAGAAAATTGTATAATTCCATCACAGGTAAAGATGAGTTCACAAAATAGCCCATTTAATTTGAATCCTGTCTTAAAACCACAGTAGCGTTCCTAGGATACATTAAAATTTTTAAAAATATACGTTTTTTATATATAGTATCACCATGTCATTTTAAAAGACTTAATTCTCATTGAACTGTCCCAACTTGAATTATTTAAAGATGGTATTGAATCTGTAACCTTTTATTCTATTTAGTTGAAACATAAAAATAATTATTTTACTTTTCAAATACAATATAGGTTAAAATGATAAAGTATACTTAATAGGATAGAGAAGAATACAATATTTTCATTTTTTGAAACATAGTGGAAATAACATTAGCCCTGGAATTTAAAGACAGATTGATGTGCCAACTCTGAGCCATAGTAATTCTGTTACTATGAGCACTCACTTATTCTCTTTAAAATTCTAAGAATCTATTACTACTGATTTAACTGGAAATAAATTTCTCTAGGTAAACAGGACAACTAGAGACTTCGTTTGTAGTCTTTTTTGTTGTTATTTTCTTTTTATAATATGAAATGTATAAATATAAAAACTCTATTATGTTCCAGACATTAGATTATACACTTGTATGTATTATTCCATTTAATTATCAAATAATTCTTAAAATACAGATGCCAATACTGTCATTTTTACTCACAGCAAAAATGTGATAAAAAAGATTTGCCCAAGGCAATCATTATTTGAGGGTTTTAAATAGCCTATTTGGCTCCTCTAGTTGGTCTGTTTGTACAAATAGATAACATATTGCCCTGTATTTTTGTTGCAGGTGAACTAAAGACTTTATTTTTAAAATGTTATTGAAAGTAGTAATAATTTATTTTTAACAACAGAAAATTTTAAAATTGCAAAGTATAGAAGCTCCATAAAATTAATATGTTAACTCATTATTTATAAATTGTGACACTGTTCAAACATAAATAATGTTCAAAAGTATGGTAAAAGACTACATATTTGAATTCTTAAAATAATTTTATATATAGCCAAAGCAAACTATGGCTATTATATGATTATTCATAATTTGTGAATTTCACTTCTAGATCGTTGGTTGCTTCTAATTTAAATAGTCAAAGACAGTATGTGGTTCCCAAAATAATAATTTAACCAAATATGTATCCTACTTTCCCTTTTATCTTTAGTTTCTGATACTCTTTCCCCTTCAGGCCCCTTTTGGTTTAGAAAAAAGCAAAGGAAAAGAATTTAAAGATTAAAAGGAGAACCTATACACTCCTGTCTTTCCTTTGGCTCCTTATTTCCAAGGAAAGATTCTTATTTCCTTTAATTTACTTAACAAATATTTATAGTTCTGTGATGCACCAGGTACTTAACGCTAGGGATAAAAAATAAATTAAGGTCTCATCATCAGAGAAGGTGAAAAAAGAAATTACAAATCAGTGTAGAAGGACAAAAGATTTATAAAACAAAGCAGATGTATAACATTACATGATCAGTGGTATTTATTAATTTTTTTATGGATGAGTAACATTTGTTAAGGTTTTTCAATTTGTTGTTTGTTACAATTGTAAAGAGAGATTTAAAGAGCAGAGAGTAAGAAGAATAAAGAGACAGTGTTAACAGAGTATATAAATACCTGGAGGCTAGAAAAAAGCCAAGATATGTCTGATGAATTAAACAAAAATGATCCAAGTTAGTCCAAAAAGGGTGGACTAGATCCTGAAGTAGGCAAGAATCATATCATGAAGGGATAAATGGAAATAATTTTATCACACAGATGATTGGAAAACCATTAAGATGAGCAACGTACACAGATTAGCATTTAAAGACTATTTTGAGGGAACAAGGCAGGGGTCAGAGAAACTTAGTTAACGTTACGTGCTAGTTATTCAGAGAAGAGATGATAATGGCCTATTCTAGGATGGTGGCAGTGCAGCTGGGGAAAAAGAGTAAGACTGAGTAGTGTCAAGGAAAGTAAAGGCAGCGGAAATTGCTTGTTATGTACGATGAGGGAGATGACAATGTGAAAAATGGAGTTTCTGAATTAAATAACCTGAGTGGATAATGATACTTCAAGAAGAATATACCTAATTGGAGGAAAGAGTTTTTATTCAGGTTTGGAATTGTAAGTTTGGGTTCCTTTTAGACTGATAGGTAGATAGGTGGAGTAGATAGATGGTAGATAAATAGAGGATAGATTTTTTTTTCCAGTAAAGAACTGCAGAAACAGGAATTCAGTTCCAGAATGAACATGGACTTAAGATGTTGGTTTTGCAATTAAAGGTATGCTGATCAGTCATGTTCACTGAAAGAGATAAATAAAAATGTCTGAAACACATTTGCAAACTGTAATGCCCAGATGACTTCCATTCCTGATTAGCATGAGGAAAGTCAAAACTGTCATTCTCACTCAAATCAAGATGGAAATGCTAAAAGTCATAAATTTAAACTTCACCATCGAGCTGTGGCCACAAAACAAAACAAACAAACAAAACACAAATAAATTCCAGAAAAAGGCACCCCTTCATATAAGAGAAAAAAGCAAAACTTCCCTTATCTGAGATGGAGGACCCAGATGAAAAGAAATATGCCTTAGATGAAGAATGGCAAAAGAAGGTGATTATATCACTTTTTTAAAAACAGTTTTCACCTACTAAAAGATGGAGCAGAAGAGGGAGCTGAAATAAATTTTTCGAATTCTTATAGTCCTATGTAGTTCTATAGTTCACCTATAGAAGACCAGGGTCAAGTCAGGATATCCGAAAGAAAAACTCCTTTAGACACATCAGGCTTTTAGCTATTGATGTCTGAAAATGGGCTGGGGCTGCTGAGAAAAATACTCTCTAAGCCATCCTGGGCCCTGACAAAATGTAAGGCAGGGGGGCTGAAAGCAGAGAAGAAAGAGATTGCCCAAAGGACACAAAGACATAAGTGAGAATAGAAAGTACAGAGAACTTGCCAACAACCGATAAGATTGACAGCCAGAATCCAAAGCAGACAGAGATCTCTCATTGTGCAGAAAGCTGATGGATTCCTTGTAAAGGTTAAAGAAATCCCTCAAACCTTCAAAGTTCAAAGAAGACAACCCCTGTTGAAGGAAAAGTCAAAAATAAGCATCCAAACATTTTAAGTCAGTGGTAAATGAATCAAACTGAAGTTTTAACAAAGCTTAAGCAAGTTCAACTGCAGATCAGATTGATTCAGCACTCCACTGCAGCATCAAGATAGAAAAAGTGATGTACTATTTTCTAAGGGTATATATTATTTCCTTTGAAATCTAGTAGTCTTTTATATGAAATATATGGTATAAAATTTAGAAAATATAAATGAAAAAGCTAGCACATGTGTCTCATCACCAAGAAAAGGAATAGTCAATACAAACAGACCACAAGATTGAGCAGATGGTTTCGTCAGATGGGGTTTTATTTTTCATACGGTGTGTAAAAATGACTATTAAAACTATGATAAAAATAGCTACAAGAGGTATTTGAAAAAGTAGACTAAGTGTGCTCATTTTAGCAGTACACATACCACAAATGGAATGAAAATGTAGCCTAAATGAATAAAAAAAGAAAATGAAAGAATGATGTGTCAAAGATGTGTGGAAATATATTAAATGGTCCAAAAGAAGTGCAATTTAAGTTTCAGAAGGAAAAGATAAAGAAAATAAATCAGAAATTTACAGATTTGCTGACCTTAAGTTTTTCAGATTTGTAGCTAGATACAGACATAAAGAATTATAAAACAATGAAATAAAAGCATAATGGATCATTTAAAAAAAACCATCTAAGCATATTATACATATTGTACCTGAATTGCTGAAAAAGTAAAAATCAAATCACAGCATATTTTCATATGCAGATTGAGGAAAAAGAAACAGTACATAAAACAATAATACAAAGGCCAATTTTGGATAGAAACATGACAGAAAATAGTATTTTGAAAGTTCTGAAAGATGAAAACTGTATCTAGAGTTCTATATTCAACCAAAATTTCTTAGTACAAGAGAGATGAAGATATTTTCAGACAGACATAAACTGAGATAATGTGTCATCAGGAACACCAAGCTACAATAAAAGCTAACAGAAGTTACTCACGCTGATGTAAAATGGTATCCTGTAAACCATAAAACTGCAAGAAGGATTGAAAAGTACCAGGAAAATTAAATATTTGTATAAATTTGTATAAATGTTTTAAAAAGTTTATAGCACCTTTAAGGGAGAAATAATGACCATTTATGTTCAGTTTTTAGAATAAAATATAAGCTCATAGGACAAAAAGTGAACCTTACTATACTCAAAGTTATTACACTGTAAAGTACTCTTATCATTTGACTGGAATTAGTAAAAACCTAACATATATATTTTAGCAACCATTAAAATATTACACTGGGCATATAAGCCCCCATAATATGTGGCTTTAAAAAATCAGTGGGACAAAAAATAAATAATAAAATAAAATAAAGTAAAGTAAAGTAAAATAAAATAAAATAAAATAAGTCAGTGGGCTTTACTCTGGGAGAACTGAAATGCTTTACAGAACTAAGACTCTATACCTAAAGGGCCAGCATGCTACAGCACTGAATAGGAGACCAAGCACAGAAGCAGCAGTTTCAAAAGCACCCAGATTATATATTGAGATTTATTGACTAATTTTAGGATGTGTGCCAGAGAGACAAGTATCTGCAGGAGCTTTCTCCCCCAAAAAATATTACATGATTTCACTTACAAATGTAATCTGAAAAAAGGAAATGAAGAAACAAAAAATGGAAACCGAATAATAAATAAAGAGAACCAGTGGTTGCCAGAGAGGAGGACAAGGCAGGGATAGGTGAAATAGGTGAAGTAGGTGAAAGGAATTGAGAGGTACAGATTTTCAGTTATAAAATAACTGATTCATAAGGATAAGAAGTGTAGCATAGGGAACATAATCAATATTATGTATTAACATACTATGGTGACAAATGGTAACTACACTTATCATGGTGAGCATTTCCTAATGTTTACAACTGTCAAATCACTATGTTGTACAACTGAAACTAATACTTTGTCAACTGTATTTCAATTGAAACTAAAAAGTTAAAAAATGCAAAGAATGAGAAAAAAGAGTATTTCTAGAGAACAGAGACATATAATGATAAAATGATGAATCCATCAAGAAGGCATGATGATCCTATGTGTGTACCTAATGACATAGTGTCCAAACATGTATAAAGTATGACAGCACAAAAGAAATCACAAAAACTTTATAACAGGAAATATTATTTTACACCTATATTGAACACTAAAAAAAGAGTGCCTGAAAGTGGGAGTGAGGGAGATAAATTTAACAAGTATTACGAGAAAATATTTCACGGACATGCAGGCAAGGTAGAAAATAAAATAAATTGTGGAATCTGGATAATTATTGATGCAAAATGCAAAATCAGGGACTAAAATCATATTGAGAAAAGGGGGTATGTAGGAAAAAGGCAAACACTTGATTCATTTTAATTAAAATTAACTTTTAGCATTTTGCCTAAATCTGCATCTTCATTGCCTTTTAGATCATTGTTTACATACTGATTGTAGTCACAGGCGGGCAGATAAAGGAGAAATACAATTCTACTGGTGTACAGAAATTTTACATTAAAAATCTCCATGATGGTTTATCTCAAGTGTTTGGCATTTAGGGAACTTCTTAGGCCGCCAATTTTAAATAATTTAAAAAGTTAAATCACATTTAATGTAAATATTTAATTGATAAGAGTATTGCTCATTTAAGGTAGAAGGATAGTAAGACACTTGCATCTGGCTTGATGATGAATAAATCAAATCATGTGTTAGAATCTATGTTTTGGCTGTTTATTAAGTTTTCAAATTTACACTCCATATATAGTGTTCAATATTAATGTCATTGAGAATTGTTGATATTATTTGGTAGCTATGTCAAATGTCTCAGAATATGCAGATAGAAACAAAGACCTAAAATTGAAGGTAAGAGTTCTCACTAAAAACCCTGGAAGGACACTGTCAGATACAAAGCTGACAGGACATTACACTCAAAAGATAGAAGATTGAATATTTCAGCTTAAAATAGAGGTAAATCAATTTCAAATCTACTCTTTGATCAAATTAAGGTATAGAAGCTCTTTCCTTAGAGTTTGTTGTTGTTATGGTTGAATGTCGGTATAAAATATGACCATTAGTTATTTTCCATTATAAGAGAAGAAATCATTAGGTGTAGTAAAAATGCCAAACTCTAGAAAGCCCTAGTGTTTCTCCACACAGTTCAATCTTAAAAAGCTGAGATCTTATCTCAGTATTAAATATTGTGGTGATCTTGCGGTAAAGGATGCTACAGTCAGGCTATTCGAGATACTCAACCTATCACTTGAGCAAGCCTCTTAAAATCATAGAAAATGATATTTACTTTATAAAATCTCCTCCCACTTCAAAAATAGGAGTATATTTTCCTTTCATAGCCCATACACATTGGTGTGAAAGAGAAGTCTTGTATTTATTGCCCATGTCTTTGCACAGATCTTAGTACTAAACGTTGAAAACTGGAGTCTTTCTATGATATGTTCAGGGCTATATTTTTCATTATTTCTTAACCTACAATTCTTGAATAAGCGCCATGTTTTAAAGCAAACTGTTCCTCTTGAATGCTGAAGGGTAAAAATCCAAAATCACATGGAACCTACTTTGTTTATTTTACATAGCAATGCCTGATTTTGCTGTACATTTATTTGGTTTCATTGTATCTGGTTCTATTCTAGTTTATGTTATTATTCACAATAATCATTAAATAAAGGAAAGAATGGTTTTTGTGCAGTTTTTAGCAACGAGCTCAACATAAAAATCACAAATCAGTCCTTTCATTTATGAACCTTACATACGCCAAGAATAGATTCACATTCCACGAAGAATGTTTTCATCCTATTACGAAGAAAACCAGCAGAGAACTGTGATAGTATTTGCTCATTTCATATTTTATGATATTAATACTACATAGAATTTAATAGTACCATTTGATAAATTGTATTATAATATTTATATTGCTGTTTTAACAACATTTGCCTTGCAATAAACATTTCTCAGCCTTTTAGCCTTTGATCTATTTTGCTAATTGGACCATGACTTAAGTCAAACAATAAAATGCAAATTCAACAAATTGTCGATAGACAAATATGTCAAACAAAATGAACCATTCATGATGGAAAAGAAAAAATAACTCAGGCAGTCATTTTATTTCATGTATTTTATGTTCCCTCAGAATATCATCAGACTATCTGAGAACCACAGGGTAATTCAACAGTGACTCGACATAAATATGTGGGTGGTCTCTTCAGTATGTAAGAGCAGATGAATTTACTGCTCTTTTCATGAAAACATAGAATACCTTTTGGGTAAACTTTCATTTAACTTCTCTTTTATTGCTTTTCCCCATTACCATAGAAATCCAAGACTGGGTACTTAGAAAAGTACTTATTTGTCCCTCAAAAGCCTTATATTTGCTTCCAATGGGGAATTTGTTATAAATGGAAGTTGTGATAGATAGAAGGTAAGATCCAGGTCCAGGATCTCCAATATTGTAGACACTATTCAATCCTAACTAGTTCACAGTAGCTTATTTTCCAGTACTTCTCGAAAATAGCTTAATTTCCAGTGCATGCCAATAGCCTCTCAAAATGCAGATTCTATAAAATGGGGCCTGAGATTCATATTTCTAATTAGTCTTCACATGAGGGAGGTATCAGGAGAAATAGGCAGATTCATATTTACGTATACATCTATCTGTGTTGTTCACTGATGTGGTAGTTATTTTTTACCCTCTGGCTCCCCAGATCCTTCCCTTATATTCTTGTTCACTCTCCTTCCTCACAGATTTTCGCAAGCACAGAATTCTAAAATTCCTATCCTGATAAAAATCCCTGATGTGACTAGGCAAAAGCTATTTCACATATTATTTTGATTATTTTTAAATTTTCTTTTATTTTCTCTTGTCCTCATTTCTGGTAGGTTTCACAACTTTTCCTGGCTTATTTTAGAATTAAATCACTTATGAAAATTGAATTATGGTGGATGAAAAATTTTATACAAGCACAATAAATAATTTTATTTTAGTCTAATTGCATAACAATTTCTGTTATGACAAAATTTCACAAATAGTTCTATTGCTTGTTGGGATACCAATGGCAATTTTGACTATTGTTGCATAAAGTGCAGACGGGCAGTTTGTAGGGATGAAAACATAAATACCTTTTTAACGAATCCTAAGAGGAAAAACCTTTAAACAATCTATTTGAGTCCAAAGATCTTAAGAATAGCACATTTGTCAAAGGCATCATAAAAACTTTATAATATTCATGCATCATAAGGATAAATTTTTTTTCAGTATTTGCACTTGCAAGTTCCATTTTAAGAGACTTTAAGTATCTTTATTCACTAAGGTTTGTTATTGACATATTGATATATAATTAATAATATCCTTAGAGAGCCCTAAATCAAATTCATTATTACCCTTCCATGGGTTGCAACCTCATTCCACTTCTATCACATCTCATTTAACCTTTTAAGCACTTACTCATAAGTGTAAACCTAAAAAGAGAACGGTGAAAGAAATTGTTTTTTCAGCATCAACTGGGACATTCAGGGACTAAAGAGAGCAGTAAACCAAATGGTGAAGGGCCGCCAAATGATTAAAAAATGTCATATACCTTTCTGTGAATCACCATTTCATATCTCTAAATGCTCAATGCTTATATATACCAAAGATTTTGATTAACATCACCATTTCCATTTTATGTATATATATTATATGTATGTATATATTTTTATACTTATCTACACTAGTACCATTCATTCTGTCCCTAGTTTAGCTACCAATGCTTAATATATAGAGCACTGTGGCATCCAGAGACACCAGGGGAGGGAAAAAATTATATACTAAGTACCTCTGTGTAAACAAAGATATCAGAAGGTACTAACAACTCCATGAAATATCGCTTAATTTACCGAAACAAGTCATCCTTTCTGTCATTTGCAAGTAAAGAACAGACAGACAAAAGCAGGAAAATTTAATGTCTTCATGAAATATATATTCTGGTGAGGTAGATAATTAGAAAACAAATAGCCAATTAAAAAAATAAACATTGCCATGATTCCAAATAAACCAAGGCATGTGCATAGGATATTATGAGAGTTCTGTTTCAGATACAGAAAAAAAAAATTGAAATTTGAGCAGAGAATTCTTAATTAAATGGGAGTGTGGGTTATCATATCTGTTTAAATATATTCCACATATAGAAGAGGACAAAGGTCAAGAATGAGGAGGGAACAGTGAAAGGACAGTGAGCAAGGAGAAGAATCAGATGGAAGATGCCATCAGCTGGATAGAAGATCAGACATTGCAAAGCACAGTAGACCTTACCTCTGGGATTTTATTTCGCCAATAGATGAGATGCTGTCAGAGGAATTTGATGAAGGGAACAACAAACTATGACTTACATATCAAAAGGGTTATCAGGACTATTCCAGTAAAGAGTAGAAATAGAGAAATCAGGAAGTTTTTATAGTAACTGAAGAGAAATGATTGTATCCTGGACCAGTGTAGTAGAACTGCTAGAAATGTTTAGGTTTGGCAAACATTTCAAGGTGTAGGTGGCCAGAATTTCTGATATATTGGATATATGGTATAAGACAAAGGAATCTAAGACTTTTTTTTTTTTTTTTTTTTTTTTTTTGCTTAAAAAACTGAATTCATGGAGTACTTATTTATTGCAATGAGGAACACTGGAGGATAATGTGATCTCAGTTGGTACTTCCATTAAATATTAAGAGAAAATCTGAAAATACTTTAGGATTTTTCTTTTCTTTCTTTCTTTCTTTTTTCTTTTTTCTTTTTTTCTTTTTTTTTTTGTATAGGGATTCTAATCCTGGGAATTTTTTATAAAGGTGTTGGAAGAATGAGTTCATATAATGGAAGGTAAGCATTTAATGCTGTTTCCAAAATATCTCCAGCTTCCTGACGATTTCAGAGGTATGTATGGCCATGTGATATTTTTGGCTAATGAGAGGTGAAAAAAAAGTTCTAGGAGCTTCTTTGCCCCTGCCACAGCATATAGCAATGTTCCAGATGGTAGATAGTCTATGATTTTGATTATCTGGAACCAGTTGACACGGAGAATACCCAGATTATCCAGTGGTAAACATGTAGTCTGAGTAATTAGCCAGTCTGATTTTTTTTTTTTTTTACCTGTTTATTACAGCAGTTTAAGCTATCACTTCCCAACCAGTAATTTATAACTACTCAAATATAAGGTACTTCAGGGACCTGGAAAAATGGCTTAGTTTTTCGTTTCTTCTCACATTCAAATCCTTTGCCCATGCCTTCCATTGGAAGGATGTAATGAAGAAGCCAGCTGGCAAAGCAGATTGAGAAATATAATTTATGTTTCCTAATTGAAGGTAAAAATGAGGTACAGAAGGGGTGGGTGTAGAGCTGAGAGATAAGACCCTATTTGGCACTATTCACTATTTGGCCACTCAGCCAAAGACAGTAATCATGCTCCTTTCTAAAATGATGTAACTATTTTTTTTTTTTTTTTTTTGTCTAAAGAAAGACTTTTTCATTCTTTCAAAAAAGGAGGACCAAAGTCATCAGTCACTGCATCTGTCTGAGTAACATCAATTTCTCTTCTCATTTATTTTCCTCTGATAAGGATGTCATCACTTTTTTCAAGCCCAATTATGCTAGATAACTAATCCCAAAAGTTCTGTTTCCTCAGAGACCTTCTGGCTCAGTAGTTTATCAGTCTTTAATCATGCAAGCAGAAACTACTCAAGGAATTTAAATGGTGATAATTTAGAGAATCTGTTTTTCAAAAGCATGATTGAAGAACTGCAGGAGAAAAAAAAAAAAAAAAGAAGTAGGTGAGATTACCAAATAACAAATAGCTGTAGGAAGTCACTGTTCCTCTTAGGACTAGAGAAAGAAGCACATGGGGGAGAAAGGTGATGTCAGTCTAAACCTGGGATTGCTCTGCAAGCGAGGCTTTTGCTACTGTGTCTTGGATTGGCTAAGCAGGAGGCCAGGGGCTTGCCAACATTTATTCATTATTGATGCAGCTGCTACTGGTGCTGTGAGTGCTGTTACCACAGCCCTTCTGCTGTCTCCACTGTTTCTTCTGCACAGCCCCATCCCAAGTTTTCCTCAATACTGACAACTCTACCAGCAATGCCGGGACAACCATTGCCAGAAACATGGAGAAGCAATAAAAATATTTTATATCCTGGAAGTCATCTGGCAAGAGAGTCTGAAATATAGTTTGTGTCACCCCTGATTGGAATGGGGACTGGCTTAGAGGGATTCCTAGGATACTAAGAGGTATCTGACACTATCCTACAGAAAAGGACAGTAAAGAAAATAGCTTAAGTCATGCCACATTTGAGACACGGGGTGGATATAAAGGTCTAAAATTCAGGGGGAAGGTCTGGAATGGACATAAAATTCTGGAGTTATTTTTCTGAATGTGGCCTAATCATTTGGAGGTGATCAACCAGAGAATGACCGTTAACAGAAGAAAATTCATGGTAGCTTATAATTCTAGGTTACCATTTGAAATACGTATCAGAAGAAGAAAAAAGATCCATCAAGGGAGATTAGGAAGGATGGAGAAGAAAATAAGATCATGTAACTGCAAAATTTAATGAAAGCCTGGTTTCAGAAATGAGGTAGCAATCATGCCATGGTGCTAATCAGTCAAATAAAATGAGGGCTGAGAACTCAACCATGGCTTGGACAATATGGACGTTATTAGTGACCTTGATGGTAGCTTCTGCTGGAAAATGCTGGGGACAATGGAATGAGATGTAAGGAGACTAGGAGATGAAATGATGACTCTGAATCTGTGCAGTAGTAGAGTAATTTCACTTGAAATAAGAGACATGTGGGATCCCTGGGTGGCACATTGGTTTAGCGCCTGCCTTTGGCCCAGGGAGCGATCCTGGAGACTCGGGATCGAATCCCACGTTGGGCTCCCTGCATGGAGACTGCTTCTCCCTCTGCCTATGTCTCTGCCTTTCTCTCTGTGTCTCTCATGAATAAATAAATAAAATCTTAAAAAAAATAAATAGACATGCTACAAAAGGATAAAGAATCAAGGAAAAGTTTTTTCTTGATTTTTAAAGTGGGAAGTAACATTATTTGGTGACAGAGATGACACAGTATAGAGGAAAAATGAATGTTAGAAGGAAAAGAAGAAAATTGTAGAAGGAATGTCCTTGACTTAGTAATATGGAGCAGAATCTAGTACGTAGGGAGAATGGCACATCCTGTATAGGAATAGTGGTGTTTTATCTGTGTATTTCAGCAGAAACAAGCTGAACGTATATTTATTCCAAAGTTAGATATGTATACGTGGTACTAGGAGGGTATAGAAGCTATCTTATGATTACTATGCTCTTCTCAGGTAAGGGAGAAAATGAATGAAAGAGGAAAGAATACTCTGATATTCAGAATTAGCTGACACTAAAATTAAGGGCTCAGCATTGTTAAAAGTTGACTGTGGCCCTCAGGGTTAGGTCAAGATCTTCTCTTAAACATAAGCAATCTTTCAAGGCAACATTAGAAAAGGTAACCCTGGTGATGGAATTTTCTCTATCTTGACAGTGTGGAAGTTACACAGCTGTATTCAATTACCAAAATTCATCAACCTTTATGCTTAAAATGAGTGGGTTTCATTGCAGGTAAATCATACATTAAAAAAGGAAAAAAAGTAAAGTTAAAAAGGAATAGTCTTTAGGTACGTTTCTGAGAACATAACTCAATATAATTAGCACTGGGTGTGGGATCAGGTGAGTATTTCAAAGAAAATCAATTATTACTCCAAAGTAATATTTCACCGTCATTCCCTTCAGTATATAGTACTGGGTGGTCTTAGTTGTGTAACACTAACCTCAGAAATTAGAGCTGTGCACACATCTACTCAGTAAGGTCCAATTAATGTCAAAGGCTTAATTCCTTGAAAATAATCAGAATTTATATTACATGGCCTTTTAAAAATGAGATTATTAAAATTACGTGGGTGCAAACTCAAAACTGGCCAAACCTTCAATGGGTGAGGTTACCAAGGAAATGCCATTCCTGGTAGCCATACTGTCAAATTTTACTAATGCCAGATTTTCAGAGTAAATATATTATTTTCACAAGTATAGTTGTTATTCTAATCTATTAAAGGATATCTGGGGGGAAAAAAGTTTCATTCTGGGATTGTGAGGAGGTGAGCCTAAAACAAAGAGATCACCTTATATATAGTCTTATCTAAGGAAAGACAAAATTTAGATGACTGTGCAAGTTATAAGAACACCATAGCACTCATGATTGGTGCAGAGCGCCCACATACAGCAAGGTAAATTGCTGAACAGAAGATGGATATCGGAAGGTTGAAGAGGTTTTACAAAATAACCTATGAAATAGTTACCTAAGGAGAATAGGATTATTAACTTCAGTTTTAGAGTAAGTTTTAAGTATTGTAGGTAATGCTTTAAGGGTAGGATAATTGAAACTGAGATTTGGGATGTGCTGCATTTATTAAAATGAGAAGTATAGGAGCATAGTCTTAGGAGTGGAAGGTGGAGGAAAAGTGAATGGAAGTGAAGACAAGTTACCAAATGGACAGGAAGCTAGTGAATTATTCAAATGTTAATGCAATTTTGAAGAATGCCAACTGGGCATTCTGGGCAATAGTGATAGAGTAGATGTCAATAAGTTAGATATTAAAATTATCCCTGAACCAGGAAAATTGACCAGAAAGACAATGGATAGTGATGACAGAGGTGTAGTCTGATAACACGAATCCTAAAGGAGTTGATGTGTGTGTGTGTGTGTGTGTGTGTATAGGAGATTCATGGTATAATGAAAATAGTAATTAAGAGTAAAAACCCAGCATACTCCAAAGGGGAAGCATAGCTGTCTGCAAAGTCTGTGATTAAAGCAGTGACATTAGAAGAGAGCCAAGGTCAAGTTGGAGGAAGAGGGTGAAGGGATGGTTCAGAGAAAATTTTGAGGACACAGGATATGATGTACCATGATAGTCCAGCAGTTTCAGGGGCACAAAGAAAGGATTTAAGGATTGGGAATGATAGGGATATAAGTCAGATTTGGGGATATACAGAATAATGTAAGGATTAGAATCTAGTTATTACCGAAAGCAAGACAGAATTAGATATCTGGTGATGGTGGAAATAATAATCATGATAAAACAAGATCAGTTGACCCCTATATGAAGCAGATAACCAATTCTCAGGGAAGCTTTTTACTGGAACTTATAGCCTCAGAATTTTGGGGTGACATGCCAAAAATGTTTGGGAAGGAAGAGCAAATGTCTGTTTTGGGGGGTTTTGATTTTTTTAATAAATTTTTATTTATTTATGATAGTCACACACAGAGAGAGAGAGAGAGGCAGAGACACAGGCAGAGGGAGAAGCAGGCTCCATGCACTGGGAGCCCGACGTGGGATTCGATCCCAGGTCTCCAGGATCACGCCCCGGGCCAAAGGCAGGCGCCAAACCGCTGCGCCACCCCGGGATCCCAGGGTTTTGATTTTTTAAGGAAGAACAAAGTTTTGATGCTGTAAGGAATATACCTCAAATCTCTCTTGGGAGTTAAGCATGTACCTAAATAATTATTCAGTTTACTTGTCAAAAATGCTAGGAAACTCCTACTATCATCAGGAAACTGCTAAAGCAAAGGAAATCTGAAACAGACTTAGAGTGCAGATAGAACTCCGGTGTAAATTTCAAGCCAAGAAGGGTCATAATTTTTCCTTCACAAAATTCCCCTTTCAGAAAAATTTGTTAGGATGAATAAATCCCCACAATAAAAACATAAGGGAGTGAAAATACTAAAAAGCTATATTGCATATAACTTTCAAAACAAGGTTGTAGAGTCTATCTAAAAACTATTTGAATTTTGTGAGTGTTTCTATTAGATTAGCTGTGAGGGTTTTGAAATGTGGCATATAACAAAGTTAGGTCACTGCCTGACTTTGCCAAAATTCACTTTAATGTTTTTAAGAAGTTTCAGATAAGTTCTAAGGTATGTCCCTACCAAAAACAGCTAGAGGAAACCAATATTAGATAGGTGCTTAAAACCTAAGTTAACCAAATTAATCCAGGCAGTTTTCCCTCTTTTAGAGCAAGACCTTTAGTAAAGCAATTTTTCAACAACTGTTACAAATTCATTCTCTTATGAGAATGTGTGTGTGTTTGTATGTGTGCACACACCCATCTGCATGAATGTGCATGGTGTGTGGACATAATGATGTTAACTAAAGCTTATAATATGGCTATTCACATTTCTTGACACTATAGCTAAGATACCTTTCTTAGAAGCTAAGCCCTTATTCATAGTAACTGATATACCTTAATGATATTGATAGAGAGAAGAGAGGTTACAAGAGGCAGAAATAGAGTAAGTGGCCTGCTTTATATTTGAAATGATCATTGTTACTCAGACACCCCCCGCAGTAATTTTCCTTCATTTCTTGTATAATAGTGTTCCATGAAGTGACTTCCAGGAACATGTCACAGATTCAATTTGGAATGACACAGCACTCACATTTCATAAGTTTTCAAACACTTTCAGGAATGATTAAAAAGCACGGCATTGCCCACTGACTAGTGGAATGACAGGTACATGTTGAAGAAGACAGCCCTATTGAGCAGTTATCAATTACAAAATGTTTGAAAATACTGACTTTTCAATTTTTGAGGATATTTCAGATGGGCTGTTATATCTGCTATGCTTCTATCATAGGTCTGTAATTTCCTCTATAAAAATCAAATGAAAAGGTATGAGACAGTGCCAGATCAAATTGACATATTTGCTATCTGATGTGTCCAATGATTTTTAATTAAACTGTGTTTTGATTTGAGGAAATTAATTTTATACTCTTCACAATACCAAATGTCAGATTAGCAGAGCTAACAAATCATTAGCTGGCTTATTGAGACTACTGTTAATCTATTTTAATTACTTATATCAATTTTATCTTTACATAACCTTGTATTTAAAGACACCCCTGAATTGCTCTTGATGGGGAAAGTTAATACTGAGTTATTTACATTTATTTTAAAATATAGTAATAATGTACCCAGAATAAAATTGTCAGGTTGCTTTATATGTGAAGCCTTTCCTTATGTTTCTTTCAATCTGAAAAACAAAACAAAACAAAAACCATAACAATCCAAATTAAAAAAACAACAAAAAACCCCCACTGTTTGGGTACTTCACGGGGACAATCTCTAGAGGAAAAAGAGACTTTACTTGAATGGGACATGTGGCATGATTCATCCAACTAAAATAATAATACTAGATATGCATTTAAATTTCATAATTGAAATGTGCAGCAAAGTTCCTAAAGTGAATTACTCATTATTCAGATATGCTCTAAAGTTTTATTTACAATTGAAACTATTGAAACTATTTGATCAATTCCTAAAGATGACACATACACAGATTCAAGGGGAAGCGGGGAGTGTGAGATTGCATTTTATTCGTCAAGTGTAAGATTAACATACATACAACAATTGTAACTGGAGCCTAATACTGAGGTTTACAATTTTTAGAATAATTTTACTCTCCAATAGACAACAAAATACTGTCAGGGGATAAAGAAAAATTAAAAAAAACATGCATGATAACCATTTTATGTATCGAGAAGAGTGCAAGAAAAATCTCATTTTTCAGAGGCATTTGGCAAACTTCTTTTCCAATCTCAATAGCAAAACTTATTCCCTGCCATCCCTGAACTAGCGTATGTTCCAAGAGATGGCTTGTGCTTAATGACTAGGGCAACGTTCCTACAGAAGTCAATGTCAAGTAGAGACGGGATTGCCATTACATCAATCAGTTCCACACCTTAAGTTAGTGGTTGTCAATATCCTATTAGAGTTTGGACTAAAAACGGGAAGGATAGATACCGATCATCTATGCCAAAATTATAATTCATTTTAAAAAACAAGTAATTTGAATATCAAGGAAATTCAGTGGCTTTGCCAAGCTGATGCAATATGCCTTATGAATCTAAAGTGAATTAAATGATGTAAAACACCTTGGCACAAGTAAAGAACATTTTGTGTCTCCCTCATCTCAGTATCACTGCTGCCCAAGTCCAGGGAAAGCAGTTCTTCCAACAAGGTTATGACTCACATTTTCCTAAATCCAGTACAAGGCAAGATATTTCTTAAAAAGGCAGACTAATGATTCTTAAGACATTAAAGTTTTAATTTTAAAACAGTTATTAGAAAAAATTAAAATCAGTAACATATTGTCATACATTTAAGGCTTAATCTATCAATGAGAGACATGTCAAAGGCAAGACAAAGTTCAAGGCAGTTTGTCTTGGGCCTTCTGGGTGACTTGTCACTGCTCATCTTCACCCTGCTTTTCCTACTGCCTGGATTAGATTCTGGAATTCCAATACCTCATAGTCTTGCCATTGATGTTGTTTTCAATCATAGCAATTAGCAGGTTAACTTAGCCTCACAAAAAGTTCAAATGATTGAGAAAAATGTCTATAAACTAGCTTCACAATATACATGAACTGAAGACACTTGGAAGTAAGATACTTTCTAATCTAAGTATTCATAAATAAAAGCTGATAAGATCTAAGCATCTAAGACTATACTTGGCAAAGTTACAAAATTTGTAAAAGAAGCAAAGAGCAGGAGAGAATTTTTAAGTCTTCAGCATATGGACTTAGTTCAAAGCTGGAAAAGGCATAGAATGATTATGAACTACTATTGGATAGGATTCAAAATGTAAGCTGCTAATAGGCATTTAGTAGTTCACCTGCCTAGAAAAATAACTGAGCTATGAAATAAAATGGAGATATTAATGGAATATTTTAATTAGTGTTATTATTATGTATACTTAGGATAAACGGTTTGAAGAGGGCACTTGCTTAATTATCCACTGGAGGATAGAACAGTAGATGATAAACTTATATGTTATTATTGCCAGGGGCATTATTTGCATATTTGCCAAATTCAGCACCTTCTCCAATGTTTTAAAGCCTAACTAACATTTTAGATTTTGATTCATGCTCTTTCTTTGTCCAACTTTCCAAACTCAAAATTTTAGGAATAACAATCCTTGGAAATTAAATATATGTAATGTGAAAGTTATAATCAGTTTTTTAAGCCAAAAATACTTAGGCAATCTCATATTACATCTTTATTCCAAAAGAAAATTCTCACACTGTAGGTTCAATCCTAAACTGCATTATGTACCACCAATGCTTATCACCTTAAAAACTGTCATCATATTCCTTTATCGAAGAGTACAATAAAACTCATTTTAATCAAGTATCATTTTAACAAGAATGCTGGTTTGTGTAAAATTAAAGTGACTGCCTGGTAAGAAAGATGTCAATGATGCTTATAAACCTTTTACATCCATTATTATTAAAGTTTTGGATGTTCTAATTCATTAGTAAAGGGGGGGGGAAGAAGGCATGTTTTATTGCCTATCATTAATCAAATAAAATGGGATTCTTTTGTATGAGAATATGAAGAGAAATTACTAATTTCTATTTTTCCATAAAATCTGTTTCTACAAAATAATGTTGGTTTGGCCCATTCTGAAAGAAAGAAATTTTGCTATGTGTTTCATACTCATTTTATTTACTTTTTTTTTTTTTTTTTTTTTTTTAAGAGAGAGAAAGAGACTAAATTGGTGGGGAAAGGCTAAGGGAGAGAGAATCTTAAGTAGGCTCCATACCCAGCATGGAGCCTGCTAAGGGTTGGATCTCACAACCCTGAGATCACGACCTGAGCTGAAATACAAGGTCAGACATTTAACCAACTGAGCCACCCAGGTGCCCTTTCTTTATATTTTTTAAAATTCAAACCCAGCATCAGAAGTTTAGGTCAAGTTACTTTCTTCACCTGTCAAATACAGTGAAACCATGGTCTATTTTTGTTTGAATATGCTATCCTCCATTATTTTTCCAAAGCACCTAACTGCTGACACAATTATCCCTGGATTGTATAATGTTTTATCTTATCTGGATAGACTCAACTACTGTTTATCTGTCTGGTACCAAACACTATACCATTCACTGGATTAAAAAAAAAATGTTAATTCCCTCTGAACATAATGTCTTAACTTCTAACTGCTTTTTCTCTCTCGTCTTTTAACATTAATCTGTTCTTTATGTGAAATTACACCTTCAACATCTGTACTCTACCCAGTTTTCTGGTGCTAAATCCCACTACGCTTTCTCATCTAGATTTCTGTCCTCCATTGTTGCCCCTGGGTATCTTTTGACAGTTCCATTGAAGCAAACCTCAAACAAACAAACAAAAAACCCAAAGAACTCTTCTTTTAATTATGCAATTCTAAGGACTTCAAACAATGGGGATTTTTAAAATTTCATATCTTATAGACAAATTACCTTAAAACAGCACACCTTGCAGTATGCATCTGTTATTTTAATATTACTCTTTTTGAGTTTCCTTGGGGGAAGTAATTATTCACATTCTCAGTCTTTGTTATTATAGGTTGGAGTTCATACCTCTGGATGTTCATGGCCATAGGAAATAATTTCAAGTTGATAATGTACTTCAAACTAACCAGAGACTCAATTCAAATACTTGGTTTGAAGCTGTAATGAATGAAGCACTCACTTTTTACCTAGGTTTGCCAGTATGGATATCATCATCTTTGTGCCTGAAGTAGGTTCCTTAAAAGTAAAATCAACAGGGAGGAAATCAGTCACTGAGTGACAGATTTCTCATGTAATCTTTGCATGCATAAAATCATTTAGCTGTATAACTGAAATGTTCTTTTATGAGAACCAGAGATACCTTTACTTATTTGATTTTGTTTATATCACTCATAAGCAAGATATTCCTTAGTTGCATTTTGACTCTGGAGTCCTCCATGTATATTTTAAAGAATCTTTCTTTCTTTCTTTCTTTCTTTCTTTCTCTCTCTCTCTCTCTCTCTCTCTCTCTCTCTTTCTTCCTTCCTTCCTTCCTTCCTTTCTTTCTTTCTTTCTTTCTTTCTTTCTTTCTTTCTTTCTTTCTTTCCCCATAAAACTGTAACAATCCAGGAACAATGCAAGCATTCACTGACCCTGACCATCATTTAGGATTTCTGCTTTATCATTCATGGTCTACACTAAGGCTCAATTTTCCCTATAGTTGTCACATACCCCTCTCTTTGTAGGGCCTCTAAACCCTTCCTGACTCATTCCTAGCTTAAATGACTATTTTATAATTCAAAGACAATTGTCATAATCACCATCTACCATTCCTTTCATATCTAATTATCCTGGTGTCCACATTTCTTCTGTTTTTTCTCCTCTCAATATTTCGGTTCCATGCTGTATATTTGAATCTTTCCTTCACAAATTACTCACTAGTGACTTCAATATTATCATGTACTTCTCCTTTTGTACGTTTGGGCTTAAATGTAAATAAGCCTAAAGAAAATTTTATTTGATGTTAGTTCTTCCATAATTGTCTTTTAAGTCTATATATTAATTTATAATTTGTACCAACTGGATGCTTATAGTAACTACCAACTTTCACTTAAGTCTGACTAGATGTAAAATTTAAGGGTATTTTAAATTAATTTACCTTCTTGGGACTCCATATTCTTATCTAAAAAGAGAGAGGCAGATGTAGAAAGATGGCAGAGTAGGAAGATCCTGAGCTCAACTCATCCCACAGATATACCAAGATAACAGTTACATATGTGCAACTAACTCTGAAAATGTCCTGAAGACTGGAAGGACAGACCATCTATAGTTAATTGTAGAGGAGGCTACATCAAAAGGACACGAGGGGAAGAGAACATGATTGGGAACTAAATTCCTAGCAAGACTAATCACAAATGGGAGAGAGATCACAAGCCTGGAGACACAAGAGGATCAGATCTCCACTAGGTACTCCAGGTTCTGAGGACTAGTGCTGAGAAGATGATCTGACTTTGAAAATCTGTGGGACTTAACTTTGGGAGCTTTTAAAATTTTCATGACTTTGACTTGACTCTATATACCTTAAAAATCAGCAGGCCAAACTCAACAGGAGCCCTATGGAGATAGGAAACTAAGTCCCAACCCTTAAAGAGCCAGCAAAATAAATAACCTGAGACATAGCACAGAAGCAGCTGTTTGAAAAGCACCAGGAGTATACCAGAATAATTTATTTGTTTGTTTATTTATTTATACTAATCTCAGAACATATGCTAGAGAGGCAGGGATCTTCAGAAGAATTTTCCAAGAACAAAGTGCTGATGGGTACCATATCTCTTTCCTTCTTCCAGCCTACGAAGCCACTGACTTGCAGAAACCAGCACTAACACCCTCCACTTAATTTGTTAGCACTACTTGCCCCACCCTCATGAGCCTCTTTTGACTGGCTCCATCCAATCTTGCAGCCTCAGTAGGCATATTCCTAAAGTGGCTCCTTCCTCCCTACCCCCTGCAAGCCGCCCAGGAAGGAACCAATGCTACTCCAAAATGATTCCTGCTCTGGGGTGGGGATGATACCCCCCACATGTAAGCATGCCTACAGTGCCAGCAAATAACCTTACAGCTGACTGTGCAGGGAGATAGGCCCACCATTTGGTACACATGCAACTGTGGCAGAGAGATTAACTGCAGACATCTGGTCTGACTGCTGACCCCATCAACATACAAGCCTGCCAAAGATAAGCCACTCTACAATGCAGGGATGAAACATGGCCCAGTGTACCCATAAAAGGCAAAACAAGTCAGAAGAGAAGAATGGGCTAAAGGCAAACTTGGCTCAACAAAAATAGTAGGGTGCCTTCAGTGCATACAGGAGACCCACCTGGAGCACTTGGTTTCAGTGACTAAGGAGCAGTATATTCCAGGGAACCACCAGAGCTCTTTTATACAAGGGCACTACTTTCAAGACCAGGAATTGTGGCTGATTTCCCTAATTTGTAGAAACAAACAGGGAGGTAGAGAAAATAAGGAGACAGAGGAATATGACCCAGATAAAGGAACTAGACGAATTACAGAAGAACTAAATGAAATGGAGATAAGCAATATGCCTGATAAAGAATTAAAATTAATGGCATAAAGATACTCATTGGACTTCAGAAAAGAGTGGATGAACTTTAACAAAGAGAAAATATTTAAAAACAATCAGACATGAAGAATTTAATAACTGAAATTTAAAAATACACTAGAGGAACCAACAGCAAATTAGAGTGCGTAGAAGAGATTAATGATAGGAAAGACAGGGTAATGGAAAGCTGCCAAGGTTAAGAAAAAAAAGAATACTTGAAAATGAGAATAGGATGAGAGAATTCAGTGACATCATCAAGCATCCTAACACTTACATTCTGGGGACCTAAGAAGAATAAGAGAGAAAGGCCTATGAGTTATCTAAAGAAATTATGGCTGAAAACTTCCCTATTCTAGGGAAGGAAACAAACAACCAGGTCCAGGAATCACCAAGAGCCCCTAACAAAATTAAGCCACTGAGTACCAGTACCACATCAAAACAATAATAATTAAAATGGCAAAAAGTAATAATAGAATTTTAATAGCAGCAAGAGAAAAACAAATAGTTAGGAAAACCCCATAAGATTATTACAGCTTACTTTTAAGCATAAATATTCAAGGCCAGAAGGGAGTGGTATGATACATTCAAATTGCTGAAAGGAAAAAACCTACAATCAAGAATATCTTACCTGGCAAGGCTATCATTCACAATAAAAGGAGAGAGAGAGTTTCCCAGACAAGTTAAAGGAATTCATGATTGGTAAGTCAGCCATATAAGAAATGTTAAAAAGAATTGTTTGAATAAAAAAAAAAGCCATAACTAGAAGTGTGTGCATGTGTGTGTGTGTGTGTGTGGAAAAAAATCACAGGTAAATGCAAGCATATGGAAAAAAATCACAAGTAAATGAAAACATATGATAAAGGTAGTCAACAAATCACTTAGAAAACCGGTATGGAGGTTAAAACACAGAAGTTGTACAATCAATTATACCTACAAAAATCAATCAAGAGATATACAAAATAAAAAGGTGTAAAATATGATGTCATACAAACAAAATGTGGAGAATGGAATAAAAATTTAGTGCTTTTGGAAGGTCTTTGGACTTAAGCAACCATCAACCTAATATAGACTGCTATACACAGTGATGTTATACATGAACCTAATGATAACCACAAATCAAAAACCTGTACTACACAAAACATAAACTGAAAAGAATCCAAGCTTAACACTAAAGAAATCCATCAATTCACAAAAGAGAATATGAGAACAAAAGAATAGAAAGAACTAAAAAAAAAAAAAGAAAGTAGAAAACAAGTTAAAAAAATGGCAATACATACATACCTATCAATAATTATGTTAAATATAAATGGACTAAATGCTCTAATCAAGACACATGGAGTGAATGACTGGATTTAAAAAAAAAGACCTAGTTCAATGCTACAAGGAATCCCTTCAGACCTAGAGACCTATACAAACTCAAATTTAAGGTGTCCAAAGACATATACCATGCAAATATAAGGCAGAGAGAGAGAGAGAGAAAAGCAAAAAGCCAGGGTAGTGATACTTCCATCAGACAAAAGGGATTAAAAAAAAAAAACAAAAAAACAACAACTGTAACAACACACACACTCACACGCACACACAGCACTACATAATGATAAAGGGAACAATCCAACAGGAGGATGTAACAATTGTAAATATTTTTGCACCCAACATAGGAGAATCTAAATACATAAAGAATTAATAAAAAAAGGATAAATTGATAGTATTTCAATAGTAGAGGGCTTTAATACCCCAGTTCCATCAATGGATAGATAATCCAGACAGAAAATCAACAAAGAAACAGTGGCTTTGGAAGATACTTTAGGCCAGATGTATCTAATTGATATGGGCAGAAAACTCCATCCCAAAACGGCAGAACAGAATTTATTTCAAGTGCATATGGTATATGTTCCGGTACAGATCATGTTAGGACACAAAACAAGTTTCAATAAATTCAACAAGATTTTCCAACCACAAAGGTATGAAACCAGAAATCATGTAGAAGAAATAAAAATCTGAAAAAAAAAAACACAAATACATAGAGGCTAAACAACATGCTACTAAATAATGAATGGGACAACCAAGAAATCAAAAAGGAAATAAAAATATACATGGACAAATGACAATATAATTCAAAATATTTGGGACATACCAGAAGCAATCCTAAGAGAGAAGTTTAGAGCAAAAACATGCCTAACTCAAGAAATTAGAAAACTCTTAAAAAACAAAAACAAAAACAACTTAACCTTAAACCTGAAAGAGCTAGAAAAAGAAGAGTGCCCAAAGTTAGAAGGAAGGAAATAAGATTAAAGCAAAAATAAAAGAAAAAAAAAAGCAGAAACAAATGAAATAGAGACTAAAGCCCAATAGAAAACGTTGATGAAAACTGTTATTTTTTATAGGGTTGAAGAGGAGAGGGAGAAGGAGAGGGAGAACCTTAAATAGGCTGCAGGCCCTGCATGAAGCCCAATGAAGGGTTTGATCTCATAACCCTGAGATCATGATCTGAGCTGAAACCAAGATTATGCTGCTAACATGACTGAGTTATCCAGGTTCCCCCTAGAGTTGGATTCCCAAAAGATAAACAAAATCAAATAATCCACCATCTGACTCTGGATCAGATCTTTTTAATAATAAATTGTTCATATGATTCCTTCTCTTACATATTTTGCACTATTTAAAGGGCATAAAAGCAAAAGAATGTGGCCAAAATGTTAACATTTTGTGTCATTAAGTGACATATTTCCTGTTTTTAAAAATGACATTCCTGTCTCCTCATAATCTAACACAAATGTCTTCATAATTATGCACAAACTTGGCAACGCTTTTAACTACTACTATTCCTCAAAATTGACCTCTAAGCAAGGGATCAATAGACATTTCTCCCTCAACTATGGCTATAGCCTCATGGGAGTTTCCCTATGACTAACTAATAGAATAGAGAAAGGCTTGCACATGGTTCATGGATAAATGACCTTGATGTATTGGTATAAACTGAAAATTTGCACCATTGGGACTGTAGTTCTATTCAAGTGTAGCTCTACAAAACTCAGGATTAGGGAGAAATCCCACCAGTCGGCAGAGTATCAAGTAGCAATGCTTGATCATATCCTTTGTGTAAAGTTAAGAAATTGTGTGAAATAAGGATACGTCACCCTTCTGGACAGTGGCCAATGGTGTGGTTTGTCCATCAGAAGTTAAAGATTTGACTATGAGAAATGACTTGGGGGTAAAGAGGAATGAGGATAGCCCCTAGAGAGTGTTGGCGCAATATAAAGGATGGCCTTTTCTTCTTTTTCTCTTTATTGTTATTTATTCATCAACTAGACTCCTAGGGTTCATCAGGTGCGATTAAGTTTTGTTTTGAGGATTTTGTTTAATTCATGAGAGAGAGAGAGAGAGAGAGAGAAGAAGAGAGAGAGAGAGGGAGGGGCAGAGACACAGGCAGAGGGAGAAGCAGGCTCCATGTAGGGATCCTGATGTGGGATTTGATCCCAGGACTCCAGGACCACACCCTGGGCCGAAGGCAGGCGATAAACCACTGAGCCACTCAGGGATCCCCCAGCAATTAAGTTTTGGCAGATACTTTGTTATTAGGTTGAATGATGGCCCTCCAAATATATGTCAATATCCTAATGCCTAAAATCTGTTAAGATTACCTTATTTGCAAAAAAGGACTATACAGATATAATTTAATTAAGACTCTTGAGATAAAGTCTTCCTAAATCAGGCTTAAGTTCTTTTAAAACACTGCTTTGAGACTTAAGAGAACACTGAGACACAAGGAAAAGACACAGAAAAGGAGAAAGTCATGTGAAGACAGAGATCGAGACTGGACTGATATAGCTACAAGCCAATGAATAGGACAGTGACTAAAAGCTGAAAATGGCTGGAATGCAATCTCCCCTCAAACTCTGAGAAGCAGTGTAGCCCTGATGACACTTTGATTTCTGACTTCTGGCCACCAGGACTGCAGGGAATACCTTTCTGTTGTTTTAAACCACTCAGGTTTTGATAAGTTATTACAGTCACTTCAAGAAACTACTACAGTAACTTTAATTTTTTATTGTGACAAAAGTAATTTTCTAAGATTTAAATAAATGTATGTAGAATCAAATGGATCCAAGTAATCTAATTTCTAGTGGCATTTTAAGTTTAATTTTTTGAGAGGGTCTGCACACATGCGCATGAGCCAGGGGATGGGCGGAAAGAGAGGATCTCAGGCAGCATCCCTGCTGAGCACAGAGCGTGATGCAGGGCTTGACTTCCTGATCCGGATATCACGACCTTAGCCAAAATCAAGACTCAGATGTTTAACCGACTGAACCATCCAGGTACTCCCATCTAGTGGCTTTTATTTTATTTTATTTATTCTATTTTATTTTATTTTATTTTATTTTATTTTATTTTTATTTTATTTGCATTTTAAAAATTAATACAGTCACACTTTATAAAGCCTTTTGAAAAGGAATTATATTTTTAATCCCTTCTTTGATATAGTTCTAAAAGGTTTAAATATCTGGCAATTTCTTAGAGAAAATTTACTATTAAAACTTGAATTCCTCTGGTGAGAAATAATAAAAGAGGAGTGTCGAATACAAGAAAAAGATAACATTTATTACCACTGTGGTACCCGATGAATGTTGTTGAAATAGAATTTGTGTATATTTCCACAGTGACAGTGAAATGCTATAGCATTGCCTAGGGTATTAATAAGTCCATGACTCCCTTGTACACTAAATCATGGTTCGATGCCAAAGGAAAAAAAAAAAAAAAAAAGAGAGAGAGCCAAAACAGATGGCAGCTACAATAGCCCCAATGCTTAGAAAAATTATATACTGAAAAAGAGTACTGATTGCATATGCCTGCAGTTTGGACCAACAAGATGGGTACAGGTGCAAAGACCTTTTGTTGAGGTCACTTA